>NC_091286.1:57320081-57922581 GCF_032444005.1 Ranitomeya imitator | reverse complement strand
CGGGCAGCAGTGGTGTGGTCAGTGGAGGCCTAGTGGAAGGAGTGACCGCAGACAGGCATCGAAGGCCTAAAATAAAAAAATTGGGCAGGCTGTAGGCAATTTTAAATTGGTTCCAGGGGTACACGGGCAGCAGTGGTGTGGTCAGTGGAGGCATATTGTAAGGAGTGACCGCAGACAGGCATCGAAGGCCTAAAATAATAACACATGGCTGTACGCAATTTTAAATTGGTTCCAGGGGTACACGGGCAGCAGTGGTGTGGTCAGTGGAGGCCTAGTGGAAGGAGTGACCGCAGACAGGCTTCGAAGGCCTAACATAACAAAAATGTCAATACAATGGTATTGTCAGTGGCAGGCATTGAAGGATGTCAGCGCATAGACTAAACATTGGTGGAGCTGTGAGATAATTTTGCAAGTGGTAGAGCACTGTTTGAGCTGGGGGAGGGGGGGGAACTGTCTTGTGGCCGGCGGTACAGGCCCAGGGCCCCTCATATTACAACGGTGTGTCTGACGTTGGGTGCGCACCACCACCGCCAGAGACACTTTATTGTACTAGGAGGGACCCAGTGGCAGTGCCGTCGACCAAAAGCGGGCACACCCACCTCTTCAGACAAACAGCACTCTCACGGGTGCTGTCGCCAAGTGTCGATACCACGGCCCCGTGTGGGGAGTTTGGCCATTTAGTGAGGTGTAAACATGTCGTATGCTGGACAATCAGGTGCAGAAAATTACGAGATTGGAAAAGGCATTCAGAATAGTCCACAGGCAAGACCTTTTCATAGGAAAGCTAGGTGTCGGCCGGGCAAGGTGGGGCAAAAGATTTCGAAATCCAGTTGTGGTTCATTTTAATGAAGGTTAGATCATCTACATTTTGGGTAGCCAGACGAGTCCTTTTTTCTGTTAGTATTGAACCTGCAGCACTGAATACTCTTTCTGATAGGACACTAGCTGCCGGGCAAGCAAGCTCCTGCAATGCATATTCTGCCAATTCTGGCCAGGTGTCTAATTTTGATGCCCAGTAATCAAATGGGAATGACGGTTGAGGGAGAACATCGATAAGGGATGAAAAATAGTTTGAAACCATACTGGACAAATGTTGTCTCCTGTCACTTTGAATTGATGCTGCAGTACCTGTCCTGTCTGCGGTCATAGCAAAATCACTCCACAACCTGGTCAGAAAACCCCTCTGGCCAACGCCACTTCTGATTTCTGCCCCTCTAACTCCTCTGGTCTGCTGGCCCCTGCAGCTCGTGTGAGAACGATCACGGGCGCTGTGTGCAGGGAATGCCAGAAGCAAACGGTCAACAAGAGTTGATTGTTTGGTTGCTAATATTAGTTCCAAGTTCTCATGTGGCATTATATTTTGCAATTTGCCTTTATAGCGAGGATCAAGGAGGCAGGCCAACCAGTAATCGTCATCGTTCATCATTTTAGTTATGCGTGTGTCCCTTTTGAGGATACGTAAGGCATAATCCGCCATGTGGGCCAAAGTTCCAGTTCTCAAATCTGCGGTTGTGCTTGGTTGAGGGGCAGTTTCAGGCAAATCCACGTCACTTGTGTCCCTCCGAAAACCAGAACCCGGCCTTGCCGCGCCACCAATTTCCAGTGGCCCCGGAAAAGCTTCCTCATTAAAAATATAATCATCCCCATCATCCTCCTCGTCCTCTTCGCCCGCTAACTCGTCCTGTACACTGCCCTGGCCAGACAATGGCTGACTGTCATCAAGGCTTTCCTCTTCCTCAGCTGCAGACGCCTGATCCTTTATGTGCGTCAAACTTTGCATCAGCAGACGCATTAGGGGGATGCTCATGCTCATTATGGCGTTGTCTGCACTAACCAGCCGTGTGCATTCCTCAAAACACTGAAGGACTTGACACATGTCTTGAATCTTCGACCACTGCACACCTGACAACTCCATGTCTGCCATCCTACTGCCTGCCCGTGTATGTGTATCCTCCCACAAAAACATAACAGCCCGCCTCTGTTCGCACAGTCTCTGAAGCATGTGCAATGTTGAGTTCCACCTTGTTGCAACGTCTATGATTAGGCGATGCTGGGGAAGGTTCAAAGAACGCTGATAGGTCTGCATACGGCTGGAGTGTACGGGCGAACGGCGGATATGTGAGCAAAGTCCACGCACTTTGAGGAGCAGGTCGGATAACCCCGGATAACATTTCAGGAAGCACTGCACCACCAGGTTTAAGGTGTGAGCCAGGCAAGGAATGTGTTTCAGTTGGGAAAGGGAGATGGCAGCCATGAAATTCCTTCCGTTATCACTCACTACCTTGCCTGCCTCAAGATCTACAGTGCCCAGCCACGACTGCGTTTCTTTCTGCAAGAACTCGGACAGAACTTCAGCGGTGTGTCTGTTGTCGCCCAAACACTTCATAGCCAATACAGCCTGCTGACGTTTGCCAGTAGCTGCCCCATAATGGGAGACCTGGTGTGCAACAGTGGCAGCTGCGGATGGAGTGGTTATGCGACTGCGGTCTGTGGACGAGCTCTCGCTTCTGCAGGAGGACGAAGAGGAGGAGGAGGGGGTGCGAACGGCTACAGCCAACTGTTTCCTAGACCGTGGGCTAGGCAGAACTGTCCCAAACTTGCTGTCCCCTGTGGACCCTGCATCCACAACATTCACCCAGTGTGCCGTGATGGACACGTAACGTCCCTGGCCATGCCTACTGGTCCATGCATCTGTTGTCAGGTGCACCTTTGTGCTCACAGATTGCCTGAGTGCATGGACGATGCGCTCTTTAACATGCTGGTGGAGGGCTGGGATGGCTTTTCTGGAAAAAAAGTGTCGACTGGGTAGCTCGTAGCGTGGTACAGCGTAGTCCATCAGGGCTTTGAAAGCTTCGCTTTCAACTAACCGGTAGGGCATCATCTCTAACGAGATTAGTCTAGCTATGTGGGCGTTCAAACCCTGTGTACGCGGATGCGAGGCCAAGTACTTCCTTTTTCTAACCATAGTCTCATGTAGGGTGAGCTGGACTGGAGAGCTGGAGATCGTGGAACTAGCGGGGGTGCCGGTGGACATGGCAGACTGAGAGACGGTGGGAGATGGTATTGTTGCCGCCGGTTCCCTAGATGCAGTGTTTCCTACTACGAAACTGGTGATTCCCTGACCCTGACTGCTTTGGCCTGGCAAAGAAACCTGCACAGATACTGCAGGTGGTGCGGAAAATGGTGGCCCTACACTGCCGGAAGGGATGTTGCGTTGCTGACTAGCTTCATTGGCCGAGGGTGCTACAACCTTAAGGGACGTTTGGTAGTTAGTCCAGGCTTGCAAATGCATGGTGGTTAAATGTCTATGCATGCAACTTGTATTGAGACTTTTCAGATTCTGTCCTCTGCTTAAGGTAGTTGAACATTTTTGACAGATGACTTTGCGCTGATCAATTGGATGTTGTTTAAAAAAATGCCAGACTGCACTCTTTCTAGCATCGGATACCTTTTCAGGCATTGCAGACTGAGCTTTAACCGGATGGCCACGCTGTCCTCCAACAGGTTTTGGCTTTGCCACGCGTTTTGGGCAAGATACGGGCCCGGCAGATGGAACCTGTTGCGATGTTGATGCCTGCTGCGGCCCCTCCTCCTCCGCTTCAGAACTGCTGCCGCCTGCACCGTTCCCCCAATGGCTGCCAATCGGGGTCAAGAACTGGGTCATCTATTACCTCTTCTTGTAGCTCGTGTGCAACTTCGTCTGTGTCACCGTGTCCGTCGGTGGTATAGCGTTCGTGATGGGGCAACATAGTCTCATCAGGGTCTGATTCTTGATCATTACCCTGCGAGGGCAATGTTGTGGTCTGAGTCAAAGGACCAGCATAGTAGTCTGGCTGTGGCTGTGCATCAGTGCACTCCATGTCAGATTCAACTTGTAATGGGCAGGGACTGTTAACTGCTTCACTTTCTAAGCCAGGGACGGTATGTGTAAAGAGCTCCATGGAGTAACCCGTTGTGTCGCCTGCTGCATTCTTCTCTGTTGTTGTTTTTGCTGAAGAGGACAAGGAAGCGACTTGTCCCTGACAGTGAACATCCACTAACGACGCGCTGCTTTGACATTTACCAGTTTCACGAGAGGAGGCAAAAGAGCTAGAGGCTGAGTCAGCAAGATAAGCCAAAACTTGCTCTTGCTGCTCCGGCTTTAAAAGCGGTTTTCCTACTCCCAGAAAAGGGAGCGTTCGAGGCCTTGTGTAGCCAGACGACGAACCTGGCTCCACAGCTCCAGACTTAGGTGCAATATTTTTTTTCCTACGACCAGCTGATGCTCCACCACTACCACTACCCTCATTACCAGCTGACAATGAACGCCCCCGGCCACGACCTCTTCCACCAGACTTCCTCATTGTTTTAAAAACGTAAACAAACTAACGGTATTTGTTGCTGTCACACAACTTACACGGTGAGCTATAACTTCAGTATGATTTAGCTACCCCTTTACAGGTGAGTGAGACCACAACGAAAATCAGGCACAATGTTACACACTCTGTTGTTGGTGGCAACAAATGAGAGAGATGCCACACACGCAGGACTGTCACTGAAGCACAAATGTAAATATTAATCTCCCACTGATTTGATTTTTTTTTTTTTTTCAGAGAGACTTTAGGAAAAAAAAATAATAGAATAAAATGATTTTTTCAGGAAGAATTTAGAAACCAAATAAAATAAAATGATTTTTTCAGGGAGAATTTAGAAAACAAATAAAACAAAAAAAGGCTTTCTATGGCCCACTGAGTGAGAGATGACGCACACAGGAGTCAGGAGTGGCACACAAGCCCAGAGGCCAATATTTATCTCCCACTGATTGATGTAGTGATTTTTTCAGGTAGATTTTGGAACCCAAATCAAGCTAAAAAAAATAATAGGCTTTCTATGGCCCACAATTGGAGAGAGAGAGAGAGAGAGATGGCACACCCAGGAGTCAAGACTGGCACACAAGCAGAAAGGGCAATATTAATCTCCCACTGATTTGATTTTTTTTTTTTTTCAGGTAGACTTTAGGAAAAAAAAATAATAGAATAAAATGATTTTTTCAGGAAGAATTTAGAAACCAAATCAACCAAAAACATAAATAGGCTTTCTATGGCCCACTATTTGTGAGAGAGAGATGGCACGCTTAGGACTGGCACACAAGCCCAAAGGCCAATATTAATCTCCCATTTTTTATTTTTTTTTCAGGGAAAATTTATAAACCCAATAAAAAAATAAATAAATAGGCTTTCTATGGCCCACTATCTGAGAGAGAGAGATGGCACGCTTAGGACTGGCACACAAGCCCAAAGGCCAATATTAATCTCCCTTTTTTTTTTTTCAGGGAGAATTTATAAAACCAAAAAAAAAATAAATAAATAGGCTTTCTATGGCCCACTATTTGTGAGAGAGATGGCACGCTCAGGACTGGCACACAAGCCCAGAGGCCAATATTAATCTCCCACTTTTTTTTTTTTTGTTCCAGGGAAAATTTATAAACCCAATAAAAAAAATTATAAATAGGCTTTCTATGGCCCACTATCTGAGAGAGAGAGATGGCACGCTTAGGACTGGCACACAAGCCCAAAGGCCAATATTAATCTCCCACTGATTGATTTATTGATTTTTTCAGGTAGAATTTAGAACCCAAATCAAGCAAAAAAAAAAAAAAAAAAAAAGGGCTTTCTATGGCCCACTGAGTGAGTGATGATGCACACAGGAGTCAGGAGTGGCACACAAGCCCTGAGGCCAATATTTTTCTCCCACTGATTGATGTAGTGATTTTTTCAGGTAGATTTTAGAACCCAAATCAAGCAAAAAAATAAATAGGCTTTCTATGGCCCACTGACTGAGAGATGGCACACACAGGAGTCAAGAGTGGCACACAAGCCCTGAGGCCAATATTTTTCTCCCACTGATTGATGTAGTGATTTTTTCAGGTAGATTTTATAACCCAAATCAAGCAAAAAAATAAATAGGCTTTCTATGGCCCACTGAGTGAGAGATGGCACACACAGGGATGGCACTCTAGCAGAAATGTCAATCTTAATCTCCCACAAAAAAAAAACAAAAAAACAGGGAGTGTCCAACAATTACTATCTCCCTGCAGTAATCTCAGCCAGGTATGGCAGGCAGCAATAAGGAGTGGACTGATGCACAAATTAAATAAAAAGTGTGGACAAACAAAAAAGATAGCTGTGCAGAAAGGAAGGAACAAGAGGATTTGTGCTTTGAAAAAAGCAGTTGGTTTGCACAGCGGCGTACACACAGCAATGCAGCTATCAGGGAGCCTTCTAGGGCAGCCCAATGAGCTACAGCGCTGAGGAAAAAAAAAATGTAGCTTCCACTGTCCCTGCACACCGAAGGTGGTGTTGGGCAGTGGAAATCGCTACAGCACAAGCGGTTTGGTGGTTCTTGGACCCTGCCTAACGCTATCCCTGCTTCTGACGAAGCGGCAGCAACCTCTCCCTAAGCTCAGATCAGCAGCAGTAACATGGCGGTCGGCGGGAACGCCCCTTTATAGCCCCTGTGACGCCGCAGACAGCAAGCCAATCACTGCAATGCCCTTCTCTAAGATGGTGGGGACCAGGACCTATGTCATCACGCTGCCCACACTCTGCGTTTACCTTCATTGGCTGAGAAATGGCGCTTTTCGCGTCATTGAAACGCGACTTTGGTGCGAAAGTCGCGTACCGCATGGCCGACCCCGCACAGGGGTCGGATCGGGTTTCATGAAACCCGACTTTGCCAAAAGTCGGCGACTTTTGAAAATGAACGACCCGTTTCGCTCAACCCTAGTTATAACTCTGGAACGCTTCATCTGATCCCACTGATTCTGAGACTGTTTTTTCGTGACATATTGTACTTCATGTTAGTGGTAAAATGTATTCGATATGACTTGCGTTTATTTATGAAAAAAATATTTGGCAAAAATATAGAAAACTTTTAATTTTTGTGCCCTTACATCAGAGTTACCGTATTTTCCGGGGTATAAGACAACTTTTTAACCCCTAAAAATTGGCCCAAAAGTCGGGGGTCGTCTTATACGCCGGGTACGGGTGCACGGAGCGATCCTGGATGTTCCCAGGGTCTGGAGGAGAGGAGACTCTCCTTCAGGCCCTGGGATCCATATTCATGTAAAAAATAAAGAATAAAAATAAAAAATATGGATATACTCACCCCTCCGACGGACCCTGGCTCTCAGCGCTGCAAGCGTCTGCCTATGTTCCTAAGAATGCAGTGAGTGAAGGACCTTCGATGACGTCGCGATCACGTGAGCGGTCAGGTGACCGTGACGTCATCGAAGGTCCTTCACTCACTGCATTCTTAGGAACGGAGGCAGACGCTAGCAGCGCTGAGAGCCAGGGTCCGTCGGAGGGGTGAGTATATCCATATTTTTTATTTTTATTCTTTATTTTTTACATGAATATGGATCCCAGGGCCTGAAGGAGAGAGAGTCTCCTCTCCTCCAGACCCTGGGAACCATACGCCGTATAAGATGACTGGGCGTATAAGATGACCCCCATCTTATACGGCGGGCATATCCCAAACTCCATATTTTATATGGAAAAGTTGGGGGTCGTCTTTTACGCCCAGTCGTCTTATACACCAGAAAATACGGTATATCGCACAAAATAGTTAATAAAGAACATTTCCCACATGTCAACTTTACATCAGCGCAATTTTGGAAACAATTTTTTTTTTTTTGTTAGGACGTTATAAGGGTTAAAAAGTTGACCAGCGATTCCTCAGTTTTCCCAAAAATTTACAAAACCATTTTTTTTTCTTAGGGACCACCTCACATTTGGGGGGGGGGGGGGGGGTCAATATAACAGAAAATACCCAAAAGTGACACCATTCTGAAAACTGAACCCATCAAGGTGCGCAAAACCACATTCAACAAGCTTATTAACCCTTCACGAGAACTGAATGTGGAAGAAAAAATGAATTAACATTTTACTTTTTCCACAAAAAAATTACTTTGGAACCAAACTTTTTTATTTTCACAAGGGTATCAGGAGAAAATAGACCACATTTCTTGTGCAGTTTCTCCTGAGTACGCCAATACCCCGTATGTGGGGGAAATCCACTGTTTGGGCGCATGGCAGGGCTCAGAAGGGAGGGCGCACCATTTGACTTTTTGAACGCAAAATTGGCTGGAATCGATGGCGGGCGCCATGTTACGTTTGGAGAACCCCCCCAATTCTAACGCCAACCTCAACACAGCCCTAACCCCAACACACCCCTAACCCGAATCCCAACCCTTACCATAACCCTATCCCTAGCTCCAACCCTAACTCTAATGGAAAAATTGGAAAATACTTTTTTTTATTTTCGTATTTTAGCTAACTAAGGGGGTGGGGTTGATTTCCAATTTTTTTTTTTATTTTGATCACTGTGATAGACCCTAACACAGTAATCAAAATGAACAAATAGGAGAAATCTATCCTTGCCGGGTCCCGCAGAACTCAGAGGGTGCACTGCACATGCGCCCACCATTTTCTTCCTAGAAGAAGATGCTAAGGGCCGGGGGACAGCACCGGAGGATGCAGGAGGTACCGGGGGAGCTTGGTGGACTCCATTTCACACTGCTCGCCTTTACTTTAGACACTCGTGTCCGCTGTGTTGAATGGCGAGAACGTCCTATAAGAGCGGTAGATTACAGCACTGCTCCACTTTCAGTGTGTATGAGCCCAATATGGCCGACCACGGCAGCTGTCAGTCACTGACCACATGGCTCGCAGCCTGGTTGAAGCTGTGTGAGGGGCATACCAGCCTGACCCCAGAAAACTATGCATGGCATGAGCTCCATGATAATGGGAAGTCACATATTTAGAATTAGCAGTCCTATTACTGTAGTATTGGCGTGCTAGGAATAATGGTCACCTCATACAGGTCCTTCTCAAAAAATTAGCATATAGTGTTAAATTTCATTATTTACCATAATGTAATGATTACAATTAAACTTTCATATATTATAGATTCATTATCCACCAACTGAAATTTGTCAGGTCTTTTATTGTTTTAATACTGATGATTTTGGCATACAACTCCTGATAACCCAAAAAACCTGTCTCAATAAATTAGCATATCAAGAAAAGGTTCTCTAAACGACCTATTACCCTAATCTTCTGAATCAACTTATTAACTCTAAACACATGCAAAAGATACCTGAGGCTTTTATAAACTCCCTGCCTGGTTCATTACTCAAAACCCCCATCATGGCTAAGACTAGCGACCTGACAGATGTCAAGAAGGCCATCATTGACACCCTCAAGCAAGAGGGTAAGACCCAGAAAGAAATTTCTCAACAAATAGGCTGTTCCCAGAGTGCTGTATCAAGGCACCTCAATGGTAAGTCTGTTGGAAGGAAACAATGTGGCAGAAAACGCTGTACAACGAGAAGAGGAGACCGGACCCTGAGGAAGATTGTGGAGAAGGACCGATTCCAGACCTTGGGGAACCTGAGGAAGCAGTGGACTGAGTCTGGTGTGGAAACATCCAGAGCCACCGTGCACAGGCGTGTGCAGGAAATGGGCTACAGGTGCCGCATTCCCCAGGTAAAGCAACTTTTGAACCATAAACAGCGGCAGAGGCGCCTGACCTGGGCTACAGAGAAGCAGCACTGGACTGTTGCTAAGTGGTCCCAAGTACTTTTTTCTGATGAAAGCAAATTTTGCATGTCATTCGGAAATCAAGGTGCCAGAGTCTGGAGGAAGACTGGGGAGAAGGAAATGCCAAAATGCCTGAAGTCCAGTGTCAAGTACCCACAGTCAGTGATGGTGTGGGGTGCCATGTCAGCTGCTGGTGTTGGTCCACTGTGTTTCATCAAGGGCAGGGTCAATGCAGCTAGCTATCAGGAGATTTTGGAGCACTTCATGCTTCCATCGGCTGAAATGCTTTATGGAGATGAAGATTTCATTTTTCAGCACGACCTGGCACCTGCTCACAGTGCCAAAACCACTGGTAAATGGTTTACTGACCATGGTATTACTGTGCTCAATTGGCCTGCCAACTCTCCTGACCTGAACCCCATAGAGAATCTGTGGGATATTGTGAAGAGAAAGTTGAGAGACGCAAGACCCAACACTCTGGATGAGCTTAAGGCCGCTATTGAAGCATCCTGGGCCTCCATAACATCTCAGCAGTGTCACAGGCTGATTGCCTCCATGCCACGCCGCATTGAAGCAGTCATTTCTGCCAAAGGATTCCCGACCAAGTATTGAGTGCATAACTGAACATTATTATTTGATGGTTTTTTTGTTTGTTATTAAAAAACACTTTTATTTGATTGGATGGGTGAAATATGCTAATTTATTGAGACAGGTTTTTTGGGTTATCAGGAGTTGTATGCCAAAATCATCAGTATTAAAACAATAAAAGACCTGACAAATTTCAGTTGGTGGATAATGAATCTATAATATATGAAAGTTTAATTGTAATCATTACATTATGGTAAATAATGAAATTTAACACTATATGCTAATTTTTTGAGAAGGACCTGTACTGCACTTTTGTGCTTTCTGAAATATTAAAAGGATCGTTCTGCTAATTTGATATGAATGGAGAAGTGTTGAATGATGGAGATAAATAAAAGAACAGGCATAATGGATTTCAGCATGCCTGATCCTTACATATATGACAACACAGACACCTTGGCTTATATGGGGCATTTATTACACAATTGGCAAATGAGCGTTCGCAAAAGTTCATTCCCGATTATCCACCTGTGAAAACATGACAATGAACAAATAAAAAAAATTGTTTTCAGGAGCACACCGTACGTACGGTGTAGATACGGAATGTGCTACCAATCACAGAATGCTGTATGGGGACCAAATAATTGTATTTGTCATTGTCCTCTACACATCACTGATTGTTGGCCTGTTTGCACTAGGGGTGAACAACTAATCAATTGGATCTCGTTTAAGGTTTTTGCTATTTTATCTGAAGAGAGCATGAGGTAGGCGTTAAAACAACAATGATGTGTCACATGTCCGGCTGTGTGCTATTTACATACACTGATGGTTTTATCACCTGGTGATTATCATTGCTGTGCCTAGCTGGTGCGCGCTTACAAGTCCTACTCCGCCCCCCCCTGTGATAAGCAGCTCACTGTCTATACATTATGCACATGGGCGGGGTTAACTTTGTAAGCTCTGCTGCATTGCTAAATCTAAAAGCTCTGATTGTGTGAGATGTTATGTTTGCTAATGACAGGTGTTATGAAGGCAATCCAGAAACACAGTGTGCTTAGCGATCAGAGCACACACAGTGATCTGCCAAATACCCAAAAATACAAGAACGAGCTCTGAGACGTGGAAACTCTGTAGACTGCACACCTGATCCTATCCTAAACACAACTAATAGCGGCTGTGGATTGCACCTAACAACTACCTAGGCAACTCGGCACAGCCTAAGAAACTAGCTAGCCTGAAGATAGAAAAATAGGCCTGACTTGCCCCAGAGAAATTCCCCAAAGGAAAAGGCAGCCCCCCACATATAATGACTGTGAGTAAGATGAAAAGACAAAACGTAGGGATGAAATAGATTCAGCAAAGTGGGGCCCGATATTCTAGGACAGAGCGAGGACAGTAAAGCGAACTTTGCAGTCTACAAAAAACCCTAAAGCAAAACCACGCAAAGGGGGCAAAAAAAAAACCACCGTGCCGAACTAACGGCACGGCGGTACACCCTTTGCGTCTCAGAGCTTCCAGCAAAACAAAAGACAAGCTGGACAGAAAAAAAGCAACAAAAAAACAAAAAGCACTTAGCTATACAGAGCAGCAGGTCACAGGAACAATCAGGAGAAGCTCAGATCCAACACTGAAACATTGACAAGGAGCAAGGATAGCAGCATCAGGCGGAGTTAAGTAATGAAGCAGCTAACGAGCTCACCAGAACACCTGAGGGAGGAAGCTCAGAAGCTGCAGTACCACTTGTGACCACAGGAGTGAATTCAGCCACAGAATTCACAACAGTGAGAACTGCGGCACCCAGGAGTCTAAGTGATACAACGTTGGATACATGCAGACAGACTAGACAATCTTATACTGCACCAGACTCATCAAAGTGGTTCATGCTGTTTGATAAACCTAATCTGAAGACTGTGTAGCTAAGATCCGATTCATCCAAGGTGTTTTCTCCACTTTTCTGGCCTAAAACACATCGGAATGTTGCAAAATTGTTTGTGCAACTCCAAGTTGTGCATATATTTTGCAACTTTCAGTGTGTTTTCGCCATTCCCAGCCAGTTTTGCCTACTTTTGGGCAACTCTTTTAGTTGGCCTAAATTATGATTAATAGTCTCTGTCTGCAGTGAAATTCCTGCCAGAGGCGCATCCATCTTAATGAATGTGGCGCATCCTGTAGTGCAGAGTTCATCATGACTCCCGCACAAAACACCGGTCTTCATGAAATCGGGTGCTAAGTTTACAAACATATTAGTTGACTTTGTGGCAGAAATGTGTGCCACAATATTGGCTCTTTGTTTCGCATGTTAAGCCACGGCTTTCCGATTATTCAGGGAGCCTACTAGTCATAAAAAGTTTCTAAAAACACATCATAAATATGGTGCAAGTCATGAAAGACAGTGTCTTGGCGTAAATTACGGCAGAATTATGGGGCATTTAGCTTGATAATTGTCCCCCAGTTGGTGATCGAGAACCTAGTGAGGACACCTTCTCCTGGGTACTAACAATACACACGATGCATTGGTGAATATAGAGGGAAGGGGATGTACAGACCACTTGCTCCACTTCTCCGGGGCTTAATGATGCCCTCTGATGTACCCCCATCATTCCGAGAAAGCTGTGAATTTCCTGATCACTCTACAGATCCCTGAAAGCAGATGCTTATCACGTAAACAAAATTAAAATGTCCCCTGCAGGCACCATTACATACAGGCAACACTTGCCTCTAGCAGCAGCGACCAGATTTAGCTCCAATAGCTGCTATTTAACTACTTAAATGGCACCATTAATCTCCAGCGTCGGCATACAAGTGGCACCATCCAGCTGGGCAACCTGTCCTGTTCGGATAACCATTGGTTTTTCCCCATAACACGATCGATCAGTTGCCAAAATAAAAAAAAAAACGGGGGCTGGTTACCAACATCTTTGGCTGGGCTTCATGGATTAGTATTAAATTATATAGTAAAAAAAAATATAGTTCTTACCGATAACGGTATTTCTCTGAGCCCATGACGGCACCACGGAGAGAGGGGATCCGCCCACCAAGGACAGGAAACCTACGGATAAAAAGGCGGTACCACTCTCCTGCATCAGTTGTTTTACATAGAGAACGATGGGAGACTACTAAACATTTGTTAATTTTAACTGTTTATCATAACTAGATACCGCGTGACTTTAAAACTATGAGTAGACTATGGCACTATTTTGATGTGAGCACCCACAAGTGAAGGGAGGGAATGTACGGGTGCCGTCATGGGCTCAGAGAAATACCGTTATCGGTAAGAACTATATTTTTCTCTGATCGCCCATGACGGCACCACGGAGAGAATTGCATAGATAGTACATTCAGGGGGGGACCACCGCCTCCAGAACCCTTTTACCAAAAGTAAGGTCTGAAGAGGAGATTAGGTCCAATCTATAGTGCCTATAGAATGTGGATGGTGAGGACCAGGTAGCAGCTCTACATATCTGGTCAATGGAAGCTCCAGCCTTCTCCGCCCAGGAAGTCGCTACTGCCCTTGTTGAGTGAGCCTTAACCTCCCCGGGAACGGACATCCCACTTGCCGAGTATGAGAGACTGATGGCGTCCGTGATCCATCTTGCTATGGTGGCTTTAGATGCTTTTTTCCCCTTCCGGGGACCCTGAAAACACACAAACAGAGAGGAATCCTCCCTACTCTCTATAGTGACTTCTAGGTAATGTAAGAGACATCTTCTTACATCTAGTGTATGTAGTGTTTGTTCCTCATTTTTAGGATTGGGACAGAAGGAGGGGAGAGATATCTCTTGAGACCTGTGAAATTTTGAAGCCACTTTCAGGAGATATGCTGGGTCTATTTTTAAAATGACCCTATCCTCTAGAAATTGTGTGTAAGGAGGGTTAGCTGAGAGAGCCTGTAAATCGCTCACCCTACGGGCAGAAGTAAGGGCGACTAATAAAGCTGTTTTGAGAGATAGGTTTTTTATTGTAGATTCGTGTAATGGTTCAAATGGAGAACTAGTCAGGGCTTTAAGGACCAAGTTTAAGTCCCATTGAGGAACAACTTTTACTGGAAGAGGCCTTGATCTTCCTGCCGCCCTGATGAATCTAGAGACCCACCTATTTGAGGCTAAATCAAAATTGAATAGGGCTCCCAAAGCCGCCACGTGAACTTTTAGGGTGTTAGTGGCTAAACCCATCTCCAACCCGTTTTGTAGGAACTCTAATATGGAATTAAGGGGAATTTCTTTCCCTATTGTTGCACCTGATGATGACAGAAACTTTTTCCATATCTTGCCATATTGTTTTGTTGTAACCGGCTTCCTACTTTGTAACAGAGTTGAGATTAAGCCCGGAGAGAACCCCCTGCTTTCTAGTAATTTCCTTTCAAGAGCCAAGCTGTCAAGTGCAAGTTCTTGACCTGCGGATGACAGACTGGGCCCTGTGACAACAGATCTTGGAGATCTGGTAATACCCAAGGGTCGGATATTGATAACTTCCTCATCCATGAGAACCAAGGTCTCTTCGGCCAGAACGGGGCAATTAAGATGACCAGCGCCCCGTCCTCCCGAATCTTCCTCAGCACTGCTGGAATCAGAATAAGAGGAGGGAAGGCATAGACTAGATAGTGACCCCAAGATATCAGGAAAGCGTCCACAGCTACTGGGTTCCCCAGGGGAGATAGGGAGCAAAAGGAGGTTACTTTTTTGTTTAGATGACTCGCAAAGAGATCTATTTTGGGAACACCCCATCTTTCTGTGATCTGGGTGAATATCGCCTGATTTAGTTCCCATTACCCCTGTTTTAGACTGGACCGGCTGAGGAAGTCTGCTTTGTAGTTGTCTACTCCCCTTATGTGTAGGCTTGTTAGGGATAAGAGGTTGCTCTCGGCTATTTGCAGGATTGAGTTGGTCACTTCCATTAGATTTTTGGAACGGGTACCCCCCTGGTGATTTAGGTAAGATACTACCACCCGATTGTCCGACATTACTCTTACATGGTGAGAGTGAAGGACCCCCAAGAATTCCTGAAGGGCAAATTTTACTGCAAGGAGCTCCTTCATGTTGGAGGATTTGTTTACTGTAGACAGAGACCAAATGCCCTGGGCTACTAGGTCGCCCAGATGAGCCCCCCACCCTGAGGGGCTTGCGTCCGTAGTCAGGACTTTCGAGATCTGAATTACCCACGGGACTCCCTGGGAAAGATTTTCCTGCGATTTCCACCATGTCAGAGAGTGATTGGTCCGAGGAGATAAGAGTTAACTGCCCGTCTAAATGCCCTCCTAGATGGATTTGCTCCGACAATATCTGCCATTGAAGATCTCTTGAATGTAATTGGGCCCCCTGGACTGCGGGGATGCAAGAGGTCATGGAGCCTAAGAGGGACATGGCCAGACGGAGTGTTATGGAGGGGAGAGATTGGGTTCTCGATACTAAACTTTTTAGTTTTTGTATCTTGTTCTCCGGGAGCCAACATTCCATCTTTTTGGAGTCTAGAGTGAGACCCAGGTACTCCTGGACCTGAGAAGGCATTAGTCTGGATTTTCCTATGTTTATTAGCCAACTCAATTCCTTCAAAGAATGCATCACTATTGCCAGTTGATCCTCGCAATGTTGCGGGGAGGAGCCTATCACCAAGAAATCGTCCAGATATGGAACGATTAGGGTATTTTCTTCCCTGAGGTGAGCCATTACCTCTGCTATCAGCTTTGTGAAAACCCTCGGGGCTATGGCAAGACCAAATTGGAAGTGATTTAGGACTCCCCTGATGTGAACTGCCATCCTGAGGAATCTCTGGTGATCCTTGTGTATTGGGACGTGATAATATGCGTCCTTTAGGTCCAGGACCACCATGAAGCATTGGGGAAACAACATCTTGATAGATGATTTTATCGTTTCCATCTTGAATGCTTGAACCTCCAGGTAATCGTTTAATTTCTTTAGATTTATAATGGTCCTGAAGGAACCGTCTGGTTTCTTCCTCAGGAATAGAGGGGAATAGTACCCTTGCCCTTTTCTTGTGGGGGAACCTCCAGGAGTACTCCCTTTTTTACTAACCCGATGACCTCGTTTTCCAGTGCCAGCTGTTCTTCTGATCTTATAGAGGTCATCGTAAAAGAGGGACGGGGGCATCTTTTGAATGTCAGCCTCAGACCTGATTCTATAATGTTCAGAATCCATTGACTGGAGGTAATCTTTTTCCAGGCTGGGAGAAAGAGAGATAATCTCCCTCCCACCTGGGGTGAACCTTCATTGAGAAGGTTTCTTGTTATCGCTGGGGTTTTTGTTAAAGATGAACCCCTTGTTTTTGTTCCTCTTATCCTCCCACTTTCCCTGGCCTCTCCCAGGGTTCTTGCGGAAAAACCTCTTGTTCCGAAAGGGCTTCCGGTAAGAGGGGAGACCTAGAGAGGGAAAGGACTTTTTCTTGTCCCCTGCTTTTTCCAAGATGTCGTCTAATGTGGAACCGAACGAAAACTCTCCTTCGCAGGGGATAGTACAGTTTTGTTTTTGTTTGCAGATCGCCAGGCCAATTCTTAAGCCAGAGGGCACGCCTGGCCGCATTAGCAAACACTGCTGACCTGGCAGCTAATCTGATAGAGTCTGCCGAGGCGTCAGCCAGAAAAGCCGCAGCTCCCCTTATTACAGGTAATGTCTTCAGCATCGAGTCTCGGGAAGTTTTCCCCTTTAATTGACCCTCTAGTTGATTTAACCAGATCATTAGGGAGCGGGATGTGCAAGCTGCTGCCACTGCCGGTTTCAGGCCTCCTCCCGCTGACTCCCAAGAGCCCTTGAGGAAGGCGTCCGCCTTCTTGTCCATAGGGTCTTTTAGGACCCCCATGTCCTCAAACGGGAGAGCGAATTTCTTTGATGCTTTAGCTATTGCTACATCTAATTTGGGGGCTTTTTCCCAAAAGGAGCAGGATTCATCCTCGAAGGGGTATTTCCTTTTTGGAGTTAGGAGAGTCTTTTTCATGGGTTTTTTCCATTCCTTCTTAATTAACGCTGCAATTGCTTCATTAAGCGGGAAAGCTCTTCTCTTTTTTTGTTCTAAGCCCCCAAACATGATGTCTTGTGCTGACTTTTTAGGGTGGGAGTCTACTACTCCCATAGTACTCCTCACTGCCTTTATGAGGCCATCGGTGTCCTCTAGCGGGAAACAATTGTGACCTCCTGAGGAAGAAGTGGATGATGAAGATGAGGAGGAGGAGTCCGAGGATACTGAACTCTCACTATCGCTGTCAGATTTAGAGACTGGGGACGGGGACCTGTGTCTGGTCCTTCTCCGTTTTTTTCCCCTTTTAAGGGATCTAAAGGTGTCTCCCACCTGCTCTTTAATCAGGTTTTTAAGATCTGTTGCAAACCCGGGCAGGCTTTCGGATACAGTCTGCTGTATGCAGGAATTACATAGCTGCTTCTCCCATGCGGGTGGAAGATCCTCTTTACAGATGGCACAGATTTTGTGCTTTGTTTTACCTACGCTTTTCCTCCCTTAAAAGAGACAAATAATAATCTTACTGTCTCTAACTTTCACGAAGATCAACTTACCACCTCCAGGACCCATAAATACCGGTTGGGGATTCTCTGCCTCTGGCTTTTTCCCCGACGCCGTGCTGGACTCCTTGCTGTGTTGAGACCTTTGGCGTTCTTTGCTGGTGTCCTGGTGACCTTTCTGCTGTCGCCTTTTTAGCTGCTGCTGCTGCTGCGGCGATGCTATAGGTGGAGGTGATTCAGGCAAGGGAGATGCCGGGTCGCTCATACTGCTGCTGGTCTGCTGTCACTGCCAATAACGCTGCGCTGATGCTGCGACAACTAGTGGCTCCTAAGGCTCTTGCCGATATACTGCAGAGCCACTGGGAGGAAGTAAATTCTCCCTTTTAAAGCTCCCGCCGCTTTTTTTTTTTTTCTTCTCGGCGCCTGCGCAGTAGCGCTCAGCCGACGGCGAGGAGCGTTGCACGCCGGCGCCTGCGCAGACGCTTCTGCGGCGCCTTTGGAACGCCCAAGCGTCAGATCGGCGTCGCCTGCGCAGTGGCGTCCAGACGACGGCGAGGAGCGCCGACGCCTGCGCAGTCGGGTTTCAGCGGCGCCTGCGCAGATCCAAGCCCCAGCGTCTCGCGAGACCAGCGTAACTCCGGGCATGCGCCGGACTCTCAAGATGGCCGCCCGGAGTGCAGATATGGCGCTGCTGACCGGCACCCCCGGTCCTATGCAGACCCTACCGCGCGGCTCTGCATGCCCGATGGCAGTGCAGTGTGCAGGCTGACGCGTACTAGGGGAGGGCCGCGCCGCACCTCCCGCAACCACAGAGGGACCCCCCTGGATGTTGCAGCTGCTGCATCTTACCTGGGGAGGTGACCGCGAACTCCTTGTCACCTCCCCCACTCACCCTAGAGGCCCACTAGCCCCCAGCGGTGGTGCTTCGGGTCACCACCCCAGCCGAGGCAGAGGGACCCCAGCTGCCTGAGTCGGACTGGTTGGCCCCGGAATTCCAACGTTGAACCGGTAAGTCCGTAGGTCTCCCATCAAGGACAGGAAACCAACTGATGCAGGAGAGTGGTACCGCCTTTTTATCCGTAGGTTTCCTGTCCTTGGTGGGCGGATCCCCTCTCTCCGTGGTGCCGTCATGGGCGATCAGAGAAAAATCATGATGAAGTATAGTATAGGCGATCAAACAATCTCCGGCTCAAGCTCATATGGCGACTTAAATAATAGATTAAAACAAAATGGTTTTTAAACATTTTAAACTTTTAATCAACCCCCCAATTTCCCTGTGTAAAAATTAAAGAAATATAAAAAGACATATTTGGCATTTCCGAGTTTTTAAAACTTCGATTAAAATATTATTTAACCCACTCACGACAGAAACATAAACTGAATCGCCCAAAATGCCTTTTTTTTTTCCTTCAGTTGCCAGACTTCTTGCCATAAATGCAACAAAAAGCGACCAAAACATACTATCAATGCCAACATGGTACCAATAAAAGAGGAAGAAAAAAAAAAGCTCTTATACAGCTCCATCAATGGAGAAATACAAATGTTATGGGTCTCAGAAACTAGGAATTTTCATCTCACAGGTCATGTAATTCATAGATAAACCATAAAAAAGCGCAGAAAACAATCAATTTAAATTTTTTTTTTAAATCTTCTTTGATATGATGTTTTAGCCAAGAAAAAAGCAACAAAAAGTGAGTGTAGTTGTAGCCTGGCAAGGTTTCCCCTTCATCACTAGGATATGTCACCTGTTGGGGGTCAGAGGACCAGGACCACCACCGATCCTGGGAATGAAAGCCCCACAGCCGGTCTTGGCACTGTGGCCACGTCATTCCCAGGATAAGGCCGCATTCACAAATGCGTGGTACATGTCCACATGCTGACTGGCACATGGACTCATAAGAGTTTTCTAGATGGATTTGTTGCTGGAGTCAGTCACCTTGGATATGTCATGGACCTGCAATCTCCATGTCATGAAGCAGGCAGCGAGCCCGAGCCAAGACTATACAGACAATGCAGTAGTGTTCTGTAACAGCAGGCTTCCTCTGCCTCGCCTTCATTAGGCGTCTGACTACGAGAAGTGTTTTCCTCTGGGGTGGCGTGTGTCAGACGACATTCCTCCTCTGCTTCTGCTGTCCTCTTTCTTACCTAATGTGACTCCATCTCCAGGGAAACATGTTGTTTTAGGTTACCGTTCTTCGCCAAGCTTTCCTCGGTGATGGTATCCATAGCTTCAAGAACAGAGGCGTACAGACGCTCAGCGTGTCTTTCCAGCTCTCCGGACTGTTTGGAGATTAATGTCAGCGTGTCCTTCAAAGCTAAAAGATTACAAAAAAAAAAATGTAATGAAACAGGAAAGTCTGCAAAGAAGCAAGTCACTAACAGTCCCTGCCGGGCTACAGGTGGATTCCTTTACTGTCGACCATCCAAAATGGTGACGCACCAGGAGAGGCTTGGACCTACTGTCAAATAGTCAATGTTTCACCCCTTTAATGGAGCGGCACGGAGCTTGTGTGACCTCTGCTCCATCTACATGGGAAGTGCAAGTCCCTACTCAGGCGATTTATGGGGCGCCATCACGGATCTAGTAGTTATCACCGGATTAAGTCTCGAAGGTACCTTCCCATGCAACAAAAACGCAGCAGATTTTCCGCTGTGTACTGGCCTTATATCGCTCCAACACATATAAGAAATCTCATGTACTTGCTCCAGTGTATCCTGACCGATGCTGTAGATCTGAAATCCGCAGCACATCTATTTATCTTGCAGATGTCATTGCCCTTTCCACCCTTTGCTATACGGAGGTGCTGTATGGGAACGTAACCTCCAAGTATTCCTATATTATTATTATTTTTTTAATCTCCAGTTTGCATACTGGACTGGACCACGACTGCCCCATGTCCAAGTGGATGTCCATACTTCTTGCATTATATGTCATGTGCTGTATATTCCAGGGGCAGTCGTCTATAGAAGTGGTCTCCGACCAATAACTGTACGATGAGAGTTGTAGTTACACAACAGTTAAAGAGCAAAGACCAGTTATTTTATGTGCGGATATTACATGTACCCCCCATCCCAGCCCACCACAGTTCTATGCAGCGCTGGGGTAGTATGATAGCGGACCCCGCACCTACCTGAGCAATTAAGGGCCAAACATCTCTCCAGCGACTCTCCGTCCCTTATAACGGTGTTGGCGAGAAGCTGCTGCTCCGCTACATCTTTCTTCAGTTTCTGGAGGAAAGTGATAAACTGAATATACAATACTGGAATATTACAGGCAGCGCTAAACACATCTGACTATAGATCCTGTACAACATGATGCTAACGCAGCCGTTTACCCCCTTTAAAAGAACTTAGAGCCCTGTGTACTATCCCTTTAAATGAAGCCATTGTCTTACTGTTCCGGTTTGCTTCCTGCTCGTCATTTTATTGCTCCTCTTTGTGTGCACATATGATTTAGAGCAGTATCAGAACATTCTTCCGGCAAAAAAAAAAAGTTTTTTCTTCACCTTCTTCCAAGATGTTGATAATTTCTTATTGCATTGTTGAGAGAGGTTTGGTGACCGAAAAATGACAATTCTTACATTTCATTTTTTTTTTCTTCTTCACTTACCAAAAATCTTTAGATTTTTTATTTTTCCATTTCTCTTTTTTTTTGTCCCCCTAAGGGAACTTGTGACTGTTTGCTCTACTAGATACTGCAATGCTTCAGTGTCTTCGTATGTGGCGAAAATCATGGTGTCCTATGAAGCACAGCCACGGACTGAGCTTCATGGAAGTACAAAACTGATCTCCGTCCCGAGCTGACATTACAACTCCTCTTACCACGCAATCACTTTATATGAGGGGAATGGACGCTGAAACTAATGTCCCACTGGCCCCCGCACCAGGGATGGACTGCAGCATTTAAGTGGTTAAATAGCAGCGATCGGAGCCATTATCTCGTATGGAGCAGACTCAGACACTGAGCCAACTCCTTATACCCGGCACCATATGACAGGAAGGAATTAAAGGGGTTGTCTGGTCTTTAAAAAAAAAAAAAAAAAAGTAAACTCAACATAATATATTAGGCAATTCTGAATGACTATGGGGGTTCCCTTTCTCAGCAAGGTCATCGATTAGCCAGGATAACCCTCGCATTGCAGGACTTGTCCGTAGATTATAAAGTTATTTTTTCCCGTGATCGTGCTGCAGTGAAACTGAAAATATAATTTAGAATGGAAATGTGCAGTGACCGGATTATGTACAGAGGGTCTCTTACCAGGTAAAGGCTGAGGGCCAGCTGAATGCTCTCCACATTAGGCTTTGGAGCCGTCCAGTTGTCAGTTACTTCTGCAGCACTGTACAACCATTCAATCAGCCGGTCCAGATGCTGGCAAAACCTCTGTGTACAACAGGGAACAGCAGATTACAAATGTCCGTCCCAGCACCCATCACAATTCACAGGTCATCACAGACATGGCAGGCAAATCTTACACCCCGTGTTATGCCCAGGGCAGCTCCAGAGAGGGTACATGGGTGTGGAGTCCAGCAGATTGGCAGGAGTTATCACCTCCCTACTGTGAGCGATGGGGTTGAGACAGATCACTCTGAAGGCTAGAATATTGGGTCCTTTATGGGAACAAATAGGGACTCTTGTGACCACTTTTGCTCATAGGCGATATTTAGAAATATCACTGGTCTATAGCTTACTGCTGGAAGTTGCCAGTTATAAGTCTATACAGACCCTGGTTGATATCCCTGTAAATCTTCTCAAATCCTGCTAGCTAGATTCCCATTGCTAACCCTAGGCTGATTTTTACCCTCCATTTGCCTGTCACTTCTGACTCCATCATTCTGGTTCTGACCTAAGCTATCTCCTGACTTCGTCACTCACTGTCTCTGCCCCCTCTGGTTTTGACCCGGCTAGTCATCCTTCCTCTGTTAGCTCATTTTTCCAGCCAGCATCTTATCCTTGGCACAATCCAGAGGGCTCTGTTGTAAGTCCAGATCCCAGTATAGGAGTTAAAGGCTGAAGTCAAAAGTTGCACTAGAACCTTACAAGATAAGTGGCTTTCTCAAACTCTGTCTGTGGAAGCCCTATTAATGGGGTTGTTGTTACAGGAGACGAGGGATTCAGTGGAATTGAGTATAATTGTTATTTTTAAATAAAAATGGAAAAAACTGTGTTTTGTTTTATTTCTAATAAAATACTTAATTCTTGCTGTGTCTTTATTTACCATATAACTATTAGATTAGTAACGGATAGGTGTGTTATAGACACCTCTCCATTACTAAGCTGTGGGCTTGATGTCATCTGACAATAGAAAGCTGACAACAATCCCACAAATATGAACCCAACTTGCCACTGCTAATGGACAAGTGGGAAGAGCCGGGCAAAGTGCCAGAAATAGCACATCTAATAGATTCGTCTTTTCTGGGCAGCTGTGCTATTTTTAGGCTGGGGGTGGGTCAATATCCATGGCCTCTTAACAGCCTGAGCATACCAGCTGTCAGCTTTAGCAAGGCTGGTTGTCAAAAATGTAGGGAACCCCACCTTACTTTATTTAAATGATTTAAAAAAAAAAAAACACATCATGGGGAACCTCTAGTCTTGATAACCAGCCTTGCTGAAGCTGACAGGAGTTGCAGACCTTAGCTGTGCGTTATGCCTGGCTGATAAGAGAAAATACAGGGGGACCCTCGCCAGATTATTTATTTATTTATTGCACAGGTGGCCGGTGATGAATACTCCCATCAGCCGCTCTTTCTTTCACTGTTATTAGCGGCAACAGGTGTAGGCTGATGGGAGCAATAGTCCCAACAGCCGCTGCCTGCTGTCATTGTTCTCCCTTAAATATAACTCTCACCATTCTCCTCTGCTCACGTTGATCATCGGCAGAGCAGGGGAGAATGATGAGAGACGTCTTCAGCACCCGACGCTGGGAAACAGGACTTACTGTACTGCTTCTTCCCTGGTGCGTGTCACACGGATTACATCCAAGTGTTTCATCCGTTTGCACATGTGTGGGACGTTTTGCAGCCCATGCTGATGGTAAAAAACGGACATGTCAGCGTGGTTTGCCAACGGACGCACGGTCCGTGGAAACGCACTGAGATGTGCACAGATCCGTTCACTTGAATGGGTCTACGTGTGGTAAGTGTCTCCGGTACTTGTGAAAACGGTCGTCATCAGACATACGTGTGAAAGAGGCCTAATATAGTAATTCAATAGTATAAAGCAACATACTACTACCAAACTAGTAAAGATTTTTTTTTTTACCTGAATTCTTTGAACAAGAGATTTAGTTTCCTTGACTGATGCACATCCAGAAATGTCCAAGACTTCGGATGTCACTCTTCCATCAAGCATGTCTCTCAGAGAAGAAAACCTATTTACTTTCACTTCATCATAGTTAAAAACATCAAAGATATATTTCTGGTCTTTGGGGCCATCATCAGAGACTCTGCTTTTTGTTTTGGCACCAGATTCTTGATCCTTGTCACCTACAGTCATGGACAGGTCCCTCAAATGTGTAGCTAGAGTCTCCAACTCCTTCAGAGTTGGTGGTAAGGACAGATACTCCTCATCAGTGTCCAGGTCTTTGTGGAGTGGAAGAACACTGGTTGTAGATAAAAACTGTCCTGACCGGTGAGAATGACCTCTGGAGGACTCATCTTCAGAGAATATCTTGTCAATCACATCATATTTGGGGGAAGGAACACTAGTGGTGGACACCTTGGCAAGATCCAACTTACTGGCATAAGGTGAGAACTCCCCACACAAAGTCACATTCGAGGACCCTGGTGGGTTTTGTAATCCATGATAATCAGTTCTTTTCAGTAAAGGTGTTGAAAAGGCAAATGGCAAACTCGGATTATTGGCATGTAAGTATCGATCAGTCTTTACTTTGTGGTCGTCTCTGTAAGTACAAGCGAAAGAGCCAAACTTACTGTCACAAGAAGCATTATAACTATCGAGGTCAATGCCAGAGTCATGTAAAAAAGCATCGGCCTCATCCTCCTCATCTCTATTAAGGAAATACTTTGGATTCAAGGGATATGTATAATCTAACAGGTCCTGATACTCTTTATTTGGATCCCAGTGAGGGGATGTTCGGTCAGGGCGAGGAGGGAGCGTGTTTGGAATTGCACAGGCCCAATATTGTTCGGCTAACGTCTGGGACTTTTCAGAACAACTGATATTGTTAAAATTAGATTTTAAAGATCTACATGCCCCTAAATGTGGCCTATACTTAGCATGTGCCACTGAAATATCACACGCAGAGCATGAAGAGTCTAAAATAGTCCTCGATCTTGGTCTGTCCTGCTGAAGATCATCACTGTCCTCAGACATTGTCCTTGTAGGCTTTGCTCCTGAAGCTTTATGTTCTGGGCTGTATATGTTCTGATAGCCGGATGCATTTGATGAGAAGGTCTTCTCTCTACATGAATCCATGTTCATTAATCTGGAAACTCTTCTCTAGGCATAATATAGCCTATCTCCTCCCTGCAAGGTAAAATGAAGAAGAACATACTCAGATAATCAATTTTACACAAGAGTTAAAAAGGGGTTTGAAAAAGTAAGAAACTGGTAGTTTTGTAAAGGTTGGACACCATCAATCAGAATGATGAGGTTCCTCCTAATTCAACTGAAAACAAAAAAAACTAGGATCAATCCCCATGTTTCATCAAACACTTACTATAGGAATTTGTCAGCTTTCCTCTACTTTACTAAATGACTGTATAAAATATCTATTCTGGAGCACGTTTTCTTAAAAGTCTATAATATGTGGTTACTCTGGTTCGCTTTTTTGGAAATAAAAATTAAAAAAATTGAAAACTGGGAATGCAAATATGGTCTCAAATGAATTGCCCTTTCAGGTGGGCTTAATGGGCTGCCAGAGTGGGATCCACTGTTAGGGTACGTGCACGCGATATTTAACAGGTGGATTTGCTAAGAAACCCACCTGAAAAAGCCCTAAAAAGAACATTAAAAGACTGTACACATGCTTTTCTTTGGAAAAACGCCTTGCTGTGCACATTTGCATGCTTCTACGCGACTTAACAGCTTCAGGTTTCCAAAAACGACCAGCGTTTAAAAGAAGTGACCTGACCGTCGTTCAGGCGGCTTCAATAGAGAAGTCGCTCTGTACTTTAGAAGTCAACGGGAAGGCTCAAAAAACACCAGGAAGATGCCCTATAGCCTGTACTAACGTTTTTACCTCCGAAACCGCTAGCTATTCCATGTTGAATGGAAATAAAAAAAACATCAAAAATTTAAATAAGAAACATGACCCAAAACTCTAAAAAACACATCAAACAAGAGCTTAATAAATGACTAAAATGACAAATAAAAAGGATGCTTCTAGAACAAAAAATGTTGATGTGTCGCGATGCATTTTTCTCTTGGAAAACATGTCCGGTTCATCCGCGTGTAGAAGACATTTGTGCGCCAATGCCCTTAAAGGGGTATTCCCATCTCCAAGATCCTATCCCAATATGTAGTAGATTTAATAATAACAACAATAATAATAAATAATATTAGCTAATACCTCCAATTAGAAATGTAGTAAAGTTTTTCTGATTTGCTATGACTCTTTCCTCATGTGCAGGCATTGCAGGACCTTGGCATTTACTAATATTATTATCATTACAACTACTACATATTGGGATAGGATCTTGGAAATGGGAATACTTCTTTAAGGCCCCCGTACACATATAATGGATGTAGAGGAATCCGGTAGTTGGAATTTAATCGCCCAATCTTTTTGTTCTGTGGGCAGCTTTTTCTGTTGTCCCCATAGAGAACACAGGAACGATTGGCTGAGCCCAGTGATCCTGTGTATGGCTGTAGAGAGACCGTTATTGATTGTGTATCTCAATGGTTAACACTGTTGCCAGAGCTGAAGTCCTGGGTTCAAATCTCAACATGGACAACATCTGCAAGGAGTTTGTATGTTCTCCCAGTGTTTGCGTGGGTTTCCTTCGGGTTCTCCGGTTTCCTCCCACACTCCATAGAGATACTGGTAAGGAATCTAGATTGTGAGCCCCAATGGGGACAGCGATGATAATGATAAGTAAAGTGATGTGGAATTAATGGCGCTATACAAGTCAGTAAAATAAATGAAATAAACCCATTTCTATGCAGTAATGAAGAAGAAACTTGGCGGCACTCACCGGTCTTCTAAAACAGGTATTTATTTCAAAACTTCATGGCACGGGGGTGTGTACAAAGAATGCAGCAGCCGAACGAAGGCCGAAACGGCCGTCGTTTGGCTGCTGCATTCTTTGTACACACCCCCGTGCCATGAAGTTTTGAAATAAATACCTGTTTTAGAAGACCGGTGAGTGCCGCCAAGTTTCTTCTTCATTACTGCATCGTTGATGGTCGTTGTTCTGGCTGTAGCACCTAAGGTCTGCCGGCTGGCTGAAGTCTGTGAGTTCTATGCATTTCGGGTCGGAGTAGCGGTAGTGCGGTCAGCTGTTCTCTTCCCCGCATGTAAACCCATTTCTATGCCATCCAAATGCCAAAAAGGTAGCACAGACAAGGTTGGTCTTGATGAGGCATAAATGTCATTAGGTATTTTGCAAAACTTGAATAAAATGTTTTGCTTGTGAAATAAAGAGGGGAGTACACGGCTATGGAATATGCCGCTATATAGGAAATAAAGGAGGCGCACAGTCCAGTTCAATATGTCACCAGCTCAGAAGGAATTAGAGAATGCAGTCTCTCTGCTCCTCACTAAACTTCGAGGAGGTCTCCTGCCATTTGTGTCCTTGTCAAACAAGTTCTAACAAAATCCAACCATGTCAGCGAGATAAAACATTACTTATTAATATTCTGCATCAAACCTGTGGAACAACTGAACCGTCAAGCCAGCAAATGCGGACACAGCTAATATAGACCTCAGGTGCCTTATCCTAAAGCTGGCCATACACATAAAATACAGAACCGGCCGACCGTCCCACGCGTATCGGGATCTCCAGAGTTCCCCTCCATGTCAGATGTTCATAGAACACAATGGCGGCTCAGGGTTAGTGTCACTATCTGCGAAGTACCTTGAGATAGCTGAATGCACATTATGTAATCATAGGGGAGGCCATGTTTTCTCTCAGCTTATCACCTTCTATCCTCACAATGTAGTCCATAATAACAGAATACCACATTACAGCATGGAGGAGGAAGAGGACAAGAAAACCATTGTTCTGTCCCTGATGTCAATGGGACAGTTTTACTGATAAGGAATGGGGCTGTGGTAATACAATGATACACCACACTTGCTGAGCAGGAAATATCTGGTGCTATTGTCTGTAGGAGCTTAGGATCCTCATACACAATAGATAGCTGCCGCCCAAACCAATGACCAAACCAACGTATAGCCAAGAGCTCTCTCCCGACTCCTCCATACATAGGAGCACTGGCTCCAACCAGCCATACACATTAGATGGCTCTTGGATGAATGATGCTTGGGCCGACTGTCAACCGACAGCCATCTCATCCAACTCCCCCATACACTGGAGCTTCAGGCCAAACCCTCTATGAGAAAACCACTGACTGACATGTTGGCCAGTGGCTTATCTCAGGGAGTATAATCGACATTTCTCTCGACCATCAGTTGGCTTAAAGGGGCCCCATACATATTAGATAGCGCCGGCCGCACCATCAACCAAACCATCATTCAGCCAACAGCAGTCTCCTCCATTAACAGGAGTGTGCGCTTGGGCTGAGCGCTCATGTGCGATCTACGACAGACTCCTCAGGTGGCGGCTTATCTTGCTGAGGAACAAAATGATCAGCAATCCAATTCTTATCTTTTCCAACATCATCTGTCAAGAGTCCCATATAGATTAGATAGCTGCCCAATCTCCACGATATCGGCGGGTTCAGCCGATGGTAGTCTAATGTGTATGTGGAGCTTTAAAGAGGCCTATAAATAAGATTAATGTCAGGGGCTTCTGCAACCCACTATCTTATGGGGACCTTCTGACTATTCCCCGATGGCAGATATCAAGAGAAAAGAAGATTGATGGATTTGAACGTGTCCAACGCTTTGTTTCTCTCCACCAGAAATGTCTTGTAGCTGCTTGTCTGCTCCTGCCATATTGAATATACATGAATGCTCGGCCAGTGTACAGAAACCATCATAGTCTGACTGATTGGCAGATTACATTTTCTATAGTTTTTACCAGTTTTCCTCTAATCTATTATTCATTCACAAATAGTGGAGCAGAGAGGCGAGGGAAGCCGGCATGATGCTCACAATAGAGCCATTATGCCTCCAGTTTTGTGCTCGTCACAGGTCACACATGTTCTACAATCATGGCCTGAAATTATATTACTGATCCACGTTGTAATATCCTCAGAAATCTATTGGTCTATTTCATTCCTCTTTGTGCCTACAATTAACAGTGCCATCTTTTATCACATGCTGTATACAATGATGTTCTTCTTTGTTTCTATCAAAAACGAGGTGCTGCATGGAGGCATCATATAGTATTACTAGGTCTGTATAGCTCACCCTGCTTGCCTAAAATTATACAGCAATGAGTTAGCAAAGTATAACTGCACAACTAGACAAAGCAGCCTTTCAGAACTTAAAAGGGGTTGTCTCTGGGCAGTGCAGTGGCTCAGTGGTTAGCACTGCACTGAGGCTCAGTGGTTAGCACTGTTGCTTTGCCAAACAGAGGTCCTGGTTTCAAATCCCAAGGACAACATCTGCAAAGAGTTTATATGTTCTCCCCGTGTTTGCGTGGGGTTTCTCTGGGTTCTCCAGTTTCCTCCTAAACTACAAAGACATCCTGAAAGGGAATCTAGATTGTGAGCCCCAATGGGGACAGTGATGACATTTCTGGAATATGTTGGTGTTACATAAGCAAGAGCAATATAGCGGGGGGGGGGGGGGGAAGTGTGCTCCTACAAATCCGGGAAGCTATGTGCTCCTGAAGATTGACAGTTCGAGCCAATGGCATGGTAACGTTGCCGTAAGCTTGAACTGTGCACTGGGCCACGCTGCGAGCATAGACAGCTTTGCCTCCGCAGCGTTAGAAGAGCGCAGGGTCACTGACATTGGGTGAAACCAACGATCCTTCCAACTTCAGAGCTGTAAAGCAAAGAGATTGCAAGCGCCCGCCTTTCCTAGGAGACCGGCCACCTCCGATAGGTCTACAGCCAACGCTGCTGTCTAGGTAACGAGCAGAAAACTAAACTATTCAAAATCTCTGTGTTCTAGAGCATGGGTCCCCAACTCCAGTCCTCAAGGCCCACCAACATGTCATGTTTTCAGGATTTCCTTAGTCTTGCCCAGGTAATAATTGCATCACCTGTGCAATGCAAAGGAAATCCTGAAAACATGACCTGTTAGTGGGCCTTGAGGACTGGAGTTGGGGACCTCTGTTCTAGAGAACAGAGAGGATTTTTAACCAGAGGTAAATTGTAGAGTTGCTTGTTTTGACAAGAATTTTGCAATTATTCCAATTTAAAAAGTTAATAATATCCCCTTTAAAAGGGATCTCAGAATTGACAGGCCATTGATATAATACCGTAATCAATTGTTGCGGGGTTTCGTGGGCGTTTCATCGCTTACATTTCTCCCGTACTTTTCATAGTGGCTGTATTTAGTTGTGCAGATCGCTCCTATTTAAACGTATGAGCAGCGCTTAGTGACATAACATTAGACATAGGTAGGGTGATGGCACACACCCAATGAATGGAACATTCAGATCATCCCTTCACTCACCAAATCATGGTTTTGGTTAAAAATCGCCCATTGTCATCAACTTTAGCCTAATGAGGCCACTGTTACATTTACAATTGTTTGGTCTTGAGCAGGAAATGCCCTTGCAGGATGATATGACTGTGCTGGGAGAATCAATGCATTCCTACATTACAATACTGGAGGTTTCCAGTTACATAGGAAACTAGATGAAAGGAGAAATCACACCCAGTCCATCATCATACAGCAGTATGCTTGTGAGCGGGATCATGTTGAAAAAAAATCCAACTGGTTCCAAATTTTTGCAAGCTGCTTGTGGCACCATGCAGGTCCTAATGTGCCCCCATCATGCTGCATTGTAGCAGCGGCACAGAGTGATTTTTGGCAGCACGATCCCTATAAACAGCAGCCTGTATCCTGACGACCATTTTGCAGGGGATATGTTGATTTCTCACACTATAGGGTGGACATTTATCACTGCATTGGTGCCAACATTTTTTCAACATTCTATTGTCGTCAATTAATCGGCCAATTTTATCAACACCAGGTTTTTCAGTATCTGCAGCAAAACATAAACATGATGAGAACAGAAGGCCCGGCTAACTTTTTTGGTAAGAAAAAAACGACATGTTTACAATTTCTATATGAAAGTCACAAAAAAAGCAGCATATTCCAGACAGGCCAGAGCCGTCCTTACAAATATAAAAGGCCATGGAATAAAAACATTTAGGCTGCAATCACTTTTTTGCATGCAGAAAATGTCACAATTTGTGCAAAAATTCTTCATTCCGGTGTGACTTGCGACACATTGCTCTCTCCCCCTTTTCTAGCATTGTGTATCACTTATCACAAAGTGATGTAAATTTTCCATTTTCAAAAGCTGTAAGAAACCGGAACGTCCCAGGTCGCCCTCCACTAACTTCAGTATGAGAAGAAGTGAATGAATAATAGAAAAGCCTGCACTTGTGGGGATGTGTGCGATCTACATGTGTATACACATCGGCACAGCGGAGGGGGTCATTACATTACAGAGCACGGCGATGCATATACATCCTCTATCCGATCACATTGCTCAGGCGCCTCCTAGTTCGACCTCATCCTCGTCTCGCTAACAAAATTGTAGTTAGATACGATTACTTTACTTACTAATATATTTCCGATCTTCGGCTGCGAGTTCCGGACCTGGCAGGTCATCTTCTGGTTTGCACTTGAGAAAGGGCAGCGTTTTGTCTGAGAAGGGGCTGGCTCAGCTATTGACAGGAGCAGTCGGCCAGCCCCCTTCATATACACACAAATCGCTGCCCAGCCTCACACAAACTGGATGAGGAGCTGCCGGGGCCAGAGATTGGAGCTAAGGATCGGGCACCTGTCACACAAAGGTCATTACGACTTGGAGAAGTGATTGAAGTTCAGCACATTCATCAGCTGGACGACCGCTACAAGAAATTAGTTTAGGAAAACAATAAAAGTTCATGACTATAAAACACATAACAGTGAGAGCAACAATGTCTCCAACACCGTGCCGCACACGATACTGCGGAGCACGCACCGTGCCGCACACGATACTGCGGAGCACGCACCGTGCCGCACACGATACTGCGGAGCACGCACCGTGCCGCACACGATACTGCGGAGCACGCACCGTGCCGCACACGATACTGCGGAGCACGCACCGTGCCGCACACGATACTGCGGAGCACGCACCGTGCCGCACACGATACTGCGGAGCACGCACCGTGCCGCACACGATACTGCGGAGCACGCACCGTGCCGCACACGATACTGCGGAGCACGCACCGTGCCGCACACGATACTGCGGAGCACGCACCGTGCCGCACACGATACTGCGGAGCACGCACCGTGCCGCACACTATACAGAGCACGCACCGTGCCGCACACTATACGGAGCACACACCGTGCCGCACACTATACGGAGCACACACGGCGCCGCACACTATAAGGAGCACACACCGTGCCGCACACGATACTGCGGAGCACGCACCGTGCCGCACACGATACTGCGGAGCACGCACCGTGCCGCACACGATACTGCGGAGCACGCACCGTGCCGCACACGATACTGCGGAGCACGCACCGTGCCGCACACGATACTGCGGAGCACGCACCGTGCCGCACACGATACTGCGGAGCACGCACCGTGCCGCACACGATACTGCGGAGCACGCACCGTGCCGCACACGATACTGCGGAGCACGCACCGTGCCGCACACGATACTGCGGAGCACGCACCGTGCCGCACACGATACTGCGGAGCACGCACCGTGCCGCACACGATACTGCGGAGCACGCACCGTGCCGCACACGATACTGCGGAGCACGCACCGTGCCGCACACGATACTGCGGAGCACGCACCGTGCCGCACACGATACTGCGGAGCACGCACCGTGCCGCACACGATACTGCGGAGCACGCACCGTGCCGCACACTATACGGAGCACACACCGTGCCGCACACTATACGGAGCACACACGGCGCCGCACACTATAAGGAGCACACACCGTGCCGCACACTATACGGAGCACACACGGCGCCGCACACTATACGGAGCACACACCGTGCCGCACACTATACGGAGCACACACGGCGCCGCACACTATACGGAGCACGCACCGTGCCGCACACTATACGGAGCACGCACCGTGCCGCACACTATACGGAGCACGCACCGTGCCGCACACTATACGGAGCACGCACCGTGCCGCACACGATACTGCGGAGCACGCACCGTGCCACACACTATACGGAGCACACACGGCGCCGCACACTATACGGAGCACACACCGTGCCGCACACTATACGGAGCACACACGGCGCCGCACACTATAAGGAGCACACACCGTGCCGCACACTATACGGAGCACACACGGCGCCGCACACTATACGGAGCACACACCGTGCCGCACACTATACGGAGCACACACGGCGCCGCACACTATACGGAGCACACACCGTGCCGCACATATAATAGACAGGCTTCTCAGTTACAATTTGTCCAAATGCTGCTGCAAAACCCAATCAGAACACAGCTTTCATTACCTTCCAATTGCTGGAAAAATGAAAGCAGGAACCTGATTGGTTGCAATGCTGCCCTTTGGTCTGCACTTGGTCTTGAACATACAGTGTATAAGAAAACGGCGACAACAATAACCGTGCGAAACGCAGCTCTTCATCCAACCTACTACAGATACACCGGGAATGAACAGTGCAGGTCTCCCCGGGAGTCGGTCACCGCCATGTACAGAGCTCCCTCCGTATACAGCAGCTGCACACATCACCTTATCTCCGCTCCAGGGAACAACGGAGCATCCACATCCAGTCACCGGAGCGGAGAACCTCACTGTCCACAACCAACACCTCTTCCTGTGTACAGGGCGTGACGTCACCGTCACACAGCGCCCTCCAGCGGCCGCACTGCCAATCAGAAGATGGCGACCGGCAGTCTCAGGACTAGGGAACAGGCAGCTGCTGGTCGCCATTGTCGCTGTTGTGGTAGGGTGTGAGGGAATTGTCACTGTTCACACTTCTCATACCTCAGATTACTACATATTAATGGAAGATTGCAGATTGTGCGTCACTGAGAAGATGACAGTGGGGTTGTCAGCTCCTAATGTACAGTTCATAATGTAACAACTGTGTATTATATTACTGTAGTGAATCAGTGCATTGTCGTAGTACGACGTCACTCTGTGTTATAGTAATATGACGTCACTGTGCTTGTTATAGTATGACATCACTGCGAGGTATAGTATGATGTCACTGTGTGTGTTATAGTATGACGTCACCGTGTGTTATAGTATGACATCACCATGTGTTATAGTATGACGTCACCGTGTGTTATAGCATGACGTCATTGTGTGTTATAGTATGACATCACCATGTGTTATAGTATGACGTCACCGTGTGTTATAGCATGACGTCAGTGTGTTATAGTATGATGTCAGTGTGTGTTGTAGTATGACGCCACTTTGTGTTGTAGTATGACGTCACTGTGTTATAGTATGACGTCACTGTGTTATAGTATGACGTCACTGTGTGTTGTAGTATGACGTCACTGTGTTATAGTATGACGTCACTGTGTTATAGTATGACGTCACTGTGTGTTGTATGACGTCACTGTGTGTTGTATGACGTCACTGTGTTATAGTATGACGTCACTGTGTGTTGTAGTATGACGTCACTGTGTTATAGTATGACGCCACTGTGTGTGTTATAGTATGACGTCCACGACGCCCAGGTGAAATTCCTGCTGTACGCAGATGACCTGCTGCTGCTGTCACCAACCGAGAAAGGCCTCCAGGACAACCTGAAAATCCTAGAGAAATTCAGCTCCACCTGGGCTCTACCGGTCAACCTAAAGAAAACCAACACCATGGTGTTCCAGAGGAGAAAGAGAAGATCAGACCAACACCCACCATTCGTCCTCAACAACTGCGACCTCACAGGAACTGACAAATATACCTACCTGGGCCTAGAGATTCACCGGTCAGGGAGCTTCAAACAAGCCATAGAGACCCTGAAAGACAAGGCCTGCAAAACCTTCTATGCCATCCGAAGGACACTCTACCATCTGAAGCCACCAGTGAGGGTCTGGCTAAAAATCTTCGCCCCAATCCTCCTGTATGGCAGCGAAGTCTGGGGTCCTCACACCTACCCAGACTGGTCAAAGTGGGATTCCAGTCCAACAGAAATATTCCACCTGGAATTCTGCAAGCACCTTCTCCAGGTCCATCGGAGCACCTCCAACAGTGCCTGTCGGGCCGAGCTGGGCAGATTCCCTCTACACCTAACAGTTCTAAAGAGGGCGCTGTCATTTCGGGCTCACCTGCATAGGAGCAATCCAAGCTCCCATCACCATAAAACCCTGATACATGTAGGTGAAACAGAAAAAACAGAACCCTCGGAACAGCCCAGCCAAACCCAACCGGACCAGAACACCAATCACAACAACCTGACAAAAGCCGGAATTAGGAAGATGGCAGACGAAGGCCAGGAGAGGTATGTCAGTGACTGGAAGAATGATATCATCACCTCACAGAAACTGACCATGTTCCGGAGCCTACAGAGAGACTACAGACTGGCGCCATATCTGGAGAAACTCCCGGACCCCAGAGACCGCCAGATCCTGAGCCGATATAGACTCAGTGCCCACAGTCTGGCCATCGAATGTGGCCGACACAGGCAGAGCTACAAGCCCAGGGAGGAAAGACTGCCAACACTGTGATCAGGAGGCCATAGAGGACGAAACCCACTTCCTGCTACACTGCTTCAAATACTCAGCAGTGAGGGACACTCACTTCAGGAGACTCTCACATCTCTTCCCAGACTTCATCACCATGAAGGAGGAAGAGAAAACATATATCCTGCTGGGAGAAGAGAGAGTGGTGGTGAGCGAATGTCATAGACTGCGAGAAAGAGAACTATGATGCCATGGACTATAGCCCCCAACCTGGACCTGCCCCATCCACCTCCCCTATGCCATGGACTATAGCCCCCAACCTGGACCTGCCCCATCCACCTCCCCTATGCCATGGACTATAGCCCCCACCCTGGATCTGCCCCATCCACCTCCCCTATAACATGGACTATAGCCCCCACCCTGGATCTGCCCCATCCACCTCTCCTTTGCCATGGACTATAGCCCCCACAATGGATCCGCCCCCATCCACCTCCCCTATGCCATGGACTATAACCCCCACAATGGACCTGCCCCATCCACCTCCCCTATGCCATGGACTATAACCCCCACCCTGGATCTGCCCCCATCCACCATCCCTACAGCTCCTACCCAACATCCCCACAGTCCCTATCCCTATTGCCTTTATACACTTGCTTTGGCAAAACTGATGTGTATTTGGTCCTGCCAATAAAGCTTCTTTGAATCTTGTATGACGTCACTGTGTGTTATATTATGACGTCACTGTGTTATAGTATGACGTCACTTTGAGTGTTATAGTTTGACGTCACTGAGTTATAGTATGACGTCAGTGTGTGTGTTATAGTATGACGTCACTGTGTTATAGTATGACGTCACTGTGTGTTATAGTATGACTTCACTGTGTGTTATAGTATGACGTCACTGTTATAGTATGACGTCACTGTTATAGTATGACATCACTGCATATTATAGTATGATGTCACTCTGTTATAGTATGATGTCACTGTGCGTAGTATAGTATAACATCACTGTGTGTTATAATATGACGTCACTGTATGTTATAGTATGACATCACTGTGTGTGTTATAGTATGATGTCACTGTGTGTTATAGTATGACATCACTGTGTATTATAGTATGATGTCACTGTGTGTTATAGTATGACATCACTGTGTGTTATAGTATGACGTCACTGTGTGTTATAGTATGACGTCACTGTGTTTGTTATAGTATGACGTCACTGTGTGTTATAGTATGACGTCACTGTGTTATAGTATGACGTCACTGTGTGTTTTATAGTATGACGTCACTGTGTGTTATAGTATGAGGTCACTCTGTTATAGTATGACGTCACTGTGTGTTATAGTATGACATCACTGTGTGTGTTATAGTATTACGTCACTGTGTGTGTTATAGTATGACATCACTGTGTGTGTTATAGTATGACGTCACTTTGTGTGTTATAGTATGAGGTCACTCTGTTATAGTATGACGTCACTGTGTGTGTTATAGTATGACGTCACTCTGTGTTATAGTATGACGTCACTGTGTGTGTTATAGTTTGACATCAGTGTGTGTTATAGTATGACGTCACTGTGTGTGTGTTATAGTATGACGTCACTGTGTGTGTTATAGTATGACGTCACTGTGTGTGTTATAGTATGACATCACTGTGTGTGTTATAGTATGACGTCACTCTGTGTTATAGTATAACGTCACTGTGTGTTCTAGTATGACGTCAGTGTGTGTTATAGTATGACGTCACTGTGTGTGTTATAGTATGACGTCACTGTGTGTGTTATAGTATGACGTCACTCTGTGTTATAGTATGACGTCACTCTGTGTGTTATAGTATGACGTCACTGTGTGTGTTATAGTATGACGTCACTGTGTGTTATAGTATGATGTCTCTGTGTGTGTTATAGTATGACGTCACTCTGTGTGTTATAGTATGACGTCACTGTGTGTTATAGTATGACGTCACTGTGTGTTATAGTATGACGTCACTGTGTGTGTTATAGTATGACGTCACTGTGTGTGTTATAGTATGACGTCACTGTGTGTGTTATAGTATGACGTCACTGTGTGTTATAGTATGATGTCTCTGTGTGTGTTATAGTATGACGTCACTGTGTGTGTTATAGTATGACGTCACTGTGTGTTATAGTATGACATCACTGTGTGTGTTATAGTATGACGTCACTCTGTGTGTTATAGTATGACGTCACTGTGTGTGTTATAGTATGACGTCACTCTGTGTTATAGTATGACATCACTGTGCGTAGTATTGTATGACGTCACTGTGTGTGTTATAGCATGACGTCACTGTGTGTGTTATAGTATGACGTCACTCTGTGTTATAGTATGACGTCACTGTGTGTGTTATAGTTTGACATCAGTGTGTGTTATAGTATGACGTCACTGTGTGTGTTATAGTATGACGTCACTGTGTGTGTTATAGTATGACGTCACTGTGTGTGTTATAGTATGACGTCACTGTGTGTATTATAGTATGACGTCACTCTGTGTTATAGTATGACGTCACTGTGTGTGTTATAGTATGACGTCACTCTGTGTTATAGTATGACATCACTGTGCGTAGTATTGTATGACGTCACTGTGTGTGTTATAGCATGACCTCACTGTGTGTGTTATAGTATGATGTCACTGTGTGTTATAGTATGATGTCACTCTGTGTTATAGTATGACGTCACTGTGTGTTATAGTATGACGTCACTGTGTGTGTTATAGTATGACGTCACTCTGTGTTATAGTATGACATCACTGTGCGTAGTATTGTATGACGTCACTGTGTGTGTTATAGCATGACGTCACTGTGTGTGTTATAGTATGATGTCACTGTGTGTTATAGTATGATGTCACTCTGTGTTATAGTATGACGTCACTGTGTGTTATAGTATGACGTCACTGTGTGTGTTATAGTATGACGTCACTCTGTGTTATAGTATGACATCACTGTGCGTAGTATTGTATGACATCACTGTGTGTGTTATAGCATGACGTCACTGTGTGTTCTAGTATGATGTCACTGTGTGTGTTATAGTATGACGTCACTGTGTGTGTTACAGTATGTTATACCTATGTGCACAACTGATCATTATATTTCTCTGATCGCCCATGACGGCACCACGGAGAGAGGGGATCCGCCCACCAAGGACAGGAAACCTACGGATAAAAAGGCGGTACCACTCTCCTGCATCAGTTGGTTTCCTGTCCTTGATGGGAGACCTACGGACTTACCAGTCGTCGTTGGAATTCCGGGGCCAACCAGTCCGATTCAGGCAGCTGGGGTCCCTCTGCCTCGGCTAGGGTGGTGACCCGAAGCGCCACCGCTGGGAGCCAGTGAGCCGACAGGGTGTGCGGGGGAGGTGACAAGGAGTTCGCGGTCACCTCCCCAGGTAAGATGCAGCAGCGGCAACATCCAGGGGGGTCCCTCTGTGGTTGCGGGAGGTGCAGCGCGACCTTCCCTAAAACAAGCGTAAGTCTGCACGCTGCACCGCCACCGGGCGTGCAGAGAAAGCGCTACAGGGTCTGCATTCTGCTTCCCGTTCGGCGAGGCTGGTCTCGCGGTGCGCTCGTGCGCCGGTATGCGCCGGGCGCTTCATGCAGGCACCGGCGTGTTTCCCCTGGCCGGCGGGACTTCCGGCCGGGCGCTTGGTGCGCTTTGCGCAGGCGCCGGCGTGTCTTTCGGCCGGGCGCCTGGTGCGCTCTGCGCAGGCGCCGGCGGGACTTCCGGCCGGGCGCTTGGTGCGCTCTGCGCAGGCGCCGGCGGGGTTCCGGCCGGGCGCTTGGCGCGGTCTGCGCAGGCGCCGGTGGGTCGGCTGTTAGAGCGTTCTTGGCACCATATAAGATTAATGCGCAGGCGCCGGTGTTTGGCGGTCGCTGCTGCGCAGGTGCGGGGAGCGGCGTGAGGATTCAAATAGCAGAATCCATATCCTCCCAGTGGCTCTGCAGTAATAAGCAGGAGCCTCAAGAGAATAGGAACGCCAGCTAAGCCAAGCTCGAGGCAGCATCCGCAGACCAGCAGCAGTATGAGCGACCCGGCATCACCTTTGCCCGAATCACCTCCACCTGCAGCATCGCCACAGCAGCAGCAGCAAAAAAGGCGACAGCAGAAAGGGCACCAGGACACCAGCAAGGAACGCCAAAGGTCTCAACACAGTAAGGAGTCCAGTACGGCGTCGGGGAGAAAGCCAGAGGCAGAGAACCCCCAACCGGTATTTATGGGTCCTGGAGGTGGTAAGTGGATCTTCGTGAATGTCAGAGACAGTAAGAGTGTTATTTGTCTCTTTTTAGGGGAGGAAAAGCGTAGCTAAAACTAAGCACAAAAGTTGCGCCATCTGTAGAGAGGATCTTCCACCTACATGGGATAAGAGACTATGCAATACTTGCATTCAGCAGACTGTATCTGAAAACCTTCCAGGGTTTGCAACAGATCTTAAAAGCCTAATTAAGGTGCAAGTAGAGGACACCTTTAGGTCACTAAAAAGTGGAAAAAAAAGGAGAAAGACCAAACACAGGTCTCCATCTCCAGTCTCAAAATCCGAAAGTGATAGTGAGAGTTCAATGTCATCAGTCTCCTCCGATTCATCTGCATCATCTACTTCTTCTTCAAGGGGACATAACTGTTTCCCTCTAGAGGATACTGATGGCCTCATAAAGGCGGTGAGAAGTACCATGGGGTTGGTAGACTCCCATCCTAAAAAAACAGTACAAGACATCATGTTCGGGGGCCTAGAACAGAAAAAGAGAAGAGCTTTTCCGCTTAATGAAGCAATCGCGGCCTTGATTAAGAAGGAATGGAAGAAGCCCATGAGGAAGACTCTCTTAACGCCAAAAAGGAAATACCCCTTTGAGGAGGAATCATGCTCCTTTTGGGAGAAGGCCCCCAAATTAGATGTAGCAATTGCTAAAGCCTCAAAGAAATTCGCCCTCCCGTTTGAGGACATGGGGGTTCTAAAAGACCCCATGGACAAGAAGGCAGATGCCTTTCTCAAGGGGTCCTGGGAGGCAGCAGGAGGAGGCCTGAAGCCGGCAGTTGCAGCAGCATGCACTTCACGCTCGCTGATGATCTGGCTGAACCAACTAGAGAGTCAATTAAAGGGGAAAACTTCCCGGGACTCAATTCTGAACACATTACCCGTAATGAGAGGGGCCGCGGCTTTCCTAGCTGACGCCTCGGCCGACTCCATCAGGCTGTCCACCAGAGCAGCAGTGTTTGCTAATGCGGCTAGGCGCGCTCTCTGGCTTAAGAATTGGCCAGGTGACCTGCAGATGAAAACGAAACTGTGTACCATCCCTTGCGAAGGAGAGTTTCTGTTCGGGTCGACTCTAGATGACATCCTGGAGAAAGCAGGGGACAAGAAAAAGTCCTTCCCCTCTCTGGGTCTCCCCTCTTATAGGAAGCCCTTTCGGAACAAGAGGTTTTTCCGTAAGAACCCAGGGAGAGGCCAGGGGAAGTGGGAAGATAAGAAGAACAAGAATAAAGGGTTTATCTTCAACAAACACCTCAATGACAGCAAGAAACCTCCACAATGAAGGTTCGCCCCAGGTGGAAGGGAGATTATCTCTCTTTCTCCCAGCCTGGGAAAAGATTACCTCCAGTCAATGGATCTTAAACATCATAAAATCAGGACTGAGATTAACATTCAAGAGGTACCCTCGTCCCTCTTTCAGGATAACATCTACAAGATCCTCGGCAGAAGAGCAGTTAACACTAGAGAACGAGATTGTGGGGTTAGTAAAAAAAGGAGTACTCCTGGAAGTTCCCCCTCAAGAAAGAGGGCAAGGGTACTATTCCCCTCTGTTCCTGAGAAAGAAACCGGACGGTTCCTTCAGGACTATTATCAATTTGAGGAACCTAAACAATTACCTAGAGGTTCAGGCATTCAAGATGGAAACGATAAAATTATCAATCAAAATGCTGTTTCCTCAATGCTTCATGGTGGTCCTGGACCTGAAGGACGCATATTATCACGTCCCAATACACAAGGATCACCAAAGATTCCTCAGAATGGCAATCCACATCAAGGGAGTCCTAAGCCACTTCCAGTTCACAGCCCTACCATTTGGCCTAGCAATAGCTCCAAGGGTCTTTACAAAGCTGGTCGCGGAGGTAATGGCTCACCTCAGGGAAGAAAACACCCTGATCGTACCATATCTGGACGATTTTCTGGTGATAGGCTCCTCCCCGCAACATTGCAAGAATCAGCTAGATTTAGTGATTCATTCTCTAAAAGACCTGGGCTGGCTAATAAACCTAGAGAAATCCAGATTGGTGCCTTCTCAGGTTCAGGAGTACCTAGGTCTCACTCTAGACTCCAGGAAAATGGAATGCCGGCTCCCAGAGAGCAAAATACAAAAGATAATGAGCTTAACGTTAAGAGTACAATCTCTCCCCTCTATAACTCTCCGTCAGGGCATGTCCCTGTTAGGCTGCTTTCACACATCAGGTTTTTTGCCGGATGCCGGATGCGGCGTCGCGCCGCATCACCGGATCCGTTTTTTTTTAAAGAAACCGGATGCAACCGGACGAGCCGGATCCGGCTCGTCCGGTCGCATCCGTTTCGTCCGTTTTTCTCTCTGGTTTTTTACGGATCCGGCTTTAAAAAACGCCCCCTGAAAGGCCGATTCTCCATTACCCCAGCTGAGCGTCTGATGGTGACTCTTCGGTAAGCATTCTTTTTGCATCAACTTTTGTTGTGGACTCTTTATTTGATATTTTGAATTTGTAGTAATTTCTTCCTTCCTTTTCTTCACAGATTCCTAGCAACCGGTGAATCCCTGTCTTCCCTACATTTTCAATTCAGACTGGGCACTTCCACAATATCAGGAATAGTGAGGCACACTTGCCGTGCACTGTGGGACTGTTTGCATGAAGAATACATTCCACATCCCACAATGCAGACATGGTTGGAAGTAGCTGACAGATTCCTGGAAGTGTGCCAGTTTCCCAATTGCTTGGGTGCGGTGGACAGGAAACACATCCGTATCGTGAAACCGGCTGGTTCTGGATCTCAGTATTTCAACTACAAGAAGTACTTTTCCATCGTGCTGATGGCCATCGCCGATGCGGATTACAAATTTGTAGCGGTGGACATTGGGGCGTATGGTCGTTCTAATGATTCGCAAGTTTTCAAACTGTCTTCTATGGGGCGGCATTTATATGGAAAAACCTTTCAATTTCCCCCCCCAAGACCACTGCCTCAAACTTCCGATCCACCAATGCCATTTGTATGTGTTGGGGATGAAGCTTTTCAGCTTTCAGAGCATCTTTTGAAACCCTACTCCAGCCGTGGTTTAACCAATACCAAAAAAATTTTCAACTACAGACTCACACGTGCAAGGAGAATGGTGGAGTGTGCGTTTGGGATCCTAACCGCCAAATGGAGAGTTCTCTTGACATCCATAAACTTAAACACAAACACTGTGGATGAGGTGGTGAAAGCGTGTGTTGTCCTCCACAATTATGTTATATCCAAGGAACAGCTTTCCATTGAGGACCATTCTGCCGAAACCACCTTGATGGATTACAGCATCCATACATACAGAAGTTCTGCCACAGTGTTCAGAATACGGGATCACTTTGCAGAATATTTTATTTCACCCCAAGGAAGAATACACTGGCAGGATGATATAGTTTAAACACTTTGTGTATACCTAGTAATAACTTTAAACTTTACCCATGTTGCGTACCTGTTGTTTTTACCTTACCCATGTTGTATACCAGTTTGGTTTTTACCCTCATGTTGCGTACCTGTTTGGATTTACCTTTTAACCATGTTGGGTACCTGTTTGAGTTTATTTTTAAATCAAGATGTGCATACCCAAAGTTCTACTGTTACCAATAAACCTTTTTTTTACAAAAGTGTTATTTGTTCCTAATGAATAAATACAAGAGATTTTTCAACCAAAAACTTTTATTAACAATGTAACACACAAAAAAATGGGGTACTAAATGTTTTCATACGTCGGGGTGGAGATACTATCAGAGGTACTGTCTGATAGGGACACTTCGACAGTGGGAGTGTGGAGAGAGGAATGTGATGGTGGTGGAGAATGTTCACCGGTTAGGGGTGAAGGAGTGGAGAAAGCTATTGAGCGGGTGGACAAGAAAGTGGGATTGGGGTTAGAAATTTGGTAGGGTGGAGGGGTGTACGAAATGTTTTGGGAGGACTGGGTGGCAGAATGAGTGATGTGTGTAGAAGATGTTTGGGAAGAGGGTGATACAGTCTGTTGGAAGTGGGCAGGGAGAGGAGGTGAGGATGAAGCAGATGGGAAGTTGTATGGGTCTGGATCATCATATGGGTGTGAAGTGGCATGGGAGGGATGCTGATAGTGTGGATGGTGGGAAGGGGCACGGGGCTGGTGGTGTGGCTGGTGGGACGGGGCACGATGTGGATGATGGCGAGTTGGGCGTGATGGGGCAATGTCTGTTTGGCGATACGGGTCAGGAGGATGGTACTGGCTGTAGTGGTGGACAGTGGAGGAAGGGGGGCAAGTTGGAGGATGGTTGGAAGAACTATCTGCTCTAGAGGCAATTAGCGCTAGAGTAGACTGGCAGGATTCCATTACTTGCATCTGCTGAGAAGTAGATAGCGTCTCCATTTGCTCAAGCACCGACTGAAAAAAAGTGTTGTTCGGGGACTGTTTTGCCTCTGAACGCATCGTTACCAGAAGTGTATGCATCTCGAGCATACTTTTATTTATTAAATTGAATCCTGCAGCCATTTGCTCGGACAAAACTTTCAGACAGTTCTGGAACGATGCGCTCAGGTGCAAGAACTCGGGAGCATAACTATGTATCTGACCCCTCTGGCGAAACCGCCCGATGCTACAGGTGTACTAGAGGTGGCTGCAGCAGAAGGGTGGGGTACAGGAAACGCTATGTTCTCACCAGCAGCTACGTGCAATGGAACCGGCCAGGATGCTCCAGTGCTCGTGGATGGGAAAGAGGGATCGGTAGAGTGGGAAGGTGCAGAGTGGGAAGGTGCAGAGGGTTCCTCACTGTCAAAGTCAAAGTCGGTGGCGGCCTCTTGAGGGATCGCCCCAGAAGTGTTCAATTGTGCTGCAGGCTCCAGAGTGCTCCCAACGGTACTGTGGAAAAAGAGAGAAACAAACAATTAATATACTGTCATTGCATGGCCCTGGCTGAAAGAGCAAAAGAGGTTAGACATGTAAAACATTAGTGCATGTGGTGGGTAATATTTACCTTCGGGTGACCATCGTTGACCTGAGGAACGACAGGGCCCTTGCGTATTTGTACGTGCTCCTGCGTCCTCCAGATCCACTCCGGGCCTGCATCTCTTTATTGAACTCCTTCTTAAAGCGATCCCTGATCGACCGCCACCTTTTCACAATCCGCTCACCTGTTAAAATAGGATTAAGACAACTTGGTTAGAAACAGCATTTTAGAATGCATCACCAAAACTGAACTGAGGATACTTACGTTCTTGAATCTGGGCCTGAACATCTAGGTCCTCCCACCTCGGAATCAGTTCACAGCAGATTTGCTCCCAGAGTCGACGGGTCACTGAGAGATCAGCATGGCGGCGGTCACCCATATTCCACAACGGCTCCCTGTCTCTGACAAGATCGATGAGGAGGTCAATATCAAGGCCGACCTCCTCACCGTCCGAATCTGGAGCACGCTGTGAAACCTGTTTGAAAAGGGGGAAAAAATTAACACCAAATTTGAAACATTGCTAACCTGCACCCAAAAAATAACAAACAACCTACATGACGACGGCCGCCACGTGAATGTCGCCGACGACCCCGGGAGCCACTGGAAGGACCTATTGCTTGGGCACCAGATTCAAAACTCTAGAATACAAAAATAAAAAATTATGGGGTTGTTGGTAGCCATTCTATGTGTTGTGTGCCATGTGATATATATGTTTTGTATGTGTTGTGTGTGGTTTGAAAGTATCAGTTTCTATGTATTTTGTTGTAAGCATCTAGTGTTATGTTTTGTGTGTAGTGTAGGGTGTGTTTCCGCAATACATCACAGATACATACCAATTGTGAGCCCTCTCCGTGGGTTTCTCCACCCCTTCCCTCATCTTCGGGGACCACCTCTTCTCCGGGGGACTCAGCCTCATCAGCTTCCTACGATGAAACATAAAAGAATAGATGATACTCACACACACCTTTGGTTCATACTAACCTCTGTGCGTGGACGGCGAGGAGGAGGAGGCCTCCCCGGAGACATGGCTCTCAGCTCTGTGGAAGTCTCTCGGCTCTGTGGCAGGCTCTCGGCTCCCGGCTCTGTGGCAGGTTCTCGGCTCTGTGGCAGGCTCTCAGCTCTGTGGCAGGCTCTCAGCTCTGTGGCAGGCTCTCGGCTCCCGGCTCTGTGGCAGGCTCTCAGCTCTGTGGCAGGCTCTCGGCTCCCGGCTCTGTGGCAGGCTCTCAGCTCCCGGCTCTGTGGCAGGCTCTCGGCTCCCGGCTCTGTGGCAGGTTCTCAGCTCTGTGGCAGGCTCCCGGCTCTGTGGCAGGCTCTCGGCTCCCGGCTCTGTGGCAGGCTCTCGGCTCCCGGCTCTGTGGCAGGCTCTCAGCTCTGTGGCAGGCTCTCAGCTCTGTGGCAGGCTCTCGGCTCCCGGCTCTGTGGCAGGCTCTCAACTCTGTGGAATCGGCTCCCAGCTCTGTGGAAGGCTCCCGGCTGTGTGGCAGGCTCTCAGCTCTGTGGCAGGCTCTCAGCTCTGTGGCAGGCTCTCAGCTCTGTGGCAGGCTCTCAGCTCCCGGCTCTGTGGCAGGCTCTCAGCTCTGTGGCAGGCTCTCGGCTCTGTGGCAGGCTCTCGGCTCCCGGCTCTGTGGCAGGCTCTCAGCTCTGTGGCAGGCTCTCGGCTCCCGGCTCTGTGGCAGGCTCTCAGCTCTGTGGAATCGGCTCCCGGCTCTGTGGAAGGCTCCCGGCTCTGTGGCAGGCTCTCAGCTCTGTGGAATCGGCTCCCGGCTCTGTGGAAGGCTCCCGGCTCTGTGGCAGGCTCTCAGCTCTGTGGCAGGCTCTCGGCTCCCGGCTCTGTGGCAGGCTCTCAGCTCTGTGGAATCGGCTCCCGGCTCTGTGGAAGGCTCCCGGCTCTGTGGCAGGCTCTCAGCTCTGTGGCAGGCTCTCAGCTCTGTGGCAGGCTCTCAGCTCTGTGGCAGGCTTTCTGGCTCCTTCCGTCTTGGCAGGGTGTTGGCTCTTCTGCTTTTGGGCTGGAAATGGCTGAAGGCCTCATGGCCCTGCTTTATATATAGTCCAGGGGGCTGATCAAAGTTTTTTGAGCATGCTCAGTGTAAAAAGCTGGATACGGCCGCCGGATCCGATTTTTTCCGGATCCGGCGCTTTCCGGCATCCATAGACATGCATTGTTGTAAAAAGCCGGAAAGACCGGATCCGGCCTTTCCGGCTTTTTCGCCGGAGACAAAAAACGTTACAGTACACGTTTTTTCCAGACGCCGGAATCGACTTGACGCCGGATCCGGCATCAAACCGGAAGGAACGCTGGGCTATCAGGCGCCATCCGGCACCAATAATATTCAATGGGGGAAATGCCGGATCCGTCTTCTCCGGTTTTCTATTCCGTTTTTTGTCGGAAGAGCCGGAATTCGCCTGAAGCAAAAAACCTGATGTGTGAAAGCAGCCTTAGGCTCTATGACCTCTTGCATTCCTGCGGTCCAGTGGGCCCAACTACACTCAAGAGATCTCCAATGGCAGCTACTTTCAGAGCAAATCCTCCTAGGAGAGCATTTAGACGGGCGGTTAACATTATCTCCTCGCACCAATCACTCTCTGATTTGGTGGACGTTGCAGGAAAATCTTTCCCAGGGAGTCCCATGGGTAATCCCGATATCAAAGGTCCTAACCACGGACGCAAGCCCCTCAGAGTGGGGAGCTCATCTGGGCGACTTGGTAGCTCAGGGCATTTGGTCTCCTTCCCTTGCAAACAATTCCTCCAATATGAAGGAACTCCTGGCTGTAAAATTTGCCCTTCAGGAATTCTCGGGAGTCCTTCAATCTCACCATGTAAGGGTGATGTCGGACAATCGGGTGGTAGTGTCCTACATAAACCATCAGGGGGGTACCCGTTCCAAAAGCCTAATGGAAGTGACCAACTCGATCCTTCAATTAGCCGAGAGCAACTTTCTATCCCTGACAAGCCTACACATAAAGGGGGTAGACAATTACAAGGCAGACTTCCTCAGTCGATCCAGCCTAAAACAGGGGGAATGGGAACTAAATCCAGAGATATTTACCCAGATCACACAAAAATGGGGTGTTCCCAAAATAGATCTCTTCGCGAGCCATTTAAACAAAAAAGTAGCCTCCTTTTGCTCCCTATCTCCCCTGGGGAACCCGGTAGCTGTGGACGCGTTCCTGATTCCTTGGGGTCACCATCTGGTCTATGCCTTTCCTCCCCTCATTCTGATTCCAGCAGTGCTGAGGAAGATTCGGGAGGACGGGGCGCTGGTCATTCTTATTGCCCCGTTCTGGCCGAAGAGACCTTGGTTCTCATGGATGAGGAAAATGTCAATATCCGACCCTTGGGTATTACCAGACCTCCAGGATCTGTTGTCACAGGGCCCAATCTGTCATCCACAAGTAAAGAACTTGCACTTGACAGCCTGGCTCTTGAGAGGAAAATATTAGAAAGCAGAGGGTTTTCTTCGAGGTTAATCTCAACTCTGTTAAAAAGTAGGAAGCCGGTTACAACAAAACAGTACGGCAAAATATGGAAAAAGTTTCTGTCCTTTTCAGGTGCAAAAATAGGGAAAGAGATTCCCATCAATTCCATATTAGAGTTCCTACAAAACGGGTTGGATATGGGTTTAGCCACCAGTACCCTAAAAGTTCACGTGGCAGCATTAGGAGCCCTATTTAATTTTGACCTTGCTTCAAATAGGTGAGTCTCTAGATTCATTAGGGCAGCAGGAAGATCAAGGCCTCTGCCAGTAAAAGTGGTTCCTCAATGGGACTTAAACTTGGTCCTTAAAGCCCTGACCAGTCCTCCATTCGAACCATTACATGAATCTACAATAAAAACGCTATCCCTCAAAACAGCTCTATTAGTCGCCCTCACTTCTGCCCGTAGGGTCAGCGACTTACAGGCTCTTACAGCCAACCCTCCTCACACACAATTTCTAGAGGACAGGGTTGTCCTAAAAACAGACCCAGCATATCTCCCGAAAGTGGCTTCAAAATTTCACAGGTCTCAAGAGATATCTCTCCCCTCCTTCTGCCCTAACCCTAAGAACAAGGAGGAACAAACACTACATACACTAGATGTAAGAAGATGTCTCTTACACTACCTAGAAGTCACTAGAGAGAGTAGGGAGGATTCCTCTCTGTTTGTGTGTTTCCAGGGTCCCCGGAAGGGGAAAAAAGCATCTAAAGCCACCATAGCAAGATGGATCACAGACGCCATCAGTCTATCATATTCAGCAAGTGGGATGTCCGTTCCCGGGGAGGTTAAGGCTCACTCAACGAGGGCAGTAGCAACTTCCTGGGCGGAGAAGGCCGGAGCTTCCATAGACCAGATATGTAGAGCTGCTACCTGGTCCTCACCATCCACATTCTATAGGCACTATAGATTGGACCTAATCTCCTCTTCAGACCTTACTTTTGGTAAAAGGGTTCTGGAGGCGGTGGTCCCCCCCTGAATGTACTATCTATGCAATTCTCTCCGTGGTGCCGTCATGAGCGATCAGAGAAAAATATAGTTCTTACCGATAACGGTATTTCTCTGAGCCCATGACGGCACCCGTACATTCCCTCCCTTCACTTATGGGTGCACACATTGAAATAGTGCCATAGTCCTTTTATAGTTTAAAGTCACGCGGTATCTTGTTATGCTAAACAGTTAAAAATTTTACAAATGTCTTAGTAGTCTCCCATCGTTATCTATGTAAACAACTGATGCAGGAGAGTGGTACCGCCTTTTTATCCGTAGGTTTCCTGTCCTTGGTGGGCGGATCCCCTCTCTCCGTGGTGCCGTCATGGGCTCAGAGAAATACCGTTATCGGTAAGAACTATATTTTTCTTATTTATGGTTTTACGCAAGGGCGCACCCTACTCTTGATTTACAGCCTAAAATAAAGGCAGCATTAATTGTGAAAAATTTTTTTTTTTTGCTTTTGCACCAGTGGATTTCCACTGTGCAGGAAAATTAATTACATACTGTTGGATTCCCTATAGCTGTGATGGCCAAAATGGGCCACACGGTGCTCAGTAAATCATGATTGTGCGTCTATTTACAAAGTATCAGTGTGGGCTGCAGTGCATCTACCTGGGGGGCTACACAGGTGCCATGGGCAGAACTGCTGCAGTATCTGATCCTAGTTGTATGTTACTGCCATCTAGTGGTGGAAGTGGTGACTTCTCCATGAGAATGATAAAATCACACATTGCCTCTTATATTATGGAAAGTGATACTATCCAGGGCTACGTTCACCACAATGTGGGGTTTGTCTCTCTCCGTTGCTACAGGCAGCATTAAAACAAGCACTGTCTTATCCGTAAAACATCTGAACCTAGCATAAGGGTATATTCACATGTTGCTTTTTTGCTGTGTTTTTCAGCATTTTACAGTACCAGCAAATTGAATGAACTTTCTGCTGCTTATCTTTTCGTTGCACATTGAAGCAGTTTCATATCAGTAGTACGTCTATTGTTTCAGCGTTTTTGCAGCATTTTATTTTTTCACTCATTTTAATGAATGGGAAAAAAACGGCAAAACCCCGCATATTTAAGCATGTCCAAGAACAGTTATTTGCTACAGTTTTGTTGCAAGTCCAGGTAATGAAGATGATTTGTATGTGCTTCACTTGGACGAAGTGTAAAAATATGACGAATCACACTATCGTCCGGCAAACACCATGTGGCACCCGGCCCAATTATCTGACTGTTTTATTTGCAGCGTATAATGGCCAAGAAGACAGGGATGTTACAATTCACTACACTATTTGCCCCCACACATTAGATGACAGTCAACTAAATTTGATGATTTGGGTTAAACAATGACATCTTTCTAATGTTTCCTGGAACCATTTATCTGTCTTTAATTGGTAGATGTCAGGAGAAGGAAGGATCTGTTTGTTCTTAAAAGAGGTTAAAGGCGCCATTCAGCCGACAGCCATCTCAGCCAATACAGAGGAAACGGACCCTATACCAAAGATTAAAATGGGGATCAACCAGTAATGATTAACACCACCCATTCCAATCAATTGCCCCGCACCTTTGTGTGCTGACATTATAGGGTCTGCAAAGCGACCATCCAATAGGACATGCAGCCAATTTAGTTCTTGGAAGAAGCTAATTCTCCTTTTTCAGACCGAGAAGGTAGAGAGTCCTGTAGGCAATGTTAGGCCGGGGTCACACTTGCGAGTTCAATGCCAGAAACTCGCGTGAGTCTCTCGCATCAATACCCGGCACTCAGGACCAGCGTGTGCGGCTGCATGTATTTCTATGCCGCTGAATGCTCCGTTCCTGAGTACCGGCGGCAGTGCCGGGACTTGACGCGTGAGTTTCTCGCATTGAACTCGCAAGTATGACCCCGACCTTACCGGGAGAAATGGATACAACATATATTTACATCAAGAGGAACAAACTGTCTCTCTAATGGCACCTATAGATAGCTAGCTACTCTGTAAGTCTGTAAGTAATGTCCAAAAATTACTTTCCAAGATTACCCCCCCCCCCTTAGGACTGAGGATGCAAAAAAGAAAAGATCTCTTGCTTCGGAAGGATAATGTGGATAATTTTTTTCTCATTAAGCATTGCACTGAAGATCCCACAGGCAGAATCAGCTCATATGGAGAAGTATCTAATATGTATCCTAAAAACCTAAAATTACCAGGCCAGTGGCACTCACTAAAAACCCCAAAGTGCGCATTGGCGGGTCCTATCCGTTCAGATGTGATAAGATAGAAGTGTCTAACATACCTGATGCTCCTGGGTTGAAGCACCGGTATCAAAATCTTAGGCTACGTTCACACAATGAGCTTTTGGTGAGTTTTTGATGTTGCAGATTTCCCACACCGTGTCTGCAACTATTAGGTAAAATAGGTTACTTGCATTTTTTCTAAAATACGCAGTGTAGAGAAAAACAAACTCATCAAAATCTCATCGTGGGAACGTTTAATTATACAGTTATGTAATATCTAGATTACTTAGTACCCTTAGTGCCATCTGTTAATAGATACGCATCCATTAAATATGAGGGCAGGGTGGTACGAAATACTTCATTTGTACAGTACTGTGCTGTATCATATTGCTGAATGTTGTCTTGTATTTGCTTTAATTTAAAGGAAACCCATAATTTCCCCAAATGCTATTTACCTGCAGATATTGGGTTAATCTTTTAATAGTGTCCGGCCGCCTAACTGAAAGTGTGGCTACCGTCAGAAAATTAACTTTTCTCCTTCCGGGCACCGCTGGCTTTCAGTCATAGAGGCATGCACAGCGAGGTTTCAGTCGCCGCTCACAATATAGGGACCAGTGCTGTGAGCGGTGACTGAAACCTCTCTGTGCACGCCTCTATGACTGAAAGCCAGCGGTGCCCGGAAGGAGAAAAGTTAATTTTGTGATATTTGTATATTGTGAGCGGCGGCTGTAAGTACGTCTCAGCACACTTGTAGCACATCTGTGATTAAAAGTGCCGCCCCCATGACTGAAAGCCTCACTTTCATTTCAGGACAGGAGAGGTTCCCTTTAAAGTTAACTGTTCTTCAGATAAATTGTTTTTAAATTCAGCTTATGCCAGACTGAGGTTCTATGGATTTACTGTGTGTTTAATCTACTGTCTTGGTATGCGTACATACAGGTCCTTCTCAAAAAATTAGCATATAGTGTTAAATTTCATTATTTACCATAATGTAATGATTACAATTAAACTTTCATATAGATTCATTATCCACCAACTGAAATTTGTCAGGTCTTTTATTGTTTTAATACTGATGATTTTGGCATACAACTCCTGATAACCCAAAAAACCTGTCTCAATAAATTAGCATATCAAGAAAAGGTTCTCTAAACGACCTATTACCCTAATCTTCTGAATCAACTAATTAACTCTAAACACATGCAAAAGATACCTGAGGCTTTTATAAACTCCCTGCCTGGTTCATTACTCAAAACCCCCATCATGGGTAAGACTAGCGACCTGACAGATGTCAAGAAGGCCATCATTGACACCCTCAAGCAAGAGGGTAAGACCCAGAAAGAAATTTCTCAACAAATAGGCTGTTCCCAGAGTGCTGTATCAAGGCACCTCAATGGTAAGTCTGTTGGAAGGAAACAATGTGGCAGAAAACGCTGTACAACGAGAAGAGGAGACCGGACCCTGAGGAAGATTGTGGAGAAGGACCGATTCCAGACCTTGGGGAACCTGAGGAAGCAGTGGACTGAGTCTGGTGTGGAAACATCCAGAGCCACCGTGCACAGGCGTGTGCAGGAAATGGGCTACAGGTGCCGCATTCCCCAGGTAAAGCCACTTTTGAACCATAAACAGCGGCAGAGGCGCCTGACCTGGGCTACAGAGAAGCAGCACTGGACTGTTGCTAAGTGGTCCCAAGTACTTTTTTCTGATGAAAGCAAATTTTGCATGTCATTCGGAAATCAAGGTGCCAGAGTCTGGAGGAAGACTGGGGAGAAGGAAATGCCAAAATGCCTGAAGTCCAGTGTCAAGTACCCACAGTCTGGGATGGTGTGGGGTGCCATGTCAGCTGCTGGTGTTGGTCCACTGTGTTTCATCAAGGGCAGGGTCAATGCAGCTAGCTATCAGGAGATTTTGGAGCACTTCATGCTTCCATCGGCTGAAATGCTTTATGGAGATGAAGATTTCATTTTTCAGCACGACCTGGCACCTGCTCACAGTGCCAAAACCACTGGTAAATGGTTTACTGACCATGGTATTACTGTGCTCAATTGGCCTGCCAACTCTCCTGACCTGAACCCCATAGAGAATCTGTGGGATATTGTGAAGAGAAAGTTGAGAGACGCAAGACCCAACACTCTGGATGAGCTTAAGGCCGCTATTGAAGCATCCTGGGCCTCCATAACATCTCAGCAGTGTCACAGGCTGATTGCCTCCATGCCACGCCGCATTGAAGCAGTCATTTCTGCCAAAGGATTCCCGACCAAGTATTGAGTGCATAACTGAACATTATTATTTGTTGGTTTTTTTGTTTGATATTAAAAAACACTTTTATTTGATTGGATGGGTGAAATATGCTAATTTATTGAGACAGGTTTTTTGGGTTATCAGGAGTTGTATGCCAAAATCATCAGTATTAAAATAATAAAAGACCTGACAAATTTCAGTTGGTGGATAATGAATCTATAATATATGAAAGTTTAATTGTAATCATTACATTATGGTAAATAATGAAATTTAACACTATATGCTAATTTTTTGAGAAGGACCTGTATTTATTTCGCCCGAGAAGGTGATTGATGTAATTTACAGATGCTGCAGTGGCTGTTTCTACAGACTTATTCACTGTTCAAGTAGCCCATGTGTTTTTTGGTTCTATAATTGTTCTCTTGTTTCTACAAGGCTGTGGAGTCCACCACTCCTCTGTGGGCCATTTGCATAGAAGCTGTTCCACCCTGGATGTCCACATGGATATTTTCTCTCTGAACCCTGCTTATACAGGTACTATACAGATGATCAGGTTTTTAATACATCAGATAGGGATTATATACATTAGATAGGACTGCTCTATTATGGGTATACCTTGGCGATTGGTGGAGCAGCTTAATATACATTTTTTTGCAAAAAAAACCTATTAACTAAATACCCTGTATTTTTTTCATTTTTTGACTAGCACTTGCTCATTTACTGTGACTTCTTTACAACAGAGTATTTTTTACCTCTCTGTACTCTTTTTGTGTCTAGTGGCTGAACAATGTAGCTTTATTCTTCAGCTATGCAAATGAGGCAGAACTGAAGCCCCCCCATACACTTTAGATATCTTTCCCTTGATCCATTATTCAGCTCTCTCCCATACATGTGAATACTCAGCTGGCTGCGTGCCCCTGAGCTCTCTATGAAAGAGCTGCTGCCAGACTACTCTGGCGGTGGCTTATGTCTTAGAGAATAAAAGAATTGGCAGTCCGCATTCAGACACACTGGATCCTTCTCACCCGACAATGCCGACATCTAGGGGATGTGCAGGGGACCTGACAGGTTCCCTTTAAAATAGGAGAAAATAGTTTGGGAGCCCCATTGTTAGCAGAAACTGATGTGAATGGTGACAACCTCTACATAGAGCTCCACAATATGTTGGTACTATATATTCTGGTAATAAAAATAAATACCAAGATATGTGGACAATTTCCCAGCAGTTTTGGTCACCATTGATAATGACGGCTAAGGCTACTTTCACACTAGCGTCGGAATCTCCCCGTCGCAATGCGTCGGGCAGAGATTCCGACGCTAGCGTTTAACGCACTGCACAACGGAGGCAGCGGATGCATTTCTCCGGCGCATCTGCTACCCCATTGTGAGGTGCGGGGAGGTGGGGGCGGAGTTCCGGCCGCGCATGCGCGGTCGGAAAAAGCGGTCCGTCAAAGCTCGACGGTCCGCCAAAGCACGACGCATCCGTCGCACGACGGATGCGACGTGTGGCAATCCATCGCAATGCGTCGTCAATACAAGTCTATGGGGAAAAAACGCATCCTGCAGGCACTTTTGCAGGATGCGTTTTTTCTGCAAAACGACGCATTGTGACGGATTGCAGTTAACACTAGTGTGAAAGTAGCCTTACTAATGACCTGTCTGACCCTGTGAGTGGTGGTAATTTACAGAATTTGTCAGAAATAACTGCCTACACCTGGGTTGACCTTGTTCCGGATCTGGCATACTCAGAAGAGCAATGTGTTCTCCTGGACTTTTCTGACAAATTAAGTCATTAAAACTCAGTGACGAGTCCTTCAAAAGAAAACCTGATTAAGTAACGCAGAAGAGCACGTCCTATAATAGCAGCTCCGGCTCATTTTTTTGTTTTATGTCCAATATTGTGGACTTCGCAGTAGGGATTATTTTTCATTAGCGTTGAATCAAAGCTCAAGAATTTTGCTTTGAGAACAGCGATGTGTGAACCCAAAGATATCGTGTGATGTTTGGGTAATCACCGGCTACAGCCTTGAAATAAAGATATCATTTATCAGACAATTCAAGTGAGAAAGTGGAACAGAACTGATCCACACCTAACTACCAGGGAGATAAATTCCAGCTTCCATCTGGTGCAACATGTTTTGGGACTATATTCTTTTTTTATATTCTTTTCCAATTTTTTTGTTGTCTTTTCAATGCCAGGAACGGATCCCACAATGAATCACTCGAGAAGGAAGAAGAAACAATTTCCCAAAGAATTTGAAATGCATTCAGTGACATAAATAGAGAAGGTACAATGCAATACTTACCAATACAGACTGCAGAATGTAAGTCCGCAAGGACAGGGTCCTCTCCCCTCTGTACCAGTCTGTCATTGTAAATTTGTTTACTGTAAATGATATCTATAACTCTGTATGTAACCCCTTTCTCATGTACAGCACCATGGAATTAATGGCGCTATATAAATAATTAAAAATAATAACAATAATACATAGATAGAGGGGTTGTCTGGTCTTTGGCTACAAGTCTGCAGTTACTCTATGTGACTGCAGACTTATGAATTCTAGCATCACTTGCACTGCTTGCCGTTAGGATTCTCCTTTGTTGTCACCGGGAGTTGGCTGTCATGTAACCACAAGATTGTGATTTGCATACTTCCCACCACTTTCCGATTGTATCCAATTTTGCTCAATTCACTTGCATTAAGCGAGGCCGCGCACATCCAGGCGGCACATGACTGCATGTATGCAAATCACATACTTGTGGTCACATGCCCACCACTTCCGGTGCCAGAGAATCCTCACAGTTAGCAGTGCACACAATGTGAGGAGTCACAAGTCTGTAGTCACGTAGACTGACTGCAGACTTGTAGCCTGAGGCTGAACCACCCCTTTAAAATACAATTTTACTGCAGACAAACCTCAATGGTGAAGATAGCACAGGTGCAAAATACTGATGCGCATGCACTCACATCTAACATCCACGATAGGAGTGGATACGTAGCATTATAAATGCACACACATAAGGCTTGAATTTGCAATCAAAATTATTTACCCCATTGTAAATTAGGGGCCTGATTTATTATTGCATTTGCACCTGTTTTTTGTTCAGTTTTTCTAGATGTTTTCGCCAGATTCTTCAGATTCAAAATTTGACGCAAATGTACTTCATTCCCCACTTAGAGTGATTCTGATGTAAATTAAAAATGTTTGCCAACTTTTGTAAAAACTTATGGAGAGATGCAACGTTTTGCACTTAAAAGTCACAAAACCGGTTAAAGACAGAAAAAAATGCCATTTTTAAAAATTCACAAACCGCATGTGCCATATAAAAAATATCAGCAAATAGCACAAAATAAAAAAAGAAGTGACTTAACCTGCAAATTATGAATTGGGCCCTATGTTTATTAGCGAAATTTATAAACTTTCTCGTGTTTGCAATAGTCCAATTAAACAAGAACAATTTACATAGTTCAACAGAACTAACATAACAAGTGGTTTCTCAAAATTCACCACTTTTACTGACGACTACAGTCTGAGAATTATTCACCCCTTCATAAAAAACTCAGTACTCAGTAGAGCCCCTCTAGCTGTTATGACTGCTGCTAGTGATGAGCGAACGTGCTCGGATAAGGTGTTATCTGAGCATGCTCGTGTGCCAACCGAGTGTTTTTGACGTGCTTGAGTAATATGTTCGATTCCCCACAGCTGCATGTCTCACGGCTGTTCCACAGACACAACACATGCAGGGATTACCTGTTTGTTAAGCATTTCCTGCATCCCTGTTGAACAGCCGCGATACATGCAGCCGCAGAGAATCGAACATACAGTTACGTCCATATATATTTGGAGAGAGACAACATTTTTCTAATTTTGGTTATAGACATTACCATAATGAATTTTAACCCCTTTCTGCCATCAGACGTACTATTCCGTCTATGTGGGGTGGGCTTTACTTCCCAAGGACGGAATAGTACGTCATGCCCTTTAATGCGACACTGCGACTTAAGTCGCAGTGATCGCATTAAAATTCCGACGCCATCTTACCTGCAGGAAGATGGTGTCGGCATCCTAGGGCCTGTCGCCGCCCCCCCGGCCTCCCGATTGCTGTGATTGGCTGCTCAATTCTGAGCAGCCAATCGCAGCCTTTCTCATTGTTTCAGCCAATCAATTTGGCTGAAACAGTGAGGTCCCAGCCTAGGATCGAGTACCAATGTACTCGATCCTAGGCCAGTGCCTGGCAGTGCCAGGCATGGGCCCACACCCCCCCAGGATTGGCGCGATCGAGATCGATCGATCGCGCCAATCGCAGGGCACAGCGGCGGTGTTACCGCTCTGTGCCCTGCCTGTCCCTGCGCGCTCTGCAGCCCCGGACCATGGCTCCGGATCCCCTGCCATGGCTCCGGAGCATTCAACGCTGATTGGCGCGATCGACGATCACATCGATCGCGCCAATCGCAGGACACAGCGGCGGTGTTACCGCCGCTGTTACCGCCGCTGTGTCCTGCCTACCTGCGCGCTCTGCAGCCCCCTGTTCCCTGCCTCTGGACCGGCATCCTTCTAGTCTGATTGGCGCGATCGATGTGATCGTCGATCGCGCCAATCACAGGGCACAGCAGCGGTGTGACCGCGCTGTGCCCTGATGGTGACCTGCCGGTGACCTGCCTGTCACCTGCCTGTCACCTGCTGGTGACCTGCTGGTGACCTGCCTATGATCGGAGCTGTGAGCTCCGATCATAGGCTGGTGCATAGCAACACCAGCGTCACCAGGGCCTTCTTTGATTGGTGGGATCGATGTGATCATCGATCCCACCAATCACAGGTCACAGCAGCGGTGTGACCGCTCTGTGACCTGTCTCACCTGCCCCTGACCTGTGTAACTGCTCTGAAGGAATCCTCACACTTGGTGAGGATTCCTTCAGAGCGGTCACGCTGCGAGATCCCCTCCTGTGCTGAGACTTGTGGTGCCACAGTAGCCTGTGACACCACAATTCTTGCTAAAGAAAGAAGAGAGAAGAGAGAAGAAAGAAGAGAGACTACAAACCGTAAGTGTTGATACCCCGGTCCCGGCCCGATCTCTATTCATTCTCCCATCCCCCCTTCTCCCATCCCCCCTTCTCCCATCCCCCTCCTTGCGCCGTATCCGTGCCCAAATTTAGCAGCCGCCGAGCGTTGATTGGTGACGCAGTTCACCTATCAACACTCGTGCTCGCTTTTTTTTCACCCCCTTAGCGCCGACGAGCGTTGATTGGTGACGCAGTTCCCCTATCAACACTCGTGCTTACTTTTTTTTCCCCATCCCCGTGCGCTCCCCCAGCCGCCGCGTCTAATCCGTGCCTTTTCTTTTTTTTTTCACCATCCCCGTGCGCTCCCCCAGCCGCTGCGTCTAATCCGTGCCTTTTCTTTTTTTTTTTCCCCATCCCCGTGCGCTCCCCCAGCCGCTGCGTCTAATCCGTGTCTTTCCTTTTTTTTTTTTCCCCCATCCCCTTGCGCTCCCCCAGCCGCCGCGTTTAATTTGTGCCTTCCCTTTTCTTTTCTTTTTTCCCATCTCCGTGCGCTCCCCCAGCCGCTGCGTCTAATCCGTGCCTTTTCTTTTTTTTTTTCCCCCATCCCCTTGCGCTACCCCAGCCGCCGCGTGTAATCTGTGCCTTCCCTTTTCTTTTTTTTTTTTTTTCCCATCTCTGTGCGCTCCCCCAGCCGCTGCGTCTAATCCGTGCCTTTCCTTTTTTTTTTTCCCCCCATCCCCTTGCGCTCCCCCAGCCGCCGCGTTTAACTTGTGCCTTCCCTTTTCTTTTCTTTTTTTTTTTCCCATCTCCGTGCGCTCCCCCAGCTGCTGCGTCTAATCCGTGCCTTTCCTTTTTTTTTTTTCCCCCATCCCCTTGCGCTCCCCCAGCCGCCGCGTTTAATTTGTGCCTTCCCTTTTCTTTTCTTTTTCCCATCTCCGTGCGCTCCCCCAGCCGCTGCGTCTAATCTGTGCCTTTTCTTTTTTTTTTTCCCCCATCCCCTTGCGCTCCCCCTGCCGCCGCGTCTAATCTGTGCCTTCCCTTTTCACATCCCCGTTCGCACACCCAGCAGCCGCCGAACTCTGATAAGTGAACCGTGTCACTTATCAGAGCTCTCGTGCCTGGCGTTTTTTCCACATCCCCGTTCGTACACCCAGCAGGCGCCGAAATTTGATAAGTGACGCGGTTCACTTATCAGAGCTAGGGCCTGCTGTTTTAGACTTTTCCTTTCACAGGTATTTTTTTCTCCCCTTTGCTTTTTTTTTCCTTTAGCTTTTTCTTTTTAGAATAGTTTGCACCAAACACTATCCCCCCACACGTACACAGTTACCAATAAAGTACACAAAAGCACCATACTGACAAAAAAATGTCCCGTTCGTCCCAACAGCGCTATTCAGCGGAGGAGGCATATGCTTTCCTTGCCTCCGACACTGATAGCGAGGGAGAGGATCCCACTTTTCTTTATTTTTCTGATTCTTCCTCATCCTCTTCCTCATCCTCTTCCCCCTCCTCATCTTCCTCCTCCGGCCCTGCGGAACCGCCACGCAGACGCCGCAGGACAGAAGAAGTGCCCATCATTCATGAAGATGAAGATGAGGCAGGGCCCACTCCTGAAGATGAACCAGCGCGCCCCTCTTCGGACCCCGTATGGACCTCGCCCCCCGAAAATTACGAGCCACTGATTCCTGATTTTGTGGCAGAATCAGGAATCAGGTTTGACACCACCGGTCTCACAGAAATAGACTTTTTCAAAGTCTTTTTCTCTGAGGATTTTGTTAACCTCATGGTGGAGCAAACTAATTTGTACGCTCGTCAATTTTTGGAGCAAAACACCGGTTCATCATATTCCAACTGGTCTCCTGTAGACGCAGTTGAGATGATGCAGTTTTGGGGCCTGATGCTTCATATGGGGCTCCTGAAGAAGCCAGAAGTTCGGCAATATTGGAGTGTTGATATTTTATTCAACACTCCAGTGTTCCGAATGGTCATGGTCCGAACGCGTTTTGAGGCCATCCACAAGTTCCTGCATTATTCCGATAATGCACAGTGTCCCGCACGAGATGACCCCAACTTTGACCGTCTGTTCAAAGTTCGGCCTGTCATCGAACACTTCAACAAAAAGTTCGGTGAAGTGTACGTGCCCAAAAGGGACATCTGCGTGGATGAGTCCTTGGTTCATTTTAAGGGGCGGCTCGGATTCCGTCAATACCTGCCCAGCAAGAGGGCCAGGTATGGAATCAAACTCTACAAGCTGTGTGAGAGTACCTCAGGGTACACCCACAGCTTTAGAGTCTACGAGGGGAAGGACAGCAGGATTGAACCGCCTGAGTGTCCCCCTGTCCTGGGAGTGAGTGGGAAAATAGTGTGGGATTTGGTGCACCCACTGCTGGATAAAGGTTATCACCTCTACACTGATAACTTTTATTCCAGCATCCCACTCTACAAATCCCTCTCTGCGCGAGGTACCGCAGCCTGCGGTACTGTCCGCAAAAATCAGAGAGGCCTCCCAAAGACGCTACTTGGGCAGATGCTCAGAAAAGGTGAGAGCAGAGCCCAATGTAGCGACCACCTGCTGGTGGTCAAGTACAAGGACAAGAGGGATGTCCTTCTCTTGACCACCATACACGGTGATGGCAGTGCCCTCAGCACTGTACGGGGTTCCTCTACACAGGTCTGCAAACCGGACTGTGTACTGGGGTACAACAAAAACATGGGGGGCGTTGATCTCTCCGATCAACTCCTCCAACCATACAGTGCTTTGAGGAAGGCCAAGGTGTGGTACAAAAAGCTGTCCGTGCACATCGTACAAATGGCAATGCTCAACGCTTTCCTGCTGTCACGATGTGCACGCCACAGCGATACGTCGTACCTTCAGTTCCAGGAGGTAGTGGTTAAGGCCCTGTTATTTGGCACGAGGGAAGGAGCTGGCCCCAGTACTTCCGGAACTGAAGGTGCTCGTATCGTACCAGGTCAGCATTTCCCGGGGGAGGTCCCGCAAACTGCAAAAAAAGGTAAGTCGCAAAAAAGGTGCCGAGTGTGTTACAAAAGGGGAATACGCAAGGACACCATTTATCAATGCGACACCTGCCCCGAAAAACCTGGCCTGTGTATGAAGGATTGCTTCAGAGTGTACCACACCTCCATGCACTACTAATTTACTTTACAGTAGATTAGTTCCAAAAAGGGGGCACATCTATGTAAGTTCATTGGGGATCTAGTTTACAAAATGTCACTTGTGGGTTTTTTTTTACTGTTTGGGCACATCAGGGGCTCTGCAAACGGAACATGACGCCTGCAGACCATTCCATCAAAGTCTGCTTTCCAAAACGTCACCACATCCCTTCCGAGCCCCGACGTGTGCCCAAACAGTATTTTTTCCCACATGTGGGGTATCACCGTATTCAGGACAAATTGGACAACAACTTTTGGCGTCCAATTTCTCCTGTTACACTTGGGAAAATTAAAAATTGGGGACTAAATGATCATTTTTGTAGGAAAAAATAGGATATTTTATTTTCACGCCCGGGCGTTATAAATTTAAGTGAAACACTTGGGGGTTCAAAATTGTCACCACACACCTAGATAAGTTCCAAATTAGGTCTAGTTTCCAAAATGGGGTCACTTGTAGGGGATTTCTACTGTTCAGGCACATCAGGGGCTCTGCAAACAGAACATGATGTCCGCGTACCATTCCATCAAAGTCTGCTTTTCAAAACGTCACTACTTCCCTTCCGAGCCCCGAAGTGTACCCAAACAGTAGTTTTCTCCCACATGTGGGGTATCAGCGTACTCAGGACAAATTGGACAACAACTTTTGGGGTCCAATTTCTCCTGTTACACTTGGGAAAATTAAAAATTGGGGACTAAATGATCATGTTTGTGGAAAAAATAGGATTTTTTATTTTCACGCCCGGGCATTATAAACTTTCGTGAAGCACTTGGGGGATAAAAGTGCTCACGACACATCTAGATAAGTTCCTTAGGGGGTCTAGTTTCCAAAATGGGGTCACTTGTGGGGGTTTTCCACTGTTTAGGCACATCAGGGACTTGCCAAACGCAACATGGCGTCTGATCTCAATTCCAGCCAATTTTAGCTTGAAAATGCCAAACGGCGCTCCTTTCCTTCTGAGCCCTGCCATGCGCCCAAACAGTGGTTCCCCCCTACATATGGGGTATAAGCGTACTCAGGACAAAGTGGACAACAACTTTTGGGGTCCAATTTCTCCTTTTACCCTTGAGAAAATAAAAAATTGGGGACTGAACGATCATGTTTGTGGAAAAAATAGGATTTTTTATTTTCACGCCCGGGCATTATAGACTTTCGTGAAGCACTTGGGGGATAAAAGTGCTCACGACACATCTAGATAAGTTGCTTAAAGGGTCTAGTTTCCAAAATGGGGTCACTTGTGGGGGTTTTCCACTGTTTAGGCACATCAGGGGCTTGCCAAAGCGACATGGCGTCCGATCTCAATTCCAGCCAATTTTAGCTTGAAAATGTCAAACGGCTCTCCTTTCCTTCTGAGCCCTGCCATGCGCCCAAACAGTGGTTCCCCCCTACATATGGGGTATCAGCGTACTCAGGACAAATTGGACAACAACTTTTGGGGTCCAATTTCTCCTTTTACCCTTGAGAAAATAAAAAATTGGGGACTAAACGTTCATGTTTGTGGAAAAAATAGGATTTTTTATTTTCACGCCCGGGCATTATAAACTTTCGTGAAGCACTTGGGGGATAAAAGTGCTCACGACACATCTAGATAAGTTCCTTAGGGGGTCTAGTTTCCAAAATGGGGTCACTTGTGGGGGTTTTCCACTGTTTAGGCACATCAGGGGCTTGCCAAACGCAACATGGCGTCTGATCTCAATTCCAGCCAATTTTAGCTTGAAAATGCCAAACGGCGCTCCTTTCCTTCTGAGCCCTGCCATGCGCCCAAACAGTGGTTCCCCCCTACATATGGGGTATCAGCATACTCAGGACAAAGTGGACAACAACTTTTGGGGTCCAATTTCTCCTTTTACCCTTGAGAAAATAAAAAATTGGGGACTAAATGATCATGTTTGTGGAAAAAATAGGATTTTTTATTTTCACGCCCGGGCATTATAAACTTTCGTGAAGCACTTGGGGGATAAAAGTGCTCACGACACATCTAGATAAGTTCCTTAGGGGGTCTAGTTTCCAAAATGGGGTCACTTGTGGGGGTTTTCCACTGTTTAGGCACATCAGGGGCTTGCCAAACGCAACATGGCGTCTGATCTCAATTCCAGCCAATTTTAGCTTGAAAATGCCAAACAGCGCTCCTTTCCTTCTGAGCCCTGCCATGCGCCCAAACAGTGGTTCCCCCCTACATATGGGGTATCAGCGTACTCAGGACAAAGTGGACAACAACTTTTGGGGTCCAATTTCTCCTTTTACCCTTGAGAAAATAAAAAATTGGGGACTAAACGATCATGTTTGTGGAAAAAATAGGATTTTTTATTTTCACGCCCGGGCATTATAGACTTTCGTGAAGCACTTGGGGGATAAAAGTGCTCACGACACATCTAGATAAGTTCCTTAAAGGGTCTAGTTTCCAAAATGGGGTCACTTGTGGGGGTTTTCCACTGTTTAGGCACATCAGGGGCTTGCCAAATGCGACATGGCGTCCGATCTCAATTCCAGCCAATTTTACCTTGAAAATGTCAAACGGCTCTCCTTTCCTTCTGAGCCCTGCCATGCGCCCACACAGTGGTTCCCCCCTACATATGGGGTATCAGCGTACTCAGGACAAATTGGACAACAACTTTTGGGGTCCAATTTCTCCTTTTACCCTTGAGAAAATAAAAAATTGGGGACTAAACGATCATGTTTGTGGAAAAAATAGGATTTTTTATTTTCACGCCCGGGCATTATAAACTTTCGTGAAGCACTTGGGGGATAAAAGTTCTCACGACGGGGGGCGTGGCCTGAAGGTGCAAGAGAGCAGTCGCACATCGCAAGAGCTCCTGCTCTGAGACTGCTTTCCAGAGAGATTTTTTTGGCCCCATCGAGCTCAAAGTCTCCTCTGACCGACAAAGGAGGGCTGCGATCGCCCTGAGACCTTCTGGAGGGCAGGGAGAACTCTCTGCCCCAGCACAAGTCCAGCTTTTCCCCCCGGAGGGACGGGGAAGCGGCACAGACGCCGCCATCTTAGAAACCACACAGGCTGGGAACACGCGAGCTGCTGGGACGCCGGGAAGGTACACTCCACCCCCCTTCCCCGGCCACTATACCTTCTCCCTGACTCTTTGCTCCCTGCTGGGCTGACAGCCGCTGGCCGGCGCCTCCGCGCTCCGGTGCGCTCCGGATTCCTTTGAGTGGCGCGGACCTGCACACCACTGAGCTCCGGCCGCTGCCCCCTGCTGGTGCGGCCGGTCGGAAGAGAGGTTGCGCTCACTGGAGGGGGTGCTGAGTGAATTGCCAGCTGCGGCGCTCTGTCCCTCGGCCGCTCCGGTGGATCGGTGTCTGTGGGGGTGAGACTCTGCCGGCGGTAGAGATCCTGGGGATTTCCCGCCACTCCCGGCGCCATCTTGTTGCCCCTGCAAGGGGCTGGAGTGCCTGTGTGTGTGCGCCGCTGGCGGTCTGTGCCCACATCTCCTTCGTGGCGCGGCACTGCGTCCCTGCTGCTGTCCCATACTCACCAGCTTCTGGGTCTCGCTGGAGGAGGCTTAAAGCAACGCTAACACCCTGTAAAAAGACACACATTTACATAGCCCCCTGTGGCACCTGCTTCCCCCCTGAGACCCATAATGGAATAATGGAATAACACAGTAACCCTTTGGCTGCCCAGAGCTAAAAACAGTTGCACTATAGACTTACGCACGCATCTCGGAGGGGGCTTGCTGATGGGGGGCCACGGCTAATGTGGTGATGGCTGCACCCCCATGCTCCCCTAAACACTTATCTGGGATATAATTGATAGCAGCAGACATCTATGGGCAGAAACAAAAAGATCTCTGAAAACCCCATAAGCCTACACAAGGAACCTCTTCCGGAGGATATGAAACGGTTTCTAAATCAGCCGACCCAAACAAGGAGCACGAGATCAACAATGTCGCAAGCCTCACATAAAAGCAACTCTTCTTCGGGAGAGTCTCAGGCTCCACATGTTTCTCCCAAAAAATCAACAGATATCAATAAGGGAGACAAAGACTTGCCTGAAGACATGAATATAGCTGATCTAAGCAAATATATTAAAGCTCTACCAACAAAAATGGACCTGGAAGGCTTTGCATGCAGGCTTGAGAACTCGTACAAAAAGGAGATACATAATCTACAGAAGGAGTTTACATCACGGATAGAGGATGTAGAAAAGACGCAGGAGGACATCTCACAGGAACTTCAGGCACATAGAGAAATTTTAATGGACCATACTATAAGAATGGAGGAAATGTCTTCTGGCCTTGAGGATCTGGAAAATCGCAACAGGCGTAACAATATTCGTATACGGGGCCTCCCAGAGTCCGTTAGTCCTCAGGACTTAGATCGCACAGTCCAAAAAATATTTCTAGACATCCTGGGTGATTGTGAAGACAGTACCATTGAATTTGATAGGATCCATAGATCTCTTGGTCCCAAACCCACCTCTGATTTACGCCCTAGAGACGTCATTTGTAGGGTGCATTACTTCAGAACCAAGGAATCCATCATGATGGCCTCTAGGAAAAAGGGACCTCTCCAATATGAAGGCCAACCAATTCTACTTCTATCAGACTTATCCAGGCGTACCTTGTTTTTGCGCAAAGCCCTAAAACCCCTGTTAGCAGTTCTTAAGGAAAGAGATATCCCTTATAGATGGGGGTTCCCATTTCAACTAACAGCATTCAAAAACGGGAAAAGCGCATACTTCCGCCGAATTGGAGACCTGGCCAACTTCCTAGGAACATTTGAACTGCCGTTAATAGATCTCCCAGAATGGCCTTCAACCCCAACACTTCCGGACGCTCCTCCAAGGTGGCTCAAGGTTCCTCAGTCCAAGAAAAGGCTCCCTAATGAGGTCCCCTCTGATCCTACATGAAGTCCTTCTCTCTTCTTTTTGTTTTCTACATTTTTCTTTTTACTTGTTTCAATAAGTTCCTGGCAATTATTGTGTTATGTCCAGATGTTCTGCTGCAGTTAGATAGGTTCTATGTTAGTATATTGTTAATAGGCCGATCCCCCTGGCCGGATAGGAGGACATACTGGCGGCCTGCCATGGGGTCTGGCTCAAGTTCTGAACTTTTAAATCTATGGTGTCCCGAATGTTATTAATGTTTTACTACTCTCTGTCAATAAGCGAGACATCTTGACCTTATTAGATATGCTATTAATGTCACTATTATTCTGTTTTGCTTGAATATCATATGCATGTAGATTCTTGATCGTAGGACCTATCAAGTTCATGGGGAGGTGGGGAGTCGGTGTTCTCCTCGGCTTCCTTTTTCCATTTGAGGTGCACGGTTCGGGGGTGGGAGGGGAACTATCTCTTCCCTTCTGGTCGCCTCCGCCATACTGATGCGAAACCAGACTCGGTGCGTCAATCTCAACGCACCTTTTCCTATGTTCTTCACATATTTCTACCTTTTTCCTATCCTGTCTTTCTTCCCTCTTTCCCATTGTTTTTCCCCTACCACTCCTGGCTATCCCGTGTCCCGGCGGGTGGGGCGCACGATGTCGCGAGAAACTGTCAAAATTTTAGATTATGGATAAAATAAAACTCTGCTCCTTTAACGTAAAGGGGCTAAATATTCCAGAGAAAAGGAGGCGGATCCTGTTCGATAGTCATAAACAACGGGTCTCTGTGCTATTGCTCCAGGAGACTCACTTCAAAACTGGAGTGATGCCGCATTGTGTCACGAAAAATTATCCCAAATGGTATCACAGCTCTAACCCGTATTCCAAATCAAAAGGTGTTTCAATAGCTTTCCACAAATCCTTCATGCCTGAAATTCTAGATTCTTTAATTGACAAAAATGGCAGATATATCTTCCTACTCATCTCATGGGCAACGTATAAACTTGTAATAGCCAATGTTTATTTTCCAAACCAAGGGCAACAAACTTTTGGAGCTGAATGCAAGAGGCGTCTTGGGGAGTTTGCTGGCTCCTCTCCTGTGATACTTGGAGGCGACTTTAACATTCCAATGGACCCTGCGGTGGACGTCTCTTCAGGTAGGTCCTCCTATTCTTCATCTTCTATCAACAAAATTAGATCCCAATTACGCAGCCTGAGACTAGTAGATGTCTGGAGAGTTCTAAATCCTACAGTCAGGGATTATAGCTTCTTCTCGAAAATCCATAACACATATAGCAGAATAGATTACTTCTTTATTTCACATAGGTTACTGGACTTACAGATAGAGGCGGACGTGGGGTCGATACTGTGGTCGGATCATGCACCTATTTACTTATCTCTTTCACTTCATTCCGCCTTGGGATCGGGATTCTCCTGGCGTTTGAATGAAAATCTGCTCTTAGATCCACTATGTAAATCCGAGATTGAACAGACAATCGCGAATTTCGTGGCCGACCATGGTGGGGACACCACGTCTCCCACTATGAGATGGGAAGCTTTGAAATGTGTAGTGAGGGGCGTTCTCATTTCCCACGGCGCCCGGTTGAAAAAAGAGAGAGCGGCGGAAATAATTACCCTAACAGATCAAATCCACCAATTAGAAAATCAGCATAAACGAGATCTCGACGCCAGTACATTTACTCGGCTTACTTCAGTTAGGCAGAAATTATTGACTATCATAGATCAAAAGTCCAAGTGTCTCAGGGAGAGACTCAGAAGCCGCTTTTACCAACTCGGCAATAAAAGTGGTAAGCTTTTAGCCAGAGCCCTTAACAAACACTGCCCTAATACCTACATTCCCTTTATCAAAAACAAAGAAGGGAATAAAGTGTTCAACACTAAAGATATCCTTTCCAACTTTAGCAGATATTACGAATCTCTGTACAATATAACAGGACATTATAAAGATGCACCTCCACAATTTCTTCATAATAAAATTAAATCATACTTGCAGGAACACAAATTGCCCATATTGCCTGAAGGCGACCTAGCCGACCTCGAAAGGGAATTCTCTACAGAAGAGGTTTCCGAAACCATTAGTGCCCTAAAACAAGGAAAAAGCCCGGGCCCGGATGGGTTCTCAGCAGGCTTCTATAAATCATTTACTACACCACTGTGCCCACTGTTTCTGGAGGCCTGCAATTTTGTCTCTTCGGGAGGTTCTTTCCCTGCTCAATCACTCGCCGCCCACATTACAGTGCTTCCCAAACCTGGTAAAGATCTTTCTACATGTAATAATTATCGGCCGATTTCTTTGATAAACGTTGATATTAAAATATACGCTAAAATGTTAGCAAATAGATTATGCCCCCTCTTACCTAAACTAATAAACCAGGACCAGGTAGGCTTCGTTCCAGGGCGAGAGGCGAGAGACAACACAATCAGAACTATTTCTCTACTTGACAGAGCGGGCAGGGAGGGGGACCCCCTGTGTATCATGTCGATTGACGCTGAAAAAGCTTTTGACCGGGTTCACTGGGAATTTATCTTTCAAACCCTGGAAGAAATTGGCTTAAAAGAAAATATGATGCACAGAATTTCTGCTCTATATACCTCTCCTAGTGCCCAGGTCAAGGTCAACGGCAAACTTTCAGACGTGTTTCCGGTCAGGAATGGTACAAGGCAGGGGTGCCCACTCTCTCCCCTCTTATATATACTAACAATGGAGCATTTGGCTGTGGCATTGAGAAATAACCCCTCAATCAAAGGGATAAAATTGCGTTCCGAAGAACATAAGATAGCACTCTTTGCAGACGATATTCTGCTATACATCACGTCCCCATCCACGAGCTTACCAAACATTATCTCGGAACTGCACAAATTCGGCCTCCTAAGTAATTTTAAAATGAACTCCCACAAATCCGAAATCTTAAACATCTCATTACAACTTCCCTTGGTCGAACAACTAAAGACCACTTTTCCATTTAAATGGCGCTTTGACTCCATCACTTACTTAGGCGTTAAAATAACCAGCCAGATATCCAAATTGTTTGAGACCAATTTTACAACGGCCCTACAAAAGGTTAATCTAGATTTAGAAAAATGGCATAGGCTCCAGTTGTCTTGGCTAGGCAGGATCAACGCAGTAAAAATGGACCTCTTACCGCGCCTTTTATACCTTTTCCAAACAATACCTCTATACTTGCCAGCTTCCTTCTTTTCTCACCTTAAACAAATAATCACCCGGTTCATATGGTCTCATAATCGGGCACGCATTTCCTACACGTTATTAAGCAGATCAAAACTGACAGGCGGTCTAGGCCTCCCAGATCTTGCGATCTATAGTTACGCTTCATTAGGAACATGTATACTAGACCTCTACCACAACATAAATAGTAAAAAATGGGTAAAGATAGAGAATGATCTGAATGGCTGTGACTCTCAGATTATTCTCTGGTCCGGGGGTGGATCGGGAGCGGGCGCCTGTCTGCCCTTCCTTACACGAAACATATCGCTTCTCATTAAAAATAGAAACTCAGACCTCAAGATCACAACTCTCCCAGGACCTTTGATCCCAATCTACGACAACCCTGCCTTCCCTGCGGGGCTAAAAAGAGAGATGTATTTAAACAAGAGAAAAGATTCCAAACCCATTCTCCATGACTATCTAAAAGAGAACAGGATGAAATCCCTCCAGGAACTATTTCCAGAGGAGGAAGCACCCTTTGCTGATTGGTTTTTTTATGAACAACTCAAAAGTTTCATTTATGCAATCTCTAAACAAACCAATATTGGCAGACCGCTAACCCCCTTTGAGACGTTTTGCACTTCAACAAGCCCTCCAGATCATACTGTCTCGCTGCTATATAAAATCTTCCAAGAGGGAAGGGCTCCACTGCAGGGATCACCAGCATTCTTCTCGAAATGGGAAGGTGATCTGGGAAAGCCCTTACTGCCTGAGGATAGAGAAAAAATTCTTCTCTTCACGCTTAGATCGTCATTATACGCGGTGTCACAGGAGAGGAGTTACAAGATCTTGGCAAGATGGTATAGATGTCCCTCTATGGTACATGCCGTGTTCCCCACTACTCCTGACACTTGTTGGAGATGCTTAAAGGAGACTGGCTCTTATATGCACATTTGGTGGGATTGCCCTCCCATAAAAGCCTTATGGTTGGCTGTCTTTGAGCTTTATAACAAGATGTCTATCATTCAGATTCAACCTTCTCCATGCATAGCATTACTATCCCTATGTGATTTGTCGATTTCCCGATATAAAAAGAGCATCCTCAGACACTTCCTCACCGCGGTTAGGAACTTGATTCCACGCTTTTGGAAACAGGAAAAATTTCCCTCACGTGCGGAGTTTGTGGCGGAACTCAATGACATCTATAGGATGGAGCAGTTAATAAATCAATCTCTAGGTAATGTAAATAAAACATATATCACATGGGCCCCCTGGATAGCTTTCAGGGAAACCCCTGACCTGGATCTCTGGATTTCTGAAGCCCGATGTAATACATGACTCGCTCTCGCTTATCATTAGATCATTCATCAGTTTACGTCCTGACAACTGGGACGGGATGATGGCCGCGCCTTTCCCCACCCTGCCCCGTTACCCTACCCAATTCTCTCCTCTTCTTCTACCCCTCTATCTCTTCTCTACTCTAATCTCTTTGTTTGTTTTCCACCCCTTCTTTAGTTTGAATACGCATTGTGATTACTGAATAGTCATAATGAAAATAATATAGGTTATTATTCACTTCAATTGTTCTTCATTGTCAACATATTATAATATCAATCAGTAGTATTACTTTTTAGAATGTTAAGTGCAAGATATATGATGTTGCTGTAATGCATTTCTTGTCTAACGTGTAATTTTACCTGGTATTTTACTGATATACTAGAATGCATCGTTTACTTTTATTCTTCTTGCTTCACTCAATAAACATGATTTAAACAAAAGTTCTCACGACACATCTAGATAAGTTCCTTAGGGGGTCTAGTTTCCAAAATGGGGTCACTTGTGGTGGTTTTCCACTGTTTAGGCACATCAGGGGTTCGCCAAACGCGACATGGCGTCCGATCTCAATTCCAGCCGATTTTAGATTGAAAATGTCAAACGGCGCTCCTTTCCTTCTGAGCCCTGCCGTGCGCCCAAAAAGTGGTTCCCCCTCACATGTGGGGTATCAGCGTACTCAGGACAAATTGGACAACAACTTTTGAGGTCCATTTAATCTTTTTACCCTTGGGAAATTAAAAGAATTATTGCTGAAAGATCATTTTTGTGACTAAAAAGTAAAATGTTAATTTTTTCCTTCCATGTTGCTTCTGCTGCTGTGAAACACCTGAAGGGTTAATCAACTTCTTGAATATGGTTTTGCGCACCTTGAGGGGTGCAGTTTTTAGAATGGTGTCACTTTTGGGTATTTTCTGCCATATAGACCCCTCAAAATGACTTCAAATGTGAGGTGGTCCCTAAAAAAATGGTTTTCTAAATTTTGTTGTAAAAATGAGAAATTGCTGGTCAACTTTTAACCCTTATAACTCCCTAACAGAAAAAAATTTTGGTTCCAAAATTGTGCTGATGTAAAGTAGACATGTGGGAAATGTTACTTATTAAGTATTTTGTGTGACATATCTCTGTGATTTAATTGCATAAAAATTCAAAGTTAGAAAATTGCGAAATTTTCAAAATTTTCGCCATATTTCCGTTTTTTTCACAAATAAACGCAGGTAATATCAAAGAAATTTTACCACTATCATGAAGTACAATATGTCACGAGAAAACAATGTCAGAATCACCGGGATCCGTTGAAGCGTTCCAGAGTTATAACCTCATAAAGGGACAGTGGTCAGAATTGTAAAAATTGGCCCGGTCCATAACGTGCAAACCACCCTTGGGGGTAAAGGGGTTAAACAAAACAATTCAGATGCAGTTGAAGTTCAGCCTTTCAACTTTCATTTGAGGGTATCCACATTAAAATTGGATTAAGGGTTTAGGAGTTTCAGCTCCTTAACATTTGTCACCCTGTTTTTAAAGGGACCAAAAGTAATTGGACAATTGACTCCAAGGCTATTTCATGGACAGGTGTGGGCAATCCCTTTGTGTCATTCTCAATTAAGCAGATAAAAGGCCTGGAGTTGATTTGAGGTGCTGTGCTTGCATTTGGAAGGTTTTGTTGTGAAGTAAACATGCGGTCAAAGGAGCTCTCCATGCAGGTGAAACAAGCCATCCTTAAGCTGCGAAAACAGAAAAAACCCATCTGAGAAATTGCTACAATATTAGGAGTGGCAAAATCTACAGTTTGGTACATCCTGAGAAAGAAAGAAAGCACTGGTGAACTCATCAATGCAAAAAGACCTGGGCGCCCACGGAAGACAACAGTGGTGGATGATCTCCCCAAACCCGACAGGATATGAGACATGGTTTACATACAGTAAACCATTTCATATCCCTTATTTTTTTTACATATTCCACACTAATAATGTTCCAAGTGTATGTGTGCAAAATTTGGTGGCTCTAGCTGTTAAAATAAAGGGTTAATTCACGGAAAAAAACTGGCGTGAGCTCCCGCGCAATTTTCTCCGCCAGAGTGGGATAGCCAGTGACTGAGGCACATCTGTAAGATGCGCCTTTTCCGGCACTTAGCCTCTCTCTTCCCACTCCCGTGTAGCGGTAGGATATGGGGTAATGAAGGGTTAATGTCACCTTGTTATTGTAAGGTGACATTAAGCCTGGTTAATAATGGAGAGATGTCAATAAGACACCTATCCATTATTAATCCAATAGTAATAAAGGGATAATAATATACATACGCAATAGGAAAAAAGTATTTTAATGAAATAAATACACAGGGTGTTGTAATATGTTTATTATACGCTCAATCCAAATGACGACCCATGTCTTCTGTAAAAAAGGTAAAAAAAAACCAAACAACAATATCCCATGCCTCTCCGCCGCTACAGTCATGTCCCATGATGTAAATCCATCAGAAGGGGTTAAAGAATTTTACAACCAGGAGCTCTGCTAATCCAGCTGCCCCTGGCTGTAAAAACTGGGGAATGAAGGGAATGCAGGGGAACGTAGCTACCTAGACTTGCGGTGCTGCGCCCCCTGCTGGCATAACCTCATATGAACTCGAGCGTGGAAATATTTGAGAATATTTTCTCACGCTCGATGCATGATGACATTAACCCTTTATTACCCCATATCCCACCACTACTCGGGAGTGGGAAGAGAGTGGCTGAGTGCCAAAATAGGCGCATCTTACAGATGTGCCTTTTCTGGGGTGGCTGGGGGCAGATGTTTTTAGCCAGAGGGGCCAATAACCATGGCCCTTTATTTTAACAGCTACAGCTCCCAAATTTTACACACAGACACTTGTAACATTATTAGCGAGGAATATGTAAAAAAATTAGGGATATGAAATGGATTACTGTATGTACAGTGGGGCAAAAAAGTATTTAGTCAGTCAGCAATAGTGCAAGTTCCACCACTTAAAAAGATGAGAGGCGTCTGTAATTTACATCATAGGTAGACCTCAACTATGGGAGATAAACTGAGAAAAAAAAATCCAGAAAATCACATTGTCTGTTTTTTTAACATTTTATTTGCATATTATGGTGGAAAATAAGTATTTGGTCAGAAACAAAATTTCATCTCAACATTTTGTAATATATCCTTTGTTGGCAATGACAGAGGTCAAACGTTTTCTGTAAGTCTTCACAAGGTTGCCACACACTGTTGTTGGTATGTTGGCCCATTCCTCCATGCAGATCTCCTCTAGAGCAGTGATGTTTTTGGCTTTTCGCTTGGCAACACGGACTTTCAACTCCCTCCAAAGGTTTTCTATAGGGTTGAGATCTGGAGACTGGCTAGGCTACTCCAGGACCTTGAAATGCTTCTTACGAAGCCACTCCTTCGTTGCCCTGGCGGTGTGCTTTGGATCATTGTCATGTTGAAAGACCCAGCCACGTTTCATCTTCAATGCCCTTGCTGATGGAAGGAGGTTTGCACTCAAAATCTCACGATACATGGCCCCATTCATTCTTTCATGTACCCGGATCAGTCGTCCTGGCCCCTTTGCAGAGAAACAGCCCAAAGCATGATGTTTCCACCACCATGCTTTACAGTAGGTATGGTGTTTGATGGATGCAACTCAGTATTCTTTTTCCTCCAAACACGACAAGTTGTGTTTCTACCAAACAGTTCCAGTTTGGTTTCGTCAGACCATAGGACATTCTCCCAAAACTCCTCTGGATCATCCAAATGCTCTCTAGCAAACTTCAGACGGGCCCGGACATGTACTGGCTTAAGCAGTGGGACACGTCTGGCACTGCAGGATCTGAGTCCATGGTGGCGTAGTGTGTTACTTATGGTAGGCCTTGTTACATTGGTCCCAGCTCTCTGTAGTTCATTCACTAGGTCCCCCCGCGTGGTTCTGGGATTTTTGCTCACCGTTCTTGTGATCATTCTGACCCCACGGGGTGGGATTTTGCGTGGAGCCCCAGATCGAGGGAGATTATCAGTGGTCTTGTATGTCTTCCATTTTCTAATTATTGCTCCCACTGTTGATTTCTTCACTCCAAGCTGGTTGGCTATTGCAGATTCAGTCTTCCCAGCCTGGTGCAGGGCTACAATTTTGTTTCTGGTGTCCTTTGACAGCTCTTTGGTCTTCACCATAGTGGAGTTTGGAGTCAGACTGTTTGAGGGTGTGCACAGGTGTCTTTTTATACTGATAACAAGTTTAAACAGGTGCCATTACTACAGGTAATGAGTGGAGGAAAGAGGAGACTCTTAAAGAAGAAGTTACAGGTCTGTGAGAGCCAGAAATCTTGATTGCTTGTTTCTGACCAAATACTTATTTTCCACCATAATATGCAATTAAAATGTTAAAAAAACAGACAATGTGATTTTCTGGATTTTTTTTTCCTCAGTTTGTCTCCCATATTTGAGGTCTACCTATGATGTAAATTACAGACGCCTCTCATCTTTTTAAGTGGTGGAACTTGCACTATTGCTGACTGACTAAATACTTTTTTGCCCCACTGTATATCCTGTCGGGTTTGGTAAGGAGTTAGCAAAAGCCGGCAATTGAATTACCGGCTTTTCTGCTATCTAGCGCTGTATGAAAACAAAAAAAAAAAAAAAAATATATATATATATATATATATATATATATACTAGATTGTGGCCCGATTCTAACGCATCGGGTATTCTAGAATATGCATGTCCCCGTAGTATATGGACAATGATGATTCCAGAATTCGCGGCAGACTGTGTCCTTCGCTGATTGGCCGAGGCAACCTTTATGACATCATCGTCGCCATGGCAACCATTATGACATCATCGTCGCTGTGCCCGTTGCTGATTGGTTGAGGCCTGGCGGCCTCGACCAATCAGAGACGCGGGTTGTCTACGTCCTTTATGACATCATCGTTTCTGTGCCCGTTGCTGATTGGTCGAGGCCTAGCGGCCTCGACCAATCAGAGACGCGGGATTTCTCTAGTAGCCTTCCACGACAGCCACCAGGAGGTTGTCTCCATTCCCTAATGGGGGACAGGAAGCACAAGAGGTTAAAAACCCCTCCCACCTCCCATTAACCAGTGTCTTTCCTGTCCCCCATGGGGCATGGAGAGGTTCCTGGTGCGCTGCTGCGGCGGCTCTAAGCAGAGTACCTGTGTTAATTTTCTTGCCGGGCACTTAAGGTCGGGCCCCCCGTGGCTTCCTCCTGCGCTGTGCCTCCCGTCTCCTCGGGATTCTGGGACCGCATTCCCCGGCCTCCTGCGTCCTCTTGCGGGGATAAAGCTGGTCGGGGTGCCCGCCGGAGGCCTCCCTGAGCTCTCCGGCGTTTCCCCCTCCAGCGCGCGCTGTTCGGCGACCCGGAAGTCAGGTGACGCTCCACTTCCAGGTCGGCGCTCCTGTGCAGGAGCGATACAGGCCAGAGAGATGGATTACCGAACGGCGTGCGAGGCACGCTGCATCCTCGCACGCCTGCCTGGGACTCCGGAGGGGGAGGGGCGGCTAATTGCCACGCGCTGGTGCAGGCTTATTTTCTACATAAGTTGCGAAGACGTCTCAGGTAAGCTGCTGTAAGCATGGATGCGTCTTGCCCTGCAGCTGCAGAGCCCAGCGCTCCCCAAGCCCTAGTAAGTACGGCAGAGGGGGTCCCATTTAAAGGCACATTTTTCAATATACCTTTTCTTACACGGCTTCCTCTCTCATTGCAGGGAGTCAAGCCTGGCCGTAAAAACATTACCAAGCGCAAATGTGCCACCTGTAATGTAAAAATGCCACCAGATTGGGAGAAAAAGTTATGCCAACCTTGCACGGATAAAATCGTCAGAGCGGAACACCCTTCTTTGATTGATGAAATTCGCTCCTTGGTTAGGCAGGAGGTTCAAACCTCTTTGGCCACACTCGCCCCACCTCCACCGCCACCACCATCCTCACCTGGTCCATCACTCCCTAAAAAGAGGAAAATCCAGGAGTACTCTGAGTCAGAGTCTGAGGGGTCTTATACGTCTTCCTTTGTCAAATGGGAAGATGCGGTACCACGTAAATCTGTGGAAATTAGGAAATACCTTTTTTCCTCTGAATATATTGAGGAATTGGTATCTGCAGTGAGGAACACTATGGGGCTAAAAGAGGAATCAGTTCCTCAGTCTATACAAGACGAACTGTTCGGCATACATACTGAAAAACAACCCGGGTTCCCCGTCCATAAAAGCATAATTGATATGATTAATAATGAATGGGAATTGCCTGAGAAACGGCTAACAACGCCTCCAGACTTTAAGCATCGGTTCCCTCTTGAGGAGGACCTAATAAAATGGGACATTCCAAAAATTGATGTCCAGGTGGCTAGAGTGGCTAAAAAGACGGCTCTGCCGTTCGAGGATTCCTCCCAATTAAAAGACCCCTTGGATAGGAAGATTGAGAGCCTTCTCAAAAAATCCTGGGAAACGTCTACCTCAGCCCTCAGATACAATATAGCATCCACCTGCGTGGCCCGCTCTCTCTTTCGTTGGATACAAGAGTTAGAAAGCCACATCTCTCAGGGTACCCCAAGAGAGGAGGTACTGGACTCTTTGCCTATCTTACACAGGGCAAAAGGTTTCCTTGCAGATGCCTCACTGGAATCTATCCGGGTGGCCGCCAGATCCTTGGTCCAGACAAATTCAGCCAGAAGAGCTCTCTGGTTAAAGATGTGGAGCGGAGACGTTACGTCAAAAATAAAACTGTGTTCTATTCCCTTTAAGGGTGACTACGTGTTTGGGCCCTCCTTAGATGACATCTTAGAGAAAGCCACAGACAGAAAGAAAACCCTTCCTGAACAGAGACCTCCCAGGAAGCGTTTTTTTCGACCCTCCCAGCCCTCCCAGGGTAAAGGGAAAGGAAAGACCGGGAGGTGGAGTTATGCTAAGGGGAAGCCTAAGAACATCCTTATTCCCCAACAAACACAACAAGAAAAGCAATGACTCCGATCCGGTGGGGGGGAGGCTTTCGAACTTCGTTCACAGTTGGCAGAATATCTCCAACAGCCCCTGGGTGGTGAGTGTAATCCAACAGGGTCTACTGATAGAGTTCGATGTGCCTCCTCCCAGGATCTTAAGAGTCACCTCCCCGTCATCTCGGGAGACTCAAAAGTTGATGATGGCTGGAATACAGGACTTGCTAGACTCAAGAGCTATATCCATAGTCCCGGTGAACGAGCAAGGGGAAGGACACTATTCCCGTATCTTCATGATAAAAAAGCCTTCCGGGCAATCTCGTATTATAATAAATATGAAAGCTCTCAACAAATACATAACCTACCGCAAGTTCAAGATGGAATCAGTAAAAACAGCCATCCCTCTAATAGCTCCTCATTCATATATGGCAACAATAGACCTCAAGGATGCCTATTTCCATATTCCAATACATCCTCGGCACAGGAAATACCTGAGATTTGCGGTCCAATTCAACCAAAAAATCTTACATTTCCAGTACAATGTTCTCCCCTTCGGGATCTCCTCAGCCCCAAGGGTGTTTTCCAGAGTCATGGCGGAAGCAGTTGCCCATATCAGGAGCCAAGACATCGCTATAGTACCATACTTGGACGACCTGTTAATAATTGGTCCTTCCGCCGAAGTTCTCAATCAGAGAATTTCCAAAACTCTGAACATCTTACAGCTTTTGGGTTGGATTCCAAATCTAAAAAAGTCTCAGCTATCACCATCAAAGGTGAGGAAATTCCTCGGAGTCCTCTTGGATTCAGAAGGTCAAAAATCCTTCCTACCAGAGGAACATTGGATGAATCTAATTTCCAAGGTCTCACACTTCAGGAAACAACGTTCTCCGACCTTACGGGTTGCGATGTCTCTTCTGGGTTCGATGACGGCCTGTATACAATCAGTCCAGTGGGCTCAGAGCCACTCCAGAGTTTTGCAGGCGCACATCTTAGGGAACTGGAACGGGAATCCAAATTCCCTAAACAGAAGAGTTTACACTCCAGGGAAGGTAAAAGCCTCGTTAACCTGGTGGGCGATCCAATCAAACCTACTGAAGGGGGTCGACTGGGTGCAAGATCCGCTAATTACAGTAACAAGGACGCCAGTCAAAAAGGTTGGGGAGCAGTGGTCTCGCAAATTCCATTCCAGGGTCTCTGGAATCAGAAGGAAAGCTCAGGTTCCTCCAACTCCAGAGAACTGTTGGCAGTGGAGAGGGCCGTTCTGGCAGCCAGCAGTCTCGTTATAGGTCAACATGTCAGAGTGTACTCGGACAATATGACGACTGTTGCGCATCTAAAACACCATGGGAGTCCAAAGTTCAACCAACTAAGAGCAATTTCAAACAGAATATTTTGCTGGGCAGAGAAACATCTCTCACTTTCAGCGATACACCTCAAGGGGTCGTGAACGTTCAGGCAGATCGCCTAGGTCGTCACGTCTTACATCCAGGAGAGTGGAGCCTGAAGGTGGACGTTTTCAAAATGTTGACAGACAGGTGGGGTCTTCCCGATATAGACCTTCTAGCGTCCAGCCAGAATGCACAAGTCGAGAACTACTTCTCCCTAAACCCCAAGGACAGGTCTCAAGGAGTAGACGCCTTTGCTCATACTTGGAGGTTCCATCTAGCATACGGGTTCCCTCCAATACCGTTACTTGCGAAGACCCTCCGGAAGATCCGGGACGATCAGGTCCAGACTATCTTAGTAGCTCCAGCATGGCCGAAGAGGAGCTGGTACCACCTCATCGAAGAACTGAAGGTGGACGGTCCAGTCTTTCTTCAAGTATCAGAAGATCTCCTCTGCCAGGGCCCCTTTTATCATCCAGAACCACTGAAGTTCAAACTGGCAGCCTGGCTATTGAAGCCCAGGTACTAAGAGCTAGGGGCCTTTCAGAGTCGGTAATATCTACTCTACAGAAATCTAGAAAACCTGTTACCAATGCCATATATGGCAAAATCTGGAATAGATTCTCCTCGTGGTGTCATCCTCATAAACCTGACCCTTTTCATCCTAATATTTCACAAATATTAGATTTTTTACAAAAAGGATTAGAGTTGGGGCTGAAGCCAAGTACCTTGAAAGTTCAAGTGTCAGCCTTAAGTTCCGTCTTTGATCGGGACCTTGCGGGTCATCGTTGGATAAAGAGGTTTATGGTCGCAGCATCAAGACATTGTCCAAGAAGACAAATTTTCGTGCCATCGTGGGACTTAAACATAGTCCTAAAAGGTCTTACGGCTCCTCCATTTGAGCCATTATCATCTTGTTCCTCGCAACTTCTGTCCTACAAGACGGCCTTCTTGGTTGCAATTTCTACCGCAAGAAGAGTAGGGGAAATACAAGCCCTTTCAATAAGAGAACCTTATCTTACCATAAGAGATGATTCCATTGTGTTCCGTCCAGATCCTTGTTTCCTACCGAAAGTAGTGTCAGAATTTCATCGATCACAGGATATAGTCCTCCCATCGTTCTGTCACAATCCTTCAAATCCGGAAGAACACAGATTCCATACTTTGGATGTACGACGTATAGTGTTATATTACTTAGAACATACTAAATCATTTAGAATTGACAAAAATCTCTTCGTTCATCTTTCTGGCAGAAACAAAGGCAAGAAGGTAGCGAAGAGTACCATTGCCAACTGGATAAAAAAGGCCATTTCTGAAGCATACTCAACTCAGAATATTGCTGTTCCTGCGGGCCTAAAAGCCCATTCCACCAGATCTACTTCTGTCTCTTGGGCTGAAAGGGCTGGCGCTTCATCGGAGCAGATTTGCAGGGCAGCAACATGGTCTTCCCTACACACTTTTACTAAGCATTATAGATTGGACTTCTGGTCCAATCGGGATCTTGCTTTTGGCCGAAAGGTTCTTCAAGCTGTGGTCCCTCCCTAAATACAGAATTGGTTGGCATTCCTCCTGGTGGCTGTCGTGGAAGGCTACTAGAGAAAATAGAATTATTCTTACCGTTAATTCGGTTTCTAGGAGCCTTCCACGACAGCATTAATTCCCTCCCGATGTTCTTGGATATTTTTCTGAGAACCTAAAGGTAACCGGTGCTATGGGTTCTGTTGTAAGTCACTGGTTAATGGGAGGTGGGAGGGGTTTTTAACCTCTTGTGCTTCCTGTCCCCCATTAGGGAATGGAGACAACCTCCTGGTGGCTGTCGTGGAAGGCTCCTAGAAACCGAATTAACGGTAAGAATAATTCTATTTTCTACGTCGATGCTGTGCCGGTCTCTGATTGGTCGACGCCGCCAGGCCTTGACCAATCAGAGACGCGGGATTTCCAAGACAGACAGACAGACGGAAAAACCCTTAGACAATTATATATATAGATGTGCCTCACTGACATATCTACCATATAATTGTCTAAGGCCGAGATCACACATGCGAGAAACACGTCCGTGTCTCGCATGTGAAATCCAAGCTCTGGCGCCGGCACTTGGGAGCCGAGCGTGCGGCTCCATGTGTTGCTATGCGGCCGCACGCTCCACTCCCCAGTGCCGGCGCCAGAGCTTGGATTTCACATGCGAGACACGGACGTGTTTCTCGCATGTGTGATCCCGGCCTAAGGGTCACTTCCGTCTTTCTGTCTGTCTGTCATGGAAATGCCGTGCTGCTGAATCAGCGATGGGCACAGTCCGGCCGCGAAATGGCCGCTCCCTACTCTCCTGCAGTCAGTGCCCCCTCCATACTCCCCCCCCCCCCCAGTCAGCGCCCACATAGCATTAAAAGGACTGCCTTACACATGCGGTTCTAGAATATGCATGTCCCATTAGTATATGGACAATGATGATTCCGGAATTCGCGGCAGACTGTGCCCGTCGCTGATTGGTTCGAGGCAACCTTTATGACATCATCGTCGCCATGGCAACCATTATGACATCTACGTCGATACTGTGCCCGTCGCTGAATCAGAAACGTGAGATGTCTACGTCCTTTATGACATCATCGTCGCTGTGCCCGTTGCTGATTGGTCGAGGCCGCGGGATTTCTACGTCGATGCTGTGCCGGTCTCTGATTGATTCTAACGCATCGGGTATTCTAGAATATGCATGTCCCCGTAGTATATGGACAATGATGATTCCAGAATTCGCGGCAGACTGTGCCCGTCGCTGATTGGTCGAGGCAACCTTTATAATATCATCGTCGCCATGGCAACCATTATGACATCATCGTCGCTGTGCCCGTTGCTGATTGGTCGAGGCAACCTTTATGACATCATTGTCGCTATGGCAACCATTAAGACATCATCGTCGCTGTGCCCGTCGCTGATTGGTCGAGGCCTGGCGGCCTCGACCAATCAGAGAGCCGGGATTTCCAGGACAGACAGACAGACAGACAGACAGAAAAACCCTTAGACAATTATATATATAGATGTGCCTCACTGACATATCTACTATATAATTGTCCAAGGGTCACTTCCGTCTTTCTGTCTGTCTGTCATGGAAATGCCGTGCTGCTGAATCAGCGACGGGCACAGTCCGGCCGCGAAATGACCGCTCCCTACTCTCCTGCAGTCAGTGCCCCCTCCATACTCCTCCCCCCCCCAGTCAGCGCCCACATAGCATTAAAAGGACTGCCTTACACATGCAGTGTAAGGCAGTCCGTTAACACTGCCATTAACCCTCTGTGTGACCAACTTTTTACTATTGATGCTGACTATGCAGCATCAATAGTAAAAACATATAATAAATAATAAAAAAATAATAATAAAAAATAAAAAATCATTATATACTCATCCTCCGATGGCCCCTGGATCCAGCCCAGGCCTTTCCCGCTCCTCGTGCGCCGCTCCAGTCGTAATAATACATTGCGGCAAATGACTGGAGCTGACGCAGCGGTCTCACGAGACCGCTACGTCATCACGTGTTATTGCTGCTTGGGACCGGAGCTGCGCGCGAGCAGCGGGAAAGGCCTGGGCTGGATCGGGGGCCGTCGGAGGGTGAGTATATAACTATTTTTTATTTAAAAAATTTTTTCAACAGGGATATGGTGCCCACATTGCTATATACTACGTGGGCTGTGTAATATACTATGTGGGCAGTGTTATATACTGCGTTGGCTGTGCAATATAATACGTGGCTATGCTATATAGACACACCAAAAAAGACTACCTTCACATAAGGGCCAATATTAAAAAATAACTTTTATTGATAAACAATACTGTTAAAAATAACATTGGTGAGGAAAAACACCTATGACACAGGAAAAAAGAGGTGGGTAGTCCAGGAAGGCTCCACAGCATATAGGGCAAAATACAAACAAGTGTTCATGTGCAAGTACTCATGTACCCATAAATAGCAGCATAAGTAGTCATATGATAGTAAATATAAGACATTTAGTACAACATAAGAGGTATAGTTACCAAAAATAGGAGCGCTCCTGGGGACCCACCACACCCGACGCGCGTTTCGCTTGAAATGCTTCATCTGGGGGTGGTTAGGTGCCAGCTGAAGATCATATTTAAATAACAAAGGACCAATAGGGAAAATGCCACACTCAAATTGACTAAATACATACACCAGTGGACGCATGCGCAGGCGCGACAGTAACACGCCGACACACTAAAGTGTCAACTGACACAAAGGGCCGAAGCTGCAGTACAGGATAATCGCTAGCAACATACCGTATACAAGCCGCAACAGAGCGGCCGCGACAGGACTCAGCAAGACCGGAAGTGACGGTAGATACTGATGCAACATCCGGTGCGTCCTAGGTAGGCATAGCAACCGCCAATGACAGGGTGATCACGGCGCTGTAAATAACGCTCACGCGCTGTAGATACTAACGCATCGGCGGATACTACCGCCACATCCAGTGCGTCCTTAGTAGGCATAGCAACCACCGATGAAGGATGATCACGGTGCTTATGGATGACACTCAAACACTGCAGATACATACACTCAAAAAGGAACACAAACAAACAGAAAAGACCGGAAATGACGGTACGGCCAACAATGACATACCGGTGCGTCCACCAGTCGCCATGAAAACCGCCGAAAAAGAAAAAGCAGCAGCTTAGTATACATAAACAAAACTGCTCCACATAGAAGGATACCACATGACATGTGCAGAAACAATGGTCAAATAGCAACAATGTATCCAGAAAAAAAGAAGACTGGACTAAAGTGCATACGAGTAAAATCCGAGGTATGTGACTATGTAATAGCCACACCAAAAAAAGTGCGAAGTGAGTGAGTGCGCAGTGCTCACGTGAATAATGCTAGAGGGAATAAGATATTATATATTATACATAATATGACACATAAGATAAAAACATGTTACATATACAAATACAAAATACATATATAGCAGCATAATATAAATATAAATATAACACTAGTGAAACACATAAAAAAGGTACAAAGTGATAATAGGCACATGAATAATCGCACATGAAGCATGAAGTGTATACAGGCGTCAATCCAAGACTGGATCAAAAAGGTAGAACAACATCCATGCAGGTATATCCCAAAAACCGACCCTAAAGGAACGAAAAGAAAAAAACAGAAAAGAATAAATAAAAAGTAATAAAAACAGCTAAAACCTAAGACTAAAATCAATTCCAAAGAACAGCACTGAACTTAAGAAAATTGATACCACAATATACAATATCGATGGAGCAGAAGACAAAGAACAGTAAAGGTAAGAGGCCCTACATCCCTCAATCAAAGATGGGCATGAGAAGGGGATATTAACTGGGAAGAAATGAGGAGAAGCTATTATGTTCATTAAGGCCCAATGGTGAAATGGTGTCCAACTTAAAAATCCACCTCGCTTCTTTCTGGGCTAGCATCTTCTTCCAATTACCTCCTCTGGATCCAATAAATACACGATCAATGCCCTTAACATGTAACCCTTTGGGATCACAGCTATGAACAGCTTTAAAATGCCGTGGGATTGGTTTGAGTTTAAGGGGATCAGACTCAGTTGATGCCGCTACAATATCCAACACATGCTCACGTACCCGTCTACGGAATTCCCGTGTGGTCATACCAACATAGATAAGACCACACGGGCAAGTGGCATGGTAGATGACGGCCTTGGTTGTACACGTGATAGTATGTGTAATCCGATATTGTCTGTCACCCTTTGAATTACAGAATTCAGAAGTTGCTACAATGTTGCTGCAAGCAACACACTTCCCACAGCTGGAGCATCCCCATTCGGGGCCTTTGGCACCAAAAATGTACTTAGGGCCTGATCCTTTATGATAGCTATGCACCAGTTGATCCCTAAGATTAGGTGAACGTCTGTAAGTGATAGATGGTTTAGATCCCACGCATTTGGCAATAGTTCTATCAGTAAGTAGCACCGACCAGTGTCTGGAAATAATCTCGCGGACCTCATCACTCCTGGAATTGTAGTCCAAAATACACCGTACCTCATTTTGTTCTTTGTCCACTTTTCTCTTCTGTAATAAGGCACTCTGTTGTGAATTCTGTGGCAGAGCTCCCTCCTGTGGTCACAAGTGGTACTTCGGCTGGTTCTCTCTGTGAGCTTCCGTTGGTGGAGGAAAGTGGTACTGCGGCTTCTGAGTTTCCTTCCTCAGGTGATGTGGTGAAGTCGTTAGGTGCTGCTGTATTTAACTCCACCTAGTGCTTTGATCCTGGCCTCCAGTCAATGTTCTAGTATTGGACCTGTTTCCTCCTGGATCGTTCCTGTGGCCTGCTGCTCTGCATAGCTAAGTTCCTCTTTGCTATTTGTTTGCTGTTTTTTTCTGTCCAGCTTGTCAATTTGTTTTTTTCTGCTTGCTGGTAGCTCTGGGACGCAGAGGGTGTACCTCCGTGCCGTTAGTTCGGTACGGAGGGTCTTTTTGCCCCCTTTGCGTGGTTTTTGTAGGGTTTTGTGTTGACCGCAAAGTTACCTTTCCTATCCTCGCTCTGTTCAGAAAGTTGGGCCTCACTTTGCTAAATCTATTTCATCTCTACGTTTGTCTTTTCATCTTAACTCACAGTCATTATATGTGGGGGCTGCCTTTTCCTTTGGGGTATTTCTCTGAGGCAAGGTAGGCTTATTTTCTATCTTCAGGCTAGCTAGTTTCTCAGGCCGTGCCGAGTTGCATAGGGAGCGTTAGGCGCAATCCACGGCTGCCTTTAGTGTGGTTGGAGAGGATTAGGGATTGCGGTCAACAGAGTTCCCACGTCTCAGAGCTCGTTCTTGTTTTTTGGGTTATTGCCAGGTCACTGTATGTGCGCTGACCTCTATGTCCATTGTGGTACTGAATTACCTTTCATAACAGCACTCCTTTGTTTGTAATATGCCCGTTGGTAGGAACGACAGATGGTCCTTTTTCCATAACCACGATCCAAGAATCGTGTACATAAATCCTTAGCCTGATTTTCAAAGAGTTGATCGTTAGAACAGATTCTCCTCGCACGTAGAAATTGACCAGTAGGAATATTTTTAATCAGATGACGTGGATGCTGTGAGGAGGAATGTAAGAGGGAGTTAGTAGACGTGGCCTTGCGGAATAAATCGGTATGGATAATCCCGTTATCTCCAATCATGATGGACACATCTAAAAATTAAATTCTCCGAGTTTTATACTTATATGTCAACTTGATGTTTTTGACATTAGAATTTAAAATCCCAATGAACTGTTCTAGCTCAAATTCGGACCCTTGCCACACCATAAGGATATCGTCGATGTATCTCCACCATGACACCACACCCTGACTCAGCGGGTGTGGGTCGGTTAGAAATACATCACGTTCCCATAATCCCAAAAATAAATTAGCATATGGGGCGCACAAGACGCCCCCATAGCGGTGCCCTGTAACTGAAGAAAAAAGGAATCCCGAAATAAGAAAAAATTGTGAGTAAGAACAAAATCCAAAGCCTTAACCAAAAAATTACATAAATCCAAATCTAAATCACTGTTACGTAAAAAATAGGAAACTGCTTCCAAGCCATTCTGGTGCCGAATCGAGGTGTACAATGACTCGACATCACAGGTGACCAAAGCCATGTTCTCCTCTAGCTGTAGTCCATCCAATTTCTTCAAGACATCAGTCGTGTCTTTAAGAAAGGATGGTAATGTTTCCACGAGTGACTTTAAATGAAAATCAATGAATTTGGAAATGGGGTCACATAAACCATTGACCCCAGAGACTATGGACCTACCTGGAGGTGTGACCGGGTCTTTATGAATCTTCGGTAAAAGGTAGATGCTTGCCACTGTTGGATCCTCATTCCAAAGACCATCTCGCTGTTTGGAGGTCAAAATGCCATTGGAAACCGCTAGTTCAAGAAGATCAAATAACTCAAGCCTAAATTTGGATAGGGGATTGAACGTAAGTTTCCTATAGCATGAGGAATCTTTCAACTGTCTCATCATTTCCCTTTCGTAGGCCTTCACAGACCACACAACAATATTTCCACCTTTATCCGAAGGCTTAATAATTACCTCCTTCAAGTCCTTAAGTTCTTTTAAGGCTCGTCTTTCCTCCAGATTAAGATTGTCCCTACTGATGGTTTCCGGGATCATCTCAACATCCTTCATAACCAGCTGAACAAAAAAGTCAATAGCCGGTACCGAATTTATTTGTGGAAACCTTTTAGATTTAGGAAGGAGGTGTTTAGGAAATAGTTTGGAGGCATCGGCTTCTGAAGCTAACTCCTCTAGAACCTGGAGTACTTCCGCTTCTGTTTCTAGGGGAGACAATTCAACAGATGGTTGTTGATGGTACAACCTTTTAAAGAATAGCCTACGTGCAAAAAGTTGAAGATCTTTAACCCCTTCCCGACCTGTGACACAGCGTATGCGTCATGAAAGTCGGTGCCAATCCGACCTGTGACGCATATGCTGTGTCACAGAATGATCGCGTCCCTGCAGATCGGGTGAAAGGGTTAACTCCCATTTCACCCGATCTGCAGGGACAGGGGGAGTGGTAGTTTAGCCCAGGGGGGGTGGCTTCACCCTCCCGTGGCTACGATCACTCTGATTGGCTGTTGAAAGTGAAACTGCCAATCAGAGCGATTTGTAATATTTCACCTAAAAAACTGGTGAAATATTACAATCCAGCCATGGCCGATGCTGCAATATCATCGGCCATGGCTGGAAACACTTATGTGCACCCACCCCACCGATCGCCCCCCCAGCCCTCCGATCTGTGCTCCGCTCCCCTCCGTCCTGTGCTCCGCTCCCCTGTCCTCCTGTCCACTCCCCCCGTGCTCCAATCACACCCCCCGTGCTCCAATCAAACCCCCCCGCACTCCGATCCCCCCCGCACAGCGATCCCCCCCCGTGCTCCGATCCACCCCCCCGCACAGCGATCCCCCACCCCGTGCTTCAATCCACCCCCCCGTGTTTCGATCCACCCCCCCATGCTCCGATCCACCCCCCCGTGCTCCGACGCCCCCCCGTGCCCTGATCTCCCCCCCCTTATACCTACCGAGCCTCCCGGGGTCCGTCCGTCTTCTTTCCTGGGCGCCGCCATCTTCCAAAATGGCGGGCGCATGTGCAGTGCGCCCGCCGAATCTGCCGGCCGGCAGATTCGTTCCAGAGTGAATTTTGATCACTGAGATATAACCTATCTCAGTGATCAAAATAAAAAAAATAGTAAATGACCCCCCCCCTTTGTCACCCCCATAGGTAGAGACAATAAAGAAAATAAAGAAATTTTTTTTTCCATTAAGGTTGGGGTAAGAACTAGGGGTAGGGGTAGGGTTAGGGTTCGGGATGTGCACACGTATTCTGGTCCTCTGCGGATTTTTCCGCAGAGGATTTGATAAATCCGCAGTGCTAAAGCGCTGTGGATTTACCGCGGTTTTTCTGCGCATTTCACTGCGGTTTTACAACTGCGATTTTCTATTGGAGCAGTTGTAAAACCGCTACAGAATCCGCATAAAGAATTGACATGCTGCGGAATGTAAACCGCTGCGTTTCCGTGCAGTTTTTCTGCAGCATGTGTACAGCGATTTTTGTTTCCCATAGGTTTACATTGAACTGTAAACTGCGTTTTCCGCAGCGTGTGCACATACCTTTAGAATTAGGCTATGTGCACATGGTGCGGATTTGGCTGCGGATCCGCAGCAGTGTTCCATCACGTTTACAGTACCATGTAAACATATGGAAAACCAAATCCGCTGTGCCCATGGTGCGGAAAATACCACGCGGAAACGCTGCGTTGTATTTTCCGCAGCATGTCAATTCTTTGTGCGGATTCCACAGCGTTTACACCTGATCCTCAATAGGAATCCACAGGTGAAATCCGCACAAAAAACACTCACACGAATCCGCAACGTGGGCACATAGCCTTAGGGTTAGGGTTGGGTTGGAATTAGGGTTGTGGTTAGGGTTGGGGGTGTGTTGGGGTTAGGGTTGTGGTTAGGGGTGTGTTGGGGTTAGGGTTGTGATTAGGGTTACGGCTACAGTTGGGATAAGGGTTAGGGGTGTGTTGGCGTCAGAATTGAGGGGTTTCCACTGTTTAGGCACATCAGGGGGTCTCCAAACGCAACATGGCGCCACCATTGATTCCAGCCAATCTTGTATTCAAAAAGTCAAATGGTGCTCCCTCACTTCCGAGCCCCGACGTGTGCCCAAACAGTGGTTTACCCCCAGATATGGGGTACCAGCATACTCAGGACAAACTGCGCAACAATTACTGGGGTCCAATTTCTCCTGTTACCCTTGAGAAAATAAAAAATTGCTTGCTAAAACATCATTTTTGAGGAAAGAAAAATGATTTTTTATTTTCACGGCTCTGCGTTGTAAACGTCTGTGAAGCACTTGGGGGTTCAAAGTGCTCACCACATATCTAGATAAGTTCCTTGGGGGGTCTAGTTTCCAAAATGGGGTCACTTGTGGGGGGTTTCTACTGTTTAGGCACACCAGGGGCTCTGCAAACGCAATGTGACGTCCGCAGACCATTCCATCAAAGTCTGCATTTCAAAAGTCACTACTTCCCTTCTGAGCCCCGACGTGTGCCCAAACAGTGGTTTACCCCCACACATGGGGTATCAGCGTACTCAGGAGAAACTGGACAACAACTTTTGGGGTCCAATTTCTCCTGTAACCCTTGGGAAAATAAAAAATTCTGGGCTAAAAAATTATTTTTGAGGAAAGAAAACGTATTTATTATTTTCACAGCTCTGCGTTATAAACTTCTGTAAAGCACTTGGGGGTTGAAAGTGCTCACCACATATCTAGATAAGTTCCTTGGGGGTCTAGTTTCAAAAATGGGGTCACTTGTGGGGGGTTTCTACTGTTTAGGCACACCAGGGGCTCTGCAAACGCAACGTGACGCCCGCAGACCATTCCATCAAAGTCTGCATTTCAAAAGTCACTACTTCACTTCCGAGCCCCGACGTGTGCCCAAACAGTGGTTTACCCCCACACATGGGGTATCAGCGTACTCAGGAGAAACTGGAAAACAACTTTTGTGGTCCAATTTCTCCTGTAACCCTTGGGAAAATAAAAAATTCTGGGCTAAAAAATTATTTTTGAGGAAAGAAAACATATTTATTATTTTCACGGCTGTGTGTTATGAACTTCTGTGAAGCACTTGGGGGTTGAAAGTGCTCACCACATATCTAGATAATTTCATTTCGGGGTCTAGTTTCCAAAATGGGGTCACTTGTGGGGGGTTTCTACTGTTTAGTCACATCAGGGGCTCTGCAAACGCAACGTGATGCCCGTAGAGCATTCCATCAAAGTCTGTATTTCAAAACATCACTACTTCACTTCCGAGCCCCGGCAAGTGCCCAAATAGTAGTTTACCCCCACATATGGGGTATCAGCGTACTCAGGAGAAACTGGATAACAAATATAGGGGTCAAATTTCTCCTGTTACCCTTGGGAAAATTAAAAAATTCTGGGCTAAAAAATTATTTTTGAGGAAAGAAAACGTATTTATTATTTTCACTGCTCTGTGTTATGAACTTCTGTGAAGCACTTGGGGGTTCAAAGTGCTCACCTCACATCTAGATAAGTTCCTTTCGGGGTCTAGTTTCCAAAATGGGGTCACTTGTGGGGGGTTTCTACTGTTTAGCCACATCAGGGGCTCTGCAAACGCAACGTGACGCCCGCAGAGCATTCCATCAAAGTCTGCATTTCAAAACGTCACTACTTCACTTCCGAGCCCCAGCATGTGCCTAAACAGTGGTTTACCCCCACATATGGGGTATCAGCGTACTCAGGAGAAACTGGACAACAACTTTTGGGGTCAAATTTCTCCTGTTACCCTTGGGAAAATAAAAAATTGCGGGCTAAAAAAATCATTTTTGAGAAAAGAAATTTTTTTATTTATTTTCATGGCTCTGCGTTATAAACTTCTGTGAAGCACTTGAGGGTTCAAAGTGCTCACCACACATCTAGATTAGTTCCTTTGGGGGTCTAGTTTCCAAAATGGGGTCATTTGTGGGGGATCTCCAATGTTTAGGCACACAGGGGCTCTCAAAACGCGACATGGTGTCCGCTAATGATTGGAGCTAATTTTCCATTTAAAAAGCCAAATGGCGTGCCTTCCCTTCTGAGCCCTGCCGTGCGCCCAAACAGTGGTTTACCCCCACATATGGGGTATCTGCGTACTCAGGACAAACTGGACAACAACATTTGTGGTCCAATTTCTCCTATTACCATTGGCAAAATAGGAAATTCCAGGCTAAAAAATCATTTTTGAGAAAAGAAAAATTATTTTTTATTTTCATGGCTCTGCATTATAAACTTCTGTGAAGCACCTGGGGGTTTAAAGTGCTCAGTATGCATCTAGATAAGTTCCTTGGGGGGGGTCTAGTTTCCAAAATGGGGTCACTTGTGGGGGAGCTCGAATGCATAGGCACACAGGGGCTCTCCAAACGCGACATGGTGTCCGCTAACAATTGGAGCTAATTTTCCATTCAAAAAGTCAAAAGGCGCGCCTTCCCTTCCGAGCCCTGCCGTGTGCCCAAACAGTGGTTTACCCCCACATATGAGGTATCGGCGTACTCGGGAGAAATTGCTCAACAAATTTTAGGATCCATTTTATCCTATTGCCCATGTGAAAATGAAAAAATTGAGGTGAAAAATTTTTTGTGAAAAAAAAGTACTTTTTCATTTTTACGGATCAATTTGTGAAACATCTGAGGGTTTAAAGTGCTCACTAGGCATCTAGATAAGTTCCTTGGGGGGTCCAGTTTCCAAAATGGGGTCACTTGTGGGGGAGCTCCAGTGTTTAGGCACACAGGGTCTCTCCAAACGCGACATGGTGTCCGCTAACGATGGAGATAATTTTCCATTCAAAAAGTCAAATGGCGCTCCTTCCCTTCCGAGCCTTACCATGTGCCCAAACAGTGGTTTACCCCCACATGTGAGGTATCGGTGTACTCAGGAGAAATTGCCCAACAAATTTTAGGATCCATTTTATCCTGTTGTCCATGTGAAAATGAAAAAATTGAGGCTATAAGAATTTTTTTGTGAAAAAAAAAGTACTTTTTCATTTTACGGATCAACTTGTGAAGCTCCTGGGGGTTTAAAGGGCTGACTATGCTTCTAGATAAGTTCCTTGGGGCATCTAGTTTCCAAAATGGGGTCACTTGTGGGGGAGCTCCAATTTTTAGGCACACGGGGGCTCTCCAAACGTGACATGTTGTCCGCTAAAGAGTGCAGACAATTTTTCATTCAAAAAGTCAAATGGCGCTCCTTCCCTTCCAAGCCCTGCCGTGCGCCCAAACAGTGGTTTACCCCCACATATGAGGTATCAGCGTACTCAGGACAAATTGGACAACAACTTTCGTTTTTCAGTTTCTCCTTTTACCATTGGGAAAATAAAAAAATTGTTGCTGAAAAATCATTTTTGTGACTAAAAAGTTAAATGTTCATTTTTTCCTTCCATGTTGCTTCTGCTGCTGTGAAGCACCTGAAGGGTTAATAAACTTCTTGAATGTGGTTTTGTGCACCTTGAGGGGTGCAGTTTTTAGAATGGTGTCACTTTTGGGTATTTTCAGCCATATAGACCCCTCAAACTGACTTCAAATGTGAGGTGGTCCCTAAAAAAAATGGTTTTGTAAATTTTGTTGTAAAAATGAGAAATCGCTGGTCAAATTTTAACCCTTATAACTTCCTAGCAAAAAAAAATGTTGTTTCCAAAATTGTGCTGATGTAAAGTAGACGTGTGGGAAATGTTATTTATTAACTATTTTGTGTCACATAACTCTCTGGTTTAACAGAATAAAAATTCAAAATGTGAAAATTGCGAAATTTTCAAAATTTTCGCCAAATTTCCGTTTTTATCACAAATAAACACAGAATTTATTGACCTAAATTTACCACTAACATGAAGCCCAATATGTCACGAAAAAACAATCTCAGAACCGCTAGGATCCATTGAAGCGTTCCTGAGTTATTACCTCATAAAGGGACACTGGTCAGAATGGCAAAAAACGGCAAGGTCTTTAAGGTCAAAATAGGCTGGGTCATGAAGGGGTTAAGTATGGAAAAATGATCAGGAGCAGAAGATGGAGAAAAAGTAAGACCCTTATTTAACACTGATACCTGTGCATCAGTGAGCACAATATCAGAAAGGTTAATTACCTTCATCAAATTCCTTTGTGGTACTTCGTCCTCGTCATCAGGGTTAGTCTGGAGTCTCCTCCTGGTATTGTATCTACGGGAACGATCCTCCTTTCTTCTATGACTGAACCGCATATGGTTCTGTTCACCCGTGTTGGAGGATGATATTGATGTACCAGTGCTGGAGGTACTGGCCACTTCTGATGTAGACCCCCTATCCTGGACATTAGCATGACTCCATTTATAGGCCTTATTCTCATTCTTATCCTGAAGGTCTCTCTGAAACTTTTTATTCTTACTGGAAGAAATCACTCTCTCCCACTCGTCACAGGATGCGTCCACATCTTTCCTAAATGAGTCAAATTCTTCCTGGGAGCATTCCTTCTGAAGTTTCTTAAAGATCTCATCAATTTCCAGACTCAACTCATTGATAGATTTAGTGTTAATATCTATCAAAATAGACATAAAGCTCAACGAGCAAGTATGACAAGCTTCCTCCCAGCGGGTTCTAAAGGCACTATCATTAACCGGAAATGAGGGAAAAATTTCAACCCTCAAACCTCTTGGAACAATATTCTTTAATATATAATTGTCCAACGACATCTTGTTCCACCAAATCCGAGTGCGGCGGTTTAACAGATTTTTAAACGTTTTTTTCAGTGCAGTCTTTTGTACTGGTTCCTGTGTCTGAGTGTTTCCACTACGTGGCTGTGTAATATACTGTGTGGCCTGTACTATATACTTCGTGGACTGTGCAATATACTGTGTGGCTGTGCTATATACTACTTGGTTGTGCTATATACTATGTGGGACTACGTGGCTGTGTTATATACTGCATGGACTGTGCTATATACTATGTGGGCTGTGTAGTATACTTCATGGGCTGTGCAATATACGTGGCTGTGCTATATACTACGTGGCTGTGCAATATACTACGTGGCTGTGCTATATATTACGTGGCTGTGCAATATACTATGTTGGTTGTGCAGTATACTACGTAGGCTGTGCAATATACTACGTGGCTGTGCAATATACTATGTGGCTGTGCAATATACTATGTGGCTGTGCAATATACTACGTGGCTGTGCAATATACTATGTGGCTGTGCAATATACTATGTGGGCTGTGCAATATACTACGTGGCTGTGCAATATACTACGTGGGCTGTGCTGCATACTACGTGGCTGTGCAATATACTACGTGGGCTGTGTTATATACTACGTGGCTGTGTTATACACTACGTGGGCTGTGTTATACACTAGGGGGGCTGTGTTATATACTGCGTGGGCTGTTTTATATTACGTCGCTGTGCTATATACTATGTGGGCTGTGTAATATACTACGTGGCTGTGTAATATACTGCGTGGGCTGTGCAATATACTACGTGGCTGTGCTATATACTACGTGGGCTGTGCAATATACTATGTGGGCTGTGCAATATACTACGTGGCTGTGCAATGTACTACGTGGGCTGTGTTATACACTACGTGGGCTGTGTTATACACTACGTGGGCTGTGTTATATACTGCGTGGGCTGTTATATACTATGTGAGCGGTGTTATATACTACGTGGCTGTGTTATATGCTATGTGGCCTTCTATATACTACGTGGCCGGCCGCAAACAATCAGCGAATTGGCGTGGGATTTGAATCACACTTCGCTTACTAGTCGCGCCTGGCTGGCTGAATTCTGTGTATTCATTATATTATTCTAAAATCTTCATAAATAAACTACATACATATTCTAGAATACCCGATGCATTAGAATCGGGCCACCATCTAGTACATATACATACCTATTCTATGTGTACTGTATATATCTGTTCTATTCTATCCTGTCAGTGTGATTTTACTGTACACCGTGCTGAATTACCGGCTTTTCAAAGAACACCGATGCGTAAAAATCGGACAGCACTCGCATGGTGCGAGTGCTGTTCGATTTTTTTCTCGCACCCATTGACTTGCATTGACGAGTCTCGTCCGAGAATCGCAGCATGCTGCAATTTTTTTCTCACTTCGATTTCGGTCCGAGTGCAATCTGATTTTTTTATCCGATTGCACTCGTCCGTTTAGCTCGCAAGTGAGTATGAGCCCTAAGGGTAGAATAACACACAGATATCAATGTGACATGATGTGAGTGGCATGTGGTCACTTGAAAGTTGCAGCAGAGTTCAACTGGATTATTAGAGATTCAGTGGAATTGTATCACTTATTGTTAATTCACATAGAATTTTCTAATTAAACTATCGCACTTTTATGGGCTGACTGCCATATGCAGGCTCGGACTGGCCCACAGGGTAACAGGGGAATCCCCCAGTGGGCCCCTGTGTAGATCTGGGCCCCCAACCCCACTGTATGGGCAGTACTTGGCATAATTCACTTGATTCACTCTGTACAGAAAAAAGCAGCATCTCATTCATTAACCATGCTACCCAGTTTATTATTATATAGAGAAATAGGTAAATTTGTGAACGAAGGTAGTATAATATTTGCTTGCAGGTGAAAAGTGCCTCCCCCCCCCCCAAAGTCAATGTTACTGGTGGGCCCTTTTCACCCCAGTCCGACACTGGTTGTAGTGCTTGCACTAGTGCTGTGACTCATTCTTGTGCTGATCTTTATGGAGTGTGAAGAGTCCCACTGATCTGATAATACTGGCCTATTCTAAGTATCAATAATCTAATCCTCAAAGCACTGAGTCAGAAATTACTGCTGGCAGATTACTGCTATTTATTCTGTAAAAATGTGACTGCAGCTGTTGGCTATTAACAGCCTGTAATCGATGATGAGTATAAGATAAAGAAATATTAGATCATTTTCACTCATCCAATATTCTCATAGTGTTCTGTCCATTATAAACAAGTACTCATTATAGTCTGTGGACATGCTCACATGTCCAGCTTTTTTATAGATAAATTAACACTATCCGTGGGGCCAGGGCCGGCGTTAGGGGCAGGCAGACTAGGCAGCTGCCTAGAGCCCCCGCTGCCCTAGGGGCCCTCAGCCAGGGGCGGACACACTGCTGATGGCACTGCTCCAGGGCCCAGAGGTGGAGGGGGGCCCCTGCAGGCAGGGCCGGTATTGTGCAGGATCGGGCCCCTCTCACTCCCTCCTATAATCATGGAACACCCAGAGGGAGAGAGAGAGTGGGGCGCGAAGTGCAGGAGATCAAAAAGGGGGCGTGTCATGCAGGGAGAGACGCTGGCCAATGAACGCTTTCCTTACCTCACCAGGACCAGACTGAGGAGAGCGCGCACTGGTTGCTGTCCTCCTGCATGGCGCGTCCCAGTCGTGAGTACTCACCCCTACAGTCAGGTGAGGTGCCCCACCGCACAGCACATAGAGATAGCAGTGGAGGAAGAGAGCCTTAGGGGGTCTTCTGCTCCCTCCACTGTTCTGTCCCCGGCAGGCTGCAGTGTCTCCTCACTGTGAAGAGATGGGGGAGGAGGCTCACTGCACGGGACAGCAGGTAGAACCAGGGGGCTGATATCAGTGCTGTCTGCTCTGTGCCCCATCCCCCACAGTGGGGTCTGCAGCCCCCTGCAACTGAACTATGTGACCTCATCCAGGGCTCATCTGATCACCTATACAAGATTAGTATGTGTGTATATATGTGCTTGTATGTGTGTATGTATGTGTGTGTGCATCTGTGTGTATGTTTCTATCTGTCTGTATATCTGTGTATGTATGTACGGCGTATGTGTGTATGTATGGTATATTTGTATGGCTGTGTGTGTATGCATGTACAGTATGTGTATGCCTATGTGTGTATGTATGTACAGTATCTGTGTGTATCTGTATGTGCAATAAATTTCTTTGGATATATGGTATGTATGTTTATGTGCATGGACATACAGTATATGTGTATGTATATGTGTGTACGGTATGTGTATACTATGTGTATATACTGTATGTGTGTATGTATGGTACATGTATGTGTATCTGTATGTTCGGTATATGTATATATGTATGGTATGTGTATTTGGTGTATGTATGGTATATGTATGTACGGTATGTGTACTAAATGTGTATATAACTATCTGTGTATGTACGGTATATGTGTGTATGCATGTAAGGTATGTGTATGTATGTACGGTATATGTATGTGTGTATGTATGGTATATGTATGTACGGTATTTGTGTGAATGTACGGTATATGCATGTGTGTATGTACGGTATGTGTATGTATGACGGTATATGTATGTGTATGAATGTACGGTATGTGTATCTGTGTGTATGTACGGTGTATGTATGTACAGTATATGCCGGAACAAAAATCATTGTTCTCATCAGCACATCGCCCAGTTAAAACTGCAGATATGCTGCTAAGATGATACTGTATGGGGACAGATTGATTTACTAGTGATCATTCTGTCCCCTTCATTATTCCTCAGCCAGTGTAAAGAGGCTGGAAACAAGCGGCGAATGACTTCAATATTGTTAATCACACTCGTTTAGTGGCCTGAAATCAGCGCATGTAGCTACAACCAAAATGTTTCTGTTTGATGGTGCAATATGTTAGCATTTGGGGCCCCATTTTAAATATTTGCCTAGGGCCTCACTTTGCCTAAAACCAGCCCTGCATGGGGCTCCATAATGCTGTCCACTTTTCACTGTCAAATAGGTAGAAGTTGGAAAATGTTGATCTTTTTTAATCCTTTCACACAAAAACCGTACTTATGGTAAAAATGTACATCGTGACCATACAAATGACAAAAATCGTTTAAAAATCATTGCCCAAAATGTATCCATATAAGGGGATAGATATGATTTCTCATTGCAGTTCTTGAAGAGAAACACATCTTATGAGCCCAGTTTCCTACATGAACCAGACGCCTAAATGAACTCTAGAAGAAAAGCTATAATATCTGACGGCATCACAACATGTGTCAACTGATGAAAACTAAATTTTAAACCGCACTCCTCTTAATATATTGCAATCATCATATTATATGGCACTGTGTACTTATAATTGCTCATTTTTCCCTTCTGTCCTTCATTTTTCCCTTCTTCCCAGTAAATTATTTTCTTTTCTATTAGGTCTATGACATCACGTGAGTAAAAACAGACTAGCTGAATCCTTCTAAGCTCTATGTAGAAACAGGAAGCCTCTCTTCCCTGCATGAGTCATCATTAGAACTACAATTCTACATCACGTAGTATAGAGCAAATGAAAAAGAGAAGAATTAGCTGGGTAGAAAAGCAAAATGAGCAATTGTAAGTACACAGTGATATACAATATGATGATTGCAATATACTGTATTAAGAGGAAAAAACTTTCCAAAAATGTTTCTGAATAAATGACATTCCATGCTGTCAACATAGCATTTTTTGGTGCCATCAGGACACTATGTAGGTCTGTTACTGTTTTACAATTTGCATTTCTTGCATCAATGAAGTAACTCCGGATGGGCGCTTTATGCACCTGATTTAAATGCATGGAGTAATTCAATTCCCCGGTGTTACACCCTTCCCAATTTGCTGTCCAGGAAGGAGGCGCTGATGCCTCTTCCCACAACCTGCAGTTACACAGACAAAACAGTCTGCAACCACGTCCAGTCCAGCGTTGAGTTGTCCCTTGTCAGCATATATGTCTGTTCACAAATTGTTAGATAGGGCATATACACTGCTCAAAAAAATAAAGAGAACACTAAAATACCACATCCTAGATATCTCTGAATGAAATATTCCAGTTGCAAATTTTTATTCATTGCATAGTGGAATGTGTTCAGAACAATAAAACATAACAATTATCAATGTAAATCAAAATGAATATCCCATGGAGGTCTGGATTTGGAATGATACTCAAAATCAAAGTGGAAAATCAAATTACAGGCTGATCCAACTTCAGTGGAAATGCCTCATGACAAGGAAAAGATGCTCAGTATTGTGTGTGGCCTCCAAGTGCCTGTATGACCTCCCTACTGTACAACGCCTGGGCATGCTCCTGATGACGCGGCGGATGGTCTTCTGAGGGATCTCCTCCCAGACCTGGACTAAAGCATCCGCCAACTCCTGGACAGTCTGTGGTGCAATGTGACGTTGGTGGATGGAGCGAGACATGATGTCCCAGATGTGTTCAATCGGATTCAGGTCTGGGGAACGGGCGGGCCAGTCCATAGCTTCAATGCCTTCATCTTACAAGAACTGCTGACACACTCCAGCCACATGAGGTCTGTCATTGTCCTGCATTAGGAGGAACCCAGGGCCAACCGCACCAGCATATGGTCTCACAAGGGGTCTGAGGATCTCATCTCGGTACCTAATGGCAGTCAGGCTACCTCTGGTGAGCACATGGAGGGCTGTGCGGCCCTCCAAAGAAATGCCACCCCACACCATTACTGACCCACTGCCAAACCGGCCATGCTGAAGGATGTTGCAGGCAGCAGATCGCTCTCCATGGCGTCTCCAGACTCTGTCACGTCTGTCACATGTGCTCAGTGTGAACCTGCTTTCATCTGTGAAGAGCACAGAGCGCTAGTGGTGAATTTGCCAATCCTGGTGTTCTGTGGCAAATGCCAAGCGTCCTGCATGGTGTTGGGCTGTGAGCACAACCCCCATCTGTGGACGTCGGGCACTTAGACGATCCTCATGGAGTCGGTTTCTAACCGTTTGTGCAGACACATGCACATTTGTGGCCTGCTGGGGGTCATTTTGCAGGGCTCTGGCAGTGCTCTTCCTGTTCCTCCTTCATAATATAAATAAGGCTTTTAACTGAAACGTGTCGGTTTTTCTATGGACATATGTGGGTATATTTTTTTATATTGGACTAATAAATGTGATTTTTTTATTTTTATTTTTCCTTTTACTGGTCATTGCTGGAAAAAAAACTTCTTCCTCTTTTTTTTTTTGCATTGCGGCATATGTCCCAGACAGGAGTGACTCCTTGCGATGAACTACATCCAGACACGATGTATCTGAACACGATGAGCCGACTTTCTCTGATCCCATTCCCTCTCTGTGTAATGCTGTGAAGTCTTATCTACTATATAATTGTGTAAGGGTCACTTCCGTCTTTCTGTCTGTCTGTCACGGATATTCATTGGTCGCGGCCTCTGTCTGTCATGGAAATCCAAGTCGCTGATTGGTCGTGGCAAAACGCCCACGACCATTGCCACCACCAATCAGCGACGGCCATAGTCTGGCAGCGAAATGGCCGCTGCTTTAGTGCCCTGCAGTCAGTGCTGAGTGGTCACACAGGGTTAATGCCAGCGTTAATGGACCGCGGTGTAACTCACTCCGTTACCGCAGCAATTAAACTGTGTGACCAACTTTTTACTATTGATGCTGCACATGAAGCATCAATAGTAAAAAGATTTAATGTTACAAATAATAATAATAAAGAAAAAAGGTTATTCTCACCCTCCGACGTGGAGTGGTGTCCTCGGCAGTGCAAGCGGCAGGTTCCGGTGCCAAGGATACTATGCGAGAAGGACCTGCCATGACGTCATGGTCATGTAACCGCGACGTCATCACAGGTCCTGCGCTCATACCAACCCTAGGACTGGAAGCTGCCACGTGCACCACACACAGGTGCCAGGACTTCAAGGGCCCTTTGGAAGGTGAGTATATCTTTATTTTTTATTTTAAGTCTTTTTTAACCACTCATATAGTGCCCACATTGCTATATACTACGTGGGCTCTGTTACATAATGTGTGGGCTTTGTTATATACTACATCTCTGTGCTATAGACTATGTAGCTGGGCAATATACAACGTGACTGTGAAATATACAACGTGACTGTCCAATATACTACGTGTTCTGTGTTATATACTACGTCGACTGTGCAATATACTATGTGGCTCTGTTATATACTACGTAGCTACTATATACTACTGTACATACCTGTGCAATGCACAGGCTATGTTATACACTACGTACCTTTGCTACGTACGCTGTGTTACATACTACGTAGATCTCTTATATACTACGTAGCTATGTTATATACTACGGCGGTTGTGTTATTTACTACGTCACTGTGCAATATAGTACGTAGCCTGTGCTATATGCTACATACATATTCTAGAATAACCGATACGTTAGAATCGGGCCACCATCTAGTATCAAAATAATCTTGCAGTCTACACAGACTGACAAATCACCCGACAAATGAGCAAAATGCACGTTCGTTGGGTGAAATTATATTTTTCGGCGCACAAAAGATCATAGTTCTCGGCTGTCATCATCCTGTGTAAACAGAACTTGTGCTGCCGAGAACAATGCACAGTGAACGATCTATTATGGATTATCCAGTGCCTGTGTTAGCAGACTATTTATTTATGACGTATCGGTAAATATTTATCGGCAGTCATGTAATGCCACAAGTCAGGTGGTGTAAATCCACCTCAATTGATGGCTTCCAGGGCAGGATAGCCCCAAAATATGATGGTGCATGCCACAATTTTTTGTCAGAATCATACTGAAAAAGTAGAAACAGAGACATTGGAAGTTAGAATGTTAGATACAGAAAGGCCGCGTACAACTCTGTTGTTTCCTTTTTTTTTTTGCAATAAATGTAGGACACAAGAACAAAGTGCAGAAACCTGTTCACATGAGTGCACACTAGTAATGTGTAAATAAAGCACTGGTTCTATAGCAAAGTCTTCTTTATTTTGAATGCAACACATGTTTAATTTGTGATTGCTACATTGTATACATATTATGTACAAGGACAGGGTATAATGGATAACACATGCATTCCCATCATCATCATCACACAATTCTTTACTTTTAAGGTCACTTTGTTATTGGTGACATTCCTTTGACAAGCTGCCAGGTCAAAAGTGACTTCCAATGAAAGAAATACACGGAGGATAAGGATCGGAATGTGAGCAAAGGTCCAATCCAGTAATAACAAAACCTCTCTGCACTCGTGTCATCCTTCTGAACACACAGAGGCACCGGGCAGCATATTTATAAAAATGTTGCTGTAGGATTTGTGGTGGAAATAGTGCAGATTTCAGTGGATATTGGACGCCATCTTTACACTCCATGGGACTTTCAGGCCAGTGTTATTATAGTGCTTTGGAACAAAGCACTATATTGTAATCCGAACGTGGTTAACTTCTTATTCTTCTTATTATTAGGCTTTTTTCCGCAATTAATGCGGCCCAAACCGCTGCACGCACAGACTCCAGTGAGGTGTCATTTCGAAGCCAGCGTCCATGAGAGGTGTGCTAAGTATTTTTCGTGTCGATTGGATTTGTAGTTTTGGCGCAATTGTCGTTTGAAAATTTTTTTTTTCTCATTGGAAAGCATTGCCGCAATGCATTTCAATAGGGAAATTTTGCCATAAGGTATAATGGCAGATTTCTGAGGCAATTTAAAAATAACTGCCAACTGCCACCTGGCTGATCAGCTCATTGATATGCGAAGTCAGACCCAGTTACTATGCCAACGCCTACGAACTCTACATGACCCCACCAGGACACAGTTTTGCCAGATAATATCAGCTCTTAAAGTGACCCGCGCACCAAATTGTTACCTGAGGTGTCCAGCTCACCAAATCGGACCGAGTGACCCCGCCCACCAAATCGGACCCAGAGGGTAAGTGCACCCCCGCCCCGTATGTGCAAAAGTAAGTGCACCCCCGCCCTGTGTGTGCAAAAGTAAGTGCACCCCCGCCCCCGTGTGTGCAAAAGTAAGTGGACCCCCGCCCCCGTGTGTGAAAAGTAAGTGCGCCCCCGGCCCCATGTGTGCAAAAGTAAGTACACCCCTGCCCCCGTGTGTGCAAAAGTAAGTGCACCCTGCCCCGTGTGTGAGAAGTAAGTGCGCCCCCGACCCAGGATGTGCAAAAGTAAGTGCACCCCCGGTCCCGTGGGTGAAAAGTAAGTGCACCCCCGGTCCCGTGGGTGAAAAGTAAGTGCACCCCCAATCCCGTGGGTGAAAAGTAAGTTCCCGTGGGTGAAAAGTAAGTGCACCCCCGGTCCCATGGGCGAAAAGTAAGTGCACCCCAGCCCCGGGTGTGAAAAGTAAGTGCACCCCCGGTCCCTTGGGTGAAAAGTAAGTGCACCCCGGTCCTGGGTGTGAAAAGTAAGTACACCCCCGGTCCCGTGGATGAAAAGTAAGTGCACCCTCGGTCCCGTGGGTGAAAAGTAAGTGCACCCCCGATCACGTGGATGAAAAGTAAGTGCACCCTCGGTCCCATGAGTGAAAAGTAAGTGCACCCCCGCTGCCATATGGGAAAAGTAAGTGCACCCCCGATCCCGTGTGTGAAAAGTAAGTGCACCCCCGGTCCCGGGTGTGAAAAGTAAGTGCACCCCCGGTCCCGGGTGTGAAAAGTAAGCGCACCCCAGGTCCCGAGTATGAAAAGTAAGTGCACCTCGGTCCCGTGGGTGAAAAGTAAGTGCACCCCGGTCCCCTGTGTGAAAAGTAAGGGCACCCCCGGTACCGGGTGGGAAAAGTAAGTGCACCCCCGGTCCCGTGTGTGAAAAGTAAGTGCACCCCCGGTCCCGGGTGTGAAAAGTAAGCGCACCCCAGGTCCCTAGTGTGAAAAGTAAGGGCACCCCGGTCCCGGGTGTGAAAAGTAAGTGCACCCCCGGTCCCATGTGTGAAAATTCAATGCACCCTCGGTCCCGTGGGTGAAAAGTAAGTGCACCCCCGGTCCCGGGTATGAAAAGTAAGTGCACCCCTGATTCCGTGGATGAAAAGTAAGTGCACCCTCGGTCCCATGAGTGAAAAGTAAGTGCACCCCCGCTGCCAAATCGGAGGCCGAGGGGTCCCGACCACCAAATCGGAGGCCGAGGGGCCCCGACCACCAAATCGGAGGCCGAGGGGCCCCGACCACCAAAACGGAGGCCGAGGGGTCACGACCACCAAATCGGAGGCCGAGGGGCCCCGACCACCAAATCGGAGGCCGAGGGTCCCCGCCCACCAAATCGGAGGCCGAGGGTCCCCGCCCACCAAATCGGAGGCCGAGGGTCCCCGCCCACCAAATCGGAGGCCGAGGGGCCCCGCCCACCAAATCGGAGGCCGAGGGGCCCCGCCCACCAAATCGGAGGCTGAGGGGCCCCGTCCACCAAATCGGAGGCCGAGGGCCCGCCCACCAAATCGGAGCCCGAGGGGTCCCGCCCACCAAATCTAAGGCCGAGGGGTCCCGCCCACCAAATCGGAGGCCGAGGGGTCCCGCCCACCAAATCGGAGGCCGAGGGGTCCCGCCCACCAAATCGGAGGCCGAGGGGTCCCGCCCACCAAATCGGAGTCCGAGGGCCCACGCCCACCAAATCGGAGTCCGAGGGCCCCCGCCCACTAAATCGGAGGCCGAGGGGCTCCGCCCACCAAATCGGATTCCGAGTGACCCTGCACACCAAATCGGACCCCGAGTGACCCCGCCCACCAAATCGGACCCCGAGTGACCCCGCCCACCAAATGGGACCCAGAGTGACCCCGCCCACCAAATGGGACCCAGAGTGACCCCGCCCACCAAATGGGACCCAGAGTGACCCCGCCCACCAAATCGGACCCAGAGTGACCCCGCCCACCAAATCGGACCCAGAATGACCCCGCCCACCAAATCTGACCCAGAGTGACCCCGCCCACCAAATCTGACCCAGAGTGACCCCGCCCACCAAATCTTACCCAGAGTGACCACTTCCACCAAATCTGACCCAGAGTGACCCCGCCCACCAAATCTGACCCAGAGTGACCCCGCCTACCAAAGCGGCCCCAGAGTAACCCCGCAAACCAAACCGGCCCCAGAGTGACCCCGCAAACCAAACCAGCGCCTGAGGGGCACCCAAATGTGAAAGTCTTGCAGGGGCAGCCCAGGCACCATTCCAAAGCACTATCTGTAGTTCCTTCAGGAAATACCCATCTAGTTTATTAATGTGGACCCATCCTGGGTTTTCTCATTGTAAATTGGTAAAATTGCAAAGCACTTGTAAAAACAAGCCAATTTGCAGTTTACATCTTGATAATAATATTCTCCTTTCTCTACAATGGAGGGATCTTGATTGTGTAGTGTATGGCTTGTTGCTTAGATTACTGGACACTAGTGATGGGTGAACGTGGTCGGATAAGGTGTTATCTGAGCATGCTCTGTGCTAACTGAGTGACTTTGGCACTCTCTAAAAATATATTCGAATCCCTGCAGCTGCATGTCTCACAGCTGTTCGAGTGCCGCAACACATGCAGGGATTTCCTGTTTGTTAGGCAATCCCTGCATGTTTTGTGACTGTCTAATGGCTGTGGGGACTATAATATATTATTCGAGTACGCCGAAGTCACTCTGTTACCACACAAGCATGCTTAGATGACACCTTATCCCAGCACGTTCACTCATCACTACTGGACACCTCTGCAATGTATCAGTTGTAGCCGGTCTTATATCTAAAGAGTGCAGCGCTTACAAGTTCTTTGCTATAGCACTTCCAAGCTCTGCTCTGAAGCCGGCCACAGTGCTGGAGTCGGTCAACGTCGTTGCTCCTCCGATGCTGCAGAAGTAAAGCTGGCTTTACTTGCAGAATGGGAGAGCGCACAGTTCGGGCCAGTGGCACAACCATTCTACTGGTCAAAATTGACAGTCCTGGCAGCTGTTGGTCCAAATTCCTGCTGCCGCAGACAGAAGATGTGACAGCCCCTTTACAGTGATCCTCTTTTTTTTTTTCTCTGATCCATTATCTTGAATAGGTCATTTCCATCCATAAATCGGACACATACATTTTTTTATTTTTATTTTTAAAGGACATGTGAACAAACCCATAGGGTATAATGACCACAAGTAATATACATGAAAAACACCTTAAAGAAAATCGAACATGTGAAAGGGGCCAAAAGCTAAGCTGACATGAGAGTCTTTTGGTCAGTGTGTATAAAGGGCAGTACACAGATCAGTGTTTGCCTATATTCTAGAGACACATGAGCTATTCTGCACACAGACTTCAGATCCACATGGAAAAAAATTGCAGCATGTAGATAGTCTGGTCTAATTTATGGATCAAATAAGAGACTGTAAATACTGACTCCAGCCCCCATTTGCTATGTGGACGAGCACATGGGGCTGCAAATGGAGACAGGCACATCCACAGTTTGCAGATATAAGTGGTCCGCAATGTTCAGCGCTCATTTTAACATGAACCTCATTATTTTCTTTTTCTGGAGTGCAGTGTTTGCTCACCTTCTCTATATCCTGACGATCAGTGTTCTTTTTTTAGGAAACTGGATATCCCCCTTTAATTAATGTGTAATGGTTCTATTTCCCGCTATCACTTTTTAATAGAATCTAGGAAAGAAACGGAATCTGGGAGGATGAGAACATCTCAAGGTCTTACCTCTTTAGTTTGAGAAATCCTCTTTAAAAAAAAAATTCAGCACAGATAAGGCTACGCTCCCACGATGAACTTTTGATATTGCAGATTTTCTGCACCTTTTAAGTAAAGTAGGTTACTTGCATTTTCTAAAAAATACACAGCATAAAAAACGCACCAAACACTCATCATGGGAACGTAGCCTAAGTCTACGTCCCCACAATGAGCTATTGGTGCGTTGTTGACGCTGCATAAAAAATGCAGTGTCTTACAGTTCCAGCAAAGTGGATATGATTTATAAAATCTCCTGCCCACTGTGAGTTTTTTGTTACTCAGTGTAAACTGTTCTTGCGGTGCATGTTTCAAATGCACAGCATGTCAATTTATCTTCGGTACAGAAAACTCAGCATACCCAGATTTCCCTATAGACTTGCATTAGATTCGTAAAATCCGCCGGGTAAAAAACACATGGGCGTTTTGAGTGCGTTTTCTTGGCAGAAATGCATAAAAAACACATGTAATCCGCACCTAAATATGTCAATAAAATTTTGGCAAAGCCAAATACCAGGAATTATCAAAATCGAAGTAGCATTTTTTTTTTAAAGAATGTCATACAGTAGCTTGCAAAAGTATTAATCCCCTTGGCTTTGTACCTATTTTATTACATTACAACTTGTGTTTAAATAATTTTGTAACTTGACTTGTGTGTGATGTATCAGCACTAAGTATTCTAAGTTAGTGAAGTAAGAAAAATATAGGCATAAATTAAATGTATGGGTTCAAATGAAACCTAAATTTGGCATGTGCATATGTATTCTCCCCTTTTGTTATGAAACACTGGTGCAAGCAATTACCTTCATAAGTCACATTCGTAGTGACAGGACATCCACCTGGGTGCAATCTAAGTGTCACATGTCTGTCAGTATATACACTTTACCTTTTCTGAAAGGCCACAGAGGCTGCAACACCATTAACAAGAGGCACCACTAACCAAACACCATGAAGACAAAAGAGATCTCCAAACAAGTCAGGGACAAAGTTGTTGAGAAGCACAAGTCAGGGTTGGGTTATAAAAAAAAATCCCAATCTCTGTTGATCCCCCGGAGCACTATCAAATCCATCATCATCAAATGGAAAGAACATGGTACCACAACAAACCTGCCAAGAAAGGGACTCCCACCAAAACTCTCTGCCCGGGCAAGAAGGACATTAATCAGAGATGCAGCACAGAGACCAAAGGTAACCCTGAAGGAGCTGCAGAGTTCCCAAGCAGAGACTGGAGATTCTGTCCATACGACCACAATAAGCCGTACAGTCGATAAAGGTGGCCTTTATGGAAGAGTGGGCAGAATCAAAAGCCTTTACCTACACAAAAATTGTAAGGCTTGTTTTGAGTTTGCCAAAAGTCATGTGGGAGACTCCCCAAATGTATGGAGGAAGATTCTGTGGTCAGATGAGACCAAAATTTTACTTTTTGGCCACCAAGTTAAACGGTATGTCTGGTGCGAAACCAACTCAGCTCATCCCAAGAACATCATCCCCACAGTGAAAAATGGTGGTGGAAGCATCATGCTGTGGGGATGTTTTCTGGCAGCAGGGACAGGGAAAATGGTCCAAGTCGTGGGGAAGATGTATGGTGCGAAATACTGGGATATTCTTCAGTAAAACATATTTTAGTTTGTCAGTAATTGGAAACTGGGACGCAGATTCACTATCAAACAAAACAATGACCCAAAGCAGGGGCGGACATATCATTGGTGCAACCTGTGCAGCCGCACAGGGGCCCAAGGGGTAAGGGGGCCCATTTCAACCTCCAAAGCAGGTGCAATTTTGCACTTTTCGGAGCTCTTGGGCTGCAAAGGGCCTATATATTGTTCTTGCACAGGGGCCCTTTTCTATCTGTGTCCGCCAGTGACCCAAAGTATACTGCTAATGCAACACTCGAGGGACTTAAGGGGAAACGTGTAACTGTTTTGGAGTGGCCTAGTCAAAGCACAAACCTTAATCCAATTGATAATCTGTGGTCAGACTTGAAGATTGGTGTTCACAAGAGGAAACCATCTAACTAGAAGGAGCTGGAGCAGTTTTGCCTTGAGGAATGGACAAAAATTTCAGTAGCAAGAAGTGGAAAGCTCAGAGAGACTTATCCAAAGGGTATTGTGGCAAAGGAGCCTCTACAAAGTACTGATGGGTTGGGGTGAATGCACTCTGAAGTTTTTAGTTATTTTGTCCTATTTGCTGTTTGCTTCACAATAACCCAATGTTCACAGTTTTAGGCATGTTCTTTACATGAACTGATGCAAACCCTAAAAAAAAAACAGTGAAATTCCAGGTTGTGAGGTAGCAAAACACAAAAAATGCCAATGGGGTTGAATATTTTCACAAGCCACTTTACCAAAAACAGACATGAAACGCAGTGGCAAAATTGAGATAAAAACACGTGTAAAAAAATTGCACACAAAAGCGCACTAAAAAAACACAAGTAACCTAATTTAAATAATAGGTGCAGGAATTCTGCAATGTGAAAAACTTACCAAAAGCTTATCGGGGAAGCGTAGCCTAAGGCTGGCGTCACACTAGCAGTATTCGGTCAGTATTTTACATCAGTATTTGTAAGCCAAAACCAGGAGTGGGTGATAAATACAGAAGTGGTGCATATGTTTCTATTATACTTTTCCTCTATTTGTTCCACTCCTGGTTTTGGCTTACAAATACTGACGTAAAATACTGACCAAATACTGCTAGTGTGACGGCAGCCTAAAGGATAAAAAAAACTTGACAACTGATAAATGCATTTCTCATGGAGTGAAATTAATTTCTGCAAAATAACTGTCTATTTTGCTAAGACATCTAACAAAAAGGAAAAAAAACAACAATTCACTTTACAGAGAGAACAAAGCGCAAGTACAAGCATTTATGAGACACTAGGTTACAAGAGACGAGACAAACTCCAGTAGCGCTGCGGAGGCACAGCCCTGGCCACAACGGTAAGTGTAGAAAGTAACACAGGCTGTGGAAACACAGGATTGCCGACTACAGTAAAACATATCACTAGTAAACATCAGTGGACATACAAAATTCCCCATATCCCGGGTCCCATAGTCCAATCCTACAACCTTATCCTCAATTTCAGATGATGGGAACTGACCAATGTATTGACTTGTCCTGGTACAACGTTCAAGTAAATGTCACACACTTGTATGAAACTAAAGCCCTTGGGTAAACTATTCAGTATCATGGGGCAGCCTTTAAGCTGCTGTCCTGAGGATCACCATAAAGCTCCCGGACCCCACCTACTAAGTGTCACTTACTGGTGACATCCTAGGCAGAAGAAAGGCCTCTCGGCCTCCTCAAGCATTATAGAGTTATTCCCATTTTCATAAATGGATATTGTTAGATAGTCTTTTCAAATAAAAGCATTTTACAGTTTACTGCTTATTAAAATGTTCATCCTTTGAGATATTAACAGATTACTTTTGCTTAAAGCTTGTCGCCTTGGAGACCGACCACCACTGCAGTAAAACGTGCAGTGCTTACAATCTCTCTTCTGTTGTGCTTTCCGCACTGTTTTGAAGCTGACCTGGATCGCTGAAGTGCGTTGTTTCCTCCTAATACTGACCAGCATCAGCACATTGCTTACAAGATAGACAAAGGTGGTCAGTTACCTAGGCAACGAGCAGTAAACAAAAGAAAACTACCATACTCAAGAATGGCTGCAAATTTAAAAAAGCAGTAAATTACCAAAGTAATTGTTTTTACAAGGACTATCAGACAAAGACCCATCTATGAAGATGGGAATAAATCTTTAAGGACTGGGCAGAGCTTCTATTGTTACTATCTTGAAGATTTTCAATGTTTTGCCTTCAATTTTCAACCCTATTTATCAAAATTATCTGACAAAAACATTGGCTTTGTTGCCCATAGCAACCAATCACAATGAAGCTTTTCACAGTTTAAAAAATCCAATTGGTTGCTACAAGCAACGAGCCCATGTTTTTCTGTCAGACAGTGTTGTAAATGAGGCTCATTTGACAAAACTATCTTTTTCTCATAATATGGACATGCTCCAGATACAACAAGACTTATTAGTGGTTATCGTCAATGATTACATTGTGTGGGGATCTGTTGAGGATTCGGGAAGGAGTCGCTACTCTAGCAGCTCATACTGGCAGTGAGCAATGTCTGGCCTTAAGGACCGACCAGCAGTCTAACCACAATAATGAGCACCACATGGCACATCACAGAACTGACTCCTTAGATTCGGGCACAGATACGTTGTGAGGATTTGAGAGCTGGTCCCTGTGCATTACTAGGGGGGAGGTTTCCTCTTCTGACTTGCAGTTTGGCACAGCTTCTACGTAGACATCACTCAGCTCCTGCGGGATCTTCGCTGCTTCTTTTTGATTGAGGTGATGGAGGATACCTGCTCCAAGAGCGTCTCCTTCGACGTTTACCACAGTGGTAGTCCGATCCCTATACATAGAGGAACATGTCAGACAGAGGAATTTAGATGGACAAGAATTTACCAACAAGACTGTACTCAAACCCCCTTATCTCTTGGGTCCCTGTGCGGCTGCACAGGTTGCACCAATGATATGTCCGCCCCTGCTCTGGAGCATAACCTTCTAATGTATTCAGCCTTTACTCTGGGCCATGCTGGAGTAACCAGGACTCCTTCTGCTATAAATATATACTTTCATTTCTTAAAATACGAGTTTTTTAGGCATTTAGGAAGAGTGAAGTATGTAGTTTCTCCTGATTTATTGATTGGGTAGTTCCACCAGATAGTACTGGGGCTGAGAACTGTAAAAAGGGCCCAAAATTCAATGTACTGCTCTGGGTCTCGGTTTGGCATTTGGAGAATTTTATTAGTAGCTCCTTAGAACTTCATCAAAGGTATGTTAGACCTGGTTCACCTCAAGATGTCAAGGGGTTCCTGATGGTCAACATAGCCATTGACTTTAATGAACCAGAGGGAGTCACTTTGTTCTGTGTCTGAACCCATTTTGGGCAGCATCCGCCATTTTCAGACCGGCACAGAAACTTGGTAGTCGTACCCTATAATCTAAATAACTGGTAGCTTCATAGTGAATGCTAGATTTTTTTATAGTCAATTTCAGTCCATTTATTCCTTTTATTTGTGGGACTAGATATTCTTCTTGTACTTGTACAACTTTGCTAACAGCCTTGTCTAAAATCCTTCTACTGTTACAGACTAAAAACAAGTCCTTTGTAATCAGATTCTTCATTTATGTGCTATGGCTCCCATACAAAAGAGATAAAAGTGGCTGAAATGGGAAATGTCATCCATAAGAAACGATCATTGTCTGGATCAGTGAAAAAAATGATTGTTCGTTTAGAACGATGACCAACTAGTGAACATAGTTCAAAGACCGATTAGGTTTGTTGGATTTTTTTGGATGATATAGGCAATGAATTGTTATTGGTTCGAAAAAAAAACCAACATTTGAGATACAGTCTGAGAAGGTTTTTTTTTGTATAATAAAGCATAAGTGGAAAAAATAAAACGTAACTTTTATTAGAACTAAAGCCACACAAAAAAAACAAAACCAAACACCCAAGTGGATAAAAACTTTGTACAGGGGTAGCTGTGGACTGCCCTTGTAAGGGCAGGAGCTTTGGGGGATAGTCTATCGATAGCCCCATAGGGACTGACATAGGGATTGTCGTCTCCGCCATTTTTTCCGGATCATCTTCTGACCAGAAGCTATCCGGCGCTCCTGAGCCCTCATCTTGGAACTGGTGAGATTGTTCCTTTTTGCATTATTTATATAGCCATCAGTGGCACTGTCTATCTGCAATTATTGATGGTCTTTTAATTGTTTGTTCGTGTATCTAGTTTGACGCTGTGTGCTGTGGAGGTGATTCTACTCCAGCTTCATATGTCAGAAACTAGTTTACGATGATACCTCCAATTTGTTGCGGAGGGTATCATTTTGTCCTATCTGGGGATAATTAGTCTCCGTGGTCACCATACCATTTGTTGGGGACTACACCCCAGTTTTTTATCCACTTGGGTGTTTGGTTTTGTTTTTTTTGTCTGGCTTTAGTTCTAATAAAAGTTATGTTTTATTTTTTCCACTTATGCTTTATTATATATTATTTATAGTGGTATCGTCTATGTGACCTGTAGTCAGTACATAGACTCTGCTTTGTTCCAAGGTTTTTTTTTGACCGTTCCGACTGATGAACGACCATTTATCAGCCCATATTTGTCTCATATGTATGGGGGCCTTTACTTTCTTCCATCTACTTCTTCCTATTCTACTGTTTGTAGATTAACAATACAGCAGCCAATAGTACGTGACTGCAGGAATACAACACAAGCATGTTTGTTTCTAGTCTGTGACCTTGAAGACATGGGAGCTGTAAACACAAAATGGTTGAATCATTTTATTCAAGACTGCTTGCAAAGAATTTTTTTCTACTGTTTATTTTCCATTATGGATACATGGGAGGGTGGAAACAAAAATTGGTTAAAAAGATGGACATTTTCTAGAGCCCCTGTTACATACTTACACTATCCAGTCAACAGCCAGTATCAATGACAAGTCATTTGTGGGAAGTCCAATGGCCTCTAGGATAATTGCTATAGTGAGAACTCCCCCTGCCGGTATTCCAGCGGCACCAACACTCGAGGCAGTGGCAGTCACACTGTGAATCAAAGATAAATAGTTGAAACTAGTGGAAGAAGATTGGAAACATACAAAAGTATCAAATAATTTTTTTTAAGAATATAGTAATTGTAAATTATCTTTCCCATGGAAGGAAGAAAACTTCTTCTGTTGCCTGTAGGTTACTATCCTCCGAGTTATTGTCTGACCCATTAAAGATCATTGTCTAAGGATATCCGCCAACCAGTAACACCTATCTGTAGACCAGGGTTCTTGAAGATCAAGGAACTAGATAACAGCAAGAAAGTGAAGGATTCCACGCTGTCTCCCGCCTACCCCGACGCGCGTTTCGGAGATTTCCTTCCTCAGGTTGTTTTGGGATGTTCAATCCACTATCTCTGTATACGTTTTAGATGGATCCTTTTTTCAACTATGGAGCTACATTGGGATCCATATATGTATGTACTTTCTTGATCTTTTCTTAGGGTTTCCAAGCTGCCTGTCACTTTTTAGCCTGTTCATTTGTCTTTGACCTTTTGATATAAATAACTGTAATTTTGCAATATATATATATACCCGTTTTTACTTTTTTACTGTAATTTTTTGTGGTGGTTTTCAGATCAAGGTACTAGTCAGATGGGTTACAGGCAATGGTGCAGCTCTCAATTGGTTACAAAATGTCAGAATGTGGCAAAAAATTAAAAATCAAAATCATGTGCAGAACATGTGTATGTCTAGTAAGTTCCTTCCTGACACACGCTATATACGTGTGTAGGATTTTGGGTGTGCATGCATGGAGCGGGCTCAGGAGCTTAGCCTGCACTATAAACAGAGAATGCTAGCTGTATTATACAGATGACACCTGTCTCTAACTGCTGTGGTTGGAATTAGCTCCTATTGTGGCAGTTTAACCCCTCAGATGCTGCAATCAATGGCTATCTCTGCATCTAAGTGGTCAGGCAGGGGAGGGCCCTCTGTCACCCAAGAGAACAGAAAAAGAAAAGCAATAAAAATATACGGTAATTCAATTTAAAACAAAATTAATAAAAACATCATAACATTTCAAATCTCAATATTTTTCAATTCTGTAAAAAAAAACAAATAACATCTGTTATCACTAGATCAAAATAATTGAGAATTGTTAAAATACCGCATTATTTGTCTTTCGTGATGAAGATTGTAAAAAAAATAAATACAAATGCCAAAAAAAATAAATATTGAAAAACTATAGAAGCTCGTAATTGAAATGATGTAATTCAATACTGCGACTCTTCCCCCAAAAAAGGCCCTAAAACATCTTTTCATGTCAGCAGAAAAAAAATGGCGATTTAAAAAAAAGTAAAAAATGAAAAATAGCTGCATCTGGCAGGGACTAATTGCATAATAAATAATCTTTGTTGCATAAGACTATACGATAAGAAGCTATAGTATAACAATTCAGTGAGATTCTGCTGCAATTACTGACCTACACAGAGCGTCATTGTTCGGACTTGTTAGACCGGTTTCTGGACAGGCGGTTTATAATCTTTATATATGGTTTGTAGGTAACTCTTATAGCGGGTGTCCACTTTCAGGAAAATGGGCCCCAATCTATGTAAAATTCCTAAAATATCAAGCTCAGTAGGTATTTACACTCCCTGGGTCCAGCTTCTCTTCTGGTCTCAGTGTTTGGCTGCAGCGGTGACCTTACGTTTCCAGAAAGATAATTTGTCCTAAACCATTTTTATTGATCATGTATGCCCAATTTGAGCAAAAACAGCCAATACAGACTTCAATGTGTACGGTTGTGTCTGCTAAATGATCGTTCTGCAAACAATTATTCATTCAAAATTTTCTGACTTGACACTTTGCGTGGGATCATTTGATTTACTGATATGGAAAGACTAGTGTCTTACAGAATTGTGAAGATCTGTCCAGCATTTAGGTCATAGTTATTCATCTGGGCGATGAATACTGCTGCCATGCACTGGAATATAGCTGCACCATCCATGTTCACTGTGGCCCCAATGGGGAGGATAAACCTGCTTATCCTTTTGTCGATGCCATTATTTTCTTCTATGCATTTGATCATGGTTGGAAGAGTTGCAGAGCTAAGAAACAAAAGATAAAAAAATCAGAAAATGGCTCAAAAACAGTCATGTCCTGAACATGTGCAGGCCTACTTTTCATGACGTCATTATGTTTGTTAGCATTGTACACATAGGACAGCTAATATCTAGATTGTGAGCCCCCATCGGGGACAGTGATGATAATGTGTGCAAACTGTAAAGCGCTGCGGAATATGTTAGCGCTATATAAAAATAAAGATTACCGTATTATTATTATTAATAAGATTTAATTATTTATAATTTAACCCATAATAAATAGACATTCGTGGCAAATCATTTGCTTTAAACTCACCTCCCAATGTGGTTGACTTCGGCTGGATATTTGGAGTCCATCATTGAGCCAGAGCTTGGGGCTACGAGAGAATCCTCTAGTAGTCTGGGGAAGTAGTCTGACCTTGACTGTTGTTAGGGTGTATAATGCCACATATGTAGCATGAAGAGACTGCAGCTTTACAAGCCAGGCACAGCTGCCATAGTGGATAATCTACAATACTAGGCACAGCTACCAAATGGGACTAAGCTGCTGTACCAGGCACAGCTTCCAAATGGGGCTAAGCTACAGCACCAGGCTCAGCTGCAAAGTAGGACTTAGCTGCAATACCAGGCAGAGTGGTAAACTGGACTAAGCTACAGTACCAGGCCCAGCTTACAAATGGGACTAAGCTACAGTACCAAGCAGAGTGGCAAATAGGACTAAGCTACAGTACCAGACACAACTGCCAGTTGGCACTAAGCTACAGTACCAGGCACAACTGCAAGTTGACACTAAGCTACAGTACCAGGCACAGCTGCCAGTTTGAACTAAGCTACAGTACCAGGCACAGCTGCCAGTTTGAACTAAGCTACAGTACCAGGCACAGCTGCCAGTTTGAACTAAGCTACAGTACCAGGCACAGCCGCCAGTTTGAACTAAGCTACAGAACCAGGCACAGCTGCCAGTTTGAACTAAGCTACAGTACCAGGCACAGTTGCCAGTTTGAACTAAGCTACAGTACCAGGCACAGCTGCCAGTTTGAACTAAGCTACAGTACCAGGCACAGTTGCCAGTTTGAACTAAGCTACAGAACCAGGCACAGCTGCCAGTTTGAACTAAGCTACAGTACCAGGCACAGTTGCCAGTTTGAACTAAGCTACAGTACCAGGCACAGCTGCTAAATGAAACTAAGCTGCAGGGACTTTATGAATGGGCCACTATGCCCGTGTAAAGAATATAGGGAACATGGTGGATTTAAACTCATCAAAATTTCAGAACCAGAAACCCCTTTAACAAAAGCAGACTAGCAGTAAATAACGAAAAGGTTAACAGGTTCAATATTTGCTTACCTTGAAGAGGTCGCAAATGCTGTTGCAAAAGGAGTTATCAATCCTAACAGGAATGTGTAGGGGTTCTTGCGAGTAAAAGCAAAATAAATAAGAGGAAGAACGATCCCTCCGTGGATGACATGACCTAAAATAGATGCCATGATGTATTTTCCCAAACTGGTCACCAAGAGCACGATGTTTCCCATTTCAACAATCTTGCTTCCAACAAGAAACATGATTCCAATAGGAACGTACCTAAATCACAAAAATACAATGTGACGGCTGTTAATATGGCAAGAATCAACATTTACATTTCATAAGATAATATAACATCTGGGATACAGATAAGACTTCTTCGTGCTTAAATAAAATGAAAGATTCAATTATATTGAATCTATGGATATCTGAGACAGACTGAGAAATGATCACTGAGACATATCACATTACTGCGTCTGATATTAAAGGGGATCAAGAACGCAATATTACACGATTATATACCGTAATTGATTTTCAAAGGCACCATGTAATGCATAATTTCACCAGTGGGGGCACTGCAGGGGATTAGAACATTTGCTGTGACAATATATGATAATCTTATTCTTGAGGGATCCTTCTGACAATAAACAGAAAAAATTCCCTTACTTTTTCTACTATATATGATTGTGACTTGGGGGCCAACCTGAGGATTTAGGAGCCGTAATCACTGATCTGATAATCACGGGAGTACTTCTGGGACATAGGGGCAATGGATAACTGCAGGAACAGTAGTTTTGTTAGAAAAGTCGGCTTGCTACACTTACCACATAATCCAAGAAACAATAACCATTGTGGCCTCATTAAACGCATTGAAAAATTTTATCAACTCTTCCCCTTCTGGACCCAACTTTTTTAAGGCTACTCCCAATACAAGTGCGAAGAGGACGAGTCCCAGAATGTTCATTCCTTCAACTTCCATCCCCACAGGAACCTGAAAAATCAACATTACACTGTTATCAAAACAAGAAAAATACCAGTCATAAATTACCATAAACATACAGTACAGACCCCAAAAGTTTAGACACACCTTCTCATTTAAAGATTTTTCATGACTATGAAAATTGTAAGTTCACACTGAAGGCATCAAAACTATGAATTAACACATGTGGAATTATATACTTAACTAAAAAGTGTGAAACAACTGAAAATATGTATTGTATTCTAGGTTCTTCAAAGTAGCCACCTTTTGCTTTGATGACTGCTTTGCACACTCTTGACATTCTCTTGATGAGCTTCAAGAGGTAGTCACCGGAAATGGTTTTAACATCACAGGTGTGCCCTGTTTAATAAATGGGATTTCTTGCCTTATAACTGGGGTTGGGACCATCAGTTGTGTTGAGCAGAAGTTTGGTGGATACACAGCTGATAGTCCTACTGAATAGACTGTTAGCTGCTTTTTCTTGCCATAATACAAATTCTAAGTAAAGAAAAACAAGTGGCCATCATTACTTTAAGAAATAAAGGTCAGTCAGTCTGAAAAATTAGGAAAACTTTGAAGTGTCCCCAAGTGCAGTTGAAAAAACCATCAAGCGCTACAAAGAAACTGGCTCACATGAGTAAGACCAAGAGTCACCTCTGCTTCTGAGGATAAGTTTATCCGAGTCACCAGCCTCAGAAATCGCAGGTTAACAGCAGCTCAGATTAGAGACCAGGTCAATGCCATACACAGTTCTAGCAGCACACACATCTCTACAACGAGAGGAGATTTTGTGCAGCAGGCCTTCATGGTAAAATAGCTGCTAGGAAACCACTGCTAAGGACAGGCAACAAGCAGAAGAGACTTGTTTGGGCTAAAGAACACAAGTAATGGACATTAGATCAGTGGAAATCTATGCTTTTGTCTGATGAGTCCAAATTTGAGATCTTTGGTTCCAACCACCGTGTCTTTGTGCGACGCAGAAAAGGTGAACGGATGGACTCTACATGCCTGGTTCCCACCGTGAAGCATGGAGGAGGAGGTGTGATGGTGTGGGGGTGCTTTGCTGGTGACACTGTTGTGGATTTATTAAAAAATGAAGTCATACTGAACCAGCATGGCTACCACAGCATCTTGCAGCGGCATGCTATTCCATCCGCTTTGTGTTTAGTTGGACCATCATTTATTTTTCAACAGGACAATGACCCCAAACACACCTCCAGGCTGTGTAAGGGCTATCTGACCAAGAAGGAGAGTGATGGGGTGCTACGCCAGATGACCTGGCCTCCACAGTCACCAGACCTGAACTCAATCGAGATGGTTTGTGGTGAGCTGGACCGCAGAGTGAAGGCAAAAGGGCCAGCAAGTGCTAAGCATCTCTGGGAACTCCTTCAAGATTGTTGGAAGACCATTTCCGGTGACTACCTCTTGAAGCTCATCAAGAGAATGCCAAGAGTGTGCAAAGCAGTCATCAAAGCAAAAGGTGGCTACATTGAAGAACCTAGAATATAAGACATATTTTCAGTAGTTTCACACTTTTTTGTTAAGTATATAATTCCACCTGTGTTAATTCATAGTTTTGATGCCTTCAGTGTGAATGTACAATTTTCATAGTCATGAAAATACAGAAAAATCTTTAAATGAGAAGGTGTGTTCAAACTTTTGGTCTGTACTGTATATCAATGGCGACTCAAAAACAATACTGTTACAGGAGAGACAAAATAGTCCAAAAATTGCCAATAAATTACAAAATAACAATATTTATTGAAAGATCAGTCACTAGCTTCCACATAGAAAATTCATAGTATTACAAAAATGAAGTACCGTATATGGATTTTATCATCAATGTGACTACATCCATAGATGCAAAGAATGACCCAAGAATACAAGACGGGACATGTACTGTTGCAACAAGATCAAAGAATTATGCAAAAGATATGTCCATATTGCTATCAAGTGTTAAGTGCATATGCCTCAACTATATAGTGATTTTGCAAATAGTGCATCTATATAAATACTTAGTTAATCACTATATACCTTTGTGCAAATAGTCCAAAAAAAGTAATTAAATAAATGGGATAATTACCCATAAGTGTAAGAGTCCCGTCTGGATCCTGGACACCTTACCTCAAAGCGTGTTTTGCGTCAAATCGTTACCGCTTCCTCGGGGGGCGTGCAAAGGTACCCTTTCATCCTAGATAGCTGCTGGCCACTTGTTCTACCAACAGCAATCTCTTTTGACTCCATTATACACATAAACTCTAGGGTCAGTGGAATATTCATGAGTTTTCAATGCGTAAAGAAGAGTAAGCCACTGTCATACTCTTCTAATGGCGGCTCATCTCTTGGGATAACAAAAGGATTTGGCATTTAGATTCACACTATCCGATCTTCATCTCATCAGACATCATCTGTCCAGAGGGACAGTCAGAAGACCCCAGCGTTACCGTACATGGTCGGCCATCGAACCCAAGTCATGGGGTTGAGTTGATTTTAATCTAATTTGAATATGGGCCTTTAATGTGCATAACCGGTGGTAAATAAATAGTTTTCATGTTGGTCAAACACGGAATAAGTTTACATCCTGCACTCTCTCTAGAAACTATGATATATATCTATATATACAGTACATATACTAATTAAGAGTAAGACTCATATCAGTCTCACTGGACCTCCTGGACACATAGTACCCACTCCAGTCCATTGCTGATCAGAATAATAAATGCAACAATCAAAAAGACATTTGCCATTTTAACAACCATAATGCACTGCTGTAATAAACAGCCAACCAACACAGCTGGGGTCCAATTTTTCACCTTTGCTATGTTTTAGTAAACTCCTTCTGATTGCTAATGAGTGCATCTGAAGAAGTTTGTTATCATTGTCACTCGTTATCATTGGCACACAGATATTGTGCCTTATATGGCTACTTTTCAATCTTCAAAGTCTGATAGATAAGTCTGTCTTCTTAAATTGGAATTCTTAAGAAACTCCAAGTAATGAAATAGCCTGGACAATTATCATAAGTACAAATGATCCTGTGCGGTAATCAGGTCTGCGCCTTACTTGAACTTATTTGGTTTTCACAAATATGAAAATGACTGGCTAATCCCTAATGACGGAAACACAAGAACATCACGGAATGGTATCAAGTGCATGTTAATTCCCAGTTTCCTGTAACAAGCCAGACACTGGCTCATTAGATGTGGCTTTAATGAGATATTTGTGATGTCGGTCTGTACTCTAAAGTAGTCATTAGTATGCAGATACAAGGAAACCACTGGGATCAGGAGGTGATTTGAGGGACACATGAGTTTAAGATATTTTTATTGGAGGATGACTTATATCTACGTGCTGTTTTCTAAATTAATGAGTAGGAACCATCATAGATAATGAAGTGATTGCATGCATTCAGTATTAGATATTAAGTATCATCCGGTGGAAGTGTTATATAATATAGTGTAATAATTCATAAACACATGTATTTATTATGTGGATGTCCCACTGATACACCATGATGGGGATCTGACTGCTGGGGATCTGTCGTTGTGGCATTTTTCTGTAGTGACAGAGCTAGAGACCAAAGCAATTCCCCACTTTGGCTCGTAGAGAGATGCCAAAGGGTACCCCCAAACCATATGCTATATCAGGACATGTAGACAGGGGTTGACCAGTTTGGGCAACTTCGTTAAGTAATTCCCTAATATTATAGATATGAGATCTGTGTTATTTCAACAGTGCATGGTGATTTATCTATACCTACATATGTGGGGACCGATTCAAAGCTTTTATTGCGGAAAATTTGGGTGAAAGCTTTGAAAAGTTGACTTTTTTTTGCTTAACGGGGAATTGTGTAGAATTCGGAGAATTTGGGTGCATTCATTGCAGTTTGAATCAGTTCCACCAAAATGGGCAAACCTGGCGGTAGGGCATGCCATGACCCAACCCCCCTGTCAAATTAATCACAAATGCTGGCGTTTTGCAGGCACAGAGCACAGAGGTACACCCCACAGAAGAGATGCGCAAATTCATGCACCTTTTTTTCTATTCTTGGAGAACCCCTTTAATAAATTCAGTGAATACTGGCGTAGTGTGAGTGTGTGCTGCTTCAGTCTTGATTAGTCAGCAGCATGGTTTGTAGCTTATAGACTCCACTAGACTCAGAACCTCACCCGCTCCACGGTGATGTTTCCATCAGTTGTGTTCCTTATGTACTTCACGTAGTCAGTTGCATACTGGAAAAAAAAATAAAAATGAATTAGAAAACTCTTAATTTTGCAAATGAACATTTTCATTTGCACACTACAGAGAAGGTGGAGAGTGCAGGAAAAGAGGAATGGATCTCTGTTTGGAGAGGGTACCTAGCCTTCTGTCAGCCAACCGATCATGCAGCCCACAGCTTTATAAAGTCCATCCATGCACCTTAGATAGCTGTCAGCCAAATGTATCTCCCCCAACTCGTCCATTCACAAGAGCGCTCAGCTGGCCAGTGCCCCTGTGTTGTCTTTTAGAGAGTCGCTGTTAGACATCTCTGATGATGGAACAAAAGAATCAGCAGTCTGAAAGTAGACATGATGGATCGTTTGGTTGGAAGACAGTCGGCCAACTTTAGACTCTTGGCCAAAAGGGTTGATGCACATTCAGCTGAAATGTATGGCGGCACAGAGATCCACTGACTCCCTGCGCTGCAATACTCGCGGCTCACATGTCAGGGACCAGCAGCAGTTCGGCTTCCCCATGACGGGCGGTGCATGGCGGTGACCTCATATGCTGCCTTTGCCGGCACCCTGAAGTCATCTGCTGGCTTCTGCAGCGGCTATAAAGGAGGACACCGCACATCATGGAAGTAGAAAAGGTAAGAATAATTGTTTCGTTTCAAAATGTACTGGAGAAGAATGGAAGGGACCCAGAATGGGGGCATTATACCAGGAATGGACTCAGTATGGAAGCATTATACCAAGAAGAAACCTAGGATGGGGGCATTATGGCAGAAAGGAGCCCAGGACTGGGGCATTGTACCAGGATGGAGGACATTATTATAGGAAGGGGCTCAGGATGGAGGACATTATTACATGATCGGAGACACTATACTAGAAGAGGTCCAGGATGGAGAACATCATACCATGAACTGGCCCAGGATGGGGGACATTGTTATAGCATGGGACCAGAATGGGGGACATTATTACAGGAAGGGACCAAGATGTTTACAGGAAATAGCAATGACGGGGGTCATTATTACAGGGGAGGGGAAATAGGCATGTTTTTATAGGATCTAGAGTGCTACCAGGGCCCATACATCTGATCAACGTGGAGGTAGGGGGACCAGGTCCAAATTGTGCATTGGGGCCCATCAGACTTTATTTATGCCACTGTCTCTATAAGTGTCACCATATGGTACATCTGTATTGGCTTTACTTGGACTCTGGATGCCATAAAAGCTTTGCCATACAACTTGTTCTCCTGTTCTTTGTACGTGTATGTGACTGCTTGTGTTACAATCCACGACCTTAGGAAGAAACTTCCTGAAGTGTCTGAGCATCACTGAGCTTGTCAAATCTTTATCTGAGAACCCATTGGAAGACAATGTTCTCATTATATTGAGATCCCCAAATGTACTACTATCCCAGCAGAGGCTGCAGCGTCCTGCTGTATCTTATATTGAAGCTACAATACAGTATTTGTCTTACCGATCGGAAGGCTGCAGCCACAAGATTTGCAGGCATCAGGTTTCTGAAAATGAGAGAAGGAGCAATTTTTAACTGCAGGTTTATATTATCATGTAAAATTAGTGAAAGTTTTCATATTTAGAGTTGAGAGTCCTCAGTGGTTGATACCTTTTAATGGCTAACTGAAAAGATGGTAACAAATTGCAAGCTTTCGAGACTACACAGGTCTCTTCATCAGGCAAAGACTAAAACAAATTCTGAAGAATCACATATTTACTCATCTTTGCCTGATGAAGAGACCTGTGTATTCTCGAAAGCTTGCAATTTGTTACCATCTTTTCAGTTAGCCATTAAAAGGTATCAACCGCTGAGGACTCTCAACTCTAAATATTTTTCTATCCACTGGCTAACACGGTACCAAGATATATTTCTTTCCTGTATGAAAGTTTTCAATCATTTTCTTATATGACCATATTGTAACAGTTATGTTTATAACATTTAATCATATTATTAAAAGTATATCCATACAACAAAATCCAGAAGTGTAAGCAGTGACTATTAAAAAAAAAACAATTGCTGAATTTCTAACCTGAATTCTAGTTATATAGACTGAGATCTCTTATAGAACAATCTATTTCCAGTGCTGACTCTATGGGTGCACGGGCATAAGCCACATTGCCTGTAAGTCGCAGCTACAGACCTTTATTGCCTCACTCCAGGGCGACTCAGACTTCTACTGAGACTACACCAAATAGTTAAAGGCGACGTCTGAGCTTCCCCATTTGTAGCCAAAGACAATAACAAGATTAAGAATATTGCTCAATTAACTTTTTCTTTCTTCTAAACGCTGTATAACATAAAAATAAGCAAAAATTATCTCTTGTTTAAAGGGAACCTGACACCTTGGTAAACTCTATTGAAGGGCAGATACAGGGGTAATATGGAGCATTTTACGGAAGCAGTGGCTATATGGAAAAATTAAGTTTTACTTTCCTTGCAGCTGCTCGCTTGTAATCACAGGGAAGGTGTATGACATTTACTGCTCGCTACAAAGTGGGCGCAGTTGTATACAATCTCCAGCACTTTGATTGACAGCCTGCTCTGCAGTGTGTTTGTGTGCAGGCTGTCAATCTAAGTGTTGGGGTGTGAGTACAGCTGCACTCCATGTCAAGTGAGCGGTGACTGTAACTATTTCCGGCACCATTCCTATGACTGGAAGCAAGCGGCTACAGGGGGAATAAAACTTAATTTTCTCCCTATAGCCTCTCCCCAGTAAACTGGTTAAATAGGATTTAAAAACAATTTTCTTGCAGATTACCACTGAGGGTAAATAACATTTCTCTAAGAGCCAGGTTCTCTTTAAATCAATGTTTTTTGGTCAATCTTTTTTTGTTTTTCCCCATAATTTTTAATTTTCGTACCATTATCGTTGCTATAAAAAATATCATAAATGTTTCAAGATTTCTGCTTTTAGCCCCTTCACTACCTTGTGATCTTCGTCCAAGAGCCATAGCTTTTTTATTTGCCATCTACAGTTTTTTTGTATTTACTATATTCACTATATGATAAAACTTACCAGCCATTTTGATTCCCCAGGTCAGTACGAGTAAAACCTGTACAGGTTTTTTTAATTTGAGTGGTGATAAAAAATTCAGAAATTTGTAAGTACATTTTTTTTTGCTTGAGAACCGTAACGTTTTCATTTTTTGGAATAAAGGGCTGTGTGAGGGCTTATTTTTTGCACCCTTAGCCGACGTCCTTACTAACACCATTTTTGGATAGATACAATGTTTTGATCGCCTCTTGTTGCATTTTAGTGCAATTTGCAGCCGCCAAAAAAAGTAATTCTAGCGTTTTGATTTTTTTTTCGTTGCGCTGTTTGCCAATTGGATTAATTTATTTTATATTTTGATAGTTTGGACTTTTACAAATGCAGCGATATGACATACGTGTATTTTAAAGTTTTTAAAATTGTTTAATGAGGCAAAAGGGCGTGATTTGAACTTTTAAGTTTTTTATCTTTTTTTGTATTTTTTTTAACATGTTTTAACTTTTTACTGTAGTTAATGGTTCTCTTAGGGAACGTGCTGCTGCGATCATTCAATCGCTTGTGCTATACATAGCAGTTCATCAGCCCTGCTATGTATAGCAGAAATCCAGGTCTTCTATGAACGCCAGTCACAGGCCGTTGTTCACAGAAGTGTCGTAGTGACATGCATGGGGGTCATCAGCAGATTCCTACCTGTCAATTCAATGTGGACAAATCTGAACTATTTATCTTTCCTCCATCTCGCACACCTTCCCTACCTGATATATCTATCACAATAAATGAATTCACACTTTCCCCTGTCCCGGTAATCCAGTGCCTCTTAGTAACCCTTGACTCTGCCCTGTCCTTCAAACTGCACATCCAAGCTCTCACCACCTCCTGTTGCCTCCAGCTCAAAAATATTTTCAGAATCTGTCCTTTCATCAACCCACACTCTACCAAAATGCTTATGAATGCCCTAATCACCTCCTGCCTCGACTACTGCAACATCCTCCTCTGTGGCCTCCTTGCTAACACCCTTGAACCTCTCCAGTCCATCCTTAACTCTGCTGCCCGACTAAATAATCTCTCTCCTTGCTACACTCCTGCTTCCCCTCTTTGCAAATCTTTTCACTAGCTCACAATTTCCCAGATTATCCAGTTTAAATTACTAACACCGACCTACAAAGCCATCCATAACCTTTCTCCTCCGTACATTTCCGAACTAATCTCTCAATATCTTCCCTCACATAATCTCCGGTCCTCTCAAGACCTCCTTCCCTCCTCCACGCTTATTCGCTCCTCACTCAATCGCCTCCAAGACTTCTCCCGAATATCACCCATCCTCTGGCATTCTGTGCCCCAACACATCCAGTTATCCACCATATTTGGATCCTTCAAACGGAACCTGAAAACCCATCTCTTCAAAGAAGGCTACAGCCTGTAAAGACCACACGGCCACCTCAACACCATCGGAACTACTGCAACCCCTGACCTACTGTCTCCTTCCCCATAATCCTGTAGAATGGAAGCCCGCAATGACAGGGTCCTCTTCCCTCTGTACCAGTCTGTCATCGTTAGTTTTGTTTACTATAAGTGATATTTGATGTAACCTCGTCTAATGTACAGCACCATGGAATTAATGGTGCTATATAAATAAATAATAATAATAATAATAATAATAATAGCTGTTGTAACTCCCATCGGAGCCCTGTGATTACATCACAGATGCGCTTATGGGAGTTTGGAATGAAAGACCCTCCATCAGGTGCTTGTTAAATGCTGCTGTCAGAGATTGACAGTGGGATTTAACAAGTTAACAGCTGCAGGCAGAGCTTCATTCGAACCGCGGCTGTTAGTGGCACATGATGGCTGATTAAATCAGCCATCATGTGCAAGGAAAGATGCAGGCTCAGCATGCGAAGGCAGGGATATGATTTTGACATTCAAGTATGTCAAAGGTCATGAAGGGGTTAACCTAGATAGTGATATGGAAAGTGAAAAAACAAAAACAATACCATAAAAACTTGATTTAAACAATAGGTCATTTTGTGCTTACAAATGTCCTTCAAGGTTCTTCTGTTTGAATAGCTTCTCACTTTTGATTGTTTTATTTGTAGTTCTTTTAGTGGCAAAAGTGTCACAGCTATGAAAGAAATGCTACACTTGGTTCATTTATAACCTCTAAGGTTATACTTGACAACTTCAACTAGGAGTGAATGAAGCTGTCAGAGCAACTGAAGTTCAACTTTATATTCTTGTTGGTACACCTCAAGAGCGCCCCCACAGGAAGCGAGAGGAGAGAGAGACTCTACAAAGTTTGAGACTTTTCTTGTGCTTTCTACATTACAAATAGTTGTGCCTACATTTGGGAAACCAGTAAATAATAAAGAAAAAGCCAAGCTATTCAGGATCCAGCTGGTTTTGTGTCCATGCATGCTCAGGTCATACTACAGGAAGCGCGGTGCCCCCTATACATTCTCACCATGACATGCATTATTACCAACCACCTTACAAAGCTCGAAATGATAAATACTGAACTTTTACATAGATAATTTATCAAGGATTCCAGTGGAATTGTTTGCCATTTTCTGTAAGACTTCCACTCCATCTTTACCTTTCTTTCCCCAGTTTGTATGGTTTGCAGAGTCCCAGCACCATTCTGGATGGCTATTCATACAGTAGCAGTTTGCTTTCTAATGAACAAAGACCGGGGTCTTTGGCGCGATCTGGCACGTTGCCCACTCTTTGAAAGGCTCTTTATCAGTTGCCTGGCTCTCGCTGAGTAATAACTTGGAAGCATATGTGTTCCTATGCAGCAGTTGTCATGAGTCTCCTTTATACACATTTTCTTCTTAAAAGATCTAAAATATCCCAAGGTTTCCCCTCCCCTATGTATTACTTTTTCACAAATATTCAGAGAGCCTAAGAAGCTAATGTATCATAAACATGTTGTGAATACTTTTGGTTGGGTGTTTCTTTCCCGTAAATAGCTTTACATTAATAGAATTTCATATTATTGAAAGGGATTAGTCAAGGACTTAAACTTTTTTTTTCAGATGTCAATAGAAACTTCCCTTTTAGGGTCAGCACTTCACGGGTCTTTATTGAGAGTTAGAAAAGTCAAAAGAATGTCAGAAAGGTCAGCCATGCCATGGAAGTAGTCTGAACAGTTGCTATGGGCTCATGTGATGGGGGAGTCCAGCTCTGATTAATCTCTTATCTCTTCCTATGGGCTACGATGACCTACACTTTCATGTGTTCTGGGGTAGGAGGGGCAGTAGTTTGCGCTAAGGACCTCTCTACATTGTAATAGTAATATATTAAAGAGAGTCTGTCAGCATGTTTCATCCACGTGAACTGCTGCTAACACTGTGGATAGAAAACTGTCACGACACAGCTGTCGGGTGACCTGGGACCTTGGGCTCCTTCCTGTCCATAAAACTAGGAGGCGCCCTAGCTTGCCCTGCTCCCCGGGATACTTCAGATGCCAAGGATGTCAGGGCCTCCGCCCTTGCCTTGTATCCTGAGTTAACCCGCCATCTGTTCTCTACTCCCACCCAGGGAAGAGGGGCGCTACTGTACACTGTAGTACACCAACCCGACAAACAAGGCAGCACAAACAAGGGTTAACAGAAAACTCCAGGCATACAAAATATTCACTCACATATAACAGAGGAATGCACCGGGAAGTAAATGTAGGGGAATAAACCAAAACAGAGAAGGGTAAGGAATTACCACGCATACAAACCAAGTCACTAATAACTCCTTCAACTCTCCTTCCCATGCAAACTCCTCTCCCTCCTTTACGTTAGCCAGGCAGCAATAAAGCTAGCTCTGACAAGGATTAGTATCAGAGCCCAGATAATTTAGTGAAAAAGAGTGGCTAACCAAGCACATCCAACATGGCCGATAAACCCCTGTTCTTTCAGAAGGAGTAAACACATTTAAAATGAAGGAGAAATTAAGGAGATGTGCTTCTTTTCAGCCCCAGAGTAGGAGCCATCAGACACCGCGGTCTTCTGGCTCCACACTGTCGCGGTAACCCCATCACAATAACATAACAAAAAGTTGGTAGAAAATGGAGAATGACGTTTCAAAGTAGAGAAGAAGCAGTTCCAGAATAGAATAGTGATGTCGTAGTTTTTATTTTTACGCGTTTCAAGCTCACACCAAGCCCTTTTTCAAATACAAACTACATAGAACAAATAAAGAAACAAACAAAGAAATGTGTTCAATGTAGTTTGTTTTTGAAAAAGGTCTAGGTGAGATCACAAAACGTGTAGAAATAAAATCTGTGAGATTACTATTCCATTCTGGAGCTGTTTCTTCTCTTCAGCAGCGTGGACTATTTTGAAACGACAATCTCCTTTTTCTACCAATCGATATGCAGAGGAGAGTTTACCTTAATTTGCCCACAGGACTGCAGAAACGGTTATATTTATAGGCAATTAAAATTGGAGTTGTGACAATCGCAAACTTTTCAGGTGAGCAACTCCACAGCTCCCTTCTCATCTGTACAGTATTGAACTGGGGTGACAAGGGCCCACCAGTAACTGACTTTGAGGGGCCCATTTTTCACCTGCATGCAAATATTATACAACCTTCGTTCACAAATTTACCTATATCTCTATATAATAATAAACTGGGTAGTTTGGTTAATGAATGATAAGATGCTGCTTTTTTCTGTACAGAGTGAATCAAGTGAATTATGCCAAGTACTGCCCATACAATGGGGTTGGGGGCCCAGACCTACACAGGGGCCCACCTGGGGATTCCCTTGTTACCCTGTGGGCCAGTCCGAGCCTGCATCTGTACCCTTCAATATCACCCTATGTGCACTTGTCTCCCCCCTTTTTTCATTAACAAAAAAGTTAGGAAAACTGAAAAAAAAATTACTGTAAGTTTAATTCTGTCTCATATGAAAATTACCGTAGCTTATAATATCAGAAGTGTTGACTAGTTAAGGAAGTGTCCTGGATTTTCATCAGTTTTCTCTCTCCCAACCCCTCCACTTCTAGCATTCTCTAGTGTGCCATTGAAATTCCGCACTTGTGTCATGCATTGCACATGCTTCTATGCTTCTAAGTCATTGAGATGGTTGCTGATAGTTTGGAAAGTCACTGCAGGCTCCAGGCGTCAATGATATTAACACTGGCATACAGGAACACAAGACTTGTCCGCCAGATTGAAATGCAAGTAAATACTGATCTAAAACAATTTTACTGGCTAGGTAATACCCAGTAGACTCTAGATAACTCATTTGCAGAAGTCAGAATTAAAGATGTAGTCCACTACTTTAATATTGATGGCCTATCCTTAAGGTACCTTCACACTAAACGATATCGCTAGCGATCCGTGATGTTGCAGCGTCTTCGCTAGCGATATCGTTCAGTTTGACACGCAGCAGCGATCAGAATCCTGCTGTGATGTCGTTGGTCGGGGCTAGAGGGCCAGCACTTTCTTTGGTCGCTGGCTCTCCCGCTGACATCGCTGAATCGGCGTGTGTGACACCGATTCAGCGATGTCTTCGCTGGTAACCAGGGTAAACATCAGGTTACTAAGCGCAGGGCCGCGCTTAGTAACCCGATGTTTACCCTGGATACCATCCTAAAAGTAAAAAAAACACGCTTCATACTTACCTTCGGCTGTCTGTCCTCCGGCGCTGTGCTTTCCTGCACTCACTGTGAGCACAGCGGCCAGAAAGCAGAGCAGTGACGTCACCGCTCTGCTTTCCGGCCGCAGCGCTCACAGCCAGTACAGAGAAGCACAGCGCCGGGGACAGACAGCGGAAGGTAAGTATGAAGCGTTTGTTTTTTTTACTTTTAGGATGGTATCCAGGGTAAACATTGGGTTACTAAGCGCGGCCCTGCGCTTAGTAACCCGATGTTTACCCTGGTTACCGGCATCGTTGGTCACTGGAGAGCTGTCTGTGTGACAGCTCTCCAGCGACCAAACAGCGACGCTGCAGCGATCCGGATCGTTGTCTGGATCGCTGCAGCGTCGTTTAGTGTGAAGGTACCTTTAGGATAGGTTATCATTGTTGTCTGATTGGTGGGGGTGCGACACCCAGCACTCATATTAAGCGGTTCCCGATGTCGATGGCCACTAGAACTGCTCAGTTACAGAGCTGCACAGCGCAGCGCCATCAACGGAACAGTGGCAGCGGCTGGGTACTGCACATTTGCCTGTATTGACGTGAATATGGGGTGATGTGCAGTACTCATCCGCGGCCACTATGGAGTTGACAGAGCTGTGCAGCTACGTAACTGAGCGGTTCCAACCGACATCGGGAACAGTTAATCGGTGGGGCCATCAGGTGTCATACCCCCACCAATCAGATACTGATTACCTATGCTAAGAATAGGCCAACAATGTAAAAGTAGCGGGCAACTTCTTTAAAGTTATATTTTGGCTATTCTACTGCTATTAATCTTCTTCTGGAGTTTTTGTTGTGTCAAAGGCCCATTATTGTGTGCGTACACTGGAGGTTGTTATAATTTAATGAATGATAACTGTGAATACAAAAGACATGGGGTTACAAGGCAAAAAATAAATAAATCCCATGCTAATTACAAATTAGCTATTAAATCTGTCATGAAACACAAGTATTCTTTTAGAGCCCCATATTTTTCTAAGGAAAAAAAACAATGTTTTCCCTTTTCAAGTTCCCCATATTGATTTTCATAGCAGGGGTGGCAGAATGAAGATCTACTACAAAAGTGACTCATGCTGTGGTACATTTGCCCTGGCATCGCACTCATTGTTGCTCTGAGGGTCATAGTGGACAAATATCATGTTCCTCATTACAAAGCTAGGAACAAACTATTCTTGTAGTATTTGGTACAGGATCATAAGCTCAGTATGATGGGACTATGAGATGGAACTAATATTTGGAAAACCTTGAGTGGTCTTAGAATAACATATCAGGCCGGAAAGGAAGAAAATTGCTCTCATGAAGAATTTATAGCATACTAGAGTAATAAAAAGTTGTATAACTTCATAAATACTTTTCGGTATTACTTAACTTGCATTAATCCTGAGCTACAGGATCAGTTATTTTTTGAGCTTCACAGGCAGGGCGATGATGGGGTCTTCAGTAGGTCCTTGTCTGTCATGCTAACCTAACACCAGTAATCAGAGGTAGTTATACAGCACCCACTGTGTAGGGAACGGGCTCAGCTATTGAGCCTGCTCCCTACACCTGCACCCGCACTTGATGTGCATGTACAGGACATGTCAGGAAGGGGTTAAGTATGTAAACCATACCATCAAGAAAATATGGGAAATAAGTCAAACCCTCCTGATTCAGTCAGGAACCAGTTTAAGCCACCATGATATGAGCAACAAAAATGGTAATATAAGCCTATACAGTGACCATATATATGGCCATGTGATCTCAGGTCTGAACATGTCGTCTGCAGAGTATTGTCACATCTCTGACAACTCTGATTTAGCACAATAAAATCTCTGGAGCAAGTTCAGAGAAGAGCTACCAGGATGGTGAGCAGACTGCAAACTATGTCCTACAAGGAACGGTTGAAGGATCTGGGAATGTTTAGCTTGCAAAAAAGAAGGCTAAGAGGAGACTTAATAGCTGTCTACAAATATCTGAAGGGTTGTCAGAGTGTAGAGAGATCATCATTATTCTCATTTCCACATGTAAACACGAGAAGCAATGGGACGAAACTGAAAGGGAGAAGATACAGATTAGATATTAGAGAAAACGCCACGAGAGGTGATGAGTTCTCCTTCAATGGAAGATTTCAAACAGAGGCTGGACAGACATCTGTCTGAGATGGTTTAGTGAATCTTGCATTGAGCACGGGGTTGGACACGATGACCCTAGAGGTCTCTTCCAACTCTAATATTCTATGATTTTATGAAAACAAACAGCACCTCCTGGTGTGGCACCACAGAGAAGAACCAAACGAAAAAAAAAACACAGTATAAATCTCACCTGCGGAAGTTGTTCACACCAAATATACACAATCTCGTATGCCAAAAAAGTCCAAGTGCTTATTCATGCTAGTACTGCACGTGCAGCGCCTAATAGTGCCTCCTGGTAATTTATGCATGAGCCTCTACAATTCCTCCCGACACTGTTCCTTTTGATGTCTGATTTAGGAAATACATGTACTGCCTTTGAAAAATCAATTCTGGGGCATCTTTTCTATGACTCCTGCAATGTGCCATTCCTATGTTATTCCTCCTTGAAATATATCAATTAATTGACAACTGGTTGTTACTGTTCTTACTGTTATTGGGATGTGTCCCTATACCCCTACAATATATAGTCCCTATAAGTTTCATATTGTTGACACTATCATACAGTATAGGCCACAACAAGACTTTATATAGCACCATCAATTGATCTGACAGCAAATCTAAAGATCCAGTATTGTTCTTCACCTGGCCCAGACTGCTATGACGACTTCTCCTGAAGTGTCTGATGTTACAAATGTGGCTACTTTCTTTTCAGCCATACTTAGCCTTTGTTAAAAATACAAATAAACTCAGACACCAGAGCAGACACCTAAACATGTATATTATTTGTTTGACCCTACTGCAGCGGGTGCATGGATTGGTTCACTGCTCATATATGAGTATTTTAGAATAATTATCTCTGCTGTTTAGTAGACAGAGCAAATGCATGAGTTAGGTGCTTCTACGGGCACTTATACAGTCTAAACCTTGTAGGTAGGCAAGTAAGAGCAGGAAGTCTTTTAGCATTTCCCTACAATGCAGAGAGTGTATGGCACCGATTTATTACCTAGTCATATACATAATCTATTTATATAATTGCCTTGTAATGTTTTAATTTCCTCTTCTGTCCAGATGTCACCGTATCCCAGAATTCCACGCGGAGGAAGTTCACCGACCGCCATATTGGGACACCCAAGTGATGGGTGTCTCAATATGGAAACTGCTGCTGGTACCAACCTATTGCGAGGTACCACCAGCGGAACACCGTCACACCACTCTCACCCTCACACAGGCTCTTACACGGTACCACCAGCGGAACACCATCGTGAACACGTCGCCAGGATCAGCCGGATGATTCACTGACTGCCGCCATCTTTGTACAGGAGGAGCGCATGCACAGTTTTAATGTGACCGCCGCTATCTGTCTGCACAAAGATGGCGGCGGTCTAATTTACTGTACCTGCGTGAATTACGCGCAGGTGCAGTGAATCATTCAGCTGATCCCGGCAGCAGATGCGCGACGTGTCTACAGGCAGAGGAAGCCAGCCACATTAAAGGGGTTTTCCCACGAACGAAAGTTCATTTTAAAAATTGTCGATGGCTGACTGTGTACAGAGCATACCACTTCTCCTGGGCAGGGGAGGAAGCAAAAGACAATACTGACATTACAGCAGGGGATCAAAGTGGATTCATTTTGTGAGGTAAAATATTTCACTGACTGTTTTTAAAAAATATTTTACCTCACAAAAGGAATCCACTGCGATCCCCTGCTGTAATGTCAGTATTGTCTTTTGCTTCCTCCCCTGCTCAGGAGCTGTGGTATGTTCCGTACACGGTCAGACACAGACAATTTTTAAAATGAACTTTTTCTCATGGGAAAACCCCCTTAAAAAGCAAATATCAACGCCAACATGGCTCCTCCTAAAAAGTATGACAATGACTATGAAAGGAAAGCAGCAAAGGCACAACGTCGAAGACAACAAAGGGCAAATGTGACTCTTGAAGAGCAACAGCATCGCTGGGACAAAAACAATGCATATAAGTGTGGGCGCCAAGCACATGAGTCCCCTGATGCAAAAGTCATTAGATTATCACAGGATGCCATTAGGCAACAACAGCGCCACATGCCTGCCCCCATACTGACATTACCACCCTCCCGATGTGATAGCATTGGGCCTCCATCTAGTGCTATCTATAATTTATAACTCACTGAAAAGTTTTTTGCGTTATTGTAAAGGTAGTGTGATGAGGCTCAATAGTTTTGATTAAAGGAGTTGTCCCGGTTCGGCACAAAAGTCTGCAGTCACTGTATATGACTGCAGACTTGTGAATCCTCACAGCACGCGCCTTAGTGTCAGCAGTGAGACTAGGTTGTCATGTGATATGTATATTTCTGGCCCCATTCCGACTAGACATGTGCAGTCTCACTCCATACAAATCAATTGAATGAGTGTGTGCACCTCTAGTCAGGATGTTGCCAGAAGAATGCATGTAGCATATTTGTGATCACATGTCCACCCGATCTCGCCACCAGCAGTGGAGAATCCTGACAGTATGCACTGTGCGCACAACATAGATTCCTAAGAATAGATGATATAGAATTGGAATGTTTAGAATTTACTAAAAAGACATTTCAGAAGAACTGATCTCAACGTGTCAGTGCAGTGTGGGAGAATTTTAGACCACTGCCATATTGTCATTGGAAGTGGTCATCAGAAAATCAGAAAGTCAATGGACACTATAAGTATATCTATTTATAACTATGTTTTAAAGGGAGCTGATGGAGATTATGCTGTACCCGCATCTCAATTTCTAGCAGTAAGCAACGCTTTATGGGAAATCTGGCCAGTGACTGCTGGGAGCTGATAAATAATGTAATATTACTGAATGCGACACTTCATGGGATTCCTGCTTCCTCTCCAAGATCCTGGTTCTAGTCCACAGAGCAAATCAATTACTGCACATTACTGTACACCGGGTATTGTCAAGTAACACAAAAGACCACCGCCATTATCCTTCCAGCCAGTCATTATGAGACTGTGCAGGAAACCATAAAAACCATGAATGGGAACAGGCTGAATTTTAATACAGATTTGTGTGTCGCATATAATATCACATTCCTGGATTTACACTGGATCTGGCTCTGTCTACTCTTACACTAAGACTACTGCAGGAACAGTGATGGATCTGATGGATCCCATCACCTTATAATAAATAGTTAGGGTTTCCATAGTAGAATCAGCTGTGGAGGATATTTAGTGGATATCCTCCACAGCTGATTCTGTCTTGAGCCAGGGGGTATATATATGGTGTGTTTTTTGCACACTATTGCTTTTTCTTCTTTCCATAGTAGAAGAACACATTATGACATTCTCAGCCATCTGCACTATAGTGTCAGTATGACCATATCCTAATCTATACATTATATTATTGTTGAAGTAGTAAGCCCCCCATACATATTAGATGAAAGTCAGCCAAACCCACCAATTTTTTGAGGGTAGTTGGAATCTCAACACCTGATGCTTTTGTTTTCCTCTCAACCCGATCCAATCACTCACATACATTGGGGAATCGGGAGAGATGGCCGTCTGCCCAATGAACAGCATGAGTGTTGCAGCTTACATCCAGGACGATTGGATTTATGGACAATTGGTTACTCCTTTTACCTATTGTTTTGAAGTGTTTGCTTCGATTGAAGTCCAGAGTATTTGTAGCATTTCCTTTCACAAGAAACTTGTAGAAGTATTTTTTATTTTTGTACAAGGACATTGTCATTCTGATAAAGGTAAATCTGTGGGCACCAGACTGGAGGCACAAATTGTAAAGAATCTAAACTATTCTGTATTATTACATTTCCCTTAGCTGGAATCAAAGGCAAACAGTCAGGCAATGCGATAGTGTACAGGTGCCCATGACTAGTGCCCTTTAGTCTATAACTAAACTGTTTAAATTGTCAGACCTGCAAAAATGCGATTTATAAGTGCAATATTAAAAAATATTTTAAAGCAGTTGTATCCCAGCTGTAATGATGGGCAGTCCATGACCTTTAAAGTAGAACTAGTAGAACTACTGTATAGGTTCAAGTAACTTTTTAGAATAAATTGTGCTGTATGATGAATAACATTATTTCTGCCCATGATATGACATGTATTTTCCATTTTCACAATGTTTCCCTTCTGCAGGCTCTATCTCTTAATTTGCAATCCACCCTGAGCTGGTGAGAAGACACTAGCAGTTATGATCTCTCCCACACCCGGCACACAAAGACATGAGAAATTCCTACTCTTCATTCCTTAGCTAACTCACAGACAGAATCAGCAGCAGCGTGGAGGACATTACAGAGCCATGGTAATCAGTGTAGATGTGAATCCAGCTCTAGATGAGGTACAAGACATGTTAAAGAGAGCAGCTTGATCCTTCTGTGTCTCCCTCTGCCTGTTTCTGCATCCTGCTCCTCACGCCTCCGCCCCTCCATAGAGTGTAAGGGACAATGTCACACAACAACTGTAGTCCATCTTGTCTGAGCAAGATGAATGTGAGCTGTTTTAAAATTTTCTTAGATTTGTTGACAAGTTCATGAATCAGGGGTCGGAGGAAACGGCTCATAACTGTGAAAGGAAGCTGATTTCTCTGATATTATGCATTACAGAGTTTCTTATAGTGACCTCTATTATTGATGTATGCAAAGTTTGTTGAAAGTACAATCCCCATTTAACGAGAATCTGCCGCTGATTCATGATGCACATGTTATGAGCATTATTAGTAAAGGTCAGGATTCCTCATTCCGGGCTAGTTGTGAGGTTGACAGCTATTTGTTCACAAACCCCCGTACACATGAATATTCAACTCGGCCCTGTGGTGTGATGCAGGGGAATTCAACATTTATTGCCGGGTTTCCCCACAGATCACAGCCGATCACTGCGGATCCAGCAAGGGACACTTAGTGATGAGTTTATTGTCAAGTGCATTTAGGCTGTGCCCATCTCTGATTCTAGGATGACCTGATGGGTGAGTTATTTTATTATGATCTAGTCCTGCTGCAAAGAACTAGTAATCACCCCTCAGTTGTATCTGTACTAAAAAAGAAAGCTATAAATTTGCATACAACTTAATTATTATCTTTGAAGACTTTTCAAAAGTGTATGTTCTGTCTAGATGTTGTTATTGGTTTTTTTTATCCAAAAATGCTGTTCTAAATAGAAAAATGTCTGTAGAAATAACAGCAGCCTGACCAGGAAGTTAAACGTTTTTGTTATTATCGTGATAAAACTTTCTTCAGTTGTTTCAACACAAGACAAAATCGTTATCACCTATCACAGTATTGTATCTAAGACTTATGTTCCCTTTTCCTGATAAATAGAACATCTTTCTTCATGAAAGAGCGATCTTCTTTCACTTAGAAACAATCAAAAATGTCCGATATGACGTCATTACAACAATTAGGGGCTTATAAAAGATGGTATTCCCATTTGGTAACTTCTTTTCAAATGCCTTATGAACACATCCGGATGTAGTATAGATGGAGGTTTCCCTATGTATGAGCTTTATGAGCCAAGTCCATGAATGATTCCCGCCACTACATTCTCAAAGTCTGTGGAGCTTCCACCAAAGATTACAGATGATCATCGGTGGTAAGGAAAGCAACATTCAGATCATTGGGGAAGCTTCATTGAGTTGACCATTGTTTTTTACTTAACTGCACATAATTGTGGGTAACATAATTTTTACAATATTTAATTATTTGCTTTCTATAGTCTCAGTGCTGAGGTTAGGATCACATGATGAAATAAATCCTGAAAGCCCAAGGTCCAAGTAGGCACACGGCCATGGGCGTCAGTGCGGCAGATGGGGAAGGCATGCAGAACACAGATAGCAGAGGTACTGGATGCTGCAGGCAGACAGGTAACTGAGGTACTGGAAGCCACAGGCAGACAGGTAGCTGAGGTACTGAAAGCCACTGGCAGACAAGTAACTGAAGTACTGGAAGCCACAGACAGACAGGATACTGAAGCACTGGAAGCCGCAGGCAAGTAACTGAGGTATTGAAAGTCGCAGGCAAGCAGGTAGCTGAGGTACTGGAAGCTGCGCACAGATAGCAGAAAGGTAATGAGATACTGTAAGCCACAGGCAGATGGGTAGCAGAATTTTTGGAAGCCTCAGGCAGACAGGTACTGGAATCTGCAGGCAAACAGATAACTGTGGTACTGAAATCCATAGGCGGACAGGTAGCTGAGGTACTGGAAGCTGCAGGCAGACAGCTAACAGGTACCGGAATCCGCAGGCAGACAGGTAGCTGAAGTACTGAAAGTCGCAGACAGATAGGTAACTGAAGTACTGGAAGCTGTAGGCAGACAGGTAAGTGAAGTACTGAAAGCCACAGGCAGACAGGTAAGTGAAGTACTGAAAGCCACACGCAGTCAGGTATCTGAAGTACTGGAAGCTGCAGGCAGACAGGTAGCTGAGGTACTGGAAGCCGCACTCAGACAGGTAGCTGAGGTACTGAAAGTCACAGGCAGACAGGTAGCTGAGGTATTGGAAGCCACAGTCAGACAGGTAGCTGAGGTACTGAAAGTCGCAGGCAGGCAGGTAGCTGAGGTACTGGAAGTCACAGGCAGACAGGGACATCTTGGAGACTGCAGACAGGGAACGGTGCACTGACAAACTAAAATACCAAGATACAGAGGTGTGTGTCTTGGTGAGCCTTATATAGGTCCATGCAGATGATCACATGGGATCACACTGGGCCATCTGCAAAGCCCGACATGGACCACGACAGAGTGTAACAGACCAGGGTGAGGGAAGCAAAGTGTGTTGCACCGTCTATTGCTGGCTGCACAATGTGTCAACCGAGACTCCATCAGGGAGCTCACTATGGTGGTCTGACAGCCTGTTTGTATCTCTTCCATCTGTATTTTTCTGAGCGTCTCTCAGCGGATTTATGACCACACACCACATCAAAGTTAAATGTGTAGTGTAAAATAGAGCCCACAAAACCCAAACGGTGGAAAATGTTTAATGGAACCAAATTGCAAAAATTATTTTTGACCCCCAATAAATGCATGTCTGTAAAATAAAAAAAATATATATTCTCCTCGATGTGCACAACCCCCAAGACTGTGGCTACATGGAATCTTTGTCCACAACACAGTTTTCCCAGGCAAACATTGCTGAATACCGTTGCTACATTGCATTGTAAAATACGATGACCATGACAAGCAAGTGGCATAAAATACAAATAATTCCGACGTTCTGCAACTTGCTTGCCATGTAGCCCCAGCCTTTGGGAGGTATCAGTATGGTGAGTGTCTGAGAACCACAAGGTCTGGCAGCATGTGACACACAGAAATCATATATGTCATCTATATTGCAGAGGACCCATGGCAAGTACAGGTCAAGTGCATGATTTCTAAGAGCTTCAAAGGGACTTGTTACAAAACCTAGCGGAAGCCGGTTCTTCTGTGCAGTTCTAGACCAGTCAGGACCAGCAAATGCCATTTGAGAACCCAGAATGACTACTCAGAATTTACCAGGGCAAATACTTATTCCAACTGATTTCTATCGGATGGAATTACGTCTAGCTACATAGGTAGAATTATTATCGTCATCATTATTTCTATGGCCAGATAGGGTTTCTGCTAAGACCACATCAAGTCTACAAGTTTGGATAAAATCTTCATTATTGTCTTTTTAAGACATTGCAAAACTAATGTTTTGTCTAGATACCAGGTAAGGATTTATGGAAACTACCTACTGTATAACCACTATGTAAAAGCCATTCCCTGAGTGGGCAGTGGCCACACAATGGGCATGCAAATGTCTCCTGGTGTTGCATCATATGAGAGAGTCTGCACATGCCAGCTAAGATAATGTTCTTTATATAGTAGCACTAAATGCAGGAGCGCGCAGCGCCATGTGCAGGTCTGCACTGCTCTATAAGGTAATACTGTATATTTAACTACTAAATATTCCTTATGTTAAGGGATCATGGTTAAACTAGAGAATATGTTCATGATGCCAAAAAAGAGATCAATATAAATGATAGTTAAGGTATAATATAGCAAAAGTGTAAGGAAGAATAGGTTGTTAATGTGGTTGACAGCTGGAAAGGCGCAAACCATAACTTGTCGTTTGTCACAACTCATCATGGCATTAGTGTTATCAAAACTTATGGGAGCCAGGTATCACCAAACAACGCGGCTTCAGGGGTTGACGAAAGGTCAGGTCCAGCATGCCTTACAGGATGAGGGAACTACAACATTATTCTTACTTTCCACTGTCTGTACATGTAAGCTATAGATAGCATTCATCCTTGATCAATGCCCCCAAGCCGGCATCATTGTCATAAATAACCCCCCAAGGCTATGTTTCCCCCCCGATGAGCTTTTGGTGTGTTTTTGATGTTGCAAATTGTCTGCACCTTTTCTACATTCATTAGGTAAAATAGGTTACTTGCATTTTTTCAAAAATATGCAGCATCAAAAAGTCACCAAAAACTCATCATGGGACTGTAGACAAAGAGAAAAAAAAAACGTACCTGGCCAGATCCAAGAATGAGTCCACGGTCTCTTTATTAGTAGTGATGGTGGTTTCTATGCCCAGCGCATTAGAGTTCAGGGCACCTGCGCCAGCTCCTGGTTTAATAATGAATCCCAGAGCAATTGCTAAACCTGAAGCCATAAGAGTGGTCACAAGAAAGTAGGCTACAGCAATACCACCCAGCTTGCCCAATGATCTGGTATCCAAACTTGCAGCCCCAGAGATCAAGCTGCACACCACCAGGGGAAGGATGATCATCTTCAGCATCCTCAGTAGCAGTTCTCCAGGGAAGGCAAAATAGGTCATTTGGGCTTTGGTCAAGTTCATGTTCCTCACTGCTGTACCCAGGCCAACTCCGACCAGCACCCCGGACACCGTGAGGAGCACTATGGCATTCTTCCTCAGGAATTGGGAACATTTTTGACCTGTCTTATTTTTGGTAGATTTGCCAGCATCCTCCACTTGGCACTCAGTGTATTCAGGGTACTTGTCAATGTGACCATTGGTCTCGAGAGGTTTCTCCATAATGGCTTGGTGTGGTACTTTTCCCTCAGTGGTGATAATGAGTGGGTCCTGAGGTCCAGATGCCCACAGTTGGGTGTAGCAGAGTGCGCGGCTGTCAGGGCTTTGTGAGGTCTCCTACACTTTGCTCAACTCATGAGGCTCTCACAACCACTAAGAGCTGCAGCTGAGGCTGATGCAACAGAGCTTCCTCCTCTCCCTCCCACCCATCTCTGTCTGAATATCCCTCCCTCCAGCTCCCCGTCTGTGTCAAGTCCTCTCCATCAGCCTCTTATTTTCTGTGCCTGGTCTGACTACATTAAGCCATGTAATAGGATGGATGAGCATGGTGAATATGGCTAAGCCCAACAAAGGACGTGATATATAGCGTAAATATGGAGATAAAAAAACATAAAACACACTATAAATAATCATAGGATCCTAATAATAACCATATATCAGTTCCCCGAAAACTGCAAGACATACACGTTAAATCCATTAGGGTGACCCGTCAATGCCCTATTAAATGCTATTTACATAATTGAAGGTAATAGAGTACATGGATAATAATACTTTTCTCCTGCTGTGACCCTATGATGGGGTCCATCGTGATCAAATGGATGGATTCAGTTATGTAAGGGGGTTGTCCCATTTAAGGAATGGTTTCCATATATCTAACACTACTACATTTGGTTGCCAACAGTCCAGAAATACAATCGGTAAAAATAGGGCACTTTTTTGTTCTGTCCATAAAATTTTTTTTTTACGTGTCCGTGATTTTTTTCAACCTGAAACAACTTAAATAGATAATTTTGACTGTAACTCTCATCATTTTACAGATTACAGTGAATACGGCTGATATCATTATATCAGAATTTTGGCCTGTAGACATGGATCACTTACAATTTGAATGATTTATGATGGTTTTCCAATGTGTCTGTAAAATTTATTTTCTGCCTGTAGTTTTTTAATAAGCTGTTCAGTTCAAAATAAAAAGTCAAGTTGGCTCTTCTGCATGTACGCAGCCCGATAATCAACATATTATACGATTTTTAGGAGTTCTCTAGTTTCACATGGCATTGGGAAGACAAGTCATGCAGGACGTTCACTGATGTGGATGGAGTATTAGGATATATAGGATTTTTGTACAACATTTTATTTTATTTTTTTTTTCAATTTTGTTTATCTCTGATTTTCTATGGTGAGACTGTACAATTTAGGGTTGAAGTTATCTCTGCGACACTTTTTCAGAAGTATTAGTAATTACTGATTCATTATTATCTTTGACCTAAGCTATCATTGACATTTTCTATTATTATACTGTATATTAGAACTAGGCTATCATGGACATATATCATTGGCATTGGTTGGGTCCCACCAGTGTATTTTCTCTCATCCATGAGAATTCGGTTGATTATGCTAAACACACGTTGATTAATCTCTAATCAGAGTTTGATCAGAGTGTTATCCTAGTGTGCTACAATTTTCACAGATAAGAAGATGAAAAAGAAAATTTCTCCATCTTCTCCATTGTGTCAGTCCGTGGAAATCGGACCGCACTCAGATTCCATAGTAGCCACCCCAAGTAATTAATTTTCTTTACTATGAGCAGCAAAACACTCAAAGTAAGAAATGAGTGTATTGCTTTGGACAGAAAACTGATTATTTATTTTAATTCTCTCTTGGCCCTATCTCTTTGTTAAAAGCACATTAAAAAACACCAAAGCAAAACCTTAAAGTGGATCTGTCACAAAAGTCCACAATACAAACGGCGTATATAATTTAATAGATCTCTTAGTCCAGATGAGGTTAATGTACTTACTTTGAAAATCCATGTCAAAAAGTCTGTATAGTCTTTAAATTAAAATGAGCATAGCTAAAGCTGGACAGACAAAATTTTCATTTTAATATAGCGAAACTTTGACAAAGGATTATACAGTCATCCTGATAGTGATTTCCAAAGTAATTACACCAGCCTCATCAAGTCTAAAAGATCTATTTAATATTGGTTATAGTATGTATTTTTAAAATTGATCTGGTCTCTGAGCCAAAATCTCAAGGAGTGCTTATTATTAAGATCTGTGTTTCCCTACAATGTTTCTATGGATGCCCTATATATAGGGTAATGCATACAGCACACAAATACTGCAATACCGTGCCCCCTATAACTTGTTTCTGGAAAAACACTGGCGCAGATACAAAGTGTAGAGGGCATATTACCCTAAATGTTGTAAGCAATCAGCACACTATAGATATTTTCTTCTCTACTGCTTTACGTAAATGTTCATTTTCCCTCTACAACTGTTCCGGAGTGGACAGTCTTCTGTAGAGATGTCAGCATTTTCCTGTGTGATCTGGGCAAATAAAATATCTGTCTAGGATGCCCCCTCTTCCCTATAATCTAAGGGGTAACATTTCTCCTTGTGGAGAGTCACATACCTGGCATGCCAGTGTAAGGAGACTTATTAGCCTCGTTAAAGGGTCAATATTGACTTTCAGGATTGCTACTTTCAATAAGCGGCAGTAAAGTTCAATTCCTCTTTCTCTCTGAAGAGGCAATTTGCATATTTAATTTTCCAGAGAAGCATTGTATGACTTATAAATCTCCTTACATTGGCATGTCACTCTCCACAAAGCGAAATATTACCCATTAGATCCCAGTCAGAGGCCTCCATACAGACAAATCAGATCTCGTGCTTTGCACTGATGATGGGCAACACCCTGAAACATTGTGTCTGCAAATTGAGATTCTAGTTTGGTGTTTATCCTAAGTCATGTGGCAAGGCTCGTTAAAGGGTCAGTATTACGTTTTAGGATTGCCACTTACAATAGGTGGCACTAGAGTTAAAGTCCTCTTTCTCCCTGAAGAAGCACTTTGCATACCCCCCTTCCCTAGTCACTTCATGTCCTCTCAGAGGCAGACAGAGGCAGGGACACTGTGAGATGATCTCTTCTTCACCCTCTTCACCTTTCACAGCACGAGTTTCCACTGAATGAGAGCTAGGCGCCTCATACACAATAGATGTCAGCCCAATGATGGTATTGCAAGCGACTATCTCTCCAGACTCCCCTATACACACCGTCAAGAGCTCCTGTGTTTTCTACCATAACAAGGCTCCTCTCAGGGCCGGACTGACCATTTGGCATTTCTGACAAATGCCAGAAGGGCCGGTCTGGTTGTGGCCTGCCTTGTGTGCTACTTTGTTAACAGAATCAATGTTCTCAAGACACCCATACTGTTAACAGTTGTGACGGAGCACAAAGCTGGTCACTCCGTCACTTACCTCAGCATGCCGTGGGTATAATTAGAAATATTGGTCTTGTAGTAATTCTTCCTTTCCTCCATCCAGGGCAATATTAGTAATATATCCCATCTAGTTATTGGGGACGGGGACACCATGGGCCTGTGTGATTTCAAATGCCAGGGCTGAATTTCATCCCCAGTCCGCACCTGGCTCCTCTGCTGACAACTTATCTCACCGGCAATAAAAGGATCAGCAGTCTGAAATCAGACATGCAGGATCCCTATCTGGAGGCCTCAACTTACATTTGACTGTTAGTTTGTTATTTCCTCCCATTTTTCTGAAAAGCCATCACTTTTTAATGTTTTCATCAACATATCAGGGCTTGTTTTTCGTAGGACAAGTTATCGTTTCGTTTGACACCATTCATTTTGCCAAACCTCCTACACTAATACTTTCCTCATCACTGACCTCTCCAGACACTTTGTTACTTCTTTACGCCATTGTATGCTACGTCTCTGACCTCTTCACTATAGGCCAGAACTTCTCGCTATGTCCAGACCATGGATGTCAATGCACATTGTAAGGTTGCGGCAGTGACCTCTGAGGCGTGGAAGCGATCAGAACTCCTGGCCTATACTGAATAGGATGGAAATGGGGTGTGTGACAACGAAAACTAAGGGGTGATCTTATTTTAATGTATAAATATATGAGGGGACAGTACAAAGACCTTTCTGATGATCTTTTTAATGATAGACCTGAAACCGGGACAAGGGGGCATCCGTTTGGAGGAAAAAAGGTTTAAGCATAATAACAGACGCGGATTCTTTACTGTAAGAGCAGTGAGACTATGGAACTCTCTGCCATATGATATTGTAATGAGTGATTCATTACTTAAATTTAAGAGGGGACTGGATACCTTTCTGGAAAAGTATAATGTTACAGGGTATATACACTAGATTCCTTGATAGGGCGTTGATCCAGGGAACTAGTCTGATTGCCGTATCTGGAGTCGGGAAGGAATTTTTTTCCCCAATGTGGAGCTTACTATTTGCCACATGGGTTTTTTTTGCCTTCCTCTGGATCAACATGTTAGGTTAGGCTATGGGTTGAACTAGATGGACTTATAGTCTTCCTTCAACCTTAATAACTATGTAACTATGTAACAGAAAGAAGAGGACCAGATGGTGGCTTACTTTCAGAAATTAACATGACAGGGTGATTAAACGGATAAATTGCAGCAATATTATGATAGTGTAGCAACTCACTCAGGAAAATAGATAACGCACTAAAAAACTGCACTAAAAAACTGCAAGTGACCCTGTCGGTTCCTGTACAGACTAGAGATCCTGGCCCCAGTTCCTAGTGGTTTCCTGCGTGAGTTGAGATAGTAATAACCACCGACTAGATGATGGAAACTCTGACCTATTCTGCCTGAAAAGCTGTTGAATGCTTCACGCTCCTCCTAAAGAACCGGAGGGCAGAGCAGAGTGCAAATTACCTACAGAAGGGAAAGTGTGCTGAAATAGAAGGAGATCCCAAAGTGAAATACAAAATAAAGGATTAAGTACGTACTGTTAGCGAATATGCCGCCTACTACCTCAAAAGAAACATACGATAGCTGCTGTGTAAAGAACATAAACAGCAGAGAGATAAACCCTAGCTGGTCTTTCACTGCTTGCTTAAACTACAGTAGCATGGCTGGACATCCAAATGAGACTATCACCAACAGAAAATACCAGCAGGAGGAAAGTATGTAAAGCCACACTCGAAAGGTGATAGGGCAGACAAATGAGTAAATTAAAACACCTGTTACCCTAAAAAGACTGAAGTAAGGATAACAGAAAGTAAACACCCAGAGAAAAGGTGTATTTGCTGTAGCTCGGTAGACAGAGAAGCCGACCACAAAGCACTGGCCCAAGGGTTCAAATCCAGACACATGACAAGCAACTGGAGCTTGTGCCGGTCGCTGCTATTACAGGCAGACGCTAGCTGTGTAACACATCTCCCAGGCTCCTGATCCCACCCCACTCATGCCTACCTGATGCCGGATGTACTATGATGTCCTACATCAGGAAAAGGAAACCTGTCAGCACATTATTACATATGGAGGCATCGGTATGGGTGAATACATGATTGCCCCCCAATAAAAATTATACCATTTGTGTAGAGATCTAATGTGCCAGTCATGAGAAATATATTCAATAAAACACATGCAAATTAGGCTGCAAGTGTACTGGGGGTGTGTCAGTGCATTCAGACTACTTCTTCTAAGTCCATTGACATGAACCGAAGCAGTTCAATCCTGATTTGCTTATAATTTCTATACTGAATTTCTCATTACTGCTACATTGGATCTCTTCTAAAAAGATATGGTTTATTACCTTAAAAGTGCTGAGAGGTATAACAGCCACACTATAATCAATTAATATTCACTGATGTTTTATTTTTCTCCCAAAACCTAGCAATTCCCAATAAAACCTCTCTTATTTCTTCTATTATTAAACCTACTCCTTGCTCTGTCAGTCATGCAAAGCCCATCATTCTCTGACTACTACTGCCTTTTGGCCTACACTCTAATTGAATGTCAGGTAAGATTTATTGTTCTGTAGAGACACATTACCGTCTGTAGGAGAAAGCTAGGATTTGAAGACATTGCTCTCTGGTCTATTTCTGAAGTTGGATATTCATATCTCCATGTTGTAGTTATTACATAGCAGTTCAGTTAAATGGGTGGTCTGGTACCTAAAATGTCCTTTCTACATATCTATGCTTTACACCCTAACGAGTTTTTTAATTTGCTTTATTACATTTCTCCCTATCTAGTTAATCCTTAAATATGATTTTTACTGCACTTCCTGTGACATTTTGTTTGGGAGGAGACTCACACAGTATGTCACAGGAGGCTGGGGCTGCACTCACTTCCCTGCAACGTCAATCGCCCCTCTTAGAACCGGACTTCAGCAGTTACTTACTACAGTTTATTGCATCGCCGCTGATGAAGATGCATCCATGATGTTAGAAGCTGTGGGAGATGTGAGTGCAGCGCTGGCACTCTGCTTCTGTCTAAACCATAGCTTCTAACTGTAAAACAAGACATCATCAGATAGAAGCAGTGAGTGACACAGTCCTATAATAAATTACAAAATTGGTTAGGGTGTAATAATAGATAATTAGAAATGACATTTAAGGTACTCGACCACCTCTTTAATTTATAAATGAGAGTGCAATGCATTTATACTTATATATCCCATGTGAAAACCAAACACTTCCTTGTACATTGCCAACAGTAAATTGCACCCCTGTTATGAAGATTGGTTTGTGCTTCTATAATAATGCCAGCAGTCTCTTCAAAATCAACCTCTTTGACCCAATGAGGCACATGCATTTATTTACATTTACTATAGAATAGGAGGTATAATCCTGTTATGAAGATTATTGCATGTTATAAATCCTCAGTCTCTAGTATTCAGTATTCCGTCTCTATGCATTCAGCCTGACTGACAACAGCTGCTTGTATTAGGCAGTGTGTAGGGAAGGAGGGTCACTGAGGAGCTGTCAATCAGACTAGGCAGGCTGGGATTATGCAGCCATTCTGACATGGATTTTCAAAATAAATGCTCCAGCCTCATCAAGTCTAAGAGGTCTATTTAGTATGTATGCAATTTGCATTATAATATCTGGTGACAGATAAACTTTAAGGAAAAGAAGTAACTAAAAAAAGTAGTTATTCCAAACTGCATTATATTTCACAGAACTCATTAAGTGAATATTTTTTGTTAATATCCAGACAAAGCCCAACATAAAGATTCTTTGATGCGATTTTCTGTCATAGGGTAATTAGTTAACACTACTTTGATAAATAAAAAGACATTCCACAGCGACAAGGTGTACCCACTCGGGATGGTCCCTAACTCTTGTATTTCACCTCGCTATCTGTCAGTAGACCTCAAGCAGGACCCAGACCCGACAGTTCAGACACCCGTCCATAAAACGCTATGAAATAAAATCCCCAGCCAAAAAAGGGGGCGCCACCTGTTGTATGTACAAAGTACAAAAACTAAAATGGCTTCAGTGTGAACGTACGCCTAGTCATTGCACTTATACCAAATATGTTCAAGCTCATTTTTGGGGGTTTACCGTAATTTATATTCATCAGCCAGCCTGGTTTATAGTGCAGCTCGAAGTCATTAACTCAATAAGTGAGGTTGTTCAGGAACACACCGGAGAGAGAAGGGGTCTGCAGCACAGCGGAGAAGCAGAATGCTGCTAGGAAATGTAGTTTTAGATATGTAAGAATAGGAGCGTCCATTCACCTATATAAAGATGGCAGTACAAAGGCAACGGTAATCCACTCGGGACCGGAGTGTGCGGCTGCATGTATTTCTATGCAGCTGAACGCCCCGGTCCCGAGTGCCCGGTATTGATGCGCGAGACTCGCGTGAGTTTCTCGCATTGCACTCACAAGTGTGACCCCGACCTGTCACCCTCACAGTGAAAATACGCTAAAAAATTTCCCTACGGGCTAAATGTATTTAATGTAACATAAAACTCAATGTTTGCAATTAAAATTAAGTTGTGGTAATGAAAAAAAAAAAGTTAACATTTTATATATTATCATAGAGTTTAAAGTTTAGTATAGGAAACACAGACCACATAAGACATATTATAACATTCGCCCACACAGAGATTTCACCATAATTAGCTAAAAAAAACTACCAAATTTAGTTCAAGGGTACATGTCTACAGGGTGCACAGGTCATTGAACCCATTAAAGTCAGCTGTCTCATTCACACACACAGGGTGTACCAAGAGATTGTGCAATGTCCTGGATTCATTTTTGGGAATGTTTCCTAAGCAAACAAATGGAATTGCCAATGTATACATAAAGGGATATACATAGCATTGCTGCCCAGGGCACAGCAGGTGAATCTGTACTCAGTACTTGGCTGTTTGGTATATTCACTGTCATTTATCCAAAAGCATTCATTTCATCTAAAAATAAGTGGCAAACACCCCCAGGATTAGTTGACTATTTCATTAGCATGACAAAACCTTGCCCAGGTGCCGCCCCCGGCATCATCCCGCCCTAGGCAAGTGCCCTCAAGTGCCTAGTGGCAAATACGGCCCTGCATTGCAAGCTATTTAGTTATGTAGTTTTACACACATTATTACACTTTTTGCTTTTAATTTGATAAATCCACCATTTTATGTCTATGATATGAAAGAGTAATAAATTATAGCTCAAAAACCATTCAACCACCAGCAGAAATGTACCCACCGCCGGCGCAGGACCTGGTGAACCCGGTGTCGTATCTAGAATAATCCAGCCTTGTTGCAGCCTGATAATCATCATTATGAGAAGTTTATGTGAACGGCTTCATCTGTTTTAAGACTTGCGTAGGCAGATCTTCACGTTCAGGGTCTTGACTATCTTACTTTTTTTCTGTTATCCAACTTTCCCACAGATAAGTGTGTGAAAAACTGTTGATGCGTCAGTTGAAAACATATTGTGATCGTCACCTAAGAACAGGAGACACAAAATAAGAATTGTAGCGTGATATGTAATAAAATTCATTTTCTGGATCCTCAGTTTTATAAGAATCTCTAAGGCTATGTGAACATGTTGCGGATTCGTTTGCGGACTGTTCCGCGCGGATTCTGCAAAATCTGCAGGTAAAACGCCCTGCATTTTACCTGCAGATTAACTGCGGATTTTGTGCGGAATTCGCCTGCGTTTTTACACCTGCGGATTCCTATAAAGGAATAGGTGTAAAATGCTTCAGAATCCGCACAAAGAATTGACATGCTGCGGAAAATAAACCGCAGCGTTTCCGCGCTGAATTTTCCGCAGCATGTGCACTGCAGATTTGGTTTTCCATAGCTTTACATGGTACTGTAAACCGCATGGAAAACTGCTGCGAATCCGCAGCGTCAAATCCGCAACGTACGTAGCCTAAAAATGTGTCTGTTGAGCGGAAGACAAACTAATCTTGAATGATGCACATACTTAACATTGGCGGCACTCACTTCATAATCCTCAGAACTTGAATGTCATGTGTTATTCCATAAATTAAAGAGAATCTGACATCAGGATTTAGCCCTATAAAGTTAAAGCATGGCCATAATGGTGCTGTTATACTGATTAATCTGATACCTTTGTTGAAGGAATCCGATCTCTGGTTATTGTTTAATCAGCCTCTAAAGTCTTCTTCTAATGATGTGCACAGGGGCGAGACTTTGGGTAGGGTCATCTTCTGCTCCTTCGCCCTATCGACTGCCTGCTGTGTATCTTTTACAGGTCACTGATTACTCCATCACCTGCCTGCTTTTAGAAATTCTGCAATGCTGTCATTGGGGTGGGCAGCGTGTTCACGATGTGATTCCACAGACGGTCTTCAATAAAATGGCGTCGATGGCGGCACATGTGCAGATCGAGATATCCGCCTCATGGCATCTTAATTGACCCGAACTCTATAGTGCTAAATCCTCTTGACAGATTCTCTTTAAATGGTAAAAACAGCAGCTAGATTTTATGGACTGTTATTTTTTTTGACTTGTTATAGTATTGAGTAGGGGGTATAAGTGTAATGACCAGAGGTCCGAATAAGATCCAGTGAGTCACAAACCAAGACCAAGGCAGAAGTCTCCAACGGTATTTACTCAAAGGCAAATTAATCAAGGTAATATGGAGAATATTAAGGCAGGTGCACCCCAAAGATACACTAATTCAGCAGCAGCTGAAATCACTGTGCCACTCAAAGGTCTCCTGAGAACTGTGTACTACAACAGACTAGTAAGAAATTTACCTAACAGGCAACTAAAAACAGGAACAAGTGTAAATTAAATGTAGTGTTATTAAGGGAGCCCCTGGAATGGCACATTGAGTATAACTTACACAACTCTAATATAAGATACACCTCTAAAGTAACAATTTAACACTCTGAGCAGAGATACCCGGGTATCTATAACTATGGTACCGTATCCTGAGATGGATTTCCTCTCAGGCAGGAATCCGCAGAGGCTGTAGCCAGTTCATATCTTCAGCGCCAATAAGTTACAGCAAGCTCCTCTTGTCTTGTCGGCCGATGCCGAGCCCAAACGCCGGGGACTTAGTTAGTGGTCTCACGATGTTGTCTCTGCTTCTGTAGCTCCTAGGAATGGTTCCACGACAATCCGTCCGTCTCTGTATCAGCAGTCTGTCCAGACTTGTTCCTCCACTCAATGCACAGGGAATCCACAGACTTCCAAATTCGTACTTGGTTCTTAGCAAAGTCTCCGTCTTTTCTTAGATAAAGGGTTAGCTCCTCTCCAGGAAACGTTAGCAACACAAGTCTCTCACAGAGTTAAACAAAAGGTTAGCTCTTCTCCAGGGGAACGTTAGCAACAAAAAGTCTCTCAAAAGCTTCTTTTCCTCCAAAAACACTTGCAGTAAATCCACACAGTCTCTTTTTAAGATCTCACAGCAGCTTCTCCTTTTCTTCCCGCCTTTTCTCTCTCAGCTCTCACTTCCTACTTTCACTTTACACTCGAGACACTAGACCCCACCCCGCAGCACACATTGTCTCTGGGAGGTCTGTCCTCTGCTGCAACAGGCAAAAACCACAGGGTCCTAGTGCCCTCTCAGTGGGACTACAGTTCACCCTCTTACATAAGTAATACTGAGTGGGGGATGGTAACTGCCCCACAGAGGTATGGGGCGGTAAGAAAATGTAGTAAACCAGATTACACTGCAGCAAAACTTTGCCGCCTTAGGCTAGGGTCACACGACTGTATTTTCTCTCATCAAAGAGAATCTGACTGATTATGCTAATCACACTGATCAAACTATGATCATAGTTTGATCCGAGTGTGATCAGAGTGTGATCCAATTTTCTCAGATGAGAAGAAGATGCAGAATTTTTTTTTTCTGTCATCTGAGTGCGGTCTGATTTTTTACATGGACTCATTGACTTGTATGGCGGAGTGTGATCCGATATTCGGTTCAAACTCAGGCTTGGTGTAATTTTTTTTCTCAGACCATCTTGGCCCAAGGAAGAAAATCTGACATATGCAGAGCCCCATAGAATAACATAGGTCTGATTCTGATTGCAATCCTGATGTTTTGTCGGATCACATTTGGACAGAAAATACACTCGTCTGCACCTGCCCTAATAAAAGTATATTTCTAATAGCGATCCAATACAGCAGTCATGAGAAATCCAGTATAGAAACCATATTTTCTGTCCAATCGCACTTGGACCAAAAATACAGTCATCTGCACAAGCCCTTAGAGATAGAAATCTCAGTGGTTTCACACTTATGGCCCAAAATCTCACAGGTCACAACTCACAATCTGCACAGAACGTTAGTGGTTACACATTCCAGGCACAGAATAATAGCAGGTGATGCGGTAGTGGAAAACTCTTTTTAGGCCGGGGTCACACTAGCGTATTGCATCCGATGCGAGAGCATTGGATGCAATAGGCTAATGACACTCGGCTCCTGCTCGCAGCAGAGCAGGAGCCGAGTGTCATGCGTCTGTGCTCCGATTCTCTCGCACAGGGAGGATCGGAGCACAGCTGCAGAGGAGGCGGAGAAATGACTTTCTCCATCTCCTCCATTGCTGGGGTCCGCTTATAGCGCACATCACTCGGATGATATCCGAGTGGTGTGCGCTGTCTCACTCGCACCCATAGGCTTATATGGGTGCGAGTGAGCCGAGAGTTTTCCTCGGTCCGAGACAATCGCAGCATGCTGCGATTGTCTCGGACCGAGGAACACGGCCGACAAAAAGTCGGCTGGTGGGAGCTGCCCCATATGGTAACATTGGTCCGAGAGCATTGCACTCGGCCGTATTACGGTCTAGTGTGACCCCGGTCTTACATTGGGACTCTAAACTTTTCCGAATTAATCCTGTGGTGCACAATCAGCACTTCTAGGTTCAGCCTACAATGGCATGTCACTCAGGGTACATCACCCCTGTGCCATATTTTGAACATCACCACCCCACAGCTTTTAATATGGCCCTCAAACAAATCATCATCAGGGTCAGAGTTTGAAGCAGTAAGTGACACCAGAGCCTCCACTTGATGACTATTCACTTTATGGCATTGATAGAAGTTGTGGGGTGGCTCCTACTCACTGCTTTTATCTCTAACCCCTGACAACAAACTTTTTTCACAGAAGCTATGGCCACAACAGAGATAGAAGCAGAAAGCCAGAGCTGCACTCACCTCTACCAAACCTTCTATCATCATGGAACCTGGATGTCTTCAGGGGTGGTGATGCCAGAAACTGTAGTAAGTAACTGCAGTGCCATCCCCAAGATGATGTCCTGTTCCAGGAGGGGCAATAGACTCTGCAGGGAAGTGAGTGTAGCCCCAGCTTCCTGTGACATCCTGTTCCAGCAGGAGCGAAAAACTCTACAGGGAAGTTAGTACAGCCCCAGCCTCCTTTCAAATGAAACATCACAGGAAGTGAAGTAAAAAAAACACATTTAGGGATTAGCTAAATAGAGAGTTGTGTAGAGTATTGTGTAATAAAGCAAATTACAAAAGTGGTTAGGGTGCAAAGATAGATATTTAGAAAGGACATTTTAGTTGTCGGACCACCCCTTTACTACTAGGGCCACTCCTTTAGCTACTGGGTTCAGATACTAAATATAGTTCCCAAATATCGCTGACTATTCATAGTACTGGTGACCCCAATGTGGTGCAGTGGAATCCCTTGTGTCTCCTCATGGGCCAGGTGCAACAACAACCTGAACACTCACTCCAGCTTCTCCCCTGATGCGGTCACCAAACATGCAGGGAATAGATGACACCTCCACTAACACTAATTGGTAACGGCTGCATGTTATGCGGCTGTTCGACAGCCGCAATACATGCAAGGATTGCCTATTTGTTATGGCTGTCGAACAGCTGAGATACATACAGCCGTGGTGACTCGAGCATTTTTTTTCGAGCATGCCGAAAATTCTCGATTAGGAGACGAGAGTGCTCGGAAAACACCTTATCCGTTCACGTGCTTTCGTCACTATTCAAGAATGCCTCTAACTCTCCACTCATTACCTGTATTAATTGAATGTGTTTGAACTCATTACCTGTATAAACGACACCTCTTCTCAAACTCAATTAATCACACTTCAACCACTCCACCATAGCCAAGTCCAAAGACTTGTCTAATGACACCAGGAACAAAATTGTAGACCTGCACAAGGCTGGGATGGGCTACAGGACAATAGTCAAGCAGCTTGGTGAGAAGACAACAACTGGCAGTTACTAGAAGAGAGAAGAAACACAAGATGACTGTCAATCATCCTCAGTCAGGGGCTCCATACAAGATCTCGCCTCATGGGGTAAAGATGATTTTGAGAAAGTTCAAGAATCAGCCCAGAACTACACGGGAGTACCTGGTCAATGACCTAAAGAGAGCTAGGACCACAGTCTAAAACAATACCGTTAGTAACACAATACGCAAATATGAATTAAGATCCTGCAGGGCACGCAAGGTCCCCCTGCTCACGCCAGCACATGTTCATGCCCGTTTGAAGTTCACCAATGACCATCTGGATAATCCAGAGGAGGCATGGGGGAAGGTCATATGGTCAGATGAGACCAAAATAGAACTTTTTGGTATCAACTCCACTCGCCGTAATTGGAGGAAGAAGAATGAGTACAACCCCAAGATCACCACCCCAACCATGAAGCATGGTGGGGGAAACATCATACAGTACTTTGGGGGTGCTTTTCTGCAAAGGGGGCAGAACGACTGCACCGCTTTGAAAGGAGGATGGATGGGGTCATGTATCACGAGAATTTAGCCAACAATCTCCTTCCCTCAGTAAGCACATTGAAGATGGGTTGTGGCTAGGTCTTCCAGCATGGCAATGACCTGAAACACACAGCCAGGGTAACTGAGCAGTGGCTCTATTAAAAGCATTTCAAGGTCCTGGAGTGGCCTAGCCGGTCTCCATACCTGAACCCAATAGAAAATCTTTGGAGGGAGCTGAAACTCAATGTTGTCCAGCAACAGCCCCGAAACCTGAAACATTTGGAGAAGATCTGTATGGGGGAGTGGGCCAAAATCCCTGCTGCAGAGTGTGCAAACTTGGTCAAGAACTACAGGAAACATCTGACCTCTGTACCAAATATCAAGTTCTGTTTTTCTATCGTATCAAATACTTATTTCATGCAATAAAATGCTTTTATTTATGTAAAAATCATTCAATGTGATTTCCTGGATTTTTTAGATTCTGTTTCTCACAGTGTACCTGCGATAAAAATTACAGTCCTCACCATTCTTTGTAGGTGGGAAAACTTGTAAACTCATCAGTGAATTAAATACTTATTTCCCCACTGTACGTGTAATACACAGTGTCTGGCTTGCAGCCAATTAGTGATGTCCATAGTATTAGATTAATCTGTATCAGGCTTATGTGGCACTCTTATAGGGTGCTCAAATAGGGTTCCACCCCATATACAAGAAGAAAATAGAACTTGGCACTCCTTCAATGCTGAAATAATATATTTATTGCATGAAAAGAAAAAAACAGAAGGATCCACATAAAAAAGTTGACGTTTTGGCCTAAATGGCCTTCCTCAGAACGAAAATACAACAGATAAACAAACATAATTACCACACACATATAAATCATTATACATCAGTCCATAATAAACAAAAAAAATAAGAAAAAGGGATCTCTCTCTGCCCAACTAGCCTGACTGACAGCTCCTCATTGTCACTCCTTCATGCTGCTGTTGAATCTCTGCCCACCATGCCTGATTGACAGCTTCTCAGTGTCCTTCCTCCATGCTGCTTGTAAGAAGACTGAAAATGGGTAAGCCACCTTCTTACAACAAGGCTTACAAATATCCATACAAATACTCTCCTCTTTACAATATTGAAATGTGAACTTACGTTGTTATGTGTTGAACCGTTCGGGACTCTGCTAATGCCTTGTTGATGTTATATGCTCAGGAAGAGTTCAGAAATCAATAATTTGTGGAATAACCATGATTTTTAATCACAGCTGTCATGTGTCTTGGCATGCTTTCCACCAGTCCTTCACACTGCTCCTGGCGCAAAATGTAAGCAGTTCTTCTTTGTTTGATGGCTTGTGACTATTCAGTATCCTCTTGATTACATTCCAGAGGTTTTCAATGGGGTTCAGGTCTGGAGATTGGGCTGCCCACGACAGGGTTACGATGTGGTGGTCTCTTAATTTTTGCCAGAGCTGTATGTTAATTCTTAGATGGCTTGAAGTGCACCCCTTTTTCTTTGATTACAGAGCACCCTGTTGGCATTAACTCAAGCATCTTCATAGTCACCTAGAATGGCTTCCAAGAGTCCGGAAGACGTTTCTAGAGATGGTTCTGAGCACTTTTTGCCTGCTTTACCTTCACTCTGAGGTCCAACTCATCCCAAATCATCTCAAATGGATAGTGGATAGACCCTCCTCCTGGTCATATAGCACTTACATAGCCTTGGAGGCAGAAGCATAGCTAGGGTTTTGGTCCAGGGGGACGAAGCTTCTGAGTGGGCCCCTAACCAGGTAACCTTGATTACAACTCGGTGATGCACTCTAATACTGGAGGAGAACCTCAGCAGATGACTGCGCTATTACTGAAGGTAATCTCTATATAGAGACCAACATAGATATTACCGCCATATGGTCAGTGGTAGATACCAGCCCTACCGAACATATAACAGATCACTGCACAGTTACAGATAATTTTTTACCGCTGACGTTCTTTCTGATGGAATCGTTCATTTTTCCCGTCTTTTCCATCTTGCCCAGACTGACATGACAACTTCTTCCAGCCACGACTTGTCTGCAGAGAATACAACAAAGACACATTTCACTTCTCATATTCCAGCCCCATCACCATCTATTCCCAACCTGCACAAACTCCTCATCCTACTGATACCCCAATACTGAGCCGCTGCTGCCGTATGTGTCCCTATTACTGCCCTTGATACCCCAATACTGAGCCGCTGCTGCCGTATGTGTCCCTTTTACTGCACCTGATATCCCAATACTGAGCCACTGCTGCCGTATGTGTCCCTATTACTGCACCTGATACCCCAATACTGAGCCTCTGCTGCCGTATGTGTCTCTATTACTGCACCTGATACCCCAATACTGAGCCGCTGCTGCCGTATGTGTCCCTTTTACTGCACCTGATACCCCAATACTGAGCCGCTGCTGCTGTATCTCCCTATTACTGCACCTGATACCCCAATACTGAGCCACTGGCGCCGTATGTGTCCCTATAACTGCACCTGATACCCCAATACTGAGCCGCTGCTGCCGTATGTGTCTCTATTACTGCACCTGATACCCCAATACTGAGCCACTGCTGCCGTATGTGTCCCTATTACTGCCCTTGATACCCCAATACTGAGCCGCTGCTGCCGTATGTGTCCCTATTACTGCACCTGATACCCCAATACTGAGCCACTGCTGCCGTATGTGTCCCTATTACTGCCCTTGATACCCCAATACTGAGCCGCTGCTGCCGTATGTGTCCCTTTTACTGCACCTGATTTCCCAATACTGAGCCACTGCTGCCGTATGTGTCCCTATTACTGCACCTGATACCCCAATACTGAGCCTCTGCTGCCGTATGTGTCTCTATTACTGCACCTGATACCCCAATACTGAGCCACTGCTGCCGTATGTGTCCCTATTACTGCCCTTGATACCCCAATACTGAGCCGCTGCTGCCGTATGTGTCCCTTTTACTGCACCTGATACCCCAATACTGAGCCGCTGCTGCTGTATCTCCCTATTACTGCACCTGATACCCCAATACTGAGCCACTGGCGCCGTATGTGTCCCTATAACTGCACCTGATACCCCAATACTGAGCCTCTGCTGCCGTATGTGTCCCTTTTACTGCACCTGATATCCCAATACTGAGCCGCTGCTGCCGTATGTGTCCCTATTACTGCACCTGATACCCCAATACTGAGCCGCTGCTGCCGTATGTGTCCCTATTACTGCACCTGATACCCCAATACTGAGCCGCTGCTGCTGTATCTCCCTATTACTGCACCTGATACCGCAATACTGAGCCTCTGCTGCCGTATGTGTCCCTATTACTACACCTGATACCCCAATACTGAGCCGCTGCTGCTGTATCTCCCTATTACTGCACCTGATACCGCAATACTGAGCCTCTGCTGCCATATGTGTCCCTATAACTGCACCTGATACCCCAATACTGAGCCGCTGCTGCCGTATCTCCCTATTACTGCACCTGCTGTTTGGTTCTCTGTGCCCTCTAAATTCTAAAGCACCCCTCTATAATATAGTAATGCCGGGTGCAAGTGCCCTAGAAAACACTGCCCATATTTTGCCCCTAGAAAGTTATAATACCCTGTGTGCCCCATTGATAGCCACAGTAACCTGAGTTCCCCTATAATAAAAAGTGCCCACTTTACATTTAATAATGTCCCGAGTCCTCCCCCCTGTACAGCTCCCTATACACAGTATGATGCTCTATTATACACAGTATAATGCACCCACACAGTATACTGACCCCTTAGTAGCCCCCAAACTGTTTGATGGCTCCAACAATGTATAATGACCCCCACACTGTAATCTCCATACTGTATGATGGCCCCCTAGATAACCTCCATATACACTAGCATAATGCACCAAATAGTCCGCAATATAGTATAATGCACTTCACATAGGCAGACTCTATAGCATACGGCAGCCCCCATAGGCAGACACTGTAATAAGGCAGCACCCCCATATAGGCAGACCCTGTAATAAGGCATTACCCCATAGGCAGACTCTATAGCATACGGCAGCCCCTATAGGTAGACCCTGTAATAAGGCATTACCCCCAAAGGCAGACTCTGTAGTATAAGGCAGCACCCCCATAGGCAGACCCTGCAATAAGGCAGCCACCACAGTAAGACCCTGTAATAAGGCAGCCCCCATAGTCAGACCCTGTAATAAGGCAGCACCCCTATAGGCAGATCCTGTAATAAGGCAGCACCCCTATAGGCAGACCCTGTAATAAGGCAAGGCCGGACTGGGACTAAAATTCAGCCCTGGCATTTGAAGTTACACAGGCCCACTTGTCGCATGGTGATTGTATAATATCTTTGTACACTTGTAGGTTACAAGAAGTTATGGGAGTGTAACACGACTATATAACACATAATTACAGCTGTATCCAGCATTACAGCTTAGTCCCAATAGAATGTAATACAGCACAGCCCCCATAGAATGTAATGCAGCCAGTCCCCATAGAATGTAATGCAGCACAGCCCCCATAGAATGTAATGCAGCACAGCCCCAAGGAATGTAATGCAGCACAGCCCCCATAGAATGTAATGCAGCACAGCCCCATAGAATGTAATGCAGCACAGCCCCATAGAATGTAATACAGCACAGCCCCATAGAATGTAATGCAGCACAGCCCACATAGAATGTAATGCAGCACAGCCCCATAGAATGTAATACAGCCAGCCCCCGTAGAATGTAATGCAGCACAGCACACATAGAATGTAATACAGCACAGCTCCCATAGAATGTAATGCAACACAGCCCCATAGAATGTAATACAGCCAGCCCCCATATTATGTAATGCAGCACAGCCCCCATAGAATGTAATGCAGCACAACCCCCATAGAATGTAATGCAGCACAGCCCCATAGAATGTAATACAGCCAGCCCCCATAGAATGTAATGCAGCACAGCCCACATAGAATGTAATACAGCACAGCTCCCATAGAATGTAATACAGCACAGCCCCCATAGAATGTAATGCAGCACAGCCCCCATAGAATATAATGCAGCACAGCCCCCATAGAATGTAATGCAGCACTGCCCCCATAGAATGTATTACAGCACAGCCCCCATAGAATGCAATACAGCACAGCCCCCATAGAATGTAATACAGCACAGCTCCCATAGAATGTAATACAGCACAGCCCCCATAGAATGTAATACAGCCAGCCCCCATAGAATGTAATGCAGCACAGCCCCATAGAATGTAATGCAGCACAGCCCCATAGAATGTAATGCAGCCAGTCCTCATAGAATGTAATGCAGCACGGCCCCCATAGAATGTAATGCAGCACAGCCCCCATAGAATGTAATGCAGCACAGCCCCCATAGAATGTAATGCAGCCCCCCCAGTAGCCCCACAATCCAGTTATCACATATATATATATATATATATATATATATATATATATATATATGTATATGTATATGTATATAAATATAAAAAAACACTCTCTTCACCTTTCCTCTTGCCCCGCGCTGCTTCCAGCTCCGGTCTCAGCAGCTGCGGTCTTCCCGACATACAGCAGGTGCGCGATGATATGACGTCATCGCGCATCCGCAGTGTCAGAGGCAGAGCGGGGAATGACAGGAGAGGGAGCTTCAGCAGACGCCCTCTCCTCCATCATTGCATTCAACTGTACCAGCGTCTATGACGCCGGTGTAGTTGAATGCGGGGCGGGGAGTGTGCCGACAGCGGGGGGAGTCTGATGACAGCGGGACGAGTGTGCCGACAGCGGAGGGAGTGTGCCGACAGCGGAGGGAGTGTGCCGACAGCGGGGGGAGTCTGATGACAGCAGGGGGAGTGTGCCGACAGCGGGGAGAGTGTGCCGACAGCGGGGGCACACTCGAGTGGCCCACTACTCCCACCGGCCCTTCTGGCATTTGCCAGAACTGCCCGATGGCAAGTCCGGCCCTGGCAGCTCCCATAGTTAGACCCTGTAATAAGGCAGCACCCCTATAGTCAGACCCTGTAATAAGGCAGCACCCCTATAGGCAGACCCTGTAATAAGGCAGCACCCCTATAGGCAGACCCTGTAATAAGGCAGCACCCCCATAGTCAGACCCTATAATAAGGCAGCACCCCTATAGGCAGACCCTGTAATAAGGCAGCCCCCCATAGTCAGACCCTGTAATAAGGCAGCATCCCTATAGGCAGACCCTGTAATAAGGCAGCCCCCCATAGTCAGACCCTATAATGAGGCAGCACCCCTATAGTCAGACCTGGTAATAAGGCAGCACCCCTATAGGCAGACCCTGTAATAAGGCAGCACCCCTATAGGCAGACCCTGTAATAAGGCAGTCCCCCCCATTGTCAGACCCTGTAATAAGGCAGCACCCCTATAGACAGACCCTGTAATAAGGCAGCACCCCTATAGTCAGACCCTGTAATAAGGCAGCACCCCTATAGTCAGACCCTGTAATAAGGCAGCACCACTATAGTCAGACCCTGTAATAAGGCAGCACCCCTATAGTCAGACCCTGTAATAAGGCAGCACCACTATAGTCAGACCCTGTAATAAGGCAGCACCCCTATAGGCAGACCCTGTAATAAGGCAGCCCCCCATAGTCAGACCCTGTAATAAGGCAGCACCCCTATAGGCAGACACTGTAATAAGGCAGCACCCCCATAGTCAGACCCTGTAATGAGGCAGCACCACTATAGGCAGACCCTGTAATAAGGCAGCACCCCTATAGGCAGACCCTATAATAAGGCAGCAGCACCCAATATATAAATAAATAAATACTCACCTCTCTTCTTCCTGGTTCCTGCGCTGATCTCCTGACAGCGGGCGCCGGGCTGTGATGTCATCGCGCCCGCTGTCAGTGTCTGCGACGTCAGACGGCGACAATGACAGGGGGATGATGGTAGAAGGAGCGCAGCGCTCCTTCTCCCATCATTGCGGTCAGCCGGTACAGCTGATCTTCCGATGACGAGCGGGGGGCCCACTGCTGGCACCGGGCCCCCCCCCCGCCTGCTCAGGGGCCCCATAGCGGCAGAGCAGGGAGATCAATTCTCCCTGCTTTGCCGCAGAATGTAACTGTATTGGCGCTTTGCGCGCGCCGATACAGTTACAGTAGCGTAGCTCCGGGTGGGCCCCCTCAGAGCACCGGGCCCAGGGCGTCCGCACCCTCTGCCCGCCCGCCCCCCCCCCCCCCTCGCACCCTACTGCTTGGAGGTGTGCTTTGTGTCATTGTCCTGTTGTACCACAAATAATGTTCAAGAATAAAGCACTCCCACTCCACCACAGTTCCCTCTCCATGCTTTACAGTGGGTATACTATATGTAGAAAACATCTGTTAAAGTTGTCCGCGTCTCACAAAGACGTGGTGGATGGATGGTAGTAAAATCTAACATTTTGACTTATCAGAGCACAAAACAAATTTCCACCTTTCTAATGAACAATCTTTGTGTCATTTGTCCCCAACAAGTATATATAGCTGTAGCTTCTTTGCAGCAATTCACCAAAAAGGCTTGCTTTTCACAGTTTCTTCTGAACAGTTGTTTGTGAGCTGTTGACTAGGGTTGAGCGAAACGGGTCGTTCATTTTCAAAAAGTCGCCGACTTTTGGCAAAGTCGGGTTTCATGAAACCCGATCCGACCCCTGTGCGGGGTCGGCCATGCGGTACGCGACTTTCGCGCCAAAGTCGCGTTTCAATGACGCGAAAAGCGCCATTTCTCAGCCAATGAAGGTAAACGCAGAGTGTGGGCAGCGTGATGACATAGGTCCTGGTCCCCACCATCTTAGAGAAGGGCATTGCAGTGATTGGCTTGCTGTCCGCGGCGTCACAGGGGCTATAAAGGGGCGTTCCCGCCGACCGCCATGTTACTGCTGCTGATCTGAGCTTAGGGAGAGGTTGCTGCCGCTTCGTCAGAAGCAGGGATAGCGTTAGGCAGGGTCCATTAACCACCAAACCGCTTGTGCTGTAGCGATTTCCACTGCCCAACACCACCTTCGGTGTGCAGGGATAGTGGAAGCTACATTTTTTTTTTTTCCCCCTCAGCGCTGTAGCTCATTGGGCTGCCCTAGAAGGCTCCCTGATAGCTGCATTGCTGTGTGTACGCCGCTGTGCAAACCAACTGCTTTTTTCAAAGCACAAATCCTCTTGTTCCTTCCTTTCTGCACAGCTATCTTTTTGGTTTGTACACACTTTTTATTTAATTTGTGCATCAGTCCACTCCTTATTGCTGCCTGCCATACCTGGCTGAGATTACTGCAGGGAGATAGTAATTGAAGGACACTCCCTGTTTTTTTTTTTTTTTTGTGGGAGATTAAGATTGACATTTCTGCTAGAGTGCCATCTCTGTCTGTGTCATCTCTCACTCAGTGGGCCATAGAAAGCCTATTTATTTTTTTGCTTGATTTGGGTTATAAAATCTACCTGAAAAAATCACTACATCAATCAGTGGGAGAAAAATATTGGCCTCAGGGCTTGTGTGCCACTCTTGACTCCTGTGTGTGCCATCTCTCAGTCAGTGGGCCATAGAAAGCCTATTTATTTTTTTGCTTGATTTTGGTTCTAAAATCTACCTGAAAAAATCACTACATCAATCAGTGGGAGAAAAATATTGGCCTCAGGGCTTGTGTGCCACTCCTGACTCCTGTGTGCATCATCACTCACTCAGTGGGCCATAGAAAGCCCTTTTTTTTTTTTTTTTGCTTTATTTGGGTTCTAAGTTCTACCTGAAAAAATCAATAAATCAATCAGTGGGAGATTAATATTGGCCTTTGGGCTTGTGTGCCAGTCCTAAGCGTGCCATCTCTCTCTCTCTCAGATAGTGGGCCATAGAAAGCCTATTTTTTTTTTTTTTTTTTCTATTGGGTTTATAAATTTTCCCTGGAAAAAAAAAAAAAAAGTGGAAGATTAACCCCTTCAAGACCCAGCCTATTTTGACCTTAAAGACCTTGCCGTTTTTTGCAATTCTGACCAGTGTCCCTTTATGAGGTAATAACTCAGGAATGCTTCAACGGATCCTAGCGGTTCTGAGATTGTTTTTTCGTGACATATTGGGCTTCATGTTAGTGGTAAATTTAGGTCAATAAATTCTGCATTTATTTGTGATAAACACGGAAATTTGGCGAAAATTTTGAAAATTTCGCAATTTTCACATTTTGAATTTTTATTCTGTTAAACCAGAGAGATATGTGACACAAAATAGTTAATAAATAACATTTCCCACATGTTTACTTTACATCAGCACAATTTTGGAAACAAAATTTTTTTTTGTTAGGAAGTTATAAGGGTTAAAATTTGACCAGCGATTTGTCATTTTTACAACGAAATTTACAAAACCATTTTTTTTAGGGACCACCTCACATTTGAAGTCAGTTTGAGGGGTCTATATGGCTGAAAATACCCAAAAGTGACACCATTCTAAAAACTGCACCCCTCAAGGTACTCAAAACCACATTCAAGAAGTTTATTAACCCTTCAGTTGCTTCACAGCAGCAGAAGCAACATGGAAGGAAAAAATGAACATTTAACTTTTTAGTCACAAAAATGATCTTTTAGCAACAATTTTTTTATTTTCCCAATGGTAAAAGGAGAAACTGAACCACGAAAGTTGTTGTCCAATTTGTCCTGAGTACGCTGATACCTCATATGTGGGGGTAAACCACTGTTTGGGCGCACGGCAGGGCTTGGAAGGGAAGGAGCGCCATTTGACTTTTTGAATCAAAAATTGGCTCCACTCTTTAGCGGACACCATGTCACGTTTGGAGAGCCCCCGTGTGCCTAAAAATTGGAGCTCCCCCACAAGTGACCCCATTTTGGAAACTAGACGCCCCAAGGAACTTATCTAGATGCATAGTGAGCACTTTGAACCCCCAGGTGCTTCACAAATTGATCCGTAAAAATGAAAAAGTACTTTTTTTTCACAAAAAAATTCTTTTAGCCTCAATTTTTTCATTTTCACATGGGCAACAGGATAAAATGGATCCTAAAATGTGTTGGGCAATTTCTCCTGAGTACACCAATACCTCACATGTGGGGGTAAACCACTGTTTGGGCACATGGTAAGGCTCGGAAGGGAAGGAGCGCCATTTGACTTTTTGAATGAAAAATTATTTCCATCGTTAGCGGACACCATGTCGCGTTTGGATAGCTCCTGTGTGCCTAAACATTGGCGCTCCCCCACAAGTGACCCCATTTTGGAAACTAGACCCCCCAAGGAACTTATTTAGATGCCTAGTGAGCACTTTAAACCCTCAGGTGCTTCACAAATTGATCTGTAAAAATGAAAAAGTACTTTTTTTTCACAAAAAAATTATTTTCGCCTCAATTTTTTCATTTTCACATGGGCAGTAGGATAAAATGGATCATAAAATTTGTTGGGCAATTTCTCCCGAGTACGCCGATACCTCATATGTGGGGGTAAACCACTGTTTGGGCACACGGCAGGGCTCGGAAGGGAAGGCGCGCCATTTGACTTTTTGAATGGAAAATTAGCTCCAATTGTTAGCGGACACCATGTCGCGTTTGGAGAGCCCCCTGTGTGCCTAAACATTGGAGCTCCCCCACAAGTGACCCCATTTTGGAAACTAGACCCCCCAAGGAACTTATCTAGATGCATATTGAGCACTTTAAACCCCAAGGTGCTTCACAGAAGTTTATAACGCAGAGCCATGAAAATAAAAAATAATTTTTCTTTCCTCAAAAATGATTTTTTAGCCTGGAATTTCCTATTTTGCCAAGGATAATGGGAGAAATTGGACCCCAAATATTGTTGTCCAGTTTGTCCTGAGTACGCTGATACCCCATATGTGGGGGTAAACCACTGTTTGGGCGCACGGCAGGGCTCGGAAGGGATGGCACACCATTTGGCTTTTTAAATGGAAAATTAGCTCCAATCATTAGCGGACACCATGTCACGTTTGGAGAGCCCCTGTGTGCTTAAACATTGGAGATCCCCCAGAAATGACACCATTTTGGAAACTAGACCCCCAAAGGAACTAATCTAGATGTGTGGTGAGGACTTTGAACCCCCAAGTGCTTCACAGAAGTTTATAACGCAGAGCCATGAAAATAAAAAAAAAAATTATTTTCTCAAAAATGATCTTTTAGCCTGCAATTTTTTATTTTCCCAAGGGTAGCAGGAGAAATTTGACCCCAAAAGTTGTTGTCCAGTTTCTCCTGAGTACGCTGATACCCCATATGTGGGGGTAAATCACTGTTTGGGCACATGCCGGGGCTCGGAAGTGAAGTAGTGACGTTTTGAAATGCAGACTTTGATGGAATGCTCTGTGGGCGTCACGTTGCGTTTGCAGAGCCCCTGATGTGGCTTAACAGTAGAAACCCCCCACAAGTGACCCCATTTTGGAAACTAGACCCCCAAAGGAACTTATCTAGATGTGTGGTGAGCACTTTGAACCCCCAAGTGCTTCATAGAAGTTTATAATGCAGAGCCGTGAAAATAATAAATACGTTTTCTTTCCTCAAAAATAATTATTTAGCCCAGAATTTTTTATTTTCCCAAGGGTTACAGGAGAAATTGGACCCCAAAAGTTGTTGTCCAGTTTCTCCTGAGTACGCTGATACCCCATATGTGGGGGTAAACCACTGTTTGGGCACACGTCGGGGCTCAGAAGGGAAGTAGTGACTTTTGAAATGCAGACTTTGATGGAATGGTCTGCGGGTGTCACGTTGCGTTTGCAGAGCCCCTGGTGTGCCTAAACAGTAGAGACCCCCCACAAGTGACCCCATTTTAGAAACTAGACCCCCCAAGGAACTTATCTAGATATGTGGTGAGCACTTTGAACCCCCAAGTGCTTCACAGACGTTTACAACGCAGAGCCGTGAAAATAAAAAATCATTTTTCTTTCCTCAAAAATTATGTTTTAGCAAGCATTTTTTTAGATTCACAAGGGTAACAGGAGAAATTGGACCCCAGTAATTGTTGCGCAGTTTGTCCTGAGTATGCTGGTACCCCATATGTGGGGGTAAACCACTGTTTGGGCACACGTCAGGGCTCGGAAGTGAGGGAGCACCATTTGACTTTTTGAATACGAGATTGGCTGGAATCAATGGTGGCGCCATGTTGCGTTTGGAGACCCCTGATGTGCCTAAACAGTGGTAACCCCTCAATTCTAACTCCAACACTAACCCCAACACACCCCTAACCCTAATCCCAACTGTAGCCATAATCCTAATCACAACCCTAACCCCAACACACCCCTAACCACAACACTAACCCCAACACACCCCTAACCCTAACCACAACCCTAATTCCAACCCTAACCCTAAGGCTATGTGCCCACGTTGCGGATTCGTGTGAGATATTTCCGCACCATTTTTGAAAAATCTGCGGGTAAAAGGCACTGTGTTTTACCTGCGGATTTTCCGCGGATTTCCAGTGTTTTTTGTGCGGATTTCACCTGCGGATTCCTATTGAGGAACAGGTGTAAAACGCTGCGGAATCCGCACAAAGAATTGACATGCTGCGGAAAATACAACGCAGCGTTCCCGCGCTGTATTTTCCGCACCATGGGCACAGCGGATTTGGTTTTTCATATGTTTACATGGTACTGTAAACGTGATGGAAAACTGCTATGAATCCTCAGCCAAATCCGCACCATGTGCACATAGCCTAATTCTAAAGGTATGTGCACACGCTGCGGATCCGCAGCAGTTTCCCATGAGTGTACAGTTCAATGTAAACCTATGGGAAACAAAAATCGCTGCACACATGCTGCGGAAAAACTGCACGGAAACGCAGCGGTTTACATTCCGCAGCATGTCACTTCTTTGTGCGGATTCCGCAGCGGTTTTACAACTGCTCCAATAGAAAATCGCAATTGTAAAACCGCAGTGAAATGCGCAGAAAAAAACGCGGTAAATCCGCCATAAATCCGCAGCGGTTTAGCACTGCGGATTTATCAAATCCGCAGCGGAAAAATCCGCAGAGGACCAGAATACGTGTGCACATTCCTAACCCTAACCCTAGCCCTAACCCTAGCCCTAACCCTAACCCTACCCCTAACCCTACCCCTAACCCTACCCCTAACCCTAACCCTACCCCTACCCCTACCCCTAGCCCTAACCTTAACCCTAACCCTACCCCTAACCCTAACCCTAACCCTAACCCTATTCTAACATTAGTGGAAAAAAAAAAAATTCTTTATTTTTTTATTGTCCCTATGGGGGTGACAAAGGGGGGGGGGGGGTCATTTATTATTTTTTTTATTTTGATCACTGAGATAGATTATATCTCAGTGATCAAAATGCACTTTGGAACGAATCTGCCGGCCGGCAGATTCGGCGGGCGCACTGCGCATGCGCCCACCATTTTGGAAGATGGCGGCGCCCGGGAGAAGACGGACGGGACCACGGCTGGATCGGTAAGTATGATACGGTGGGGGGGACCACGGGGGGGGGATCGGAGCACGGGGGGGGAATCGGAGCGCGGGAGGGGTGGAACGGAGCGCGGGGGCGTGGAACGGAGCACGGGGGGGCTGGAATGGAGCACGGGGGGGTTGAACGGAGCACGGGGGGGGTGGATCGGAGTGCAGGGGGGGTGATTGGAGCACGGGGGGGTGATTGGAGCACGGGGGGAGCGGACACGAGCACGGGGGGGAGCGGAGCACTGGACGGAGGGGAGCCGGAGCAGTGTACCGGCCAGATCGGGGGGTGGGGGGGCGATCGGAGGGGTGGGGGCACACTAGTATTTCCAGCCATGGCCGATGATATTTCAGCATCGGCCATGGCTGGATTGTAATATTTCACCCGTTATAATGGGTGAAATATTACAAATCGCTCTGATTGGCAGTTTCACTTTCAACAGCCAATCAGAGCGATCGTAGCCACGAGGGGGTGAAGCCACCCCCCCTGGGCTAAACTACCACTCCCCCTGTCCCTGCAGATCGGGTGAAATGGGAGTTAACCCTTTCACCCGATCTGCAGGGACGCGATCTTTCCATGACGCCGCATAGGCGTCATGGGTCGGAATGGCACCGACTTTCATGACGCCTACGTGGCGTCAAAGGTCGGGAAGGGGTTAATATTGGCCTCTGGGCTTGTGTGCCAGTCCTGAGCGTGCCATCTCTCTCACAAATAGTGGGCCATAGAAAGCCTATTTATTTATTTTTTTTTGGTTTTATAAATTCTCCCTTAAAAAAAAAAGGGAGATTAATATTGGCCTTTGGGCTTGTGTGCCAGTCCTAAGCGTGCCATCTCTCGCTGTCTCTCAGATAGTGGGCCATAGAAAGCCTATTTATTATTTTTTTTATTGGGTTTATAAATTTTCCCTGGAACAAAAAAAAAAAAGTGGGAGATAAATATTGGCCTCTGGGCTTGTGTGCCACTCCTGACTCCTGTGTGCGTCATCTCTCACTCAGTGGGCCATAGAAAGCCTTTTTTTGTTTTATTTGTTTTCTAAATTCTCCCTGAAAAAATCATTTTATTTTCTTTGGTTTCTAAATTCTTCCTGAAAAAATCATTTTATTCTATTTTTTTTTTCCTAAAGTCTCCCTGAAAAAAACAAAAAAAAAAAAAACAAATCAGTGGGAGATTAATATTGCCCTTTCTGCTTGTGTGCCAGTCTTGACTCCTGGGTGTGCCATCTCTCTCTCTCTCTCCAATTGTGGGCCATAGAAAGCCTATTATTTTTTTTTAGCTTGATTTGGGTTCCAAAATCTACCTGAAAAAATCACTACATCAATCAGTGGGAGATAAATATTGGCCTCTGGGCTTGTGTGCCACTCCTGACTCCTGTGTGCGTCATCTCTCACTCAGTGGGCCATAGAAAGCCTTTTTTTGTTTTATTTGTTTTCTAAATTCTCCCTGAAAAAATCATTTTATTTTATTTGGTTTCTAAATTCTTCCTGAAAAAATCATTTTATTCTATTATTTTTTTTTTCTAAAGTCTCCCTTAAAAAAAAAAAAAATCAAATCAGTGGGAGATTAATATTTACATTTGTGCTTCAGTGACAGTCCTGCGTGTGTGGCATCTCTCTCATTTGTTGCCACCAACAACAGAGTGTGTAACATTGTGCCTGATTTTCGTTGTGGTCTCACTCACCTGTAAAGGGGTAGCTAAATCATACTGAAGTTATAGCTCACCGTGTAATTTGTGTGACAGCAACAAATACCGTTAGTTTGTTTACGTTTTTAAAACAATGAGGAAGTATGGTGGAAGAGGTCGTGGCCGGGGGCGTTCATTGTCAGCTGGTAATGAGGGTAGTGGTAGTGGTGGAGCATCAGCTGGTCGTGGGAAAAAAAATATTGCACCTAAGTCTGGAGCTGTGGAGCCAGGTTCGTCGTCTGGCTACACAAGGCCTCGAACGCTCCCTTTTCTGGGAGTAGGAAAACCGCTTTTAAAGCCGGAGCAGCAAGAGCAAGTTTTGGCTTATCTTGCTGACTCAGCCTCTAGCTCTTTTGCCTCCTCTCGTGAAACTGGTAAATGTCAAAGCAGCGCGTCGTTAGTGGATGTTCACGGTCAGGGACAAGTCGCTTCCTTGTCCTCTTCAGCAAAAACAACAACAGAGAAGAATGCAGCAGGCGACACAACGGGTTACTCCATGGAGCTCTTTACACATACCGTCCCTGGCTTAGAAAGTGAAGCAGTTAACAGTCCATGCCCATTACAAGTTGAATCTGACATGGAGTGCACTGATGCACAGCCACAGCCAGACTACTATGCTGGTCCTTTGACTCAGACCACAACATTGCCCTCGCAGGGTGCTGATCAAGAATCAGACCCTGATGAGACTATGTTGCCCCATCACGAACGCTATACCACCGACCGACACGGTGACACAGACGAAGTTGCACACGAGCTACAAGAAGAGGTAATAGATGACCCAGTTCTTGACCCCGATTGGCAGCCATTGGGGGAACAGGGTGCAGCAGTTCTGAAGCGGAGGAGGAGGGGCCGCAGCAGGCATCAACATCGCAACAGGTTCCATCTGCCAGGCCCGTATCTTGCCCAAAACGCGTGGCAAAGCCAAAACCTGTTGGAGGACAGCGTGGCCATCCGGTTAAAGCTCAGTCTGCAATGCCTGAAAAGGTATCCGATGCTAGAAAGAGTGCAGTCTGGCATTTTTTTAAACAACATCCAATTGATCAGCGCAAAGTCATCTGTCAAAAATGTTCAACTACCTTAAGCAGAGGACAGAATCTGAAAAGTCTCAATACAAGTTGCATGCATAGACATTTAACCACCATGCATTTGCAAGCCTGGACTAACTACCAAACGTCCCTTAAGGTTGTAGCACCCTCGGCCAATGAAGCTAGTCAGCAACGCAACATCCCTTCCGGCAGTGTAGGGCCACCATTTTCCGCACCACCTGCAGTATCTGTGCAGGTTTCTTTGCCAGGCCAAAGCAGTCAGGGTCAGGGAATCGCCAGTTTCGTAGTAGGAAACACTGCATCTAGGGCACCGGTGGCAACAATACCATCTCCCACCGTCTCTCAGTCTGCCATGTCCACCGGCACCCCCGCTAGTTCCACGATCTCCAGCTCTCCAGTCCAGCTCACCCTACATGAGACTATGGTTAGAAAAAGGAAGTACTTAGCCTCGCATCCGCGTACACAGGGTTTGAACGCACACATAGCTAGACTAATCTCGTTAGAGATGATGCCCTACCGGTTAGTTGAAAGCGAAGCTTTCAAAGCCCTGATGGACTACGCTGTACCACGCTACGAGCTACCCAGTCAACACTTTTTTTCCAGAAAAGCCATCCCAGCCCTCCACCAGCATGTTAAAGAGCGCATCGTCCATGCACTCAGGCAATCTGTGAGCACAAAGGTGCACCTGACAACAGATGCATGGACCAGTAGGCATGGCCAGGGAGGTTACGTGTCCATCACGGCACACTGGGTAAATGTGGTGGATGCAGGGTCCACAGGGGACAGCAAGTTTGGGACAGTTCTGCCTAGCCCACGGTCTAGGAAACAATTGGCTGTAGCCGTTCGCACCCCCTCCTCCTCCTCTTCGTCCTCCTGCAGAAGCGAGAGCTCGTCCACAGACCGCAGTCGCACAACCACTCCATCCGCAGCTGCCACTGTTGCACACCAGGTCTCCCATTATGGGGCAGCTACTGGCAAACGTCAGCAGGCTGTATTGGCTATGAAGTGTTTGGGCGACAACAGACACACCGCGGAAGTTCTGTCCGAGTTCTTGCAGAAAGAAACGCAGTCGTGGCTGGGCACTGTAGATCTTGAGGCAGGCAAGGTAGTGAGTGATAACGGAAGGAATTTCATGGCTGCCATCTCCCTTTCCCAACTGAAACACATTCCTTGCCTGGCTCACACCTTAAACCTGGTGGTGCAGTGCTTCCTGAAAAGTTATCTGGGGTTATCCGACCTGCTCCTCAAAGTGCGTGGACTTTGCTCACATATCCGCCGTTCGCCCGTACACTCCAGCCGTATGCAGACCTATCAGCGTTCTTTGAACCTTCCCCAGCATCGCCTAATCATAGACGTTGCAACAAGGTGGAACTCAACACTGCACATGCTTCAGAGACTGTGTGAACAGAGGCGGGCTGTTATGTTTTTGTGGGAGGATACACATACACGGGCAGGCAGTAGGATGGCAGACATGGAGTTGTCAGGTGTGCAGTGGTCGAAGATTCAAGACATGTGTCAAGTCCTTCAGTGTTTTGAGGAATGCACACGGCTGGTTAGTGCAGACAACGCCATAATAAGCATGAGCATCCCCCTAATGCGTCTGCTGATGCAAAGTTTGACGCACATAAAGGATCAGGCGTCTGCAGCTGAGGAAGAGGAAAGCCTTGATGACAGTCAGCCATTGTCTGGCCAGGGCAGTGTACAGGACGAGGTAGCGGGCGAAGAGGAGGAGGAGGACGAGGAGGATGATGGGGATGATTATATTTTTAATGAGGAAGCTTTTCCAGGGCCACTGGAAATTGGTGGCGCGGCAAGGCCGGGTTCTGGTTTTTTGAGGGACACAAGTGACGTGGATTTGCCTGAAACTGCCCCTCAACCAAGCACAACCGCAGATTTGAGAACTGGAACTTTGGCCCACATGGCGGATTATGCCTTACGTATCCTCAAAAGGGACACACGCATAACTAAAATGATGAATGATGACGATTACTGGTTGGCCTGCCTCCTTGATCCTCGCTATAAAGGCAAATTGCAAAATATAATGCCACATGAGAACTTGGAACTAATATTAGCAACCAAACAATCAACTCTTGTTGACCGTTTGCTTCTGGCATTCCCTGCACACAGCGCCCGTGATCGTTCTCACACGAGCTGCAGGGGCCAGCAGACCAGAGGAGTTAGAGGGGCAGAAATCAGAAGTGGCGTTGGCCAGAGGGGTTTTCTGACCAGGTTGTGGAGTGATTTTGCTATGACCGCAGACAGGACAGGTACTGCAGCATCAATTCAAAGTGACAGGAGACAACATTTGTCCAGTATGGTTACAAACTATTTTTCATCCCTTATCGATGTTCTCCCTCAACCGTCATTCCCATTTGATTACTGGGCATCAAAATTAGACACCTGGCCAGAATTGGCAGAATATGCATTGCAGGAGCTTGCTTGCCCGGCAGCTAGTGTCCTATCAGAAAGAGTATTCAGTGCTGCAGGTTCAATACTAACAGAAAAAAGAACTCGTCTGGCTACCCAAAATGTAGATGATCTAACCTTCATTAAAATGAACCACAACTGGATTTCGAAATCTTTTGCCCCACCTTGCCCGGCTGACACCTAGCTTTCCTATGAAAAGGTCTTGCCTGTGGACTATTCTGAATGCCTTTTCCAATCTCGTAATTTTCTGCACCTGATTGTCCAGCATACGACATGTTTACACCTCACTAAATGGCCAAACTCCCCACACGGGGCCGTGGTATCGACACTTGGCGACAGCACCCGTGAGAGTGCAGTTTGTCTGAAGAGGTGGGTGAGCCCACTTTTGGTCGACGGCACTGCCACTGGGTCCCTCCTAGTACAATAAAGTGTCTCTGGCGGTGGTGGTGCGCACCCAACGTCAGACACACCGTTGTAATATGAGGGGCCCTGGGCCTGTACCGCCGGCCACAAGACAGTTTCCCCCCACCCCAGCTCAAACAGTGCTCTACCACTTGCAAAATTATCTCACAGCTCCACCAATGTTTAGTCTATGCGCTGACATCCTTCAATGCCTGCCACTGACAATACCATTGTATTGACATTTTTGTTATGTTAGGCCTTCGATGCTGCCCGTGTACCCCTGGAACCAATTTAAAATTGCCTACAGCCATGTGTTATTATTTTAGGCCTTCGATGCCTGTCTGTGGTCACTCCTTCCACTAGGCCTCCACTGACCACACCACTGCTGCCCGTGTACCCCTGTAACCAATTTAAAATTGCCTACAGCCATGTGTTATTATTTTAGGCCTTCGATGCCTGTCTGCGGTGACTCCTTCCACTAGGCCTCCACTGACCACACCACTGCTGCCCGTGTACCCCTGGAACCAATTTAAAATTGCCTACAGCCATGTGTTATTATTTTAGGCCTTCGATGCCTGTCTGCGGTCACTCCTTCCACTAGGCCTCCACTGACCACACCACTGCTGCCCGTGTACCCCTGGAACCAACATCAGAAAATATAAAAATAAGTATTTTGCTTATAAAAAAGAAAATACTGGAGAGATATCAAATGCAGACATTTTAACATTAAAAACAAACACATACAACAAAAATCTGGTACAGTACTAAAAATGGCCACCAGCTACAATAACTTTCTCCTGCAAGTAGTTAACTGAAAGGTTTTTTCAATTTTAAACACAGATATGGCATCCACCGAGTGTTGTCCTGTCGCGTCTTCTTTATATTATTGCCAAGAAGATGCAAAACAATGAAAATAATAAAATCATTATTTACCAAAAAAATAGAGTAAGTCAAAACCACATTGCAAATAAACATTCATTACAAATAAAGAAGCAGGGCGCGTCCGAGGGTGAGTATATACCTAATAAGAATATAATCACCCTCGGACGCGCCCTGCTTCTTTCCGACAGCCTTCCTTCCTAAGAATCAGCCCTTCCGTGGTGTAGAGAGAGGGTTTGTTACACTCCAAGGTGTTCCCCAGGTTGCCTTTCCTGAGCTTCGATCTTCCGGCTCTCGTTTAGTAGTTGTTGGAAACTACGCTGCATTGGGCCTACAAATTGGGTATGGGGTGTAGAGAGATGGTGTGTTCCACTCCAAGGTGTTCCCCAGGTTGCCTTTCCTGAGCTTCGATCTTCCGGCTCTCGTTTAGTAGTTGTTGGAAACTACGCTGCATTAGGCCTACAAATTGGGTATGGGGTGTAGAGAGATGGTGTGTTCCACTGTAGAGAGATGGTGTGTTCCACTCCAAGGTGTTCCCCAGGTTTCCTCGCCAATGCTTCGATCATCATGCTCTCGTTTAGTAGTTGTTGGAAACTACTCTGCATTAGGCCTACAAATTGGGTATGGGGTGTAGAGAGATGGTGTGTTCCACTCCAAGGTGTTCCCCAGGTTTCCTCTCCATTGCTTCGATCTTCATGCTCTCGTTTAGTAGTTGTTGGAAACTACGCTGCATTAGGCCTACAAATTGGGTATGGGGTGTAGAGAGATGGTGTGTTCCACTGTAGAGAGATGGTGTGTTCCACTCCAAGGTGTTCCCCAGGTTTCCTCGCCAATGCTTCGATCATCATGCTCTCGTTTAGTAGTTGTTGGAAACTACGCTGCATTAGGCCTACAAATTGGGTATGGGGTGTAGAGAGATGGTGTGTTCCACTCCAAGGTGTTCTCCAGGTTGCCTTTCCTGAACTTCTATCTTCAGGCTCTCATTAAATTGTGGTTAAACGGAACAACTGCATTTGGCGTACCAGTTGGTTTGGGGCCTACTATCGGTGTCTGCCGCTCCTTGCTGTTCTCCTGGTTTCCTGTCCTGAAATTCCGTTTTTAGGCGCTCGTTAAGTAGTTGTTAATGTTAGACTGCATTTGGCCTACTAGTTGGGTTGGGGCCTACTATCGGTGTCTGCTACTCCTTGCTGTTCTCCTCCACTGAACAAAGCTGTGCCGCCTGTTTACTACTGTTGCCAATTTTGAACTGCATTTCGACTACTTACTGATTTGGGCCTACTCTCTGTGTCAGCCTCTCATTCCAGTTGTCCTCCACTGCAATGCCCCCTGATTAGTCCTGTGTTACCAATTTTGAACTGCATTTAGCCCACTTTATTCTTTGGGCCTATACCTGTGTTTCCTCCTCATCCTGCCCATTGCCCAGCCAGTGATAGATGAGTCTGCTGGTACATTGACCCATAACGCAACATTTCCCGTGCACGCTACACTGCAAGATTGTGACCCTGCTGAAAGTCAGGTCCCCCTTCCCGCATACCATACCACCTTACACGGGGACAAACAGGAAGGTGCAGATGAAAGTGCAGGTTCCTTCATCAGGTGGGGGGAGGAATACTAGTTGGCGACGTCACTGGCACAGGGCCTCTCATGGTACGCAAAAGTGTTGCTGCCGGTGGGAGGCGCCCCCGCCGTGCAAACACACCGCTGTACTTTGAGGGGCCCTGTGCCAGTGCCAATGCCAACGAGTGGGCCCCCCCTGCTTGCTCAGGTTCACAGCACTTGCAAAGTTGAAATACTTACCTCTCCCTGCTCCACTGCCGTGACATGGTCCAGATTTCCTGGGCCCACTAATTACTTGAACCAGCCCTACCCACCACAACTTTAGCCAAATGACCCCCAATTTCAAATGCCTTCCAATTATTATAAGGTAAATTACGCTTGACAAGCTTCATTAAGAAGAATGGATGGTTTTGACATTAAAATGGGCACTCTAGGTGTTTTCCTGGCCCCCACTCACTGCCGACTATGCTGCCCCATTGACTTGCATTGGGTTTCGTGTTTCGGTCGATCCCGACTTTACGTCATAATCGGCCGATTTCACTCGACCCGACTTTTGAGATAGTCGGGTTTCGCGAAACCCGGCTCGACTCTAAAAAGGTCAAGGTCACTCAACTCTACTGTTGACAGTTCACAGTTTCTGAGACTTTTAACGCTTATCCTCTGCAGCAGAGGTAAGTCTTTGGCCGGCGTCACACACAGCGTAAAACAATACGGTCCGTATATTACGGCCGTAATACGCTGAAAAGTCACGAAAAAAAGTGGTCCGTAGCTCCTCCGTAGGCAGGGTGTGTCAGCGTTTTTTGCGCATGGCATCCTCCGTATGTAATCCGTATGGCATCCGTACTGCGTGGTTTTCTCGCAGGCTAGCAAAACCAACATACCGCTATAGAAGTGATCCATGTGTCCCAAAAAGAAAAGAAAATATATATATACTGTCTATATATATATATATATATATATATATATATATATATATATGTCAGTAGACACATATATTAGAGAGAAAAGCCGGTAATTCAGTGCGGTGTACAGTAAAATCACACTGACAGCTTACAGTAGAATAGGTAGAATAAATGTGTACACATAGAATAGGTATATATATATATATATATATATATATATGTCAGTGAGACACATATATGTATATATATTAATATTTATTCCAGCGCTATACAGCTTGAAAGCCGGTAATTCAATTACCGGCTTTTTCTTTCTCCTTCCTAAAACCCGACATGATTTGAGACATGGTTTACATACAGTAAACCATGTCTTCTCTCCATTTTTTTTGCAGATTCCACACTACTAATGTCAGTAGTGTGTATCTGCAAAATTTGGCCGTTCTAGCTCTTAAAATAAAGGGTTAAATGGCGGAAAAAATTGGCGTGGGCTCCCGCGCAATTTTCTCCACCAGAGTAGTAAAGCCAGTGACTGAGGGCAGATATTAATAGCCTGGAGAGGGTCCACGGTTATTGGCCCCCCCCGGCTAAAAATATCTGCCCCCAGCCACCCCAGAAAAGGCACATCTGGAAGATGCGCCTATTCTGGCACTTGGCCACTCTCTTCCCATTCCCGTGTAGCGGTGGGATATGGGGTAATGAAGGGTTAATGCCACCTTGCTATTGTAAGGTGACATTAAGCCTAATTAATAATGGAGAGGCGTCAATTATGACACCTATCCATTATTAATCCAATTGTAGTGAAGGGTTAAATAAAACACAAACACATTATTTAAAATTATTTTAATGAACTAAAAACAATGGTTGTTGCAGTATTTTATTCAACGCCCAATCCAGTCACTGAAGACCCTCGTTCTGTGAGTAAAAAAACATAATAAACCAACAATATACTTACCCTCCGCAGATCTGTAACGTCCAACGATGTAAATCCTTCTGAAGGGGTTAAAACATTTTGCAGCAAGGAGCTGTGCTAATGCAGGCTGCTCCTCGCTGCAAAACCCCAGGGAATGAGGCTAAGAATAGATCAATGATCTATATTTAGCTTCATTTGCGGTGAGGCGCCCTCTGCTGGCTGTTCATAGATCGTGGGAAATTACCTATTCTGTGTACACATTTATTCTACCTATTGGACTGTAAGCTGTCAGTGTGATTTTACTGTACACCGCACTGAATTGCCGGCTTTTCTCTCTAACAGCGCTGCGTATTTCTCGCAAGTCACACTGCTTGTCCGTGTGTAATCCGTATTTTTCACGCTTCCATAGACTTTCATTGGCGTATTTCTTGCGCAGTACGGTGACAAACGCAGCATGCTGCGATTTTGTACGGCCGTAGAAAGCCGTATAATACTGATCAGTAAAATACGGCAAATAGGAGCAGGGGCATAGAGAATAATTGTGCCGTATTTTTTGCGAGTTTTACGGACGTAGATTCTGCGCTCTTACGTCCGTAAAACTCGCAAGTGTGACGCCGGCCTTTGTTTTACTTTCCTGTGGAGGTCCTCCTGAGGACCAGTTTAATTATAGCATGGTTTTCATAACTGCTTTTGAAATTAAATTCAAGGTTCTAACAATTTTCCAGATTGAGTGACCTCTATGTATTAAAGTAATGATACTGTTAATCATAACTCCCAACTTTTGAAGAGCAGAAAGAGGAATGCCTGTAGCCACCACCCCAAGCCACATCCATTCACGATTTTTTCTACACTGGCAGGAGTGTTTCTTCATTTTTTTTCTGACTTCAGTATAAATCTACCATATGTACATTCCAATAATTGCATGAAAAAGGGTCTGTCCAAACTTCCCACTGGTACTGTATATAATGAAACGTTTTAGGCTATGTTCACACTTTGCGGATTTTGCTGCGGATCCGCAGCGGATTTGACCGCTGCGGATCCGCAGCAGTTTCCCATGAGTTTACAGTACAATGTAAACCTATGGGAAAGAAAAAACGCTGTGCACATGCTGCAGAAAAATCCGCGCGGAAACGCTGCGGATTACATTCCGCAGCATGTCACTTCTTTTCTGCGGATTTTCACCTGCTCCAATAGAAAACTGCAGATGAAAATCCGCAGAAGAAAACGCAGTAAAAACCGCGATAAATCCGCAGTAAAAACCGCAACGGGTTTTCACTGCGGATTTTGGAATTCTGCTGCGGAAAAATCCGCAGTGGAATCCGCAAAGTGTGAACATAGCCTTAGTGCAGAACTGCAGCAGATTTTTCTGCAGCAGAAACGCTGCAGAACTGCACTGTGATCACAGTACAATGTAAATCAATGTGAAAAAAAAAAAGCTGTGCACATGGTGCAGAAAAATCTGCGCAGAAACGCTGCAGATTTCAAAGAAGTGCCTGTCACTTCTTTTGTGCAGTTCTGCAGCGTTTCTGCACCCCTCCATAATAGAAATCTGCAGGTGCGTTTTTGATGCGTTTTTGTGCGTTTTTTATGCATTTTTTGTGCAGATTTGTGCTCAAAAAACGCATCAAAAAAGCATAAAAAAACGCATAAAAATGCACCTGCAGATTCTGCCAGGAGATGCAGATTTAGTGCAGAACTGCAGCAGATTTTTCTGCACCAACTCTGCATCGTGTGCACACAGCCGAAGTGATGTCTGAAATGATAAATGTAGAGCATAAACAGTTAATACACTGAGCAGCTGTGTGAGATGCTGAGCCATTGGAAGCATGGAGTTATGTTAGAAGTAGGGTTGAGCGACCTTGACTTTTTTAGGGTCGAGCCGGGTTTCGCGAAACCCGACTATCTCAAAAGTCGAGTCGAGTGAAATCGGCCGATTATGGCGAAAAATCGAGGATCGACCGAAACACGAAACCCAATGGGAATATTTTTTTTTTTTCTTCTCTCTCTCTCTCTCGTCATACGAAACGCGACTTTGGCGCGAAAGTCGCGTACCGCATGGCCGACCCCACACAGGGATCGGGTCGGGTTTCATGAAACCCGACTTTGCCAAAAGTCGGCGACTTTTGAAAATGAACGATCCGTTTCGCTCAACCCTAGTTAGAAGGTCTCACCACCTTGCTCATAGTTTACAGAGTTTGTTTGAGCTTTGAAGAGCAGATAAAAGGAGGTAAAATAAAAGCAACAAACATAGATAGTGATTCACTAGGGCTAGAACCTGAAGACCCACCTTCGCGGGCAGGGTCCTCTCTCCTCCTGTACCAGTTATGATTTGCATTGTTTAAGATTATTGTACTTGTTTTTATTATGTATACCCCTCCTCACATGTAAAGCGCCATGGAATAAATGGCGCTATGACAATAAATAATAATAATAATAATTCACAAGTAAATGGGTGAATGCTTGTCAATTGGTGTGCCAGACACGTTTATAAGATGACTCATACTGCACTGCCTTGTTTGTAGTCTGCCCAGGAAGAAGAGATAAGCCCTCGGCCCCAACTGTGTTGGGGATGATGGCAATAAAGTCTATATATATCTAAGGGAAATATACCTATGTATCAAAATTGTTGTGATCATTCCAATAATAAAGCTGGAGCCAGTCAGCATGCACAAACAGCTGGCAGATTGCAGAATATTTAGGAACTAGACGGAGGGCGAAAATGTCACAATGGGGGCAGGCTTTGCAGCGTTGGGAATCTCTCCCCACCTACCCACTGTCTCTTTCCCTTTTGTGAGGTAAAATATTGTTTAAAAACAGTCAGTGAAATATTTGCAGATCTCCTGCTGTAATGTCAGTATTGTCTTTTGCTTCCTCCCCTGCCCAGGAGACGTGGTATGCTCTGTACACGGTCAGACACAGACAATTTTTAAAATGAGATTTCGTTCGTGGGAAAACCCCTTTAATGTGGCCGGCTTCCTCTGCCTGTAGACACATAGCGCATCGGTTGCCGGGATCAGCTGAATGATTCACTGCACCTGCACGTAATTCGCGCAGGCGCAGTAAATCAGACCGTCGCTATCTTTGTGCAGACAGATAGCGGCGGTCACATTAAAACTGCGCATGCGCTCCTCCTATACAAAGGTGGTGGCGGTCAGTGAGCAATTCAGCTGATCCCGGCGGCGGCATGTTCGCAACGGTGTTCCGCTGGTGGTCCCACGCAAGAGGCTGCGTATGGGGTATACAGTGTTTGTGTATGTGTGGTGCGTACGGCATATACAGTGTGTGTGTGTGTGGTGTGTACGGCATATACAGTGTATGTTTGTGTGTGTGTGTGACACCCAAAATGGTGTCACTTGTGGGGGGTTTCCACTGTTTAGGTATATCGAGGGTACTCCAAACGCAACATGGCGTCCGATCTCAATTCCGGCCAATTTTGCATTGAAAAGTCAAACAACCTTCTCTTTCGATCTCTCTGCCATGCACCCAAACAGTTGCCCCTCCCACAAATGGGGTATTGGCATACTCAGGACAAATTGAACAATAACTCTTGGGGTCTAATTTCTTCTGTTACACTTGGGAAAATAAAAAATTTGGATCTTAAGTAATTTTTTTGGGGAAAAAAAGTTAAATGTTCATTTTTTTAAACTTCTTGAATGTGGTTTTGAGCACATTGAGGGGTGCAGTTTTTAGAATGGTGTCACTTTTGGGTATTTTCTATCATATAGACCCCTCAAAGTGACTTCAATTGTGATGTGGTCCCTAAAGAAAAATGGTGGTGTAAAAATGAGAAAGCACTGGTCAACTTTTAACCCTTATAACTCCCTAACAAAAAAAAAAAATGGTTCCAAAATTGTGCTGATATAAAGTAGACATGTTGGAAATGTTACTTATTAAGTATTTTGTGTGACATATCTCTGTGATTTAAGGGCATGAAAATTCAAAGTTGGAGAATTGCGAAATTTTCGCCAAATTTCCATTTTTTTCACAAATAAACGCAAGTCATATCAAACAAATGTTACCACTATAATGAAGTTCAATATGTCATGAGAAAACAATGTCAGAATCACCGGAATCCATGGAAGCGTTCCAGAGTTATAACCTCATAAAGGGACAGTGGCCAGAATTGTAAAAATTGGCCTGGTCATGCAAACCAATCTTGGGGGTAAAGGGGTTAAAGACACATGCACACTTTTATGTCTAATTAGTAGAGCTCTGTATATTGATTAATGAGGTAACCTATTTATACCCTACATAATTTGTTGCATTACAGCACTTTATTCGTTTTTGGACATGTCTTATTTTGCCCTGTCCTGACTTTGGTCCCCCCTTGTTTTATCTGGGATCACATTGCTAAAACACATATTTTGTATCCATCATATGTTTTTACAAGTTGATTAACTCTATGTGATTTTGATGTCAATTAAATTTTTAATTTTCAATGGCATAAATTGACTCTTTGGTTCTCCTCAGGACACTACAGTAATTGTTATGAGTTGCCAATTTATGGATATATTTAACCCCTTTACCCCCAAGGGTGGTTTGAACGTTGACAGGGACAATTTTTACAATTCTGACCACTGTCCCTTTATGAGGTTATAACTCTGGAACGCTTCAACGGATCCTGATGATTATGACACTGCTTTCTCATGACATATTGTACTTCATGATAGTGATAAAATTTCTTTGATATTACCTGCATTTATTTGTAAAAAAAAAAAACGGAAATTTGGCAAAAATTTTGAAAATTTTGCAATTTTCCAACTTTGAATTTTTATGCCCTTAAATCACAGAGATATGTCACAGAAAATACTTAATAAGTAACATTTCCCACATGTCTACTTTACATCAGCACAATTTTGGAACCACATTTTTTTTTGTTAGGGAGTTATTGTCACGGGGAGCCTAGTTAGGCTAAAGCTAATAACCCGGGCCCCTGCGATATCCCTCAGACTAGGGAAACCCTGTCTGTCCCTCTCCCAGAGATTACACTGATGGTGTGCTTGTCTGGGCTGCCAGGCCTGACCCTGATTCCTGTTTCAGTACTAATCTGAAACCTCCACCCACCACCCAGTGATAATTCCTCACAACAACCCCTACAGAAAGCACAGACAGGGAAAACCAAAAACGCATCACGCCGCAAACACACTCAGGAAAACACTATAATGTGCACAGGGCAAAACAAAACACAAATAGGAAGGAGAAATATGACAAAGGATCATACACCACCAGATATGATATTTCCACTCCAAGACCACCACTCCAAACCGAGATCACCAGATACAAGACACAAGCTATAATCGGTGACGCCCAAAGTTCAGAGGAACTATTTAAAGGCCGTGGGCGTGACCCAGCCTCCAATCCGACTACCAGCTAGATTAACTCGGGACAACCTAGATAAAATCTAGCCGGTGCCACTGAGCGCATAGTGGATGAATGCAGTATGAATAGCCCTAGTGTGAATAGCGTCCGACATGACAGTACCCCGCCTTCTACGAGGGACCCCAGGGCCCTAACGACTTATAGGACCCGGCTTGTCCGGATGGCGGCGGTGAAACATACTGACCAGCCGGTCCGCATGAATGTCCGAGGCTGGTACCCAAGACCTCTCCTCAGGCCCATAACCACGCCAGTGTACCAGGTATTGTAAAGTGCGGCGCACTACTCGAGTCAACCACCTTGGAAACTTCAAACTCTAAATTGTCATCCACCAAAACTGGAGGTGGCATCGGCGCCGCGTCGACGGAACCCACCACCTTTTTTAATAAAGACCTGTGGAGCACATTGTGAATCTTATATAACGTAGGGAGCTCCAAACGGTAGGCTACCGGGTTAATGATGGCAGTGACCCTAAACGGACCAATAAACCTTGGACCCAATTTAAGGGATGGTATTTTGAGTCGTATGTTTTTTGTGGACAACCATACCCAGTCACCCACACTCAGGTCCGGACCTGGCACACGTCTACTGTCAGCCACACGTTTGTACCTTGCCCCACGCTCAACAGGCGCTGTTTCACTCTATTCCAGACTGATGACAGTTGTGCTCCTAACTGGTCCTCCTCCGGGACGCCGGAAGAGCCCCCCGACTCAAAGTACAAAATTGAGGATGGTGCCCGTAAACACAAAAAAACGGAGACTCCCCAGAAGATTCCTGGCGGTGATTATTTATGGCAAACGCAGCCAAAGGAAAGAACGTCGACCACTCATTCTGGTTGTCAGAAACAAAGCAGCGTAAGTACTGCTCCAAATTTTGGTTCATCCGCTCAGTCTGACCATTAGACTGAGGATGAAATGCCGAAGAATGTGACAACTTGATCCCCAGCCGTGAGCAAAATGCTTTCCAAAACTTTGCCACAAACTGAGAACCCCTATCAGACACGATGTCAGATGGGACCCCATGAAGTCTGACCACCTCCTGCACAAATACCTGAGCAAGAGTCTTAGCGTTAGGCAACGAAGGTAAGGACACAAAGTGCGACATCTTTGAGAACCGATCAACAATCACCAAGATGACCATGTTCCCAGCTGAGGAGGGCAAATCTGTGATAAAATCCATGGAGATCTCCGTCCACGGCCTACTGGGTACCTCGAGAGGAAGTAGTGTGCCAGCAGGACGGGAGTGGGGCATCTTAGCCCTAGCGCACGTGGTGCATGCTGACACATACGAGACCACGTCCTGTCGGATTTTGGGCCACCAAAACCGATGTGACACCAACTCCAAAGTACCCCTAACCCCAGGGTGACCAGCCAGGACAGCATCATGGTGTTCCGCCAATACCTTTAGGCGAAGATGGAGCGGTACAAACAATTTGTTAAAGGGAACCTGTCACCCCGTTTTTTCAGATTGAGCTATAAATACTGTTAAATAGGGCCTGCGCTGTGTGTTACTATAGTGTATGTAGTGTACCCTGATTCCCCATGTATGCTGAGAAATACATTACCAAAGTCGCCGTTTTCGCCTGTCAATCAGGCTGGTCTGGTCAGGTGGGTGTGTTCACAGCGCTCTTTTCTTCCCCAGCTTTCCGTTGGTGGCATAGTGGTGTGCGCATGTCCAAGGTCCGAATTCCCTGCGCCCACGTGAAGACACAGCGCGCGATCTGCGCTGTCATCCCTTTCATCGGTGGGGGCGGCCATCTTCCTGGAGCTGCGCGTGCGCAGATGGAGTGCTCTGCTGCACGGGGCTTCAGGAAAATGGCCGCGGGATGCCGCACGTGCGCACAAGAGATCGCGGCGGCCATTTTCCCAAAGCCGAGTTTGCATCTCGGCTTTGGGAAGATGGCCGCCCCCACCGATGAAAGGGATGACAGCGCAGATCGCGCGCTGTGTCTTCACGTGGGCGCAGGGAATTCGGACCTTGGACATGCGCACACCACTACGCCACCAACGGAAAGCTGGGGAAGAAAAGAGCGCTGTGAACACGCCCACCTGACCAGACCAGCCTGATTGACAGGCGAAAACGGCGACTTTGGTAATGTATTTCTCAGCATACATGGGGAATCAGGGTACACTACATACACTATAGTAACACAGCGCAGGCCCTATTTAACAGTATTTATAGCTCAATCTGAAAAAACGGGGTGACAGGTTCCCTTTAATGGGAAGCTCAGATAGTACCTCCTCCTGAGCCTTGGCAATCTCAGCCTCAACCTCGGTTGTGAGAGACGAGACCACTACACCCTTTTGGAGGATGGGTACGGGTTCTTCCCGAGGTTCTCCCCCCGGAAAACACCTGGACAAAGCATCCGCTTTATTGTTCTTAGACCCAGGTCGGTAAGTAACAAAAAAGTTGAACCGCGAGAAAAACAATGCCCAGCAAGCCTGCCTGGAGGACAGACGCTTGGCAGACTCCAAATAAAGCAAATTCTTATGGTCGGTAATAACAGTAACCTGGTGAACCGACCCCTCCAAAAAGTGTCGCCATTCCGCAAAGGCCAACTTGATAGCCAACAACTCCCTGTTGCTGATATCGTAGTTACGTTCGGCGGGCGACAGTTTCTTGGAGAAATAGGCGCAAGGACGCAACTCGCTCAAGGATGAGCCTTGTGACAGCACCGCCCCCACACCAACCTCAGACGCATCGACTTCCACGGTAAATGGTTTTGATACGTCCGGCTGCACCAGAATGGGGACCGAAGCAAAACTGTTCTTAAGAAATTCAAATGCGCGCACAGCAGCCTCCGGCCAGGCGGAGAAATTGGTACCCTTTTTCGTCATGTCAGTAAGCGGTTTAGCAATGGTAGAAAAATCTTTGATAAACTTCCTATAGTAGTTAGAAAACCCAAGGAACCGCTGAAGCGCTTTTAGGTTATCAGGCCGTTCCCAACGCAGCACCGCTTGCACCTTAGCGGTGTCCATTTTAAACCCAGAAGCGGACACAATATAACCCAAGAAAGGCAACTCCTGGACCGAAAATACACATTTCTCCAGTTTTGAATAAAGCTTATTCTCTCTGAAAAGCTGTAACACCTGCCTGACATGCTCTAAATGAGTATCACGGTCGCAAGAATATATGAGAATGTCATCAAGGTACACAATAACGAATTTCCCCAAAACATGCGAGAACACATCATTTATGAAATGTTGAAATACTGCAGGCGCGTTTGTCAACCCAAATGGCATCACCAAATTTTCAAAATGACCCTCTGGAGTATTAAAAGCCGTCTTCCACTCATCACCTTGACGGACTCTTATGAGGTTGTATGCCCCCCTGAGGTCAAGCTTGGTAAACCACTTAGCACCTGCCACTTGGTTGAACAAATCAGGTATCAGTGGCATAGGGTATGGATCACGAACCATAATCTGGTTTAACTCCCTAAAATCCAGACACGGGCGTAGTCCGCCATGTTTCTTCTTAACGAAGAAGAACTCCGCTGCCACCGGCGAGGACGAAGGCCTGAGGTGCCCTTTGCTCAAACTTTCAGCAATGTAATCCTTTAACGCTTGCCTCTCAGGACCAGAGATGTTAAACATCCTTGCTTTCGGCAATTTGGCCCCTGGTTTAAACCTGATAGTACAGTCATAGGGGCGATGTGGTGGCAATTCAGAGCAACCATTCTCTGAGAACACATCCGCGAAATCCAGCAGTGACTCAGGAATGCTAGGAGTCATCGCGGACACACATGTGGCCAGGCAATTCTCCTGGCAGAATTCGCTCCACTGAATTATGTCCTGAGTTTTCCAGTTAATCACCAGGTTGTGCATAGATAACCATGGAAAACCCAAAACCATTTGTGCAGGAAGATTCCTGAGTACCCTCGGAATGTAGGACCCCAATGTGGAGTTTCACTTCAGCCACAAACTCAGTAATCTCCCCCTGTGGGAGAGGAGCAGCATTGATGGTGACCACCCGGATAGGATGAGGCAGTTTTTCGATCCTGAAACCAGCTGTGCGCGCAAACTCCTCATCAATGAGATTAGTGGCAGAACCACTATCCACAAAAACAGTGATTGGCAGCTCTCTGCCAGCGATCATAACTTTGGCAGGGAGCATGCATTGAGAAACCACCATGGAAGATATGCATAAGCTCAGATTGGCCTCCTCCACACCCTCTGAGCTTAGTAGTTTTCCGCCGTTGCGCTTTTCTTAGATAGCAGAGGACAAGTATTTACATAATGACCAGTTTTACCACAGCAAAAACAGAGTCCCTGCTTCCTGAGTAGAGGGGCTCGATGTTTAACATGTGACACCCCTGCGATTTGCATAGGCTCCGTGGTCTCACCTGCAGCAACCTCACGTGTACCTACGCCCTCCCCCATAAGCGGCGTCTCTTGCACCCCCTGACGCAAACGGTGATCAATGCGGACAACAAGACTCATAGCGAACTCTAGAGAAGCAGGAGTCTCGTACATCAGAAGGGCTTTTTTAACCCTTCCTGAAACCCCATGAATAAACTGACTCCGCAGCGCTGGATCATTCCATTGTGTGTCAACTGCCCAGCGGCGAAATTCAGAACAGTAATCCTCCGCCATTCGCTCCCCCTGGCGGAGAGCGCGTATTTTAGACTCTGCTAGAGCCAGTCTGTCAGGATCATCATAAATGAGTCCAAAAGCAGAAAAAAACTCTCCACTGAGTTAAATGCAGCTGAATCAGATGGTAACGAAAACGCCCATGCTTGGGGGTCCCCGTTGAGTAATGACAACACCAGGCCCACACGCTGAGCCTCATTAACTGAGGAGATCGGGCGCATACGAAAATAGAGTTTCCAAGTTTTAAGAAAAACAACAAATTTACTGCATTCCCCAGCAAACCTCTCAGGTAACGGAAACTTAGGCTCAGCACCTCTACCTGCAGATTCAGCTTGCACATTAGCTACTACTAGACCCTGTTGTTGAACTGCCCCCTTCAACTCAGTGACCTGTAGGGACAGCGCCACCAACTGGCGAGTTATGGAAGTCATAGGATCCATGGAATACAAAAATATGGGCCGATTATAATGTCACGGGGAGCCTAGGTAGGCTAAAGCTAATAACCCGGGCCCCTGCGATATCTCTCAGACTAGGGAAACCCTGTCTGTCCCTCTCCCAGAGATTACACTGATGGCGTGCTTGTCTGGGCCGTCAGGCCAGGCCCTGACTCCTGTTTCAGTACTAATCTGAAACCTCCACCCTCCACCCAGTGATAATTCCTCACACCAACCCCTACAGAAAGCACAGACAGGGAAAACCAAAAATGCACCATGCCGCAGACACACTCAGGAAAACACTATAATGTGCACAGGGCAAAACAAAACACAAATAGGAAGGAGAAATATGACAAAGGATCATACACCACCAGATATGATATTTCCACTCCAAGACCACCACTCCAAACCGAGATCACCAGGTACAAGACACAAGCTATAATCGGCGACGCCCAAAGTTCAGAGGAACTATTTAAAGGCTGTGGGCGTGAACCAGCCTCCAATCCGAGTACCAGCTAGATTAACCCCGGACAACCTAGATAAAATCTAGCCGGCGCCACTGAGCGCATAGTGGACGAATGCAGAATTACCACTGTCTGTTGGACGCCCTAGTGTGAATAGCGTCCGACATGACAGTTATAAGGGTTAAAAGTTGACCAGCAATTTCTCGTTTTTACTGTACAACACCATTTTTTAAGGGACCACATCACATTTGAAGTCATTTTGAGGGGTCTATATGATAGAAAATAACCAAGTGTGACACTATTCTAAAAACTGCATCCCTCAAGGTGCTCAAAACCACATTCAAGAAGTTTATTAACCCTTCAGGTGTTTTACAGGAATTTTTGGAATGTTTAAAAAAAAATGAACATTTAACTTTTTTTCACAAAAAATTTAATTAAGCTCCAATTTGCTTTATTCTACCAAGGGTAACAGGAGAAAATGGACCCCAAAAGTTGTTGTACAATTTCTCCTGAGTACACCGATACCCCATATGTGGGTGTAAACCACTGCTTAGGCACATGGCAGAGCTCGGAAGGGAAGGAGCCGTTTGACTTTTCAATGCAAAATTGACTGGAATTGAGATGCCATGTTGCGTTTGGAGAGCCCCTGATGTGCCTAAACATTGAAACCCCCCACAATTGACACCATTTTGGAAAGTAGACCCCCTAAGGAACTTATCTAGATGTGGGGTGAGCATTTTGACCCACCAAGTGCTTCACAGACGTTTATAATGCAGAGCCATAAAAATAAAAAATCATATTTTTTCACAAAAATTATCTTTTCGTCCCCAATTTTTTATTTTCCCAAGGGTAACAGAAGAAATTGGACCCCAAAATTGTTGTGCAATTTGTCCTGAGTACGTTGATACCCGATATGTGGGGGTAAACCACTGTTTGGCGCATGGCAGAGCTCGGAAGGGAAGGAGCGCCGCTGGACTTTTCAATGCAAAATTGACTGGAATTGAGATGGGACACCATGTTGCGTTTGGAGAGCCCCTGATGTGCCTAAAGATTGAAACCCCCAACAAGTGACACCATTTTGGAAAGTAGACCCCCTAAGGAACTTATCTAGATGTGTTGTGTTTGAACCCCCAAGTGTTTCACTACAGTTTATAACGCAGAGCCGTGAAAAAAAAATTCTTTTTTTTTTCACAAAAATTATTTTTTAGCCCCCAGTTTTTTATTTTCCCAAGAGTAAGAGGAGAAATTATACCCCAAAAGTTGTTGTCCAATTTGTCCTGAGTACGCTGATACCCCATATGTGGGGAGAACCACCGTTTGGGCGCATGGCAGAGCTCGGAAGGGAAGGAGCACCGTTTGGAATGCAGACTTAGGTGGATTGGTCTGCAGACGTCACATTGCATTTGCAGAGCCCCTGATATACCTAAACAGTAGAAACCCCCTACAAGTGACCCCATATTGGAAACTAGACCCCCCAAGGAACTTATCTAGATGTGTTGTGAGAACGTTGGACCCCTAAGTGTTTCACTACAGTTTATAACGCAGAGCCGTAAAAATAAAAAAATCATTTTTTTCCCACAAAAAGGGTTTTTTAACCCCCCAAATTTTTATTTTCCCAAGGGTAACAAGAGAAATTGGACCCCAAAAGTTGTTGTCCAATTTGTCCTGAGTACGCTGATACCCTATATGTTGGGGTAAACCCCTGTTTATGCGCACGGGAGAGCTCGGAAGGGAAGGAGCACTGTTTTACTTTTTTCAACCCAGAATTGGCTGGAATTGAGATCAGACGCCATGTCGCATTTGTAGAGTCCTTGATGTGCCTAAACAGTGGAAACCCCCAATTAAAAATGAAACCCTAACCCAAACACACTCCTAACCCAAACACACCCCTAACCCTAATCCCAACTCTAACCATAACCCTTACCACACCCTAGACCTGAACATGCCCCTAACCCTAAGCCCAACCACACACCTATCGCCAACCACACCCCTAACTCCAACACACCCCTAACCCCAACCCTAACCACACCCCTAAATCCAACACACCCCTAACACTAATCCCAACCATAACCCTAACCCTGACACACCCCTAATCCCAGCCGTGAATGTAATCCAAACCATAACCCTAACTTTATCCCCAACCCTAACTAGCCCCAACCCTAAATTTAGCCCCAACCCCAACCCTAACTTTAGCCCCAACCCTAACTTTAGCCTCAACCCTAGCCCTAAATTTAGCCCCAACCCTAACCCTAACTTTAGCCCCAACCCTAACTGTAGCCTTAACCCTAACTCTAGCCCCAACCCTAACCCTAACCCTAGCCCCAACCCTAACCCCAACCCTAATCCTAGCCCCAACCCTAACCCTAGCCCCAACCCTAACCCTAGCCCCAACCCTAGCCCTAACCCTAGCCCCAACCCTAACCCTAGCCCCAACCCTAGGCCCAACCCTAACCCTACCCCAACCCTAGCCCCAACCCTAACCCTAGCCCCAACCCTAATCCTAGCCCTAAGACTAGCCCTAACCCCAATAGGAAAATGGAAATATATACATTTTTTTATTTTATTATTTTTCCCTAACTAAGGGGGTGATGAAGGGGGGTTTGATTTACTTTTATAGCGGGCTTTTAGCGGATTTTTATGATTGGCAGCTGTCACACACTAAAAGACGCTTTATATTGCAAAAAATAGCTTTTGCGTCCCCACATTTTGAGAGCTATAATTTTTCCATACTTTGGTCGACAGAGTCATGTGAGGTCTTTTGTGGGACGAGTTGACGTTTTTATTGGTACCATTTTTGGGTATGTGACATTTTTTTATCGCTTTTTATTCCGATTTTTGTGAGGCAGAATGAGCAAAAACCAGCTATTCAAGAACTTCTTTTGGGGAGGGGGGGGGGAGGCGTTTATACCGTTCCGCGTTTTGTAAAATTGATAAAGCAGTTTTATTCTTCGGGTTAGTACGATTACAGCGATACCTCATTTATATTTTTTTATGTTTTGGTGCTTTTATACGATAAAAACTATTTTATATAAAAAATAATTGCATCGCTTTATTTTGAGGACTATAACTTTTTATTTTTTCGCTGATGATGCAGTATAGCAGCTTGTTTTTTGCGGGACAAGATGATGTTTTCAGCGGTACCATGGTTATTTATATCCGTATTTTTGATCGCTTGTTATTCCACTTTTTGTTTGGCGGTATGATAATAAAGCGTTGTTTTTTGCCTCGTTTTTTTCTTTTTTTTTACGGTGTTCACTGAACGGGTTAACTAGTGGGACAGTTTTATAGGTCGGGTCGTTATGGACGCGGCAATACTAAATATGTGTAGTTTTATTGTTTTTTTTAATTTAGATGTAGAAATGTATTTATGGGAACAATATATGTATTTTTTTCTTTATTTAGGAATTTTTTTTTTTTAGTTTTTTTTTACACATCTGAATATTTTTTTTTACACTATAACATTGCCCCAGGGGGGACATCATGTTATAGGGTCAGATCGCTGATCTGACACTTTTGCACAGCACTGTGTCAGATCAGCGATCTGACAGGCAGGGCTACAGGCTTACCAGTGCCTGCTCTGAGCAGGCGCTTGTAAGCCACCTCCCTGCAGGACCCAGAAGCAGCCCTGCGGCCATTTTAGATCCGGGGCCTGCAGGGAGGAGGCAGGAGACCCTTGGAGTAATGCAACCACATCGCGTTGCTCCGAGAGTCTCAGGGAAGCACACAGGGAGCCCCCTCCCTGCGCGATGCTTCCCTATACCGTCGGAACACAGCGATCATGTTTGATAGCGGTGTTTCGGGGGTTAGTATGCCAGGAACGGTGATCGCTCCTGGCACATAGTGCCGGATGTCAGCTGCGATAGTCAGCTGAAACCCGGCCGCACTCCCCCCATGAGCGCGGCCAATCGCATATGACGTACTATCCTGTCGGTGGTCATACGGTCCACACCACCTCGACGGGATAGTACGTCATATGTCAGAAAGGGGGTTAATATAAGGAACTGGTATCATACAATAGCCTTTGTTGGTGATGACAGCTTCATGATGCCTCCTGTAAAGAGAAACTAATTGCATGCATTACTCAGGTGTGATTTTGGACCATTCTTCCACTCAAATACTCTTCAAATCCTGAAGAGCTTTAGTTCCTAACAGAAATGGTATATTGGATTCAGGTCAGGTGATTGACTGGGACATTCTAGCAGCTTTATTTTTTTTCTCTAAAACCAATTAAAAAATCCCCACAAAATGATGTTCCCACCTCCAGACTTCACTTGGTATGGTGTTTTTGGGGTGATACGCAATGCCTTTTGGCCTCCAAGCATGGTGCATTATGGCATCCAAAGAGTTCAATTTTGGTCTTACCTGACCAGACTATATTCTCCCAGTATTTCACAGTCTTGTCTAAATCTTTTTGAGCAAACTTTAAATGCCCTTGAAAATACTTTTTGTTCCGCAATGGTCTTGCTTGGTGAGAGTGCATGCAGCCATGGAGGTTGAGTGCCTTACTTAGTGATTAGTTTGAAAAAAATGTGTTTGCTGATTCCAGTTCTTTCTCTTGCGCTCCACAGGTGGGTTCTTGGTTCTTGAACAACTCTTCTGATAATTCTTTTCACTCCTCTGTGAAATCTTGTGGAGAGCGCCTGGTCACGACTTGTTTATTGTGAAATTATATTCTGTCCATTTCCGGATTCTGATCAAAACGGTGCACTCTGGAACCTTCAGAAGTTTAGAATTCTTCTGTAACTAATGCCATCAGTATGTTTTGCAACAATAAGGTTGTGAAGGTCTCGACACAGCTCAATACTTATTTCACCTGCTATACATTATATACAGTATATATATATATATATATATATATATATATATATAGTTAGATCTGCCTACTTGGTCACACACAGAGGTAAACACAAGAACGCTGTCTCTTTAAAATTTCCGCTGGTTTATTGAGGTACAACATAAACCAGGACACGGTTAGCAACATAGACACGGCCTTTCTGACCTAATGGGAAAACAAAACAAATGGCACAGTTTGTGTTACTGCGGGAATCCGCCTGCTCAGGAAACAAACATAAATAAAAAGTTCAATGTTCCTTATTCTTAAACACATCTCTGGAGCCCCCATCTCCAGGCACACCCAACACTGAATGAGCCACTTTGATTTTGAGTATGAATCTAAATCCAGACCTCCATGGAATATGAATTTTGATTTATATTGATTTTTATTTTTATGTTTTATTGTTCTCAATGAATGAATAAAGATTTGCAACTGGAATATTTCATTCAGTGATATCTATGATGTGGTATTTTAGTGTTCCCTTTATTTTGAGCAGTGTATATATGTATATATATATTGGAGTTTTTATATGTAACACTACTGTATATGATGAAGGCCATAAACTTGTCCTAAAAAGTGGTGTAACTTTTCATTACAAAATGAATATACTTTCTGTTCATAAAACCCAGAAATTCACTGCTATGTTAGTAACAGATACTCTAGCGCCACCTAGTGCCAATGATATAAAGTATAGAACTAAATTTCAATCCTTAGAAATATGCGTTAAAGCACCAATCCAGTGTTTTTTTTAATTTTACCGCTGGATTGGAATTACTAATCCATGTTCCCTGCTCCTATCATTATACTTACTTTTGTTCTTCCCGGCATTGAAATAAAAAATGAAAAAAATGCTGAAGTGGTGCTTTAAATAGAGAGCAGCTCCGCTCAGAGTTGACAGCAGCGAGAAATAATAAGTAGCTAGTAGTAGGGTTTTCCCGAGTATGCTTGGGTGTCCTCCGAGTACTTTGGCATGCTCGGAGATTTCGGTTTTTGTCGACACAGCTGCATGATTTGCAGCTGCTGGACAGCCTGAATACAAGAGGGGTTGCATGTTGGTTAGGGAATCCTCACATGTATTTTACAATGACAAAAACGAAATCTCCGCCCAAAATACTTGGAGACCACCCAAGCATACTCGGGAAAACCCGTGCAACAAGTATACTCGCTCATCACTAGCAGCTAGGAATGAACCACCAAGCTTCCTGGATTGGCAGAACCACAACTTCCAGTAGTAAAAACAGTGCTACTATATTGTCAACCTGCATTGTCTGCCACCTGAAGCCAGTGCAGCGCCCCAGAGACCTGGTCGTTGCAGTAATGTCGCTCTGCCTCTAAGGGGAGTGATGGTACGTCTGATGGCACTAAAGGAGTTCATCTGACCAGGTATCACCAGCACACATTACACTTCACACTCCGGCCACTAGGGGGAGCAAAAGGTTTTATTTATTAGGCCACTCCTCACACTGGTAAAACTAGTGGTTGGATTGGAAGTTAGTTCAGAGCTGACGGGGTTTTGCCCAGGCAACATCCCGTGGCAGGGGGTGTTGCGCGGGAGACTTCAGGGGAGTCCCTGTCAGGCGTGGGAACCTGGCAGAGACTTAGCGACAAGGACAGATCGTTACAGAGCCGCGCCTGCACTACCTTGCGGCGGCATCTAAAGAAAGGACACGAAGCGAAGGATATTGTGGACAGTGAGAAACGAGATCAAGCACAAAGGAGAGCCAGTAGGAGTCGTGCCCCGAGAACGGCAACATCCTACTGAGGCGCATAGCCGGTGACCGGAACACCGAGGAAGTAACTGACTTTATGCCTTACTTCAAATACCGCAGGACAGTTAATTATAGGTTGGCTGTCTACCTTACGTCACCTAAGCAGACATAGGGGGCAACCGTGGAGAGGGGCGTCTCTAGGGTCCCAGAATAGCTCTGAGCCTTCCCGTCAAACGGGTGCGTCCTAGCCATAACAAACTTGGGGGTCGGAGAATAGAAAGAATAGAAAGAACAAGAAAGAACGAGAACAGAAGTGAGGACTATCCCGAATGCTCAGCAGGGAAGCACTACAACACACAGGCGCTAGTGGTAGGCAACGATTTCCACCTGCAAAGGGAACTCTGGATGTGCCTTCGGACCGGCCGGTCTCAGACAGCCCTGTTAACAGTGCTCTGGATTGAAGATCCTGAAGTCACCAGTAAAGAGGTAAAGAGACTGCAACCCTGTGTCCTCGTTATTGACTGCACCTCACACCATCGCCACCTACACTACTGGGAAGCCCTGGGGACTCACTTCACCTGTGGGAAGGTATACCATCTAGCTGCAATCACATCACCCCAGTAGACCCCGAGCAGCGTCGGTCGACCTGACCGAATACCACAGGTGGCATCACGAAACCTTAGCCGACTTTCATCATCCCTTTTATTGGATGTCCCTTAGCAGGGTCACGGACCGGGTCCAGCCACCGTGACAACCCCAGAACTGAGCCAGAGGGAACCGGTACCGAGTAATCCGCGGCCCTGCATCTGGGGGCGCTCCAACTTGGCGTCACGAACAGGATCTACTTAAGCCTGAGAAGCAGGTCATGTGTGCCTTGGAACTGTGATTGAATTGTGCTTGAACCGTGATTTATTGCAAGGACTGTGTATTGCTAATTGCCGCATGATTCCCGCCAAAACCGCCGCCATTGCTGCGCCACGAGGAGCGCAGGAGAAGAAGGAGGGCGTGCCATGGGAGGAGATCGAGAAAGCGGCGCCAAAAGCAGCATCCGCCCCCTCCGACTACGGCTGCAGGATGACGAGCTCAGGAATGCAGGAGCTCAAACCCCAGAAATGGAGGAGCCTCTTGTGTGTGCCACCGCAGATCAAGGAGCAGAGATGACGACCAGAGAGTACCTGAACTACGACGAAGTAGCTCAGGATCCCCTCAGCGCAGCGGAGGTGGACCAGAGCCTGCCGCTGCTGGAGGCACCAGACCGCCCGACTCCGGACGTGGGGTCAGCGACGGCGAAGAAATGGAAGTCGGAGCTGTGCCAGAAGATCGCACAGGGAGAGCCGTGGTCAGAGCCGCAGCAGACTCCAGTGTCCTCGTCAGCAGAGCCGATCGACATCGGTGGAACCACATCAGACGCAGGTACCAAAAGCGACCCTGCCCCACCGACTGATCCAGCTCCAGCGACCGCTCCCCGTCCCATCTATGACTGGTCCCCCGCTGCTGAGATTGTGGTGGCGGCCCTTTACGCCATGAAGGGGATACTGCCCCCGCTACCGACACCTATGGGCGAACCGATAGATGTGAGTCATGAAGGGGTGATCTTTGAATGGGATGCTCCAAGGTTCCAACCAGACGGGTCCAGACAGGAGGGCTCTTATGTTGTCGGGCTCACCTGGGAGCAGTATCAACGAAGCTTAATTTCGCAGTGGAAAGACCGAGAACGAACGGAACAGACTGCCCGACCAGAGGTACGGAAACCCATCATCAACTGCTGCCCTGAGAGTTTGGTGAAACAGGGGATAGTGCTGGCCTTCCACCTGAGAAGGGGTCGTGGCTTTATACTGGAGCCAGGGCTGCCGACTGAAGTCTTTGTGACTAGTTGTAATGTAGAACCCCAGTCCCACAGTGTACCTCCTACCCGAAACTTGTACAGAGGGGATCATGTGACTTACACTCACCACTGGAGTGAGCGAGGATGGTATGTCAAGAGGGTCAGATGATGCGCACTTGTGGTCGCGCTGTCTACGATCACGACCGAAACCGGTGACGGTACTCCGCTGACCCCCGACCCCGCAGGACCTAGCACTACTACCCCGGCGTGTGGTGTCCTGCTTGTGGAATCTGCCACCGGCACCGCCGTTCGTACCCAGACCACTAATGACTTGATGATGCCTGAGAGACAATCCAAAGACGTTAAGACAGTGCTGGACGATGGCACAGGGCCAGACCTTCACCGGTCGGGAAGTGAACACTACCGACTGATGTCTTGCGATCTACTATAGTAATAAACCTCGAAACCCTGACAAATTGTAAATAGTTAACTGTCTGTTTCCTGCTCTGTTGCTACTTGAACTCGCCTAGGGTTAATCCTTAAAGGGGTCCCTTTGTTTACCCGGGATCCCTACTGTTTTATTTTATTTTTGCACAAGTTCATCACTGTTTAAAAGACTGCTGAATCATGGACGGTGAATGATTCACAAACTGTTTTGTAAATAGTTCGCACCTTCTTAAAGGTGCCCTCTACTGGTTTTACAAAGAAAGAAGGCTTTGTGAAGAGACTGTTTTTGAATACAGCACAGAAGTTCTTGCTTTCCAACGGACTTGCAGATAGAGAGAATCTGCACTCCCTCAGAGAGACTTGGTTCCCTCTTAAAGGGAATGTTTACGTGTTGCACTTAAGTATAATGTTGCCTTAAGAAAGTTAAATTGTAATAATGTTGAGACTTAGGAAATGTTAATAATGTTACTAGAGATTGAGGACAGGAAAAGTTGGAAGCCAAATTTCAACATAGTGAACCCGTAGGGGTTAGAGAGTCCTCCTGAGAACCATAGAAAGATGGTTGATTGCGACAATGGCAGTAGGCCCAGACAAGGAGCTAGGCGGTCCTGCATTTGTGAAGTTAGAAAAATAAAGAAAAAGTTGAGTTTGCATTATAGTACTTTATAGTAAGCCTTTAGTGGGTTCAGCCTATACGCCCTTAAAGGAGAAGTTAAATTATTGTTCAGAATTTGCACTTAGTAGAATACCCGGCAGGGTACCAGAAGTTATTTATAGTCAGAGTGTTATCTAAAATATTTAACCTTGTTTTTGTTTGTAACGTTCAAGTGCCCTCACCTCCCATAAAGGGAAGCATTGTTATATTTTCCTTGCATTTCAAAAATTTGCATGTCTTTTGCTAACATGTATTGTTGTTCTTTTTCCCAGTCCAGGAGTACTGGATTTAACCGGGGGGGAGTGCAGCGCCCCAGAGACCTGGTCGTTGCAGTAATGTCGCTCTGCCACTAAGGGGAGTGATGGAACGTCTGATGGCACTAAAGGAGTTCATCTGACCAGGTATCACCAGCACACATTACACTTCACACTCCGGCCACTAGGGGGAGCAAAAGGTTTTATTTATTAGGCCACTCCTCACACTGGTAAAACTAGGGGTTGGATAGGAAGTTAGTTCAGAGCTGACGGGGTTTTGCCCAGGCAACATCCCGTGGCAGGGGGTGTTGCGGGGGAGACTTCAGGGGAGTCCCTGTCAAGCGTGGGAACCTAGCAGAAACTTAGCGACAAGGACAGATCGTTACAGAGCCGCGCCTGCACTACCTTGTGGCGGCATCTAAAGAAAGGACACGAAGCGAAGGATATTGTGGACAGTGAGAAACGAGATCAAGCACAAAGGAGAGCCAGGAAGAGTCGTGCCCCGAGAACGGCAACATCCTACTGAGGCGCGTAGCCGGTGACCGGAACACCGAGGAAGTTACTGACTTTATGCCTTACTTCAAATACCACAGGACAGTTAATTTTAGGTTGGCTGTCTACCTTATATCACCTAAGCAGACATAGGGGGCAACCGTGGAGAGGGGCATCTCTAGGGTCCCAGAATAGCTCCGAGCCTTCCCGTCAAACGGGTGCGTCCTAGCCATAATAAACTTGGGGGACGGAGAATAGAAAGAATAGAAAGAACGAGAAAGAACGAGAACAGAAGTTGTGAGGACTATCCCGAATGCTCAGCAGGGAAGCACTACAACACACAGGCGCTAGTGGTAGGCAACGATTTCCACCTGCAAAGGGAACTCTGGATGTGCCTTCGGACCGGCCGGTCTCAGACAGCCCTGTTAACAGTGCTCTGGATTGAGGATCCTGAAGTCACCAGTAAAGTGGTAAAGAGAATGCAACCCTGTGTCCTCGTTATTGACTGCACCTCACACCATCGCCACCTACACCACTGGGAAGCCCTGGGGACTCACTTCACCTGTGGGAAGGTATACCATCTAGCTGCCATCACATCACCCCAGTGGACCCCGAGCAGCGTCGGTCGACCTGACCGAATACCACAGGTGGCGTCACAAAACCTTAGCCGACTTTCATCATCCCTTTTATTGGACGCCCCTTAGCAGGGTCACGGACCGGGTCCAGCGACCGTGACAACCCTAGAACTGAGCCAGAGGGAACCGGTACCGAGTAACCCACGGCCCTGCGTCTGGGGGCACTCCACCCACATAAGGGACAGGCACAGTCATTGATGTCACAGTACCCCCTTTCTTTTACGAGGGTCTTCTGAACCCTTACGACAAGGCTTGCCAAAGAAAAACCGATGTGAGCTCTTAATGAAATTGCTGGCATTGATGTTACTATCCAACACCAACGATTTTTACTTTGGACAGTAGCGTTTTCAATGCACTGACTGCCTTACTATTCGAGAATCAAGGATCTTTTCCACTTCAAACTCAAGACTGCCTCTAACCGATGCAGGATGGGGGAGTGGATGATTAGTATAGTGTACAGGCCATCGGTATGTCTTTAGCCAGGATTTATGAAAAACATCCATATTTGCGGGAAGTCTTACTTGGAAGGCTAGCTACAAGATTGACAGCCTCGGATATCTCAAAGGACCAATGAATTTGGGACATTGTTTATTGGAGAGAACCTTGATTTTGATATTTCTGGGGGATAACAAACCATGTCCCAATAGTGAAGCTTGGCTCATTTGTCTGCCTCTTATCAGCGAAAGAGGTCTGTCTGCTCTGGCCCTTTTCAGGTTTTTTATTACCTCAAACCAGATAAGCTCCAACCTATCTATGGATTTACCATCCTATGGAATATCAAATTAAGAGGCCGAAAAATAACCAAAATGTGGATGATACCCAAGATTGCAGAAGAATGAAGAAGTCTTAATGGATTCTTGATATGATTATTAATGACAAACTTGGGCGACGTCAGGTGTTCCACACAGTCAGACTGGTGATCAGACACATAACACTGAAGACATTGTTTGAGTGTTTGGTTGTGACGTTCAGTCTGACCATTGGTCTCTGGGTTTTAAGGTGATGAAAAGAACAGTTCAGTATTAATCTTTCTACAGAACACCCCCATAAATTGGAAACAAACTGATTTCCTAGATCGGAAATAATATTTTCTGGAATCCCATCTAGAAGCACTATGTGTTGCATAAAAACCTTACTTGGGGTTTGAGAGTTATGCAACCCAGGTGTCACGATTCCAGTTTGTTTAGGATGTCATCTAATCTACAAGGTACAAGGGCGTGCTGAAGCTGTCAGTATTCTGATTGACAGCTTAGTGTCCAGCCTGGTGCAGGAGCATGCTGAGCTGTCGGTGTTTTGATTGACAGATCCAATCTGAGACTAGAAGGTGCTGGCTGTCTCCAGGTTTTCATTGTGCCAGGTAATTGCTCAGCTACTTAGCTGAGCTGTTAGTCCCAGACCTCTGCCAGGCATAGCTTCAGCTAAGTGTGGTTGGTTTTTCTCTGTGCCTAGTGTTTTGCTTGATGATCTTTCCTTGCCTGACCTTGGACCTCATTCTGACCATTTGTCTGTTTAACCCCTTTGTTCTGATCCGCTATCTTCCTGGTATTTTAACCTTGGACCATTACTTGACTATGCCTTTGTCTCTTCCCTCTATTTATGACATATCTTCCTGGCTTTTGACCTCAGACTCCTTCACTATCCTGACTCATGGCTTGTCCATGAGAAGTGACTCAGCTCCCAGTGGGAAAAACAAGATAACCTTGTAGCTATGATACCTTTTAATGGCTAACAAAAATAAAATAGGCAAAATAACAAAAGCATACTGTCTTGCTAAATTTGTCAACCACTACCCAAATAAGTCTTCCCTTCTGAGGGTGTAAAATAAGTAATGAGGCCCATAGAGAGGTGGGCCCAAGGACTTCTAGGACAGGTAAAGGTTGGAAGAGTCCGGCAGGATGAGTACAGGGTGTTTTGGATTGGGCATAAATTTCTCAAGCTAACATATATATTACCTACAGTCTCAAACTATAGTTGACCACCAAAAATACCTGGCCACAAGTCAAACAGTATTATTAATCTCAGGGTGACACAACTTTGGCAAGAACAGGAATTCTTTCAGAGTCCTCAGGCTGACAGTCTAAGATGGAGAAGAAAATTTGGGAGAATGTGGGTTTTATGGTTTTAGTACCTGGTCTGAGCATCATAACAAAATCAAATCTAGAAAATAACAAAGGCTGTCTAGCTTGCCTAGGGCTGAGTCTTTTAGCTGATTCTAAATTAGTCAGATTTTTGTGGTGTGTGATTACAGTGACTTTTGTATCATTGAGGAAGTGGCGCCAATCTTAATGACCCACTTACTGTAATTGCCAACAATTCACTATTACCAATGTCATAACTCCTCTCAACAGGAGAAAACTTTACTGAAAAGAAGGCGCATGGCCGATGTTGAGTGAGAAATTAGGTACCTTGCAATAGCACAACTCCAGCCTCAAGCACAAATTTATTGAGGAACAAATTAATTCAGGTTTCCAATTAACCACATCTTAGTCAAGTAAGTCAGAGATTTGACAATTTTAGAAATTTTTTTTAAATAGTAGTTAAGTTATCAAACCCAAGGACTTCAGGATCGTGTGCTACGACCACTCCTAAATAGTATGGACCTTAGAAGGGTTCATTTGGAAATTTTGAATGGACAAGTTATATCCCAGGAAGTTTAATGACTGCACCAAAAAAACAACAAGACATTTTTCCACTTTAGCAAATAAAGAATTGTTCAAGTTTTGTAACACAGGATGTAAAAGTTGGATGTGTAAATTAATATCAGGCGAATAACCCAATCCAAATCAATCCATACAGACAACCACATATTGACCACTCATATCTCTGAAGATATCATTAACAAATTTTTGAATAATATCCGCCGCATTACTTAGCCCAAAAGACATCACAAGATACTTATAGTGACCCTCAGGTGTGTTAAATGCTGTCTTCCACTCATCTCCTTCCCTTATATGGATAAGGGTATATGCTCCCCTGAGATCAAGGTTGGGGAAGCAATAGGTCCCCAACAGCTGATTATAGAGATCAGGGATGAGTGGCAGAAGATACTGATTCTTTACAGTAATTTTAAATAGTCAATACATGGTCTGAAACTACAATTTTTTCTTACAGTTGTGGCCAAAAGTATTGACACCCCTGCAATTCTGTCAGATAATACTCATTTTCTTCCTGAAAATGATTACAAACACCCATTCTTTGTTATTATTATTTTCATTTAATTTGTCTTAAATGAAAAAACACAAAAAGAATTGTCCTAAAGTCAAATTGGATATAATTCCACACCAAGCATAAAAAAGGGGGTGGACAAAAGTATTGGCACTGTTCGAAAAATCATGTGATGCTTCTCTAATTTGTGTAATTAACAGCACCTGTAACTTACCTGTGGCACCTAACAGGTGTTGGCAATAACTAAATCACACTTGCAGCCAGTTGACATGGATTAAAGCTGACTCAACCTCTGTCCTGTGTTCTTGTGTGTACCACATTGAGCATGGAGAAAAGAAAGAAGACCAAAGAACTGTCTGAGGACTTGAGAAACCAAATTGTGAGGAAGCATGAGCAATCTCAAGGCTACAAGTCCATCTCCAAAGACCTGAATGTTCCTGTGTCTACCGTGCGCAGTGTCATCAAGAAGTTTAAAGCCCATTGCACTGTGGCTAACCTCCCTAGATGTGGACGGAAAAGAAAAATTGACAAGAGATTTCAACGCAAGATTGTGCGGATGTTGGATAAAGAACCTCGACTAACATCCAAACAAGTTCAAGCTGCCCTGCAGTCTGAGGGCACAACAGTGTCAACCCGTACTATCCGTCGGCGTCTGAATGAAAAGGGGCTGTATGGTAGGAGACCCAGGAAGACCCCACTTCTTACCCGAGACATAAAAAAGCCAGGCTGGAGTTTGCCAAGACTTACCTGAAAAAGCCTAAAACATTTCGGAAGAATGTTCTCTGGTCAGATGAGACAAAAGTAGAGCTTTTTGGGCAAAGGCATCAACATAGAGTTTACAGGAGAAAAAAAGAAGCATTCAAAGAAAAGAACACGGTCCCTACAGTCAAACATGGCAGAGGTTCCCTGATGTTTTGGGGTTGCTTTGCTGCCTCTGGCACTGGACTGCTTGACTGTTTGCATGGCATAATGTATGAAGTCTGAAGACTACCAATAAATTTTGCAGCATAATGTAGGGCCCAGTGTGAGAAAGCTGGGTCTCCCTCAGAGGTCATGGGTCTTCCAGCAGGACAATGACCCAAAACACACTTCAAAAAGCACTAGAAAATGGTTTGAGAGAAAGCACTGGAGACGTCTAAGGTGGCCAGCAATGAGTCCAGACCTGAATCCCATAGAACACCTGTGGAGAGATCTAAAAATGGCAGTTTGGAGAAGGCACCCTTCAAATATCAGGGACCTGGAGCAGTTTGCCAAAGAAGAATGGTGTAAAATTCCAGCAGAGCATTGTAAGAAACTCATTGATGGTTACCGGAAGCGGTTGGTCGCAGTTATTTTGGCTAAAGGTTGTGCAACCAAGTATTAGGCTGAGGGTGCCAATACTTTTGTCGGGACCATTTTTTGGAGTTTTGTGTGAAATGATCAATGTTTTGCTTTTTGCTTCATTCTCTTTTGTGTTTTTTCATTTAAGGCAAATTAAATGAAGATAATAATACCAAAGAATTTGTGATTGCAATCATTTTCAGGAAGAAACAGTATTATCTGACAGAATTGCAGGGGTGTCAATACTTTTGGCCACAACTGTAGGTCTTCTGTGGCTGAGAACTCATGAGCCCATTCTTGACTGGAGATTCAGTGAAGAACTTCATTGGGGAGAGTTGTGTCACAAGAGATGTCTGATCCCTGTATGTCCAATTCGGCCACCTGTGTTGCCATCTTCCCACCTGGTTTGTTAGTCGCCAGCTCGTTGTGTGAAGGGAAGTGGAGACTATAATTTTTACACAGTTCCAGCGCTTCTTCCAGTGACCTGCTCCTGGGAACCTCCTGGCCTCCTGGATGTATCTTCACAGACACCAGTTTGGAGATGGACCCAAAGAGGGTATCTTCAGTTCCCAAGTGGCCAACTGACAAGAAAGTCATGGCAGAGGCTCCTTCCAAGACTCTACTATCCACCGTTCAAGAGGAAGAAGTTTAGTTTGTCTTTGATTCTTCCAAGGTGGTAGCTTAGCTTGCCGGGCAGACAGAGGCTCAGCAATTGAAGGATCTTTTTTCCACTCCCATTTCGGTCTCCTCTGAGGATGTCTTGATGTTGAGAAGCGTCCTAGCCAAGAAAAAGGAGGGAAATTTAACTTTTCTTCTAGTGACCTGGAGAGAACATGGTCTTGAAGAGAAGTTGTGAGAGTGCAAATAGTGTATAGATGCCTCACTTCTTCTGCAAAGATACCTTTCTGGCTTGATGAAGAGGATGCATAAGGAAGGGGGGAGTACTGTAATGCTATGCCGGTGTCCCTGTGTGGTCCCTCTCCCTCCCCCTGGCGCAGACGTCGACATACTCATCACCCCGGTGGCAACCTCATTCCATGCTTCCTCTACACGCCACACAGGATTCCAGTGATGTGCTCCTATTCATAAAGGGGCAGGGCGCTCACTTTGTAAAATGCTTCCAGCCATTAGGCTGAGAGATATTTTGTATAAAAGTCACCCTCCCCAGTAGGGAGGTGCCTGAGCAATGCCTGCAGTTTCCCTACATTGTGTGTGTACAACTGTATGTTGCCGGGTCCCTTGCCCTATCTAGTTAAGTTAGTTTGTTATCCTGATCCTGTCCCTGTATTCCTTTTTAGAGTGCATGTTTCAATGGAAGCTGCTCCGGCGGTACCTGAACTCTGTAGCCGATCCGTCGGATCTCAAACCAGATGCCGCGCCGGCAGTATCTGATTCTTGACGCTGCACCTGTTTGAACAGGCTACAAATCCTTCCTTGTCTGTGACTCCGAATCTAGTCTGTGTCAGCATACTTGCCCCTTTGGGTCATTAGTTGTAGAATTGTGGTCTTGCTAGGAGTGGTACTTGGCTGCTACCTTCAGCTCAAACCTGATTCCACCATTAGGAGCTCCAGCGAAGACCAGGTGGCCACTTAGATGCGTCCCTCCCAGGCAAGCCCGACCCACAGTGAGTCCAAGAACCATGTGCGCCTCCTGTGAGTGTGACACGCGAATACAGTTAAAAGCACTGGCTGCCCGTGCAGGCCTCCTTTCCTTCCAGGCCTAGATGCCTGCGATTGGATGGAAGAGGTATTAACATCCATGGTGGTCTAAGGAAATAAAGGGGTCTGTCTCTGGCTTTCTCTTGTTCTTTCTTCCCAGAATATTGGTGCAGATTGCGCAAGGTGTGTGACTATTATAGATTTTGTACATGGGCCCAGGAGATGAGGAGAAGCAGAATATTTCTTTCTAAAATTTCCAGCGCCTCTCTTCCCCTGCAAGACCCCTGTACAGCTGGTCAGTAACAGACATGAACACAGTACATGCCTCATAATTTACAATAAATCGCTATATTACAAATATGATAAATAGATATACAATCTATTCTGTTTATCTATAGAATCCCCAACTAATTAAAAATTAAGAACTAATTATGTTCATTGGGGTGCTATATACAGACACATGGTGTGCATTTCTACAGGAAAGAAAGGTATGAAAACAATGTATTTACAGCATACGCAGTGTTGCCGCAGTTATGCTTTTTAACAGGAATAATTCCAATTGACATTTGTAAGGAAATGTTCCTAGAACTGTTCATTATCAAAACCGCAGCTGTATTTTTTGCCACTTTTTTGTGGTACACTAATAGTGTGGTTTTCAACCACGCTGTAACTGCCGCCCTATTACTGCCACATGTTATTATATCCTAAAATGACCAACATCAAATACAATAAAATACACATTTTAATTGTCTACATTGCCACGAGAGGGCGCTGTGGCCTATAAAATGCAACATTTTAGACTAGACAAGTACTAGATTATATTTAATCTTATGTTAGTTTTCTATCAGTTTCACATCAATTATAAAGTGTTTGTTTGCTCCATCTTTTTTTTATTCTGCTGCCATCAGAAAACCTTTTTGAACACAATGGTGACAGAAAAACGTAGAAACTTTTTGTTTACATTTATTTTGTAAACAATGGAACAGACAAATGTAGAGAAAAAACAACTGTACAGATATAACCTAAGGCTATGTGCACACGTATTCTTGGCCACTACGGATTTTTCCGCAACGGATTTGATAAATCTGCAGGGCAAAAACGCTGCGTTTTTGCTGCAGATTTATCGCGGATTTACCACGGTTTTTCTGCGGATTTCACTGCGGTTTTACAACTGCGGTTTTCTATAGGAGCAGCTGTAAAACTGCTGCGGAATCCGCAGAAAGAAGTGACATGCTGCGGAATGTAAACCGCTGCGTTTCCGTGCGTTTTTTCCGCAGCATGTGCACAGCGTTTTTTGTTTCCCATAGGTTTACATTGTACTGTAAACTAATGGGAAAGTGCTGCAGATCCGCATCGTTATCTGCATCGTGTGCACATACCCTAAAATCTGTGTTTCTCTCAGAATTCATGAGGCTCGTCCGTTATGAACCATCTGATCGAGCCGCTGTAATCTGGTATAAGCAGCCAGTATACACTCCCTATTAGAAGACCCAAATAGTAACAGAGTGGTTTATGAAAAGTGCACAATAAACCCCATTGAGGTATCTGTTATTTTGATGGCAAGAATTCATGCTACAATTTTCTTGCTACTGAAAGTGATAGAGATGAGAGTATAAATTCGAGTGGAATTGAAGTTTACAAAAATCAGTAAAATGCGGATTATTAGTAATTTGCTGGCAATCATTTTCCTGGACCATAAAGGGCTATCACAAGGTTAAAAAAAAATAAAATATACTTACCGCTCACCTCTCCGGACCCTCCACTCTTCATCATCACACGTCCAATCCTTGTAGCATATTCTGACTTCCACCCAGTAGCGTAGCCAGGTGGGAAGGGGGTTAGAGGGGGCAGTTGCCCCGGGCCATCATACAGTGTCGGAGCCATTAAACAGTTTGGGGGATATTAGGGAGTCAGTATATATACAGTGTATCATACTGTGTATAGAGGAGCTGTATAGGGGGAGACTTGGGACATTATTAAATGTAAAGTGGGCACTTATTGTTACTGTGACTGTCAAAGGGGTACACAAGGCAATATTACTTTCTAGGCAGCAAAATGTGGGCATTGTTTTCTAGGGCACTTGCGCGCGGCATTACTATATTCTAGAGGGGTGCTTTAGAATTAAGAGGGCACAGTGAACCGCACAGCAGGTGCAGTAATACGGACACATACGGCAGCAGTGGCTCAGTATTGGGGTATTAGCAGGATGAGCAGTTTGTGCAGGTTGGGAAGAGTCCCATTGGGGACAATGCTGAACATTTGACAAGTTCTCTGCAGCCTGGCTGGAAGAAGTTGCCATGTCAGTCTGGAACAAATGGAAAAGATGTGAAAAGTGAACAACTCCATATGAAAGAGCATCCGCAGTAAGTCATCATCTGCAACTGTGCTGTGATCTCTAATATGTTCTGTAGGGCTGGTATCTACCACTGACCATATGGCAGTAATATCTATGTTGGTCTCTATATAATTACTAGCTGAACTACCCGGCTTCGCCCCCGGGTTAATAACTGCTGTTAGCAAAATAGAATGTGCTAACAAAAATTTATTCTGCACACAAAAACCACAAAACAAATAGATAGAAATGTAATTATTAAAAAACAAAAACTAAACTAATAGAAGCATTTCACAACACATATTTCAACACCAGAGATATTCCACACTGATTTAACTAAATTGGCCAAGTAATGTGAAGTAATCTTCTACTACTTATTCGAGAGCCTTTTGATAAACAACATTCTTAGTTTTTCTTTCAGGTGCAAAGACGAACAGATTTTTGGCTGTTCCAACTCTGGAACAGGCCACATAAAGTTGACCATGAGAAAAGCGTGGAGATTGTAAATCGATTCCAGCTACTTTTAAGGACTGTCCCTGAGCCTTGTTGATGGACATAGCAAATGCAAGTTGAACAGGAAACTGGAGGTGTTTAAAATCAAAAGGCAAATCAGATGGAATGAGAGGAATTATTGGAATGAAAACATCTTCTCCTGTGGCACATCCTGTCAAAATGGTTGCCTCAATTACATGTGGAAACAGGTTCTTAATCAGGAGTCTTGTTCCATTACACAGCTTTGGTGGATCCAAATTTCTCGGAAGCAGTTCTTGTTCTCTTGTCTGCAAGCCTTGCTTCCCTCTCCTCAGACAGTTCATTTGCTCTTGAGGAAGCAGCTCTTGTTTTCATGTCTGCAAGCCTCGCTTCCATCTCCTCAGAAAGTTCATTGGCCCTTGAGGAAGCAGCTCTTGTTCTCTTGTCTGCAAGCCTTTCTTCCCTCTGCTCAGAAAGTTCATTGGCTCTTGAGGAAGAAGCTGCTGTTCTCATGTGTCATCCTTGTTTCTCAGTCTTCACATTTTTCATTGGCCCGTAATGCAGCTTTTCTTTTCGCATCAGCTGACATTCGTGCCATGGAATTCCTTTTCTTATGAGACATTATTGTGGTAAAAATAGTCTGTAACTGGCAGTTTCTATGTCCTCTCACTTAGAGGTAATGTGATTGACATCAGCCTTCCCACCAACACACCCTAACTGACATGCTATTACCTCACACAAGCTTTGTTATACTGAGAATGTCCTTTGTTGCCTATATTAACCAATCAGAGCTCAGATTAATTAACTGCAGCAAAATAGAAGCTGAGCTGTGATTGGTTGCTATTGGCAGCCTGATAAATCCCCAGCCAAGAGGAAGCCCTCCCCTCTGGCAGTATATATTAGCTCACACATACACATAATAGACAGGTAATGTGACTGACAGCTACCGTATTTCCAATATGGTACATTTGTTGCTCTTGTAGTTTGTCTGCTTATTAATCAGATTTTTATTTTTGAAGGATAATACCAGACTTGTGTGTGTTTTAGGGCGAGTTTCATGTGTCAAGTTGTGTGTGTTGAGTTGCGTGTGGCGACATGCAAGTAGCGACTTTTGTGAGATGAGTTTTGTGTGGCGACATGCGTGTAGCAACTTTTTGTGAGTCGAGTTGCATGTGACAGGTTAGTGTAGCAAGTTGTGTGCAGCAAGTTTTGCACATGGCGAGTTTTGCGCATGGCGAGTTTTGTGTGTGGTGCGTTTTGAGTAGGTGCAAGTTTTGTGTGGGGCAATTTTTGCATGTGTTGCAATTTTTGTGCATGTGGCAATTTTTCCGCGTGTGCAAGTTTTGTGTGTGGCGAGTTTTCCATGAGGTGAGCTTTGCACATGTGACAAGTTTTGCGTGAGCCTAGTTTTGCATGTGGCGAATTTTGCGTGTGGCGAGTTTTGAGCGAGGACTTTTGTGTTCGACTTATGTGGCGAGGTTGGTGTATGTATGGTGAAATGTGTGCTGAGGGTGGTATATGTGTTCAAGTGGTAGTGTGTGGCGCATTTTGTGTGTGTGTTCATATCCCCGTGTGTGGTGAGTGTCCCATGTCGGGGCCCCACCTTAGCAACTGTACGGTATATACTCTTTGGCACCATCGCTCTCACTCTTTAAGTCCCCCTTGTTCACATCTGGCAGCTGTCAATTTGCCTCCAACACTTTTCCTTTCACTTTTTTTCCACTATGTAGATAGGGGCAAAATTGTTTGGTGAATTGGAACGCGCGGGGTTAAAATGTCACCTCACAACATAGCCTATGACGCTCTCAGGGTCCAGACGTGTGACTGTGCAAAATTTTGTGGCTGTAGCTGCAACGGTGCAGATGTCAATCCCGGACATACACACATACATATACACACACACACACACACACATTCAGCTTTATATATTAAATTATTTTCAGCAACAGTGCAGTCATCTGCTGAGGTTCTCCTCCACTATTAGGCCGGTGTCACACTCAGCGTAGGGATATACGTTCCATATTTTACATGCATAATACGCAGAAATTATCCCAAAATAGTGATCCGTATGTCATCCGTAGGCAGGATGTGGTAGCGTATTTTGCGCATGTACATCTGCGTATGTAATCCGTATGACATCTGTAATGCTTTATTTTCTCGCAACCTTACAAAATGGACAGTTAACGGTTTTCAGGCCTGAATTTGATTTTAATCATCATCACCAACCCTATTTAAAACCTCTGCAGCAGGTGGCACACTCCCATCTGGCCATTTTGTGGGTGTGCATCTGTTGGTGTATTGTTGTTATGTTGGCACCATGTCTAAGCTGCTGCATTTCACCATAACTCAGCGGGTGTTATTTAACTGGATGTTGTCTCGTCGCTCTGGCCAGCCATACCCCGTTATAGTGGATCCGCTAAGGAGGAGAAGAATGTGGGTGCATCCACTTTTGAGACAATGCGTCAGTAAAGGACCTTTTCAGAGGCTGTATAGAGCTCTGCGGGCACATCCTGACAAATTTGTTCTTTACTGTCGAATGACAATACCAACCTTTGACATCTTGTTGGAGATAGTAGGTCCAGGAATAACATTTCAGGACACCGGGATGCGAAAATGCATATCCGCAGAGGAGCGTCTTCTCCTTACCTTACGGTATGTATTCACCATCCTCACATAATGTATGTTGATGATGTTTTCTTTTTTATGTTGTTTCTTAGCAGCTCCATAAAATTATATGTGTAAATTAGACACAAAGCTGATACAAAATATGTATTTACAATGTTCAATTACATACCCAGTGAAGATTTGGCAAGTTACACTGTTTATCTTGCCTTTTTTACATTTATACTGTTTTGTTTTTAACTCTGTTTTTTTTTTAACTTAGCTAATCTTATTTTGTCTGTACTTTCAGCTTCCTGTCAACTGGATTGTCCTATGGCGGCCTACACCTGGAGTTTCTCATTGGACGATCCACTATTTCTGGCATTGTGCATGCAACTTGAATGGAAATATGGTCAAAACTCCACAAACTTGTCATGCCTGAGCCAAAAATGGATGATTGGCTCAAAATAGCCCGTGGATTTAATGTCACTTGCCAATTCCCTCACTGCATCAGAGCCCTGGATGGGAAACATATCAGGGTGCGTCAGCCGCCAAACTCGGGCACCCAATTCTTCAATTATAAGCGGTTTTTCTCTGTAGTTCTGTTAGCTGTAGTTGACAGTAACTACAGGTTTATAATTGTAGATATTGGGGCCTATGGGTGAACTGGAGACTCTAGGGTCTTCAATTCGTCCATTATGGGTCGGCGGCTACGTGAAAATCAGTTTGACCTCTCCCCATCACGACAACTCCCAGGCTCCAATGCTGAAGCCGTGCCATATGTTTTTGTGGGAGATGAGGCCTTTCAATTGACGAGGCATGTGATGAGACCTTATCCCCAGCGCAACCTGGACCACCGGCGGCGGGTGTTTAATTTGAGGCTTTCCAGGGTGCAGCGACTGGTGGAGTGCGCCTTCGGGATTCTGTGTGCCAAATGGCGTGTTCTCCAGTCTGCCATTCAGCTGAGTGAAGTTAATGTTAACAAATAAAAGCGTGTGTTGTTTTCCACATCATGATTGCTTCTCAGCTGATAGTGTTCAAGACATGTTGACTAATTATGTGGGTAGTCCTACACCACATGGCCCTCCTCCGCGGCGTCCCCTTTCTGGCCTAAAAGTGAGGGATATTTACACAAATTATTTTGTTTCTCCTCAGGGTGCTACTCCCTGGCAGGATTTTGCTGTATCTCAGTTGTAATTGTTTTGTTTATTCATATTCTATGTATATAAAATTCAACATTGAATTACTGAACTATATGTGTTGCTTTGACTTAATCAGCGTCGGACTGGAGCACCTTGGGCCCACCAGAGAAAATCATTCTTGGGGCCCACTATGTAGCTACATAGAAATAGATACAAGACCACCAATTGTGTGGTAAAAAGCGCCAATATCAGGGTATAATATAAGGTAGTTCACGTCTTAATAATGTAGCAAGGGTTGTGGTAGCCCCCTCACAGAATATAATGTAGCCCCCTCATAAAATATAATGCGGTCCCCTCTCATAGAATATAATGCAGCACCCCACAAAATATAATACAACCCCATGAGGTATGACACAGTCCCCACCATAGAATATAATGTAGCACCCCCATATGGTATAATGCAGCCCCCCTCAAATAGTATAATGCAATCCACCACAGAATATAATGTAGTCCCCTGAGAGAATGCAGTTCCACCACAGAATATAATGCAGCCCCCCATAGAGTATACTGTAGCCCCCTCATATAGTGTGATGTAGCCCCCCATAATATAATGTAGTCCCGAGAGAATAATGCAGCCCCACAACAGAATATAATGCAGCCCCCATAGAGTATACTGTAACCCCTCATATAGTATGATGTAGCCCCCCATAATAGAATGTAGTACCCTGAGTATAATGCAGTCCCCCCACAGAATATAATGTAGCCCCCAAGGGCTGTATTTAGAGTTTCTGCTGCCCTAGGCACTTTTAGTGCTGCCTCCCCCTTTGGTGAGTATGACACTATCGGCATAGACTTTGGCAAGAATCGCTGATGTGAAAGTCGCCTTTTGCAGCAGATCCGGCAGTTTTTCTGCATCTGCCGCGTACCGGATCACTTACAGCAACACTGCGTTCAACCTCATTCATTCCCTATGGGATTTGCGGCACTTGCCATGATCTGGCAAATGCGGTACCATACCTCTCAACTTTTGAAGAAGGGAAGAAGGTATAAAGCTTGCGGTGTGCGTAGTGCGCCGCGGCAAATTTTAGGCCACGCCTCTGACCACACCCATTTCACAACTAGTCACACCCATATCCACGTCCCAACCACAGCCATTTAGCACAGCTGATCACACTGTTTTATATACAATAATTATAAACACAAAAAAATATGGCCACACATAATAGCCACACATAATGCTCAGTACTGTATAATGGCCACACACATGATGCTCCATACTGTATAATGGCCACACATGATGCTCAATACTGAATAATAGCCACACATCATGCTCCATAATGTATAATGGCCACACAGTGCTCCATACTGTATAATGGCCACACATAGTGCTCCATACTGTGTAATGGCCACACATAGCGCTCCATACTGTATAATGGCCACACACAGTGCTCTATACTGTATAACGGCCACACACAGTTCTCCATATTGTATAATGATCCCACATGATGCTCAATACTGTATAATGGCCAAAAATGATGCTCCATACTGTATAATGGCCACAAATGATGCTCCATACTGTATAACGGCCACACATGATGCTCCATACTGTATAACAGCCACACATGATGCTCCATACTGTACAATGTCCATTGGCCACACACGATGCTCCACACTGTATAGCGGCCACACATGATGCTCAATACTTTATAATGGCCCCACATGATGCTCAATACTGTATAATGGCCACACATGATGCTCAATACTGTATAATTGCCACACACAGTTCTCCATACTGTATAATGACCCCCCTCCTGTATGCATGGCTCATATCCCCCTCCTGTATGCATGGCTCATATCCCCCTTCCCCAGAATGCATGGCTCATATTCCCCCCCCCCCTGAATGCATGGCTCATATTCCCCCCTCTATGCTTGGCTCATAGTCCCCCCCTGAATGCATGGCTCGTATTCCCCCCCCCCCCCCCTGGATGCATGGATCTTATCCCCCCCTGTATGCATGGCTTATCTCTCCACCCCCCCGCTCCCATCTTGCATGGCGCGCCGGCTTATGTCCTCCTTCAGACCCCCCATGTGTGTGACAGCACCCCCTCCTTCCCCACAGACCCCCCCATGTGTGTGACAGCACCCCCTCCTTCCCCACAGACCCCCCATGTGTGTGACAGCACCCCCTCCTTCCCCACAGACCCCCACGTGACAGCACCCCCTCCCTCCCCACAGACCCCCACGTGACAGCACCCCCTCCTTCCCCACAGACCCCCACGTGACAGCACCCCCTCCCTCCCCACAGACCCCCACGTGACAGCACCCCCTCCGCCCCCACAGACCCCCACGTGACAGCACCCCCTCCCTCCCCACAGACCCCCACGTGACAGCACCCCCTCCCTCCCCACAGACCCCCACGTGACAGCACCTTCTCGTTCCCCACAGACCCCCACGTGACAGCACCCCCTCCTTCCCCACACACCCCCATGTGACAGCACCCCCTCCTTCCCCAAAGACCCCCACGTGACAGCACCCCCTCCCTCCCCATAGACCCCCACGTGACAGCACCCCTCCTTCCCCAAAGACCCCCACGTGACAGCACCCCCTCCTTCCCCACAGACCCCCATGTGACAGCACCCCCTTCCCCACATTCAAAAGTCACCCTCTGTACAGCCCCCATGTAGGAACATCCGCTTATCTGTACCCCCACAACCCTCAGATCAGCCCCATGGAGTACTCCTGTGTACAGAGCCCCCACCATTGCGCCGCTCCTCAGCCTCTCTCCACAGCACAGGAGGTCTCCTGCTGCTATCAGCGCTGCACTGGAGGACGCCCCGCCCCCGTCCCTCAGGCTCACCTGACCTGACCCGTCCCTTAGACTCACCTGTCCTAGCCCCATACACCGCGCGGCCGCGTCGATATGGCTCCAGGCTCTGTCCCGACTTCTGGCGCAGCACCTTCTTCCTGCTTGAGCGGTCATGTGATACCGCTAATTAAGGTCATGAATATGCGCATATTCATGCCCTTAATGAGCGGTACCACGTGACCGCTCAAGCAGGAGGAGCTGAGCTGCAGACGCCGAGACCAGCCATCGCTGGAGCAGGGTGAGTATCGTCTTCAAGGAGGGAGGGTGGGAGGGAGGCGGGGGGGCCCTGGAGCAGTGGGGGCCCACACAGCAGGTGTCAGTGCCTGGGCCCACCGGAGAATCCTCTGGTTCTCCGGTGGGCCAGTCCGAGCCTGGACTTAATTATTAGCTTTATATGAACATAATGATTGGCTATGATATCATAATGATTTGAGAAACACAAAGAATTTGGCTTGAAAAATAGTTTTTATAAATGATTGTTTTAGCCAATTTTAAACTTTCATTAAACATATTGCCAGCATATGTCTTTTGTGGACAATAAAACTTTGCCAGAGAAAAATAATAAACAAAAAAAAACACTTTGCCATCACAGCAGATTATCAAATTGTGTGTGTATCACACACAATTTTCAATAACAAAAAACCCTTTTTTAGAGATTATGATATGTTGGTGGAGGGGATGGCGGCAGTTTAGGTTGCTGCTCTTGTGACCTTTGTTGCCCCAATTGCCCTTCACCCTGTTGTTGTGCTCTCTGTTGGGCCTGCCTCAAAATCTGGCCCTGCTCAGATTGACCACTTGAGTACTGGCCATAAGGGTTCATACTATGGGCATCATGACAATAATATAAGTTGTGTGTGTCTTAACCTCCACCAATATGACCATGTCGTCCAAACCTAGGTTGGGACCAGCCTCCAACACTGGGTCTAGACAAGTGGCCATATTGGTAAGGTTGGTGTAAGGATGCCGTTGGGTAATTAGTTGACATTGGTTGATTCTGGGGATAGGGTTGAAGTATAGGCCCACGTGGAGGAGGTGCTGCAGATCCCTCTTGAGCATGCACTGGTTGATTTCTTGGCACACGTAAGAGGTCAGATCGTGACATCTGCCAACTCTCAATGCACTCAAACAAATTGTTAGGGTCATTTGGGGGTGTGCATGCATCAAGAAGGATCTGCATGCACCCTCTCACACATAGCCTCACCTCACGGGGAATGGGACGGAGATACCGGGCCAGGCTACGCGCAAATGACTCCTCACCCTCATCCTGAGTAACCCTGGCCAAATAATTTAAGACACCAGTGTCCACATTTCTTCTGCTTGCACTAAGCTATCTACTTCTGCAGCCATAGCGTGAGGTCACAGCAGGCTTTAGTGAGGCCTCAAGAGGAACAGTTGGGCTGCTGCTGTGGCCAGTATCCTCGGGCATCTGTGAAGCTGGGGCATCTGTGGGTGGTGCTGCAACATCAGAACCAGGTGGATGAGAAACCTGAGGGGCATCCAAAGATGGATCTGGAGGGAGAATCCTAGAAGGAGCTGTAGATGGTCCAGCCACCTCTTCTCCTTCACCAACAGGATCTATGAGTGCCTCTGAATCTGAACCTGTTGTCTCCCTCTCAGTGAGGTTGGATTGAGTTCTATAATTTGAAAAAGATTACAAAAATAAAAAATTACAATCATCTATGCCCATTCCAAACATATATGTATTGTGATGTGTTGTTTGTACTTAAGGTCTGAGATCCATACTGGGATCCAGAAAGGACAGCCGGTCAAAATAAATGTATTTACGTTTGGCAGGAGCAGATGAGCCACTCCTGGATCGCTGCTGCCTTTCTCTTTGGTACTGGTCCCGAATGCTTCTCCAACGTCTCATAACATCTTCTGTCTAAGGACAGATAAGAAAATAATGTCTAAGGACATTGTACACATTGGTAACACAAGGTGTCAGTGATTTCACAGATTTTACTAGGCCCTATTCTAAGCTGCATTTCTAACTTAATATCTGCAATTAGCAAAATAGACACACACAAATACCACAATCACATAAAAGGGAGACACCGTAGAATGTAAGTACACAAGAACAGGGTTCTGTCCCCTCTAGACCAGTCTGTCCTTGTCAATTTGCTAACTGTAAGCAACATCTATAAAATGTTATACATAACCCCTTTATCATGTCCTGCACCATTACAGAAATGCTGCAATATACATTCATAATCAGGCTAACATAAATACTGTATAACTGTGAGCAAATATTGTTCTTACTGCAGTTTGTAATATGAAATAATTGATAATCAGGAGTGTACTTACTTATTTGCCTCTGTCCCTCACGCTACCGCTGGTCATAATTTGGGAAAAGGATCCCACAGATGCTCCTCCAAGCAGCCTCTTTCCTTGCCCGGTTGGCATAATTGGCATCCCGTTGGTCCCAAATCTCTGCCTTTCCTGGACCAGGACCAGGACCAGGAGCATATCCTTATTTATCAGGTTTGCCATGCTGCTTGCAACTCCGTGGAGGCGTGTGCCAGACTTCCGGGATGTCTGTCTGGCTTTTTCAGCTAATTAGCATGTCTGAGCTTCCTGATTGAGGGTTTGGCACATTTCCTGGCACCTGGAGATGTCTGGCGTATTTCTCGCAAGTCACACTGATGGTCCGTGTGTAATCCGCATTTTTCTTGCCCCCATTGACTTTCATTGGCGTATTTTTTGCGCAATACGCTGACAAACGCAGCATGCTGCGATTTTCTATGGCCGTAAAATACGGCCGAGAAATATTCGGCAGATAGGAGCTGCCCCATAGAAAATCATTAGTCCGTGTGCAATGCGTAGTTTTTGCGCCTCTCATATGTCCGTAAAACTCGCTAGTGTGACGCCGGCCTAAGGGTGCGTCACCCAGGTGTAATCAAGGTTAAACTGGTTAGGGGCCAACTCAGAAGCTTCACCCCCCTGAACCAAAACCCTAGCTACGCCTCTGCTTCAACCTTTTGCGCTGAAGTCCAGTGGGTTCTGATCACGGCGCACATCGTGATGTCATCATCTTGTGCATGCCAGCGCAAAACGATCCTGGTCCATATCAGAACCAGAAATCCTGGCTTTGTGCGAGAGACCTGGGGATTTCGGATTCTATCAGGAGCTGCTTTAAAGAAGCGACACGCACTTTCTTTTTTTTCCACCCGCTACCAGCTGAGGACTGATGAAAACATTGAGCAGAGCTGCTGCTGAGTATTGCAGAACAACTTCTGTTTTCTGTTTCTTTTGCTTTCCTAGTAAACGATAGCGACCATCTGACCATTTACACATTTTTTATGTTTGTCTCACTCGCGAGGGTGTTAAATACGTAAAATATTTAATGGTTCCAACTGTTTCTCCAGTCTGCAAGGGGTTATTGAATAATTGTTTCTAGAAATGTTTCTGTTGACATCAATTAGCAGAAGCATTTCTAACAAGAATTATTTAATTAAACCCAAATGAATGCTTTTTTGTAAATAAGAGAGCTTATTAATTGATGTACCGAGCCCTTGTGAGACTGCATGGTAGAAAGTTACTGATTCTAATTTACACTGTCTGTGGGTTATATGTCCCATAGCATTTGTAAAGGTGACTCTCCATCTCTATGTGGTGCACAGTGCAGTCACACTGAGTCCTGTCTTTTTTCTCTTGTTTTGATAACGGCTGTTGTGCAGCTGAAAGTCACTATTTTTCTGCGTGAATATATGTGTTGACATAATGGATCTAATCAAGGAAAACACCCAGTGCCTTGGATACAATTATTGCAATACGAACACTCAGGATTCCCCTCGGTGCGAATGGGCAGTCAGGAAGTTGACACAGTAATGGGAGTCATGGTGGAACCACAGTGCCAGAGTCCGAAGAGAGCCTGGAGGGGCGTAACTAGGTGAACACCTGATTCTTCGATGGAGCCCCTGATGGTGGGGTTAGACAGGAGAAGCTGGTATACAGGTGGGCACTTGCAGGTGCAGGCAGGTACGGCTGATACACAGGCAGGCACTGGCAGGTGCAGGCAGGTATGGTTGGTATACAGAGGGCACTGGCAGGTGCTGGCAGGTATGGCTGGTATACAGGTGGGCACTGGCAAGTGCAGGCAGGTATGGCAGGTATACAGGGGGGAACTGGCAGGTGCTGGCAGGTATGGCTGGTATACAGGTGGGCACTGGCAGGTGCAGGCAGGTACGGCTTATATACAGGCAGGCACTGGCAGGTGCAGGCAGGTACTTCAAGTATGCCTGGTAAAGTATGGCTGGTATACAGGTAGGTACTGGAAGAAACACTAGAACAGGAGACCTGAGAACTAGCAAGAATGCAAGCAAGCAGAGTATACATGTTGCTCAGGCACATCTCATCAGGTGGAGGTGCCTTAAATAATAAGTGTCTCCCAGCCATTGGCTGGCGACACTTTAGGATGGTGCACACTGCCCCTTTAAGGAGGAGGGAGCGTATATGCCCTAAGTACAGTGCTCGGGGATCTGCGAACCACGCACAGATCCCAGGCAGGAGAAGGAGGAAGCGCAGGACGGTAGTAGCGGCGGTGAGTAAGTCAGCGCCCCTGACGAAGGAGGAGGGGAGCATGCAGGGACATCGGCGCTATAAACACAGCAGATTTGAAGATGTGGCAGCATCAGGAAAGCAGAAACAAGTTCCTTGTTAGGTAGCAGAGTTGAAAGTGTAAACGGTACTAGGAATAGAAAAGACGAGTTTATTATCAGGTTCCTTCTTGCAGCAGAGTTGAAGGTGTAAATAACATAAAAAATAACAGAACTGATCTGGGTAATAATATCTAGTTGCATGATATCAGTCTGGAGCATGTGAACCGATACAAAACCATGGTTGCAGAGTTCTATACTGCCTCAATACTCAGGCAAGACTTAGCTGCGAAAGTCAGCCTTCAAAGGCCTTGGATGGTGACTTTAGAGATGCTTGTAAAGCCCAAGGCTGGAGCCAGGACAGGTGAATATGAATAACATAAATAAACAAAATAAAAAGAAATAATGGAAGCACTTGCACTTTTTCCTTATTTTTGTCACCTATGTGTGACAAAAACTGATGCAAAATATTGACAAAACACAGTAAAGTGTGATAGTGGGCATTTTGCTCTCTGTTCTACACAAAAACCTGGATAATGACAGTAAATATTATTATTATTATTGTTATTATTATTATTAATACTCTGCTTTTGCTTACCAGAAATACTGCATTGCTTCCAGTGAACAATATATTGCAGTGAACACTACACATGCAATCCCTGCAGCTGTGTGATCCTGAGTGCTGTATTCTGTGGATTGTAAGCTTGCGAGCAGGGACCTCACCCCTAATGTCACTGTTTAAATTGTTTTAACTTGTATTGAATTTATTGTCTGCACATGTCCCCGCTTAAATGTAAAGTGCTGCGGAATATGTTGACGCTATGTAAATAAAAATTATTATTAAATAAAAAATTATTATTCTGCTGTATTCTTCTATAGAAGCTCAAGTACAAAACATTTCCATGTGCGCAAACTGGTTGCGCCAATTCTGCAAGTTATAACCTATGCACAAGAAAGGTGATAGTTTGCTAATTACTAGTGATGAGCGAATATACTCGTTACTCGAGATTTCTCGAGCACGCTCGGGGGTCCTCCGAGTATATTTTAGTGCTCGGAGATTTAGTTTTTATTGCCGCAGCTGAAAGATTTACATCTGTTAGCCAGCATAAGTACATGTGGGGGTTGCCTGGTTGCTAGGGAATGTACTTATGTTGGCTAGCAGATGTAAATCATTCAGCTGCGGCAAGAAAAACGAAATTTCCGAGCACTAAAAAATGCTCAGAGGACCCCCGAGCGTGCTCGGGAAATCTCGAGTAACGAGTATATTCGCTCATCACTACTAATTACAGGACACACTGCTGGGTCCACGACAGTTCTCAAGAATGGGCTCCGAAATTCCCCTTTAGAATGGAGCAGTGGCCATGTTTGCACGCCACCACACCATTCATTATCTATGGGACAGCTCCATTCTAACCAGGAACTTCACAGCCCTATTCTAAGGATTGGTGAGGGCCCAGGCGTTTCCAGCGATCAGGACATTTTCACCTGTCTAGTGGTAAGGTGATAACGATGGGAGAACCATTACAAACCTGGAATCACATATGAATTTTTTTTTTAGTTAAATACAGTAGATAAAATGTATGAGTCTTTCCTTTGTAATTTTCCTTCTATTTTTGGATCCATTGATTCCAAGCTAAGGTGATAAATGAGGTTACTTATCTGCCTTTATTTTTTAATTGTCCCTTCCTCCACATAACAAGTGTTATTCACTCTTTTTAGCACCCACCGAGCTGACACACATTAAACTGTTGGATACATAAACATTTTCTTACTAGAAATATACAGTATTGTATGCCAACATGGGGCCTCTAGACCTACAGGTGCCTCTCACAAAATTAGAATATCATCAAAAACTTAATTTATTTCAGTTCTTCAATACAAAAAGTGAATATATTATATAGAGTCATTACAAACAGAGTGATCTATTTCAAGTGTTTATTTCTGTTAATGTTGATGATTATGGCTCACAGCTTAGGACAAGTCATAGGACAATGACAGGAGCAATACATACTTTTTTTTCACGTTGTTCAATTTTTATCCCTTTTAGCATATTATAAAAAAAATCAAAACAGATAAAGCACCATTTACATAATAGTTAGATAAATTATGAGAGCAAAAGAAGAAAAAAAACAGGAAACTGAAAAAAAAAAAATTATATTCCTCTCCTTTTTCCCTTATGTGATATTGCTTTTCTACAGGTTTTGCATAAAAGGACAAGTACATTTTGAATGATATTTTTTTTTTTTTTTTGTTTTTCATTATAATAGGCCCAACGTTCTGTTCTGTTTCATTCTATATCAGGGCCGGAACAAGGTATTTTGGGTTCCTAGGCAGATGAAGCCAATGGCAGCCCCCATGTCAACTCCCCTCCCCCACCGCAGAACCCTCAGCCCCCAAGTAAAGGAATGGGTCTGAGACACAACAGACATGAATACAATTGAGTGCAGGGAAGAGCGGGGCAGAGGTGGTGAGCATGGTGAGTGGTGTCAATCACATTGGTCACCCTTGAGCCTGCACCACGGCGATCAGTGTGCTGAATATCTGCGGCTGTAGAGAGGTATAGGGTGGGCCGCAGGCATTCAGCAATGTCACTTTTCTCGGGGAGGCAGGAGATATCGTCCTAGGCTGGTGCCTACCCTGATACCTCTCATACCAGCCCTACTGTAATCCATTCTTGTAGGAGTCTATGAGAGAGTTTGTTATTTAACTCAATATACATAGAACTAAACAATAACATTCTGGAACATTTATTGATTATTTCTTTAAAGAAAAAGAAACCTGCCCTGATCAAGTGAAGGTCACACAGGCTGTCGGCTTATTTCAAAAAGCTCGAAAACTGCCCAAAACGCGCCGTGCTCCAGTTGCCCATCAGAAGATTTGGACAGATTGCTCACCACCATAAAGATTCTTACTGTATACCTACAAGCAGAGATCTTAAAAAATGGCAGGTGTTTATACAGAAAGCAAAATGGGGAATTGGGAAATTGTATCACATTTTATTGTACAGTGAGGAACTCATTTGCTTAAACTGTTACCATCCCTATAATTTGTCAGCGTCTCATTACAGTTCTCCTATAAGTGGCCAGCACGGTGGCTCAGTGGATAGCATTGCAGCGCTGGAGTCCTGGGTTCAAATCCCACCAAGGACAACATCTGCAAGGAGTTTATATGTTCTCTCCGTGTTTGCGTGGGTTTCCTCCGGGTTCTCCAGTTTCCTCCCACATTCCAAAGACATACTGATGGGGAATTTAGATTGTTAGCCCCATCGGGGACAGCGATGATAATGTGTGCAAACTGTAAAGCGCTGCGGAATATGTTAGCGCTATATAACAATAAAGATTATTATTATTACGTGGCCATAAAAATCTATTTACAAAAAAATTGAAAAAAGCCAGCTGTCGTCCTCTGCTATACATGTGACTACACTCTTGTGCTGCTGATGCGGTGATGTCACAGTTGGCAGGAGAACTTTTTAGACCCGTTGTTCCCTCAATCCTTCCACTTGCCAGCAATACAGAACACAATGCACAGATCATAGTTCTGCCCAGTAGATCTGTCCTGAAAACCCGACTTGTTTTTTCCAAGTTCTATACATACACGTTTCTTCTGGCTTTCTGACATAGATTTTTTTTCTAATTTTCCACCTAATTCCTCTATGGATATTGCAGTAGCTTTTATTGAATGGCCCCTTTTGACTTTATAGCTGTATGTTCTTAGGCGACTTGGCAGACGCAGCATGCTTTTTTCCCTCTCCGCTCCTCCGAACCTCCCTTTTATTGCTTGGCCAGGCTTTTTCCCTCCTCCCCTATATGGGTAATTTGAGGATAAAGTCACAGCTCGTTCTCCAGCTCTGTCTTACATATTGGTGAAAAGAAAGAATTCATGTAAACAAAGAACATGTGAGTGGGTGTCAGGTCCAATGCGACTTCAGAGGGATAAGAAAATTGCTATTATCTTAGAAGAGACGGAAAGGGAAATAGGTTTTACAGAATACTAGGATCTATAAAGTGGGGTGTACATCTCCTAGAGATTTTTTTATTTTTCCAAACCAAACTTTTGCTATATTCACATCAAATAAATAAGAGGAGTTTTAGCCACCATAATCTACGAAAAATGTGTACTAAAAAAGGTTTAAAAAATTGCTTAATCCAGAAATTCCTTATTTCTAGGTTCTAATGGAATGCAGTGTTTTAGGCTGAGTTCACACAGACAGTTTTGATAAAGGTTTTTGGTGTCAATTTTAAAGCAGTTTTTAATTTCTTTTGACATTTTTAATATTTTTGATAAGTTTTGTAGAAATTTTCGATTTCCTTTTTATATCGACCCTTTCGAGTAAGAAAAAAAAATCTATTCTATATTCTGTAGACATTCTCTGCTAAAAATAAAAATCATTAATTACCCACTGCCAATCTGTTGCTGCCCCCGATCTTTGTTGATATGGCCGCAGTGGTGACATCCTGACTATGGCTTGTGGCTAATGCGGCCAGTCACTTGGCTCAGCTGTCTCTTATGTCTACACCATCATGACGGCAAGAGGCTGCGCTGGATCGGCAGGGGGTGGATAATGCAGATTTTATTTTATAATTTTTACACATAGGATTCCTCTGAAATAGAAGATTTTAAGCCCCCTTAATCAAAAATTGCATAAAAAAAATGCAAGTGACTGGACTTCAAACATAAGAACAGAAGGGTTCTTGGGTTACAAGGTCAATGTGCAGATGTAACCTTTTGGCTACGTTCAGACTGTCAGTATTTGATCAGTATTTTACATCAGTAAACCAAAACCAGGAGAGGAACAATCAGAGGAAAGCAAAGTAGAAACACGTCACCACTTCTGTATTTTTCACCCACTCCTGGATTTGGCTTACAGAAACAAAATCTGGCAATCTTGTATTCAGTAATAAAGAATATGAATATTTATTCAGTAAAGCAATCCCAACGAAGTAACGTTTCAGTTCTTAACATCAACCTTCATCAGACTGTAATATACAATAGAAGAAATAAACATAAAGAAAAAATCGAAAAATTACACAGATCTTTCGTCCAAGGAAATATCATAGTACATTCATTTTGTCGATGGTGGGATGGCTTTTATACTATTTTTGATCAAAAACAGTACTACTAAGAACCCTGTGTTATTTAGAAGTACTGTAATGCGACTGCGGAGCAGTTGCACTCAGCCACCACCAGGGGGGCGCTGTAACGGGAGAAAAGGGTTCCACTTACTGTGTAGCACTTCAGTGCAGAAGTGCAGGCCACCACGAGGAGATGGCAGAGTAGTCAGACAGGCCGAAGTCAGCAACAAACAGGGAGATGAAGTACCAGAGGTCACAGCAAAGCATGAGGTCAGAGACAAGCCAAAAGTCAGAGCCAGACCCCTCCAATCCCGGTTATAGACATAGTCTTTCCTGGTATGATATCGGCAGGGGTTATCATGGCTGGACGTACCAGGATCACCTCTGCCCCAGTGTCCCTGAGACCAATGGTGGCTTTATTGCCAACAGTGACAGATTGACAGTTTTCATTAGCCCCCATATCAGAGCCGGCCACAAAGAGGACAGATGGTGGGGACACAGACGGATTTGTGGTGGTAGTTGGGCATTTCTTCCTATCAAGGCAGACAGCGCTAACACTTTGTTGCAGGAGAAGCACTGGCGTGCATCACCTAAAGAATGTCTATTCCCCGGGACCCCATAGAAGGTGGGCTTGGACAGCACTGGTGATCGGCCGGCAGAGGGAGAAGGGTCCCTGTTTGGCTTACCTCCCCTCCAGCTGAATCCCAATGGCTGTCATGATCCCAATGGCAGGGGATCACAAAAGGACAAGCACAAAAAACAAAACAAGCTCTAGGGTGATGGAAACTAAGCTGACCGCGATCCTGAACCTAACACACAACTAGCTGTAGCCGGGGAACGTGCCTACGATGATTCCTAGACGTCTCACGCCAGCCGAAGGACTAACTTCCCCTATTAGAAGAAACACAGACCTCTCTTGCCTCCAGAGAAACACCCCACAGAAATAGCAGCCCCCCACATGTAATGACGGTGAAATGAGAGGAAAGCACATACGTAGTTATGAAAACAGATTCAGCAAAATGAGGCCCGCTAAAGCTAGATAGCAGAGGATACAAAAGTGAACTGCGCGGTCAGCGAAAAACCCTACAAAAAAACCATCCTGAAATTACTTGAACTCATGTGCCAACTCATGGAACATGAGGAGTAATATCAGCCCACTAGAGCAACCAGCAAAAAGGAATCACATATCTGCAAGCTGGACTAAGACAAAAATTAAGCAAAACGTGGAACAGGAAAATCAAAAACTTAGCTTGTCCTGAAGATTACAGAAGCGGGAAGCAGAGGTAACAAGACACACTGATTACATTGATAGCCGGCGAGGAAATGACAAGAAAGCCAGGTTAAATAGGAAACTCCCATATCCTGATAGAACAGGTGGACACCAGAGACCGCAGAAAACACAAGTCACCCAGTACCATCTGTAACCACCAGAGGGAGCCCAAAAACAGAATCCACAACAGTACCCCCCCTTGAGGAGGGGTCACCGAACCCTCACGAGAACCACCAGGGTGACCAGGATGAGCCCTATGAAATGCACGGACCAAATCAGCAGCATGAACATCAGAGGCAACCACCCAAGAATTATCCTCCTGACCATAACCCTTCCACTTGACCAAATATTGGAGTTTCCGTCTGGAAACACGAGAATCCAAGATCTTCTCCACAACATACTCCAACTCTCCCTCCACCAGCAGCGGAGCAGGAGGTTCAAGCGAAGGAACAACAGGTACCTCATACCTCCGCAACAACGACCGATGGAACACATTATGAATAGCAATCGATGCCGGGAGATCCAAACGAAACGACACAGGGTTAAGAATTTCCAAGATCCTATAGGGACCGATGAACCGAGGCTTGAACTTAGGAGAAGAGACCTTCATAGGAACAAAACGAGAAGACAACCACACCAAGTCCCCAACATGAAGTCGAGGACCCACGCGGCGACGGCGATTAGCAAACTGCTGAGCCCTCTCCTGGGACAACTTCAAATTGTCCACCACATGACTCCAAATCTGATGCAACCTATCCACCACCATGTCCACTCCAGGACAATCAGAAGGCTCCACCTGACCAGAGGAAAAACGAGGATGAAACCCCGAATTACAAAAGAAAGGAGAAACCAAGGTAGCAGAACTAGCCCGATTATTAAGGGCAAGTTCGGCAAGCGGCAAAAAGGTAACCCAGTCATCCTGATCAGCAGAAACAAAACACCTTAAATAAGTTTCCAAGGTCTGATTAGTTCGTTCCGTCTGGCCATTCGTCTGAGGATGGAATGCAGACGAAAAGGACAAATCAATGCCCATCTTAGCACAGAACGTCCGCCAAAATCTAGACACAAACTGGGATCCCCTGTCAGAAACGATGTTCTCCGGAATCCCATGCAAACGAACCACGTTCTGAAAAAACAGAGGGACCAACTCAGAGGAGGAAGGTAACTTAGGCAAGGGTACCAGATGAACCATCTTAGAAAAGCGGTCACACACAACCCAGATGACGGACATTTTTTGAGAGACAGGGAGATCCGAAATAAAGTCCATGGAAATGTGCGTCCAAGGCCTCTTCGGGATAGGCAAAGGTGACAACAATCCACTGGCCCGAGAACAGCAAGGCTTAGCCCGAGCGCAAACTTCACAAGACTGCACAAAAGAACGCACATCCCTCGACAAGGAAGGCCACCAAAAAGACCTGGCCACCAAGTCTCTAGTACCAAATATTCCAGGATGACCTGCCAACACAGAAGAATGGACCTCGGAGATGACTCTACTGGTCCAATTATCCGGAACAAACAGTCTTTCAGGCGGACAACGATCAGGTTTATCCGCCTGAAACTCCTGCAAAGCACGTCGCAAGTCTGGGGAGACAGCCGACAAAATCACCCCATCCCTAAGGATACCAGTGGGCTCAGAATTTCCAGGGGAGTCAGGGACAAAACTCCTAGAAAGAGCATCCACCTTCACATTCTTTGAACCTGGCAGGTATGAAACCACAAAATCGAAACGGGAGAAAAACAGTGACCAACGAGCCTGTCTAGGATTCAGACGCTTGGCAGACTCAAGGTAAATCAGATTTTTGTGATCAGTCAAGACCACCACACGATGTCTAGCACCCTCAAGCCAATGACGCCACTCCTCAAATGCCCACTTCATGGCCAAAAGCTCCCGATTACCAACATCATAATTCCGCTCAGTGGGCGAAAACTTTCTAGAAAAGAACGCACATGGCTTCAACACTGAGCAATCGGAGCTTCTCTGCGACAAAACCGCCCCCGCTCCAATCTCGGAAGCATCAACCTCAACCTGAAAAGGAAGCGAAACATCTGGCTGACGCAACACAGGAGCAGAAGAAAACCGGCGCTTAAGTTCCTGAAAGGCCTCCACAGCCGCAGGAGACCAATCAGCAACATCAGCACCCTTCTTAGTCAAATCCGTCAAAGGCTTAACAACACTAGAAAAATTAGTTATGAAACGACGATAAAAATTTGCAAAGCCCAAGAACTTCTGTAGACTCTTAAGAGATGTAGGCTGCGTCCAGTCACAAATAGCCTGAACCTTGACGGGATCCATCTCAATAGTAGAAGGGGAAAAAATATACCCCAAAAAAGAAATCTTCTGGACTCCAAAGAGACACTTTGAACCTTTTACAAACAAAGAATTGGCCCGCAGGACCTGAAACACCTTCCTGACCTGCTGAACATGGGACTCCCAGTCATCAGAAAAAAACAAAACATCATCCAAATACACAATCATAAATTTATCCAGATATTCACGGAACATATCGTGCATAAAGGACTGGAAGACAGAAGGAGCATTAGACAGTCCAAAAGGCATCACCAAATACTCAAAATGGCCCTCAGGCGTATTAAATGCGGTTTTCCACTCATCACCCTGCTTTATCCGCACAAGATTATACGCACCCCGAAGATCAATCTTAGTGAACCATTTAGCCCCCTTAATGCGAGCGAACAAATCAGTCAACAATGGCAAAGGATACTGATATTTGACTGTAATCTTATTCAAAAGACGGTAATCTATACAAGGCCTCAAGGAACCATCTTTTTTGGCCACGAAAAAAAAACCTGCTCCCAAAGGGGACGAAGATGGACGGATATGTCCCTTTTCCAAGGACTCCTTAACATAATCCCACATAGCAGTATGCTCTGGCACTGACAGATTGAACAAACGTCCTTTAGGAAATTTACTGCCAGGAATCAAATCTATAGCACAATCGCAATCCCTGTGAGGAGGAAGCGAATTGAGCTTAGGCTCCTCAAAAACATCCCGATAATCAGACAAAAATACAGGAACCTCAGAAGGAGTAGATGAAGCGATAGAAATCGGAGGTGCATCATCATGAACCCCCTGACATCCCCAGCTTAACACAGACATCGTTTTCCAGTCCAAGACTGGGTTATGAGTTTGTAACCATGGCAGACCAAGCACTAAGACATCATGTAAATTATACAGTACCAGGAAGCGAATCACCTCCTGATGAACGGGAGTCATACGCATGGTCACTTGTGTCCAGTACTGAGGTTTGTTCATAGCCAAAGGTGTAGAGTCAATTCCTTTCAAAGGAATAGGGACTTCCAGAGGCTCCAGACTAAACCCACAGCGGTTGGCAAATGACCAATCCATAAGACTCAGGGCAGCGCCTGAATCCACATAGGCATCGACGGACATGGCTGATAATGAACAAATCAGAGTCACAGACAGAATGAACTTAGACTGTAAAGTACTAATGGCAACAGACTTATCAACCTTTTTTGTGCGTTTAGAGCATGCTGATATAACATGAGCTGAATCACCACAATAAAAACACAACCCATTTTTCCGCCTATAGTTTTGCCGTTCACTTCTGGACTGAATTCTATCACATTGCATTGTCTCAGGTGCCTGTTCAGAAGACACCGCCAAATGGTGCACAGGTTTGCGCTCCCGTAAACGCCGATCAATCTGAATAGCCATAGTCATAGACTCATTCAGACCTGTAGGCGCAGGGAACCCCACCATAACATCTTTAATGGCCTCAGAAAGGCCATCTCTGAATCTTGCAGCCAGGGCGCACTCATTCCACTGAGTAAGCACCGACCATTTCCGAAATTTCTGACAATATATTTCTGCTTCATCTTGCCCCTGAGAGAGAGCCAATAAAGCTTTTTCAGCCTGAATCTCTAGGTTAGGTTCCTCATAGAGCAAACCCAATGCCAGAAAAAACGCATCCACATTGAGCAACGCAGGATCCCCTGGTGCCAATGCAAATGCCCAATTCTGAGGGTCACCCCGCAGGAAAGATATAACAATTTTGACTTGCTGAGCAGGGTCTCCAGAGGAGCGAGATTTTAAAGAAAGAAACAACTTGCAATTGTTCCTAAAATTCAGAAAACTAGATCTATCTCCAGAAAAAAACTCTGGGATAGGAATTCTAGGTTCAGACATAGGTGCATGTACAACAAAATCTTGTATATTTTGAACCTTAGCAGCAAGATTATTCAGGCTGGAAGCCAAACTCTGGACGTCCATGATAAACAGCTGAGGTCAGAGCCATTCAGGGATTAAGAGGAGGTAAGACGCAGCCAGGCTGCAATTAAGGCTAGGCAGAAAACTCTGAGGGAAAAAAAAAAAAAAAAAAACTTCCTCAGACTACTTTTCCTCCTACTTCAGCCAATACGATTACCACTTTTTGGCCGGCTACACTGTCATGATCCCAATGGCAGGGGATCACAAAAGGACAAGCACAAAAAACAAAACAAGCTCTAGGGTGATGGAAACTAAGCTGACCGCGATCCTGAACCTAACACACAACTAGCTGTAGCCGGGGAACGTGCCTACGATGATTCCTAGATGTCTCGCGCCAGCCGAAGGACTAACTTCCCCTATTAGAAGAAACACAGACCTCTCTTGCCTCCAGAGAAACACCCCACAGAAATAGCAGCCCCCCACATGTAATGACGGTGAAATGAGAGGAAAGCACATACGTAGTTATGAAAACAGATTCAGCAAAATGAGGCCCGCTAAAGCTAGATAGCAGAGGATACAAAAGTGAACTGCGCGGTCAGCGAAAAACCCTACAAAAAAACCATCCTGAAATTACTTGAACTCATGTGCCAACTCATGGAACATGAGGAGTAATATCAGCCCACTAGAGCAACCAGCAAAAAGGAATCACATATCTGCAAGCTGGACTAAGACAAAAATTAAGCAAAACGTGGAACAGGAAAATCAAAAACTTAGCTTGTCCTGAAGATTACAGAAGCGGGAAGCAGAGGTAACAAGACACACTGATTACATTGATAGCCGGCGAGGAAATGACAAGAAAGCCAGGTTAAATAGGAAACTCCCATATCCTGATAGAACAGGTGGACACCAGAGACCGCAGAAAACACAAGTCACCCAGTACCATCTGTAACCACCAGAGGGAGCCCAAAAACAGAATCCACAACAGATGGCTTCCGCACCTCAGGCATCCTGTTAGCCACATAGCAGTCCGCAAACTTTGCAGCCTGATCCGCAGTTTGTGGCTCCCGATCACACACAAATTGCCGTACATCCGTGGGGCACATGTGAAGAAATTGATCCTTTACCATAAGATCCGTTAAGTCCTCAAAATTGTTAACAGAAAGTCCCCGGATCCATTGGTGGAACGTGATCCTCAAGGTGGTCACAACATCCGCATAGCTGTCAGTTGATACACGTTGTAGGTTCCGGAACTTTCTCCGATACACTTCTGGTGTTAGGTTGTATTTTCTGATCAAGGCCTCTTTTATAGCCTCATAGTTCCCATCTAGCTCTGGTGGGAGGCCAGCGAACACTTCCAGGGCTTTGCCTCTCAACCCTGGGGTTAGATACTGCGCCCACTGCTCACGGGGTAGATGGTATAGCCTGCAGGTCTTTTCAAACCCCCAAAGGAAAGTATCCAAGTCCATATCCTTCTACATCACAGGAAAGTTTTCCAGATGTGGTCTCCTTGGATTTATGTCCTGGGGGGGGGTGGGGGGTTAGCTGAGGAATGATACCCCTCTCTATTTGAGCCATCTGAAGCTGGAAAGCTCTGTCCTCCCGGCGTTCTGCAGCCTCTTCTCAGCCTGTCGTTACTGTAGAATAAGCTGCATGCGCAGAATGGGATCACTTATTTCCAGCCGTTGTAAGTCCATTTGTAAAGTACAGTCCATAGGCTCCTCTGCACTGGCATTTCCATCCGGTATCCGCGGTGCAAGAGCTGGCATTGCTGGGTCTCTCTGAGGTGAACTTTCTCGTTGCCCAGATTCTCAGGCTGCCCTCACATGTGAACACGAGTCTTGGTATACAGGTCTAATTTATAGCTTTGGTCTGGAGGTCAGATTTCTAGACCAGGCCCTCAGGTTAATATCATAATTGCTTGTTTTTGATTGGACCATGGCCGCACTACCAATGAATATATTATTTTCTCTTGAGATCCTTTGTGTAAACGTTCTCACAGAGATACTATCAGGCCGTAAGTGACATCTCTCTTCAAAGAGCTAGGAGGTGTCAAGTGTTAAGCTTTAGTCACACAAAACGACTTACCAACGATCACGACCAGTGATACGACCTGACCATGATCGTTGGTAAGTCGTTGTGTGGTCGCTGGGGAGCTGTCACACAGACAGCTCTCTCCAGCGACCAACGATCAGGGAAACTGTCTTCAACGATGCCGAAGTCCCCCTGCAGCACCCGGGTAACCAGGTTAAACATCGGGTTACTAAGTGCAGGGCCGTGCTTAGTAACCCGATATTTACCCTGGTTACCATTGTAAAAGTAAAAAAAAAAAAACACTACATACTCACATTCTGATGTCTGTCACGACCCCCGCCGGCATCCACAGGGTTAAAACTGCTTTCAGCAAGAGTGCTGCTAATGCACGCACTGCTGCCGAGAGCTTCCCTGCACTGACTGTGTCAGCGCCGGCAGTAACAGCAGGGAAGCTCTCAGCCGGAGTGAGTGCATTAGCAGCGCTCCTGCCGAAAGCAGTTTTAACCCTGTGGACGCCGGGGGACGTGACAGACATCAGAATGTGAGTATGTACTGTTTTTTTTTTTTTACTTTTACAATGGTAACCAGGGTAAATATCGGGTTACTAAGCGCGGCCCTGCGCTTAGTAACCTGATATTTACCCTGGTTACAAGTAAACACATCGCTGGATCGGTGTCACACACGCCGATCCAGCGATGACAGCGGGTGATCAGCAACCAAAAAATGGTCCTGATCATTCCCCAACGACCAACGATCTCCCAGCAGGGGCCTGATCGTTGGTCGCTGTCACACATAACTAGATCGTTAGCGGGATCGTTGCTATATCACCAAAAGCGTGACGTTGCAACGATATCGTTAATGATATCGTTATGTGTGACTCCAGCTTTACCCTTTCTTCTTGGTCCTAGCTAGACCCCCTGGTGAGATTTGGAGACAGAAGTCTGAATGTCTCAGGAAAATACATATTAACACCTGGGTGAGACATGCAGCCTTCAGGACAGATGTTACTAGTCACACAATACCTATACATAGGTCACTGCACATATATATATATATATATACATATATATATATATATATATATATATATATATATATACACACACATATTTCACCACAAAGTATCTCCAGGGAAATGTTGCAAATTGGTCCCACTCAAGATAATCCCCACATGCGATGTGGATTTAGATTTCCCTATTCAATTGATGAGAGTTAAATCTGAAGACCATGAAGACAAAATTTGAGAATGATAGGCCATGGTATACATATGATTACATTAGGCGTATAAGAGTCTGATGAAAATGACAAGGCGATGTAAGCAGAAGAACGGAACACACAGGGCACATCAGGCCAAAGCACAACGTGTAGGACTAGGAACAGCAGAAGAAACTTGGAAAGGAACTTTCGAGCTCAGGAATAATGGACACAGAATGGTACAAACACGCAATCTCTAGCTAAGGAGGCCTAAACAGGGCTGCAGATTGCTACTAATTCAGAACACCTGGCTTGTTAGAGGAAGACAAATGGTATACGAAGCAGAAAGCACTGACAGATGTGGACGCTCGCCACCTGTTCCAATAGCTTACAGTCTACAGAGAAGGCACTACAACAAAGTATTGTATGATTAACACAGAGACGGAATAAAAATGGCAAGCTAGGATCAGCTACCAGGTCTCAGCTAGTAAACGATATAGCACCAAAATTGGTAGATCCTGTCCTAAAGACAGAAGATATAGACAAGCAAATGTAAACCTACAGGTTCTGTTGCACCACCTACACAATTTAAAGGTTGATGGGGGGGCCAACCCTATGTAATAGTGGGCTATTCTTTCTTCATATACAGTAGGTGTAAAATATTGCAGTGGTGGCAGTGCATGATGCTTTCTGCTCATAGATGTGGACAGCTGAGCCAACTGCATGCATGACGAAATCTTTTCAACTAGATAGATTTGTTGAAAAGTCATTAGAAGTCCCACAGGTCAGCAGTGCAAACACTACTCATATAAATAGCGTTTACTATGCTTGTAAAAAAAGAAATTCAGAGATGGGTGAATCGAAAAAAAAGGTATGAGCAAGAAAGGTAGGTGGTGGATGCCTCCGTGCCTAATCCTGACCAACATGTGCCTACAGAAAATCGTGAAATTAATAGACTTATAGGTATCAGCGACTATTTGTAGCACTGAGATGACTATGTGTCAAAGACATTTCTGTCAATCTCAAAGTTTATCTGTGATGTCAATTGACCACTGCTTGCTTCCCTTGCCCACCTTCTTAAAGGGTCATCATACATGGATATAATTACAAAGTGCTTGCAAAAAAAAAAGGTCAAGAGAAAAATTGTTGTAGCTACCACCACACTGGGCTAGGTTCACATTGCGTTAATGGGTTAACGCTAACGGACTGCGTTGCACGGCGAAATTATCACAATTAACGCCATGCAACGGGTCCGTTAGCGCACCCATTGACAGCAATGTGATTTTTCTCTGTAGCGCATCGCTAGCGCATGCCATTTTCGGCACGCGCTAGCGATGTGCCGTTATTTTGTGACGGACCTCAGACGCTGCTTGCAACGTCCGAGGTGCGTCCGAGGTCCGTTCCTCGCTAGCGCAGATCCCCGATCTGCGCTAGCGGGAACTACAAACGCGACCCCTATAAAGACATTGCGTTAGCGCAATCCGCAATGTGAACCTAGCCTTACAAGGAAAAATGGAATCAAACAAAATATATCCCCATAATAGCCATGTCTTGCAGTTCTCAGCTTGATACTTATAAATGATCATGAAAATGCAGAGGAACTTTATAGATCCTGTTACGGAGCCTCTGTCCTGTAATTTAGATTACATATTACGTTCCCCTTCACACATACAGGACATTGGTGAATTTCTTCAGGTTCTATCTGACTTCAGGAAGATATCATACTGGGCACAACCGACGTAGAAATCCGGAGCATCCGGATCCCTCAGGATGCCAGTGTGTAGGGTGTAATACACCAGTTGTGTGCAAATAACATTGGCACGATTTGTGCTATTTGATATCTGAGACACTATGTTGTATACTTGGACATAATGCATTTCAGTGTGGTAACCACTAGTATACCCAGACAGCTGGTACCGCAATGGGCACACCAGTGGCACCAACTTTTGCAAATATTTTTGGGACAATTTGAGTTGATCAGATCTTTAGTACCTCTACTCCATTTGCCATCCCATTATTCCCACATTATATAGATGATATCTTTATTGTGTATAATGGCACTTCTCAAATATTCCATGAATTCCTGACATATATAAATGATAACCAGTTGAACATGAGATTCACAAGAAAAATTGGTGGTAGGTCTATTGAATTTTTAGATGTGGAAATTGGGATTATGAGAGGTGCCATTCACACTAAGGGTTAGCGCAAACCCACCGCAACCAACTCACTGATATGATTTGACAGCTAATATCCTTATTATATTAAGGAATCTCTACTCTATGGGCAATTTTTCAGATTGCGACGCACAAGCATTGCGGAAGAGGCTTTTATAGATCAATCTTGTAAATTGGCAAATAGATTATACCAACGTGGATATCCTTTGGACATTATTGACAAAGGTTTTCAAAAAGCATAACGAAAACGAAACTCAAATACTTTCATACTGGATAAAAGCAGAAGATAAAAGGTTTGTTATGTCGTTTAACCCCTTAATGACCAGGTCAATTTTTTAAATCTGACCATTGTCACTTCATGTACCAATAACTCTGGAATGTTTCAACATATTCCATTTGTTTTTTTCGTGATGCGTTATACTTTATGATAATGGAAATTTTAGGTTGATGTTTTGTGTTTATTCATAAAAATATCAGATTTTTCACCAAAATTTCAAAACATTTGCAATTTTCAAACTTTGAATGATTATCCCTTTAATCCAAATAGTCATACCATACAAAAACATTAATAAGCGACATTTCACTAATGTCTGCTTTACATCAGAATAATTTGTAAAATGTTTTATTTTGTTAACTTTTTAAAAGATTTAAAAATGTATCTGTAATTTTTCATTTTTTCAAGGAAATTTACAAAACTTATTTTTTAGGGACCAATTTAGTTTTGAAGTGGGGGACCTATATGTTGGCATCCTGCAAAAGTGACACCATTTTAAAAACAGCGCCTCTCAACATATTCAAAATTGCTCACAGGTAGTTTATTAACCCATTAAGTGGTTTTTAGGTACTAATGCAAAGTGACATGACAGGAATGAAAACATTTATTTTTACCACCTAAATTTTTCTAACTTCTGAGCAGGTGGTTATAGCTGGAAGACTTAAAGGCCGTTATTTGGCCATGAATTGCCACTGCAAACATCAGGACCACATGATCAAGATCTCAGGGTGCCGATTGGGTTAAAGAGGAAGACCCCACACTCTGTTAACCATCTAGATGTTGTAGTCACTATTTACAGCAGTATTTAACGGGTTAAATGGCCATGGTTAGCGCCAACACTGATCGTGGCTGATGCAACAAGTTAGATATAAAGAACCCGGCACTCAACTTGAATTAAACTTGAGGTTTTTTATTCCGTAGTGCGAAAAAACGTTTCGGCCTAGTGTGGCCTTCGTCAGTTACGTACTGAAGGATGACTGAGAATAACCTCAGTATGTGTGATAGATCCGTGGGTTATCACTTAATGGTGGTCCACTTAAATAGATATAGCGCAGCTGTGAGCTGAGAGTGGCCGGGTCCTGACGCGGTGTCCACCGCTGTCGGCGTGAAAGGCTTTCTCTGTGGCCTCCCCTCGAACACTCTTGCACCCCCTCCAATCTAATCTAAACTCTGCTGCCCGACTAATCCACCTGTCCCCCCGCTATTCCCCAGCTTCTCCCCTCTGTCAATCCCTTCACTGGCTCCCCATTGCACAGAGACTCCAGTACAAAACCCTAACCATAACATACAAAGCCATCCACAACCTGTCTCCTCCATACATCTGTGACCTTGTCTCCCGGTACTTTCCTGCACGCAACCTCCGATCCTCACAAGATCTCCTTCTCTATTCCCCTTATCTCCTCTTCCCACAATCACATACAAGATTTCTCTTGCGCATCACCCCTACTCTGGAACTCTCTACCACAACATATCAGACTCTAACCTACCATCGAAACCTTCAAAAAGAGCCTGAAGACCTACCTCTTCTGACAAGCCTATAACCTGCAGTAACCACCGATTGACCAAACCGCTGCATGACCAGCTCTACCCTCGCCTACTGTATTCTCATCCATCCCTTGTAGATTGTGAGCCTTCGCGGGCAGGGTCCTCTCTCCTCCTGTACCAGTTATGACTTGTATTGTTTAAGATTATTGTACTTGTTTTTATTATGTATACCCCTCCTTACATGTAAAGCGCCATGGAATAAATGGCGCTATAACAATAAATAATAATAATAATGTGATAAAATTTGGGTCTCTCATAAGTGTTCTTATTTGAGGTCCATCAAATGTTCCAGACTTTTTCTTCTCTTCACTAAGACCAGGAAAAGTTGAACATATATAGTTAAAGCATTCTCCACTGTGATTGAGAGCTTTGACGAACTGCTTCATCAATCCAAGTTTTACGTGTAAGGGAGGAAAGACAATGTCCTTCCTATCCACTAGAGGATCATGGATGACATTCTTATCGCCAGATGCCAAATTCTGTCACTGAGGCCATTCAGTTTTCACCCAATGCTCTGCTGTAGCTCTACTGTCCAGTAGCACAGAAAACAAGGGTGTTATCGTAACAAATGGGAATTTTGCATGTTCAAAGAAAACAAAGATATTCTCACATTTATTGGGAGACTAAATGAAAACTAAATTTACCTTAGTGAACCGTATAAACCGGCACTTTTCATACACTACTTATATTTATCATGGAATTCTTGAAAATGGGCTATATACCTGTAGCGCAAAAACGTGATGTGATAGAGAAATTATAAGATCAGATTTGAATCCAGCACCCTCAAATTAGTCTAAAACTGTTCTTATAGTCCATGCCAGAATTTTTTTTTTTTGCAATTCAGTGAGATTAATATTAAATAAGTATTGGTACATGATAGAAAGTGACTAGAGATGGGAAAACCCAAACAGTAAAGTTCAGCGACTGTACTGAACACCGACTGTTCGGGCATGGACACCAAACACAGACTGCACCAGGAAGTCTGTGTTACTGTTTCAGGTTCCAACCCTCAAACACAGGGTGTTGTCATGCAATCATGTGCATGACAGCGCAGCAAACACTGCTTCTGATCGGCTGTAAAATCATTACCGGCGAACATAGAGCCACGGTTACCATGTTGTCAAATGACAGTGTGAGCCAGCAGCTGTGATCAGACTTAAAAAGTTTACTTCAGGTCACTTGGGTGAGCTGATGGGACTACTGCTCCCATCAGCCTATGCCTGCTGCTGCTAAGAACAGTGAGACCAGGCAATGGCTGATGGGAGTATTCATCAGCCAACTCCTGCACTCTAAAAAAATAATTAAAAAAATGGCATGAGTTCCCCTGTATTTTTGATGAGCAGCCAGGCTATAACCCTCAGCTGTCAGCGTTAGCAAGACTGACTATCAAGAATAGAGGGGTCCCCACAATGTTTTTTAAATTATTTAAATAAATAATTTAAAAAACGGCTTGGGATCCCCCCCATTTTTGACAACCAGCTTTGCTAAAGCAGACAGCTGGGAGCTGGTGGTCCCAGGCTGGTAAGGGGTCATGGATATTGTCCCACCAGCCTAAAACTATCAGCCTGCCTCTCCCCACTTGCTCTATAGTGGTGGCAAATGGGGTTCATATTTGTGGGGTTAATGTCACCCTTGTATTGTCCGGTGACATCAAACCCACGGCTTAGTAATGGAAAGACGTCTATAAGACACCTATCCATTACTAACCCTATAGTTGTATGGTAAATAAAGACACAGCCAGAGTAAAGCCTTTTATTTGAAATGAAAGCAAAACACAGTTTTCTTTTTTATATTTAAAAATAACAAACACAGTTATACTCACCTAACGCTCATTCCATTGAATCCCTCGTCTCCTGTAATACAGTAAAACAAAAATAAAAAACAATAATATGCCTCTGAGGCGTTGAGACCTATAGAGTTAAATGATCTTAATGATCTAAGCCTATTTCTCTTGTTTTATTGTATGTTGTTTATGTGTTTTGTATATATTTATTTTCATGTTTGATTAGTAATTGTTAGTAATAAATGTAATTAATCTGGGTGGGATATCCTGCATGAAAGAATGGGAAATACTAGTGATGATGTGTGAGCCTGAAGAAGCGTATACTCACACGAAACAGCTGCCGCTCATTTACTGTTGTCTGTGTTTGCAACCCTCAGGTCAAAATAAAGTGCATTTTACTGAAATTGTCAGTGGTGAGTGCAGCTCCTCTAGCTTTCCTCTGAATTTTCTTGTACAAAACAAACAACTTTGTAATTTACTCGTTATTAACAATCCTTTCCGTCTGCAAAATTGGAGTGATTTTTATTTCTTATTTCTACTATTCATTGCCTTGGCCACTAGCCACCGCTGCAGTCTATCAGCGGTGGCCGATTTCCTAGGCAAGGAGCATAGTGCTTACAAGCTCTTTGCTATAGAGTTGTAAAAAGTGCTGCTCAGTGCCTCTGCCCTCCTCTGAGGTTGCAGAGGTAAAGATACCCCTGCTTGCAAAATCAGTGAGCGCACAGTTTGTGCCAACCAGAACATGCCGCTGGTCCAAACACTCAGTCAATAAACTTTGCACTGCACCCCTAAAAGAAAGGAAGTGGGGAGGCTGGGGAGTAGTGCGCTCCTGAATCCAGAATATGGGATAACCCCTTTAAAAACTTTTAATGGTTTGTTTATTCCTTAAGAGCAAGACCTGAGAAATTGAAAAAATACAATATTTTCTCCCATGGAAGACCATCAGGAAAAAATGTGCTCTTGAGAAAACGTTCATCTATATACAGAAAGAGTCTATATTTATATTGGATGATGGAAAGGATTTCTGCACAAACATCGTATCTTTCCACAACTATTATATTTTTGGTAAATGTAAACTTTCTCAGATTTTAGAGTAGTACTGCTCCATACAAGTTCTGAGCTGCACTGAGTATACAGCTTCTCCGAGGCCTCCCTGTACCTTTTTGATGGATGCCATATTATGGCGATATTCTTTTTTAGCAGCATTGCTTCTAGGACGAGCTGCTAACCTAATTTTTGCATTTTTCTGGTTAACCTTGTTGAATGTCATGGAGAACTAAACATTTTTACAGAGAAATCGGAAAATCAAAATGAATGATAAAGATTGGAAAGTGTGACAACCCTGCATCTAGGTGTGAAAACATCTGAAATTAACATGCACCTTGCAGGCTCATTCAGACAACTGTTTTCCATCCTACAAAAAATCTATTTTGCCCACATGTTCTATCGGTATGTATAGGTGCTTCTCACAAAATTAGGATATCATCAAACGGTTAATGTACTGTATATACTCGTGTATAAGCCGAGATTTTCAGCACTTTTTTGTGTGCTGAAAACGCTCCCCTCAACATATACACGAGTCAATTGTCCAGAACGCTGGCATGGGGGAGGGTGAGCTGCGGAGCAAGTGACAGCTGCAGCTGCCGGCTAACAGAAGACATCATACTCACCCTTCATCGCTGCATCTCCGTCCCTGCATCTCCGTTGTTCCGGTGCTGGCAGCCATCCTCTCCTGTGCTGAGCGGTCACGTGGTACCGCTCATTAAGGTAATGAATATGTACGCGTCTCCACTCACATAGGCATGGAGAGCATATTCATTACCCTAATGAGCGGTAACATGTGACCGCTCAGCACAGGAGAGGAGAGCTGCCGGTGCCGGGACAAAGGAGATGCAGGGACGGAGATGCAGCGACGGCACGAGGAGGGTGAGTATGACGGAGTGGTGGGAGGGGGGATGTGAGCCATGCATACAACGATGGGACTGGGGGGAGCTGAGCCATTTGGGACCAGTGGAGCCGAGCATAGCGGGACTGGGGGAGCCAAGCCATGTGGACCGGGGGAGCCATGCATACAACAGGGGATGTGTTGTGAATTCTGTGGCAGAGTTCACTCCTGTGGTCACAAGTGGTACTTCGGCTGATTCTCTCTGGGATCTTCCGTTTGTGGAGGAAAGTGGTACTGCAGCTTCTGAGTTTCCTCCCTCAGGTGATCTGGTGAGCTCGTTAGCTTCTTCTCTACTTAACTCCACCTGATGCTTTGATCTATGCTTCCTGTCAATGTTTCAGTGTGGGACTTGTTTTTTCCCTGGATCATTCCTGTGGCCTGCTGCTCTGCAAAGCTAAGTTTTGCTTATGTTATTTTGTTGCTATTTTTCTGTCCAGCTTGCTTTATTGGTTTTTCTCGCCTGCTGGAAGCTCTGAGACGCAGAGGGACCACCTCCGTACCGTTAGTCGGTGCGGAGGGTCTTTTTGTCCCCTCTGCGTGGTTTTTTATAGGTTTTTGTGCTGACCGCAAAGTTATCTTCCCTATCCTCGTTCTGTTCAGCTAGTCGGGCCTCACTTTGCTAAATCTGTTTCATCTCTATGTTTGTGTTTTCATCTTACTCACAGTCATTATATGTGGGGGGCTGCCTTTTCCTTTGGGGAATTTCTCTGAGGCAAGGTAGGCTTATTTTTCTATCTTCAGGATTAGCTAGTTTCTCAGGCTGTGACGAGGCGCCTAGGTTTTGGTCAGGAGCGCTCCACGGCTACCTTTAGTGTGGTTTGATAGGCTTAGGGATTGCGGTCTGCAGAGTTCCCACGTCTCAGAGCTCATTCTATTATTTTGGGTTATTGTCAGTTCACTGTATGTGCTCTGACCTTCATGTCCATTGTGATTCTGAATTGCCTTTCATAACAGTACAGGAAGCCAAAGTGCTAATGATTCTCAATAGAGGGAAAAAAGAAGTTCTAAGACCATTTTTTTTTCTTTGCACTGTGTTTTGTCTTTTTTTTCCCCTAGACATTTGGGTGGTTCAGGACACAGGTGTAGCAATGGACATTAAAGGTCTGTCTTCATGTGTGGATCAGCTCACAGCAAGAGTTCAAAATATTCAAGATTTTGTGGTCCAGAATTCTTTGCTTGAACCGAGAATTCGTATTCCAGATTTGTTTTTTGGAGATAGAACTAAATTTCTGAGTTTCAAAAATAATTGTAAACTATTTCTGGCTTTGAAACCTCGCTCTTCTGGTGACCCAATTCAACAGGTTAGGATCGTCATTTCTTATTTGCGCGGCGACCCTCAGGACTGGGCGTTTTCTCTTGCGTCAGGAGATCCTGCATTGAGTAATATCGATGCGTTTTTCCTGGCGCTTGGGTTGCTGTACGATGAGCCTAATTCAGTGGATCAGGCAGAAAAAAATTTGCTGGCTCTTTGTCAGGCTCAGGATGAGATAGAGGTATATTGTCAGAAATTTAGAAAGTGGTCAGTGCTCACTCAATGGAATGAATCTGCGCTGGCAGCAATATTCAGAAAGGGTCTCTCTGAAGCCCTTAAGGATGTCATGGTGGGATTTCCTATGCCTGCTGGTTTGAATGAGTCTATGTCTTTGGCCATTCAGATCGGTCGACGCTTGCGTGAGCGTAAACCTGTGCACCATTTGGCGGTATTACCTGAGCTTAAACCTGAGCCTATGCAGTGTGATAGGACCTTGACCAGAGTTGAACAGCAAGAACATAGACGTCTGAATGGTCTGTGTTTCTACTGTGGTGATTCCACTCATGCTATCTCTGATTGTCCTAAGCGCACTAAGCGGTTCGCTAGGTCTGCCACCATTGGTACTGTACAGTCAAAATTTCTTCTGTCCATTACCTTGATCTGCTCTTTGTCATCATATTCTGTCATGGCATTTGTGGATTCAGGCGCTGCTTTGAATTTGATGGACTTGGAATATGCTAAGCGTTGTGGGTTTTTCTTGGAGCCCTTGCAGTGTCCTATTCCATTGAGAGGAATTGATGCTACGCCTTTGGCCAAGAATAAGCCTCAGTACTGGACCCAGCTGACCATGTGCATGGCTCCTGCACATCAGGAGGTTATTCGCTTTCTGGTGTTGCATAATCTGCATGATGTGGTCGTGTTGGGGTTGCCATGGCTACAAGCCCATAATCCAGTATTAGATTGGAAATCCATGTCGGTGTCCAGCTGGGGTTGTCAGGGGGTACATGGTGATGTTCCATTTCTGTCAATTTCGTCATCCACTCCTTCTGAGGTCCCAGAGTTCTTGTCTGATTACCGGGATGTATTTGATGAGCCCAAGTCCAATACCCTACCTCCGCATAGGGATTGTGATTGTGCTATCAATTTGATTCCTGGTAGTAAATTCCCAAAAGGTCGATTGTTTAATTTGTCCGTGCCTGAGCACACCGCTATGCGCAGTTATGTGAAGGAATCCCTGGAGAAGGGGCATATTCGCCCGTCATCGTCGCCATTCGGAGCAGGGTTCTTTTTTGTAGCCAAGAAGGATGGTTCGCTGAGACCTTGTATAGATTACCGCCTTCTTAATAAGATCACGGTTAAATTTCAGTACCCCTTGCCATTGTTATCTGATCTGTTTGCTCGGATTAAGGGGGCTAGTTGGTTCACAAAGATAGATCTTCGTGGTGCGTATAATCTGGTGCGAATTAAGCAAGGTGATGAATGGAAAACTGCATTTAATACGCCCGAGGGTCATTTTGAGTATCTCGTGATGCCGTTCGGACTTGCCAATGCTCCATCAGTGTTTCAGTCCTTTATGCATGACATCTTCCGAGAGTACCTGGATAAATTCCTGATTGTGTACTTGGATGACATTTTGATCTTCTCGGATGATTGGGAGTCTCATGTGAAGCAGGTCAGAACGGTTTTTCAGGTCCTGCGTGCTAATTCTTTGTTTGTGAAGGGATCAAAGTGTCTCTTTGGTGTGCAGAAGGTTTCATTTTTGGGGTTCATCTTTTCCCCTTCTACTATCGAGATGGATCCTGTTAAGGTCCAAGCCATCCATGATTGGACTCAGCCGACATCTCTGAAAAGTCTGCAAAAGTTCCTGGGCTTTGCTAATTTTTATCGTCGCTTCATCTGCAATTTTTCTAGTATTGCTAAACCATTGACCGATTTGACCAAGAAGGGTGCTGATGTGGTCAATTGGTCTTCTGCTGCTGTGGAAGCTTTTCAAGAGTTGAAGCGTCGTTTTTCTTCTGCCCCTGTGTCGTGTCAACCAGATGTTTCTCTTCCGTTCCAGGTCGAGGTTGATGCTTCTGAGATTGGAGCAGGGGCTGTTTTGTCGCAGAGAGGTTCTGGTTGCTCAGTGATGAAACCATACGCTTTCTTTTCCAGGAAGTTTTCGCCTGCTGAGCGTAATTATGATGTGGGCAACCGAGAGTTGCTGGCCATGAAGTGGGCATTCGAGGAGTGGCGTCATTGGCTTGAAGGAGCTAAGCATCGCGTGGTGGTATTGACTGATCATAAGAACTTGACTTATCTCGAGTCTGCCAAGCGCTTGAATCCTAGACAAGCTCGTTGGTCGTTGTTTTTTGCCCGTTTTGACTTTGTGATTTCGTACCTTCCGGGCTCTAAAAATGTGAAGGCGGATGCTCTGTCTAGGAGTTTTGTGCCCGACTCTCCGGGTGTATCTGAGCCGGCGGGTATCCTCAAGGAAGGAGTAATTGTGTCTGCCATCTCCCCTGATTTGCGGCGGGTGCTGCAAAAATTTCAGGCTAATAAACCTGATCGTTGCCCAGCGGAGAAACTGTTTGTCCCTGATAGGTGGACGAATAGAGTTATCTCTGAACTTCATTGTTCGGTGTTGGCTGGTCATCCTGGAATCTTTGGTACCAGAGAGTTAGTGGCTAGATCCTTTTGGTGGCCCTCTCTGTCGCGGGATGTGCGTGCTTTTGTGCAGTCCTGTGGGATTTGTGCTCGGGCTAAGCCCTGCTGTTCTCGTGCCAGTGGGTTGCTTTTGCCCTTGCCGGTCCCGAAGAGGCCTTGGACACATATCTCTATGGATTTTATTTCTGACCTTCCCGTTTCTCAAAAGATGTCAGTCATTTGGGTGGTCTGTGATCGCTTTTCTAAGATGGTCCATCTGGTACCCTTGTCTAAATTGCCTTCCTCCTCTGATTTGGTGCCTTTGTTCTTCCAGCATGTGGTTCGTTTGCATGGCATTCCAGAGAATATTGTTTCTGACAGAGGTTCCCAGTTTGTTTCGAGGTTTTGGCGAGCCTTTGGTGGTAGGATGGGCATTGACTTGTCTTTTTCCTCGGCTTTCCATCCTCAGACTAATGGCCAGACCGAGCGAACCAATCAGACCTTGGAAACATATCTGAGGTGCTTTGTTTCTGCTGATCAGGATGACTGGGTGTCCTTTTTGCCTTTGGCTGAGTTCGCCCTTAATAATCGGGCCAGCTCGGCTACCTTGGTTTCACCGTTTTTCTGCAATTCTGGGTTCCATCCTCGTTTCTCTTCTGGACAGGTTGAGTCTTCGGACTGTCCTGGTGTGGATACTGTGGTGGACAGGTTGCAGCAGATCTGGACTCAGGTAGTGGACAATTTGACCTTGTCCCAGGAGAAGGCTCAACTTTTCGCTAATCGCAGACGCCGTGTGGGTCCCCGACTTCGTGTTGGGGATCTGGTTTGGTTATCTTCTCGTCATATTCCTATGAAGGTTTCCTCTCCTAAGTTTAAACCTCGTTTTATTGGTCCGTATAGGATTTCTGAGGTTCTTAATCCTGTGTCTTTTCGTCTGACCCTTCCAGATTCTTTTTCCATACATAACGTATTCCATAGGTCATTGTTGCGGAGATACGTGGCACCTATGGTTCCATCTGTTGACCCTCCTGCCCCGGTTTTGGTGGAGGGGGAATTGGAGTATATTGTGGAGAAGATTTTGGATTCTCGTGTTTCAAGACGGAAACTCCAGTATCTGGTTAAATGGAAGGGTTATGCTCAGGAGGATAATTCCTGGGTTTTTGCCTCTGATGTCCATGCTCCCGATCTTGTTCGTGCCTTTCATGTGGCTCATCCTGGTCGGCCTGGGGGCTCTGGTGAGGGTTCGGTGACCCCTCCTCAAGGGGGGGGTACTGTTGTGAATTCTGTGGCAGAGTTCACTCCTGTGGTCACAAGTGGTACTTCGGCTGATTCTCTCTGGGATCTTCCGTTTGTGGAGGAAAGTGGTACTGCAGCTTCTGAGTTCCCTCCCTCAGGTGATCTGGTGAGCTCATTAGCTTCTTCTCTACTTAACTCCACCTGATGCTTTGATCTATGCTTCCTGTCAATGTTTCAGTGTGGGACTTGTTTTTTCCCTGGATCAGTCCTGTGGCCTGCTGCTCTGCAAAGCTAAGTTTTGCTTATGTTATTTTGTTGCTATTTTTCTGTCCAGCTTGCTTTATTGGTTTTTCTCGCCTGCTGGAAGCTCTGAGACGCAGAGGGACCACCTCCGTACCGTTAGTCGGTGCGGAGGGTCTTTTTGTCCCCTCTGCGTGGTTTTTTATAGGTTTTTGTGCTGACCGCAAAGTTATCTTCCCTATCCTCGTTCTGTTCAGCTAGTCGGGCCTCACTTTGCTAAATCTGTTTCATCTCTATGTTTGTGTTTTCATCTTACTCACAGTCATTATATGTGGGGGGCTGCCTTTTCCTTTGGGGAATTTCTCTGAGGCAAGGTAGGCTTATTTTTCTATCTTCAGGATTAGCTAGTTTCTCAGGCTGTGACGAGGCGCCTAGGTTCTGGTCAGGAGCGCTCCACGGCTACCTTTAGTGTGGTTTGATAGGCTTAGGGATTGCGGTCTGCAGAGTTCCCACGTCTCAGAGCTCATTCTATTATTTTGGGTTATTGTCAGTTCACTGTATGTGCTCTGACCTCCATGTCCATTGTGATTCTGAATTGCCTTTCATAACAGGGATGCCACATATACCAGGACAGGAGGGGGGAAACCACATACCAGGACAGGTGCAGGGGGAGCCACACATATCAGGACAGGACAGGGGGAGCCACACATAGCAGGACAGGGATGAGGGGACATTGCATACCCGGCTTATACACGAGTCAATAAGCTTACCCAGTTTTCTGTGGCAAAAGTAGGTGCCTCGCCTTATACCCAGGTCAGTTTATACTCGAGTATATATGGTATTTCAGTTCTTCAGTACAAAAAGTGAAACTCATTTTACATTGAGTCATTACAGACTATCTATTTCACGTGTTTATTTCTGTTAATGTTGATGATTACAGCCAATGAAAACCCAAACATCATTATCTCTGTAAATTAGAATAATTAATAAAAAACACCTGCAAAGGAATCCTAAGTGTTTAAAAAGGTCCCTTAGTCTGTTTCAGTAGGCTCCACAATCATGGGGAAGACTGCTGACTTGACAGATGTCCAGAACGCAATCATTGACACACTCGACAAGGAGGGTAAGCCACAAAAGGTCATTACTAAAGAAGCTGGCTGTTCACAGAGTACTGTATCCAAGCGTATTAATGGAAAATTGTGTGGAAGGAAAAAGTGTGGTAGAAAAAGGTGCAGAAGCAACTGGGATAACCGCAGCACTGAAAGGATTGTTAAGAAAAGGCCATTCAAAAATTTGGGGGAGATTCAAGGAGTGGACTGCTGCTGGAGTCATTGCTTCAAGAGCCACCACACACAGACGTATCCAGGACATGGGCTACAAGTGTCGCATTCCTTGTGTCAAAGCCACTCATAACCAATAGACAACGCCAGAAGCGTCTTACCTGGGCCAAGGAAATAAAGAACTGGACTGTTGTCAGTGGTCCAAGGTGTTTCCAGATGAAAGTAAATTTTGCATTTCATTTGGATATCAAGGTCCCAGAGTCTGGAGGAAGAGTGGAGAGGCCCTGTATGTAACCCCTTTCTCATGTACAGTACCATGGAATTAATGGTGCTATATAAATAAATAATAATAACAATAACAAGAGGCCACAATCCAAGCTTCTTGGGGTCTAGTGTGAAGTTTGCACAATCATTGATGGTTTGGGGAGCCATGTCATCTGCTGGTGTAGGTTCACTGTGTTTTATCAAGACCAAAGTCAGCGCAGCCGTCTACCAGGAAATTTTAAAGCACTTCATGCTTCCCTCTTCAGACAAGCTTTTTGGAGATGGAAATTTCATTCTCCAGCAGGACTCGGTTCATGTCCACACTGCCAAAAGTACCAATACCTGTTTTAAAAACAACAGTATCACTGTGCTTGATTGGCCACCACACTCACCTGACCTTAACCCCATAGAGAATCTATGGGGTATTGTAAAGAGGAAGATGAGAGACACCAGACCAAACAATACAGACGAGCTGGAGGCTGCTATCAAAGCAACCTGGGCTTCCATAACACCTCAGGAGTGCCACAGGCTGATCACCTCCAGTGGGTCAAGATTTCGGATTTTAAAATAATTTTTCAAGCTGGTGTTATAAAGTATTCTATTTTACTGAGATAATGACTTTTGGGGTTTCATTGATTGTAAGCCATAATCATCAACAATAACAGAAATAAACACTTGAAATAGATCACTCTGTAATGACTCTATATAATATATGAGTTTCACTTTTGAGTATTGAAGAACTGAAATAAATTAACTTTTTGATGATATTCTAATTTTGTCTGTATATTATAATGTGATTCATCACGCCAGAGAACTCACATTTACTAATGCCAAGCTTTCCACATCTCCAGCTGACGCTCAGCTGTGCTCATGGTGACCTTGCACTTTTGGGCAGCTGCTTGACCCTGTCTATGAAGCTCCCAATGCACCGCTCTAGCTAATGTCACTTCTAGAGACTGGTTAAACCTCTGGTGAGTGCTGCAAAGGTGATGTTTACCTACTGTACCATATGCTTTAGTGCTCCAGTCCCGCTTTGTGAGTTTGTGTGGTCTTTTACTCTGTGGCTTCATAGAATGATAGAATCATAGAATGTTAGAGTTGGAGGGGATCTCCAGGGTCATCGTGTCCAATCCACTGCTCAATGCAGGATTCACTAAACCGTCTCAGACATGTCTAACCTCTGTTTGAAGATTTACATTGAAGGAGAACTCACCACCTCTCGTGGCCACCTCTCGTGGCAGCCTGTTCAAATCATTAATCACCCTCATTGTGAAAAAGTTTTTTCTAATGTCTAATCTGTATCTTCTCCCTTTCAGTTTCATTCCATTGCTTAGCTGACACTGACTGCACTTCAGGCCCACCTTATCGACTGGGGCGCCGTATCTAGCCCCTATGCAGCCTCATAACACCACGCTCTGGAACATGCCATGATTTTTTTTTTTCATGGGCAACTATGTGCCTCCTGGCTTCATACACAGAGTATGGAACTTTAGAAATTGCCTTACAAAATGAAGGTATCACTTGACTAGCAATGAACTACAGCTTTGGTGATGACTTCAGTTAATTCTGCCTGCATTATCAAAGAGCTTGGATTTTATAATCGGCATGTTCGGAGAGAACAGCTATTCTGAAGCTCTGTAATTCAGCTTTTTTGGAGCCATATCTCATGGGCACGTGCACTGTATATAGTTCATTGTAGCTATTTTTTTGTGTAAACTGATGAAGGGTCTAAAAAAAGTTGAGCTTGACTTTAAGCTGTCAACCACATAATGATCATGTCACTCAGTCGATTTCTCACCATTATTACTAACCAGACACTGGGCAAGTTCCTCTTATCAGTTAACTAGCGGTATTTGCTACAGTGTAATGTCAGAAATTAGTACATGCCAGTACTCTCTGGATTTTGGGATTATCATCTGCTCACCATTGTCATCTTCTGAACAAACACTTAAGAGAGAGATGAGCTTTATAGGGTTGTTATACTGCAAAGGTACAGATGGGAAACTGCTGGTTTCCATACAGTATATAAGTTCATCACATGAACGTATCCCAAATATCCTGCCCTTAACCTAATGCTAAAAGTGAAATGGCTTCTCTTGTCAAGGATGTTTGCCACCTAGGGTAAAATGACCAACCTTGCCTTATAATTGGTGCTTTTCTTAATAGTATATACAAAGACTGTTACTGATCCGCTCATCATCTCTAGTCAAAACAGTCCCGAATACAACAGGACAGTTCCGGCTTTGGGTCTATGTCTTCCAGTCTTCAGCATCTGCAGAATTTCCCCCACTGCCACCGCCCCTGTGACGTCTCCTCCTGCCAGGGGAGAAAGAAATGAAAATGGGCATGGACTGGTGTGAAATTTGTTCCTGTTTCTGTTCTTCCAATGTTGAGAGGTTTGGAGCTGTTGTTCCTCCAAAATGCTCTACTTCACATTAATATGATTTAAAACCACCATGAACATTAGATGGCTGTCGGATGAACAATACGTCAGCCAATCCATACACAGGAGCGTTTGGATGTGACTCCTCTGCCAGCTTATCTCATGGAGAACAAAAAGATTGGCAGTCTGAAATTGGACAGTTTGGATCTTAATCTCCTCACCATCATCTGTCGGATGGAGGCAGGACTCGGAAACCCATTTATATTAGAGTGTAGGTCGATTATTTCAGCCATCAGTGTGTTGGGGAGTTAATTGGAGCATATATAGTAAATCAGAAATTGACTTTTGGAATAGGTGGCTGATTCCCTTTATTCTAGTCAATGCCAGGTTACTGTGGTTACATAGCAAACAATTCTGACATCGTTACTCAAAACCTAATAAGGTCAGTTGAGGCAATCCAGTGCTGTCTGAGACAGAAAATGCAAAAAGTGTGTGGGACTCCATAGCAAAAGTTTTAATTGGGCTTAATAGCACCCTAAATCACACAGTATCAGCTTCCCTACAGCACCCTACACAGTATGATGGACCCTCATTATGATGTTCCCACAGTCACCTCACTCAGTATGATGGCTTACAATGCCAGCCTCCAACTCAATATGGTGACCTTTAATGCCAACCCCCCACTCAGCATGATAACCTCCAACGCCAGCCACCACTCAGTATGAGGGTCACCAATGCCAGCTTCCCTCGCAGTATGAGGGCCTCCAATACCAGCCTTCCACTTATTATAAGGGTCCCCACAGTCCCCCAGTCAGTATGAGGATCACCACAGCCCTCCACTCAATATGAGGGTCCCCACTGCCCCCCACTCACCTCGCCCCATTTCCCCAACATGCTGCTCCAGTTTGTGCAGTGTGAGTACTCATGCTCTGCACTACAGGTGACATCATCGTGTCACCAAAACATGGAGTCTCAGACTCACAGGTGCACTCTGAATGGTGGATATCGGAAACTGAGCTTCTTGATCCACCAGTCTATTCAAATGTATCTGTGTCCTGAGGATGTTGTGGATACTGCTGAAATTGTGATCATGGACTTGGTGGGGGGTCCTGGTGCCAAGCAGCACAGGGCCATCCCATTTTACAAGCCGCGTAGTCGGCTGCTACGGATAACATTGCTCTCAGCAACCTCATGCTTATCATTACTTACTTACACTTGGCTCAATCTCCAGCCAGATGCCTAAATATCTCCTGTTACTTCTGACTTACATTCCATTAGCAATGTTTTGCTTGGTCCTGTGAATACTGGTGGTCTGGTGCTAATACACTCTCAACTGCTCTGCTAGAAGTACCTGTGACTGCACGCATCTCAGTTAATGCTGATGCTATTCACACCAATGTCTTTGCAAGCTAAGTATCTGATTATTTGTTTCTACTATTTCTGTGCTTACTCTCATGCCTGCAAGCAGTAACCAGTTTGCCTATTTATCACTGCTCTCCTGCAGTCAGCTATTTGTCTGCAGCAAGCATATGATGTTAAGGCTGGCGGAATGCACCGAGTATATTTAGATATTATTATTGGTGCGCTCGCAGCCCGGGGTCCACCGTGCAGGAGACCAACCTGCTGCTAGCAAATGGTGGCACAATATGGCGGTAGAAGCGAACTTTATTACTTCACAGAGTCGAACAGAAGGGAAAACGCTGTGTCCTGTTAGCGTCACAGGGGAACACAGCTGCCTAACAGAGCAAAAGCAATCAGTGGTCAGTGAGTAGCTAGCACACAAACACCTCCTCTCTGGTGGAGCTGGAATTCTAATGGCTTTAAGCCAGCCCTGAATTCACCATACAAACTCCTCACCGGGGGTGCCGGTATTCTAGTGGCTTATTTCAGCCAGACCCTGACCACAAGCAGACAAGACCACTGAGTAGCTAAAGCTCATAACATAAGCTGATACTAGCGCATGGCCGTGCAGCCATGCGAACCTTTTATAGCTGCAGCAACTTCAGGACCTTCCTGGAGGACCAATGGGAGCTGCCACAGTACCTGAGCATGTGACCCCTGACCTCCAATGAGAGATCTTACCCCGGGCATGCTCAGAAGGGGAAAAGCAGGACTTAGTCCCAGAGACGTCTGCTCGCCGCTGACCAGTACTGGCTACAATTGCTGAGCCAGGAAAGGCAGCAGTAACCGTCCACACAGTATCAGGCTGAGCCAGATGCTGGGACTGATGTCTCCGCTGAGCAGGCTCCACTGCAGCTGGAGAAGAATGGGAGACCGCAGCGGAGATGGTTCGAGATTCCCCCTGTGCAGAGGCGGGAACTCGACCCCTAACATATGACTCTGCCAATTACCATTTTTCTGCTGCAAGCATATAACTCTGCCATCAACCGTCTAGGGACAGTATACTCGTGTCTGGTCTCCCTATAGCTCCTAAAAAAGTAAACAAATGGTGGAACAAGTCCAGAAAATAGGCCCAAGATTGATGCTGATGTGCATATGTTATAGGAGGAGCCATTCTTATGATAGAAACATTGCTATCTCTATATATAATTGTCTAAGGGGTACTTCCGTCTTTCTGTCTGCAACTTTCGTAACAGAAATCCCGCGTCACTGATTGGTCTCGCCAGCTGCCTGTCATGGCTGCCGCGACTAATCAGCGACAGGCACAGTCCGATTAGTCCCTCCCTACTCCCCTGCAGTCCGTGCCCGGCGCCCGCATGCTCCCCTCCAGTCACAGCAGTCAGTGCCCGGCGCCCGCATGCTCCCCTCCAGTCACCGCAGTCAGTGCCCAGTGCCAGCATGCTCCCCTCCAGTCCCTGCAGTCAGTGCCCAGCGCCCGCATGCTCCCCTCCAGTCACCGCAGTCAGTGCCCGGCACCCGCATGCTCCCCTCCAGTCACCGCAGTCATTGCCCGGCGCCCGCATGCTCCCCTCCAGTCACCGCAGTCAGTGCCTGGCGCCCGCATACTCCCCTCCAGTCACCGCTCACACAGGGTTACTATACAGATGATCAGGTTTTTAAATACATCAGATAGGGATTATATACATTAGATAGGACTGCTCTATTATGGGTATACGTTGGCGATTGGTGGAGCAGCTTAACATACTTTTTTTGCAAAAAAACATATTAACTAAATACCCTGTATTTTTGTATTTTTTCATCTTTTCACTAGCACTTGCTTATTTACTGTGACTTTTACAACAGAGTATTTTTTTACCTCTCTGTGCGCTTTTGTGTCTTCAAGTTCTTTGGTGGTGTGAACAGGTTTCTACAGACTTGTTCACTGTGCAAGTAGCCCATGTGTTTTTGGTTTTATCCTTTATAATAGATCAGTGTTACCCAACTCCAGTACTCAAGAGCCACCAACAGATCATGATTTCAGGATATCCTTAGTATTGCACAGGTGATTTACCGGTAATTATTAAAGGAAATCATTAAAACATGATCAGTTGGTGGCTCCTGAGGACTTGAGCTGGTGAACACTGTTATAGATGAACATCCAATGTGGTGGGTTGGTCTCCCTGACCTACAAAATATAATATAGCGTGACACTACTGTGAAGGTGCTCAAATAGGTTCCCAAACCAATGTGTATTAGTATAAAACTTGGCATTCAACTCAAGAGAAATCTTCATGTAAATTTTCTTGCAATCTGTATAACATGTAAGACGTTTCGGTCACACATAGACCTTCGTCAGTCCAACTGCTTAAAAAAAAGGGGAAAGTACAAGGATGATGCTGTGTAGCAAAAAGGCCTGTAATGTATCATGAATCATAAAACAGGACTGGTGTTATAACCCAATATAGGTGTAATAAGAAGTGGTGGTCAGGGGCCAAATATCCCGTTCCAATGCGGTATCCAACAAGTGGTGGATATCGCATTGGAACGGAATATTTGGCCCCTAACCACCACTGTCCCATACCGGGGAAGTTTGTTCCCATTGATGAAATAACTTCTTATTACACCTATATAGGTCCTGATGACATTGGGCTATAACACCCATCCTGTTTTATGTTTCATGATACATTACAGGCCTTTTTGCTACACATCTATTAAGTGGCACATCAGTCCTCTTAATGACAACCTGTCAATCACATCTGACCTGAGCCGTCAAAAACTGTCATTCTCTCAATAACTCATTCAATGCTTCAAAGCTGTCATACAATATGTCACACTTCAATCACAGGACAAATTACTCTAATTGAGTAAAAAGATTTGCAGGATTCTGGTACAGTGGTCACACGGTGGTCTGTCGCCACTTGACCAGAGACCTGCAACCTCCTTCTATCGGTCATCATACCGGATGCCTCGTCTGAATAGTAGGCTAGGGGCAAAGTCATGCGTGTATCACGCCACATTGATAACATTTCACCAGCCTACTGATCAGAAGATGTGCTAGGTAACCTAGTAGGTAGGAAGAGGTTCTCAGGATTGTCAGCCCAGTGGCCATGGACTAATGATATGGCCACTGGACCAGGTTCCTGTAAATATTTTTGCTCAACTCTACTTCATATACGTTAAATGTCCATTCCAGACCCTAAAACCTTTGATTACTAGGTGTGCGTTGCAGCTGAGTACGGCATATTTTTCAGTCTGGTAGGTATAATAATTAGCTTGTTGAATTGACTTGCGGCAATTCCATTTTTCCACTGGGCTCTCTGTTAGGTAAACTAGCCCTAGTGGCAGCAAATAGCAGGATTACCTCCCAAAAAGGGGTCTCCCATAACTGTCACTTGAATCTTTCCCTTTGCCAGTACATGGTAATCTCAACCTGGGAGTGGTTAGTCTTGTTTGGATAATCCATTTTGAAGTGATTAGTAGGACCCCCGCAACACGCAGACATAACACTATGCTGGGTCTACGAATAAGAAGACGCACCAGGGATGCTGGCAGGTACCAGGAATTTTGCAGGGCACTGGTCCAACAGCCAGGGTCTGCTGATGTGGCTGCTTGACCACGGTGCTGACAAACTTTTTGCTCAACTCTGTTGCCTACATTGGCAGAAATAAACATCATAGGGTATATGATACATTATTGTATGACCATAAATAAGGCAACTATGTAATCATGGGGTATCCTAAGTGTAATCCAAGACAACAACAAAGCATATGAGAAATCTGAACATGATGAAGGGGATTTGGGTAGAACAAGTTCTTAAAGGGAACCGGTCACGTATTTTACTGCTATTAACTACCCCCAATGTCTTGTTGGGGATGCACATTGCGTCACTAACATGTTTATTTCAAGCAAAATATCCCAGAATTTAGCGCAAAAATCCCATTTCATACTTTGATGATTGCCCCATATACCTTCTGTATCAGTCACAGGGGCGGGGATCTCTAGCTTTTCAGTCACAGTCAGTCACATGACTTTTTCAAATTCCCCACACCCATCGTATTATAATTCCTTCCCGTCACTGCTCCCTACGTCACCACAATCTCCCTGCAGATCCCGCGCAATGACACTCAGCTTTCTGGGCACGGCACTGAATTCGGGTGTACGTCCCAGCTTCATAACCTATAAGCGCATGATATGGAGCCGGTGAGCGGGAAGAGAGGCGCGTATAGTGCACGCTCACAAACTATCATGTGACCACTGTTTGTTTAGCAGCAATAAAGGACATGACAAGTTCCTTTTAATTTTTACAAAAGGGTTATTGATTCCATTTCAACCCTCAGCATCCAATGGATGTGGCTGAACGTGAACTCAATCTATTTGCAGCGGTATCACTATTGTATATAGATAGCATCCAGGCAGAGAGACTGTTCTGTGTGTATGCCCCCATTTAGTGATCAGGTCCCTATTATTCTGCTATGGGAATATCGGAGGCCCACAAGTGCAGAAATTAATGGATGCTATCATTAGGATCTGTGTAATATGATACACACTTTTTATTTTAATTAGTACAGCCGTGCTAGCTCACACTTTCATTGTTTCTAATCTATATGACATTATAAAAATAATGCACATTATTAATAATGCACATAACTGATGTCCGGTAATAAAGTGCAAATTAAGCCCTAGATTGTCGAAAACGTCCACTTACCGGTCGTCCCCATTTCTCTATAAACACAGTAGGGGTCAATAATTATAGTGTTACAATGACCAGTACCCACTTGATTCATATGTATTTTCACACTCAGGGTCACACTCAGTCACAAGTGGGTCAACACAATACCGAATCTTTCCGAGTCTGTTTCTTGAGTAATCGCATATAGTATATTTCAGTCACTGACCATAAAAATGAAACATAGCAGGTCTGTCAAAGCCAACATGTAACACTGCAACCTTCAAGCTGACATTTGTTATAGACTGTTAATGAGGTGTCACTTTAACAGCTTTCCTCACCTTCTAATACTCTAAGATGCACTCGGTGCCTCAACAGACTAAGCCCCTGCTAATCTGCGGTGATATTCTCACTCCTCAGCGCTCTCCGTAGAGGTCCTCCTGCGATAACTTGCTGGTTCTCCAGTCCTTGAGCATCTACTGGAACTATGTTCTCTGCCTTCCCGTCGTTATGTTTCCTGGAAATTCATAAATTGACAGCTGTATGAAATTGCAGTTATACACTGATCACATGTGACCAATGTGAAGGTCCCACCTGTGCGGCCAAAACAGTAAGTTGTGGTTTTCATGGTCCGCATGGACCTGTCTGCGGCTTACTGCCCCTTACACAGCAACCTGCGATGTACCCAGTGTCAAAAGGCTACGATCACACGTTCAGTATTTGGTCAGTATCTTACATCAGTATTTATAAACCAAAGGAGGGGGTATACAATAAATTAGCTCTTTCTTCCATGTAAAGCTAATAGACAACCAAAGAAAAATGGACACTTGAGCTATATAAAATTCTCAATAATTTTATTAAAGAATCATTAAACATAATAAATAACAAATGCCATAGAGACAAAGACAAATTTAAAAACAGGAGACGACACCAAAGTGCCACGTCCAAGCAGGGAAGTAATGAAAAGCCTGTCTGTAGGACTGAACAAGGTCAGTCAAAATTAATATTAATAATGGTAGTCAAAATACAGAGTATGTGATGAGATAAGAATAAAGAATGAATATTCAAGATGGAATAAGTTAGATATAAAATGTAATATAAAAATATACTGTCCCAGTGACAAATTATTATAAACAATATATATACCGTAACTACTCCTCAGTAATTCAATATTGTCAGTGCAGAAAAACCATTACAAAAGCTCTAAAAGCAGTCATATATCAAAGCAAAACAGTGGTATAGATAAGTTCCATTTTTCTTTGGTTTTCTATCAGTATTTGTAAGCCAAAACCAGGAGTGGAACAATCAGAGGAAAAGTATAATAGAAACATATGCACCACTTCTGTATTTATCACCCACTCCTGGTTTTGGCTTACAAATAATGCTGACCAAATACTGAACATGGTCTACCACCTTCCAATCATGGCCAGCAGCATTACCTTTTTTGTAGTTTTGTGCTCCAGTAGCTCATCAGTGAGATCAGACTAGTTGAGCTAGCCTTCGCTGGTCAACTAAATGAGTGAAGCTTGGTCATCCATGACCCTGTTGCCTGTTCATCGGTTGCCCTTCCTTGGACTACATGTGGTAAGTATTAACCACCACATGTCATTAATTTTTTAAAAAAAATCATTTTTAAGAAGCTCTCATCCAAGTTGACCGAACATATATGATTCTTTTTCTTGCAAATTTTGCCTGCTTCCAACACATCAGTTAATAATTGCTTTCACTTCATCTGTTTGTAGTTATGTCTAATCAGTGAACAATGGGATTCATTTGGAGAACACGAGCCCTCCATTGGAGCCCTAAAGCAAGCTCAGAGATGCAGTCTATGGCTAGTGAACAAGCAGAATCCTGTTACCAAATCTCCCAAATATCTTAGCTTTTTCCAGCCCTATATATGGTGGACTTTGGTCTTTGGAATTGAGCAGCACTGATGACATCACATCAACTGGTGCCTGCCAGCATTTATCATACACAAATCCTGGTAGGCACCTGTCTATGAGATGCCATCAGTGCTGCTCACTTCAAGCTAAAATTGAATGCGACTGTCACGCCGTAAGCGGCGATAAAGGGGCAAGACGGCGTACTGGGACCCGCACCTGTCCCTACCACTTTAATGGGGCCCTGGCTTTCCCTTATCTCAGGGGTACTTATGATGGTTAGGAGGCCCGAGCCGCCAGCGTATCCCTGTCTCCTGTGCAGGCCCTATGAGTGGCCCCCTCTCCCCCAAAGGAGGTGGACTGCACCAGTGTAATAATACAACAATTAACAGAGTCTACAGACAAGGTAACTAAAAGTCTCAAACTCACAAAATGCTCACACAACCACAGAGGAAACACAGAGAAGGGAAGAGATGGAATAAACTAGGAAGGAAAACAGGTTTAACATGCAACCAAAACAGCAGACACCAATCTCTGTAAATAAATCTCCAACACCAACACTACGCACCTTCAACCTCCAAGCCAGGCAGTAGAACTGATCACTGACAGCTCTCAGCAACTCAGCAATAAGGTTAACTCCTGCACTGCTGGCACAAAGCAGCAAGGTCAGAATACAGGTGAAGAGCTTCTGTTCACTGTGTGTGAACGAGGCCCAGAGAGCTGTGGTTCTCTGGAACCTCTCTGTCGCGGTAGCGGCATGACAGCGACTCTCCAAACAGCAGATTCTCTGTGTCAACATCTATCTAAACTAGGGATCTCAAACTTGGGACACACAGAAAAAACTTGAAGTGTTACAACTCGGTTGTTAGGTGAGCCAGGACCAGGGGTTCCTTCCCTGTCCCTAACGCTAGGGGGTGCCCAAGCTGCCGAGTTCCTCAGGTTTGATTTGAAGGTGAAGATGCTGAGGCCACGTACCTTGCCTTATTTCCTGAATCCGCCCTCCGTCTGCAACCTTCCCCCACCCAGTGAAGAGGGGAGCAGCTGTGCACCGCAGTACACCAACCAGACGAACAAGGCAACACAAACAAGGGGTAAATGAAAATACCAGGCATACAAATATTCACTCATATATAACAGAGGAATGCACTGGGGAGTGGAGGATGGGGAAAACCAAAGTAGGAGAAGGAAAAGGAATTATCACACTTAGAAACCCAGGCAATAGTAACAGATAAATCCACCAAACTCCTTCTTATCTAACCACCAACTATCCTCCTAGCCATGCAGCATAAGCTTATTCTGACAATGTGTGTCAGTCAGGACCCAGATTATATAGGGCATAGGAGTGGCTAACAGTGCTCAGCTGAGAGCTCAGACTCCCAGAGCTCCCAACATGGGCGATTAACCCCTGTACTGCCAAAAGAAATTTTCAATGTTTAAAAAGAAGGTGAAGTGCTTCTTTTCAGCACAGGAGCAGGAGCAAACAGAAGTCATCTGGCTCCTCTCTGTCGCAGTAACCCAGTGACTTGAAATTTACGGGCCGCATCCCTTAAAAGACGAGTGATACAATTTTTAGGTTTTTTTGCTTCTTTATTTTTACAGTGTTCATACTATGGGTTATGGTAAAGTTCTATATCTTGGGTCACTCAGTACACGGTGATACCAAACGTGTACTTTTTTGCTTACTTTACTTTTTACATAAAACAGCATTTTCAGTGGCAAAATATTTTTCCGTTATTGTTTCATACTTTGTTTTGAATATTTTTACTTTGCCGCTATATGAGACTTTTAACTTTTTATTGCCTGACCACTGATTTAACATCCTGAAATACTTCTGAACTGCAAGATGTTAGATCTGTAAGTTTTACACTTCACTTGTTACTTCTTGCTTATCACAGAGCCTTACAGGCCACCATAGCTGGCTGACCTGAAAGCCATTACTTGTCTCCGGGTTGCCACAGCAACTCTTAAGGTCCCTCATTTTGGAGTGTCCCCCAATAGGCCGAAATAATATTGTCCCCCATCCTAGCCCCGATCCTGAAGTAATGTCCCGTCACCGCTCCCATCCTGTTATATTGTCCCCCTGCCGCCTGTAATGTTGTCCATCCCACATCCTATAATAATGCAACCCTTTCTTGTCCCATCCTGCAATAATGTCCAGCCATACTATAATAAAGGCCTCTGTCCTGTAATCCTGGTCCCCATCCTGTAATAATATCCACCATCCACTAACCTGACTCATATCCTCCAATAATCCCCATCCTGATCCCTGTAATTATGTCCTCTGTTCTGGCTGTTATCTTGTAATAATTGCCCCCATACCGCCGCTCTTCATATACACATAAATAAACAAAAAAAAATAGAATCTTCTCACCTGTCCTTGTTCCCACAGCGAGCCATGTCTTCTCCCTGCTTCATCCGGTGCAGGAAAGCAAGGCAGCGCATTGCAGTGTTGCCATGTAACGCCTGTCGACGTCAGCTGTAGGCCTCTGATTTGCCATCGGTGTGTATAGCGACTGTGATGCAGAGTCACAGGCTCTCTGCACCGCAGTACATTTCAGCTGAATGTGCGTCCGAGGATCATGGTGCTGGCGTCGGCAGGTCTCCTTCCTATCAGCCTGGTTATTGTTATACTGCTAGTCTCCGGTGCCCTGCGGGCCGCAGAATGCAGCCTCATGGGCCGCATGCGACCCTTGTGTTTGAGACCCCTGATCTGAATAGTACCAGAATGGGTCTCTACTTTACTGTAGAGTATTTTTTTTCTCTTCTTAGAAAATAATAAATCAAACATAAATCTAATACCGAAATGTTTGCGCTATTTGCCGCACCGCTATGACTTCATATTTGATATCTACTAGCATCAATGCTCTTTTATTTGCCTTTTCCCCCTACATTGAATATATTATCTTCTAGAATTCAGTTACACTTCCTTTTTACAGTGTGAAATCACCTCTGCCCAGTCAACACTGCCAGGACTTTCCTATAAACCACTCCTGTAGGCATCTAGGAAAGTACCAAGATTTCTTTTACATCTCTTATTAAGTTGCTTAATATTTTTTTATTCATGAATATTATTGGATTTGCATAATCTTTTACTATTACTATTACATTTTTGAAGCAGAGTTCTACCTTAACTCACTACTGCAATGAAATTATTATTTTAATTACCGTATGAGCAATTTCTAAGTTGCACCTAAAAGAACGCGGAAAATTATTTTCTTGTAAAAAATTACTTTGTGATTCTCCAGAATTTGTGCGCAACATACTGTCAGTATGGGGGGAGGGACAGTACTGCAGAAGTTGAGTCTCATTACAAGTGCGCTCCCCTCAAATTCAAATGAGCTTCACTGGCAGGATTAGATACACATTAGCATTGCCAAAGAAAGTATAGTGCTATACTTTTCATGCCCCTCGGTCATGATTCTGTTGCTAGGTGTCCAGGAAAAGGGGATCCTTCCCTGTCCCTAACGCTAGGTGTGCCCAAGCTCACCCTTTTCCCAGATTACTTCTGATGGTGAAGACGCCTGGGCCACGTACCTTGCCTTAGCTCTTGAATACACCCTCAGCCTGTACCTCTACCTACCAGGGAAAAGGGGAGTAGTAGTGTACCATAGTACACCAAATGTACTAACAAGGTAATACAAGCAGGGATAACGAATAATACCGAACATACAAATATTCACTCACATATAGCAGAGGAATACACCAGGGACTGGAGGATGGAGTTAAAACAAAGTAGAAGAAAGTAGAAGAAAGGGAATAATTACACACCTAATTACACACCTACCAACAGTCACAGATAAATCCACCAAACATCTTCTCCTATAATACCCAACTACAACCTCCAGCCATGCAGCATAAGCTATCTCTGACAATGAGTTTAATAAAAAGGTGAAGTTACTCCAATCAGTGCAGTAGTAGGAGAAATCAGACACTGCAGTCTTCTGGCTTATCTCTGTCATGGTAAACGTTCCCAGACACCAAATGCTGTGTTATTATATCCCACAGAGACCCTGTTATAAGCTATAGTGGGGATGTGTTCCTTTTCCCCTTATGTGTAGATGACTGCTTATGGCTGGCAGAGATGACAAACTAGGAGAGGAGGGCTACTAGAAGTAGTAGTACTCTTCTTTCCTCAGTGTGTTGCTCCTTGGTTATTATTGGTCACAAACAGGCAACCCCCACATGTATTCAAGCTGTCTAGCAGCTGCAAATCATGCAGCTACATTGACATAAACTAAATCTCTGAGTACATCCAAATACTCGGAGACCACCCGAGCATGCTCGGAGAAACTCGAGTAACGAGCATACTCGCTCATCACTAGTTACCATCACAAAATGGAAGGCGTACATGCTCCAGTGAAATCTCTCTGGTAATATACACTTTCAGTTAAAAAAAAAATTAACTGTTGCGGTGAGTTCGCATGTCGGCTTCAGGAAAATGGCCACCGCGATCTCCATCTGCGCACGCGTGGCATCCCGCGGCCATTTTCCTGAAGCCCCGGGCAGCAGAGGACTCCATCTGCGCACGTGCGGCCTCAGGAAGATGGCCGTCCCCACCGATCACCAGGGAAATAGCGCCGATCGCGTGTTTTTTCTTCACCTGCGCAGTGGATTCAGCAGTTAGGCATGCGCAAACCACTACGCCACCAACGTAAAGATATGCAAGATCTGGGGGAAGAAACAGCAATGTCACCACGCCCATATGACCAGACCAGCCTGATTGACAGGCGAAAACGGCGACTTTGGTAAGGTATTTCGGCACCATAGGTGGGGAATCAGGGTACACAAAATACACTATTGTAACGCACAGCTCAGGCCCTATTTAACAGTATTTTTATCTCATACTGAAAAAACGGGGTGACAGGTTCCCTTTAACCATTGCGTATGGTTCAACTAGTGCTGTAGAACTGCACTGCAAATTAGATCTCATTACATATAGTTGCTTCAAATATTTTGTTACTCTCTCCAGCACTTTCTTTATTAAAGGGGCTGTTCAGGGATCTCATAAAGATGACCTATCCTTAGGATGGGCATCCTTAGGATGGGCTATGAATATTACATCCTGGTGGTCGGACACTTGGTACTCCCACCGGTCAGCTTTTTTGAGCTCCAGGGAGCAAGAACAGCACAGCACATTTCAACGTGTATTGGTCATTGTTGAGAACTGCAGCTCAGCTCATATTCACTTCAATGGGTGCAGAGCTGCAGTAGCTGAAAAGATCTATCAACAGTGAATGGAGCAGATAACGGATGATCGATGGGGATGTCTGGGACCCACTAATATAATACTGATGGCGTATGCAAACGATAGGTCACCAATATCATAAGCCTGGACTGCCCCTTAAAATATAACTGTAACCAATAACACAGTTACATACAGTATTTATTCAAAATCAGGATGCGTATAGACTTTCTGGCTCTGTAACGGATCATATCAACTTTGCAGTTGAGACATTGAAAAAAAACTGTTTCTGATTCCTTCTACATTGCGTCTGCATTAGAAAAAGATCCGAGCTCGGCTCTATCTATAAATAGCAGTAAAGTGTTCTAATAACATTACAATGCGTCACTGTCCCCTCCTTTACATGCTGCATCTGCAGCTCGCTCACAACGGCTGCTATTCAATACACTTATTTTTTTTATTTTTCTTCCTTCTTATGCCTTGACTATCAGGAAATGTGCTCTTTAATTACGGAGATCCATCATGGTTCTAGAGCTGGCATGCCACTAGATCACTCAACATATATGATTTATTAGTTATTGATTACTATATTTATTTCATGTATGAAATACTTACTGAAAGCTACTTCTTACTATCTATCTATCTATCTATCTATCTATCTATCTATCTATCTATCTATCTATCTATCCATCCATATATCCATCTATTTATCTATGTATCAACACTCATCACTATTGAAACTGCAACACCAAATAGGAAAAGTAGTGGAAATCACCGGATCAATAGTTAAAGAAGCCCTCCTCCCGACAAAGTTTTTATCTTTTTATATTGCAGTCATCATATTATACAGCACTGTGTATTTACAATTGCTCATTTTGCCTTTCTACCCAATTAATTATTCTCTTTTCCATTAGGTCTATATCATAAAATTATAAACAGACTAGCTGAATCCTTCTAAGCTCTATGTAGAAACAGTAAGCCTCTTTTCCCTGCGTGAATCATCTCCCTCTTCATCTCCTGACTCAGTTGCTCCACTCCACTCCACTCCTCTGCCAGGGATTTTGCAGTGATGACTAATGCAGGGAAAATGTACATCCTTTTCTACATAGAGCTAAGAAGGACTCAATTAGTCAGTTTTTAATCACTTGATGTCATAGACCTAATGGGAAAGAGAATAATTAGCTGGGTAGAAAGGCAAAATGAGCAATTGTATGTACAGTACAGACCAAAAGTTTGGACACACCTTCTCATTTAAAGATTTTTCTGTATTTTCATGACCATGAAAATTGTACATTCACATTGAAGGCATCAAAACTATGAATTTAAACATGTGGAATTATACACTTAACAAAAAAGTGTGAAACAACTGCAATAATGTCTTATATTCTAGGTTCTTCAAAGTAGCCACCTTTTGCTTTGATGACTGCTTTGCACACTCTTGGCATTCTCTTGATGAGCTTCAAGAGGTAGTCACTGGGAATGGTTTTCACTTCACAGGTGTGCCCTGTCAGGTTTAATAAGTTGGATTTATTGCCTTATAAATGGAGTTGGGGCCATCAGTTGTGTTGTGCAGAAGTCTGGTGGATACACAGCTGATAGTCCTACTGAATAGACTGTTAGAATTTGTATTATGGCAAGAAAAAAGCAGCTAAGCAAAGAAAAACGAGTGGCCATCATTACTTTAAGAAATGAAGGTCAGTCAGAAAAATTGGGAAAACTTTGAAAGTGTCCCCAAGTGTAATGACAAAAACCATCAAGCGCTACAAAGAAACTGCCTCACATGAGGACCGCCCCAGGAAAGGAAGACCAAGAGTCACCTCTGCTTCTGAGGATAAGTTTATCTGAGTCACCAGCCTCAGAAATCGCAGGTTAACAGCAGCTCAGATTAGAGACCAGGTCAATGCCACACAGAGTTCTAGCAGCAGACACATCTCTACAACAACTGTTAAGAGGAAATTTTGTGCAGCAGGCCTTCATGGTAAAATAGCTGCTAGGAAACCACTGCTAAGGACAGGCAACAAGCAGAAGAGACTTGTTTGGGCTAAAGAACACAAAGAATAGACATTAGACCAGTGGAAATCTGTGCTTTGGTCTGATGAGTCCAAATTTGAGATCTTTGGTTCCAACCACCGTGACTTTGTGCGATGCAGAAAAGGTGAACGGATGGACTCTACATGCCTGGTTCCCACCGTGAAGCATGGAGGAGGAGGTGTGATGGTGTGGGGGTGCTTTGCTGGTAACACTGTTGGGGATTTATTCAAAATTGAAGGCATACTGAACCAGCATGGCTACCACAGCATCTTGCAGCGGCATGCTATTCCATCCGGTTTGCGTTTAGTTGGACCATCATTTATTTTTCAACAGGACAATGACCCCAAACACACCTCCAGGCTGTGTAAGGGCTATTTGACCAAGAAGTAGAGCGATGGGGTGCTACGCCAGATGACCTGGCCTCCACAGTCACCAGACCTGAACCCAATCAAGATGTTTTGGGGTGAGCTGGAGCTGGATGTTTTGGGGTGAGCAGAGTGAAGGCAAAAGGGCCAACAAGTGCTAAGCATCTCTGGGAACTCCTTCAAGATTGTTGGAAGACCATTCCCGGTGACTACCTCTTGAAGCTCATCAAGAGAATGCCAAGAGTGTGCAAAGCAGTCATCAAAGCAAAAGATGGCTACTTTGAAGAACCTAGAATATAAGACATAATTTCAGTTGCTTCACACTTTTTTGTTAAGTATATAATTCCACATGTGTTAATTCATAGTTTTGATGCCTTCAGTGTGAATGTACAATTTTCATAGTCATGAAAATACAGAAAAATCTTTAAATGAGGTGTGTCCAAACTTTTGGTCTGCACTGTACATAGAGCTATATAACACGATGACTGTAATATATTAAAGGGAACCTGTCACCTGAATTTGGCGGGACTGGTTTTGGGTCATATGGGCAGAGTTTTCGGGTGTTTGATTCACCCTTTCCTTACCCGCTGGCTGCATGCTTGCGCAGGCGTGTACTACGGAGGACAGAGAATGAACTTCAATCCAATATTTCGGCCAGCATGCAGCCAGTGGGTAAGGAAAGGGTGAATCAAACACCCCAAAACTCCGCCCATATGACCCAAAACCGGTCACGCCAAATTCAGGTGACAGGTTACCTTTAAGAAGGATACAAATTTTGTTGGGAGTGTTTCTTTCATGATAAGTAAATAGTGAAAAAATAGAAACAAAAGTTTCAAAGCTCCCCTGTACTTACAAGCCTTGGCTGCTATCAATGAGGCTATTATACATGGTCTAGTACATAGCTATACAGTATACTGTATAATACACACAGGCAGAATGCATATACATATAAACACACACCCATGTCTTCTTCAAATGTGCATATAGTATAAGTTTACATATTGTATGAGGCTAATGGCTGTTAATTGTGCCTGTGTATTTATATACTCCTGAAAAAAAACACTAACATAACATCCTAGTTATCATTAAATTAAATAGTCCAGTTGCAAATTTTTGTTCATTACATAGTGGAATGCGTTAAGAACAATAAAGCATACAAATGACCAATGTAAATCAAAATTAATATCCCATAGAGGTCTGGATTTGGAATGATACTCAAAATCAAAGTGGAAATTCAAATTACAGGTTGATTCAACTTCAGTGGAAATGCCTCAAGACAAGGAAATGATGCTCAGTAGTGTGTGTGACCTCCACGTGCCTGTATGACCTACCTACAATTTCCGGTGCATTCTTCTGATGAGGCGGCGGATGTTCTCCCGAGAAATCTCCTCCCAGACCAGGATTAAAGCATCAGTCAACTCCTGGAAAGTCTGTGGTGCAGCATGGCATTGGTGGATGGAACGAGACATGATGTGGCACATGTGCTCGATTGGATTCAGGTCTGGGGAACAGGCAGGCCAGTCCATAGAATCAATGCCTACATCATGCAGGAACTGCTGACACACTTGAGTCACATGAGGCCTAGCAGTGTCATGCATCAGGAGAAAGCTAGGGCCCACTGCACCTGCATATGGTCTCACAATGGGTCTGAGGTTCTCATTCCGGTACTTAATAGCGGTCAGGGTACCTCTGGCTAGCACATGGAGGGCTGTGCAGCCCTCCAAAGAAATGCCTCCCAACACCATTACTGACGCACTGCCAAACCAGTCATTCTGAAGGATGTTACAGGCAGCAGAATGTTCTGCATGGCATCTCCAGACTCTGTCCAATCTGTCACATGCTCAGTGTGAACCTACTCTCATATCATCCGTGAAGAGCACAGGGCGCCAATGTTGAATTTGCCAATCTTGGTGTTCTCTGGCAAATGCCAATCACCCTACACGGTGTTGGGCTGTAAGTAGAACACCCACTTGTGGAGGACGGGCCCTCGTATCACCCTTGTGGTGTCTGTTTCTGACAGTTTGAGCAGACAATTGGATATTAGAGGCCTGCTGGAGGTCATTTTGCATGTCTCTGTCACTACTCCTCCTATTTCTCCTTGCACAAAGGAGGAGGTCTTGGTCCTGCTGCTGGGTTGTTGCCCTACTATGGCCCCCTCCACGTCTCCTGGTCTACTGGCCTGCAACTGGTATCTGCTCCATGCTTTGAACACTCTGCTGACCGACACAGCTACCTTTCTTGCCACAGTTCACATTGATGTGCCATCCTGAATGAGCTGCACTACCTGAGCAACTTCTGTGGGTTGTAGACCCTGCATCATGCTATTGTACCTCTAGGAATGAGAGCAATGACAAAATGCAAAAGTGACCAAAACAGCCAAAAAGGATGATAACAGAGAAATAGTCTGTGGTCACCTTCTGCAGAACCACTCCTTTACAGGGGTTGTCTTGGTAATTGCCTATGATTTCTACCTGTTGTCTGTTCCATTTGCACAACAGCAGGAGAAGTTGATTCACAATCGATGTTGCTTCATATCTGGACAGGTTAAGTATTCCCTTTATTTTTTAAGCAGTTGTGAGGCAGTGACCCCTGTTACAGCTAGGGGGCACTGTTTGTGCTCCCCAGAATGCGCACGGAGGTGTATGAAGGCTATAGGTGTGCATGGCAGTCGCAGGTGTAGCTGTGATTGCAATGTGAGGCAATGACTTGTGTCACAGGTAAGAGTCGCTGTGTGTTCTCCACAGGTTGTGCATGCAGACGGATGAAGTCCATAGGTGTGCATAGGAGTCATGGATTTCCAGTCTAGGTTTTCCATGTGGCTGGAGGCCACAGGTTTGTGTGTGTTAAAAGCCCTGCAGTAAGGGGTATGGGTGTGTCAGGTGTCAGGTGTGGTGCGACCTCAGTGTCAGACTGGTGTGTGCTGGTGTGCAGAGCAGAGGCCTGCAGAGTGCTGGCTGAGAGCATGGAGCCAACACCCAGGGCAGCTGAATAGCCTGGCACCCGCAGCGTATACATCGATGCAAGTCATCCAATGTAACTGGTCTTGGGTGTGGACAGTCCTGTGCCTGGAGGTGGATGTCCTGTGCCCAAAAGAGATGGATGTGGACAGCCCTGTGCCCGGAGGTGGATGTCCTGTGCCCGAAAGAGATGGATGTGAACAGTCCTGTGCCTGGAGGTGGATGTCCTGTGCCCGAAAGAGATGGATGTGAACAGGGGCGGATTATCAGAGGGTCAATATGGGCGGTAGCCCAGGGCCCAGTGGTCTGGGGGGGCCCTGGGCTACCGCACAGATTGACCCTCCACTAATTGTCTGAATGCCCGCCGGCATTTGTGTGCCCCCGGGGGCAGAGAGAGGGGGCCCGCATTGGTTGGGAGGTGCGTGTATCAGCCGGTCAGCTGAGAGCTCCGAGTCCCTGCACCAGGCCTGCACAGCAGCACACCACATAATGGCTGCTCTGTGCACAGGACCTGTGATGAGGTCACAGGATGGGAGGAGTCAGGGGTCACATGATCGGGAGGAGGACCTCCGTGTACAGGACTTTGCTGGTTGCCATGGCGCCGGAGGAGGGTAAGGCAGCGTATGTGTGAGGTCAGGAGGTGTTTACAGGGTGGATGTAGCAGAGCCGTGTGTGTACGAGGTGTATGGATCAGAGCAGCGTGTGAAAGTTGTATGGAGCGGAGTCGTGTGTACGGAGCCGTGTGCATGAGGTGTACGGAGCGCAGCCGTGTGTGTACGAGGTGTACGGAGCAGAGCAGCGTGTGTATGAGGTGTACGGAGCGGAGTCGTGTGTACAAGGTGTACGGAGCACAGCCGCGTGTGTACGAGGTGTACGGAGCGCAGCCGCGTGTTTACGAGGTGTACGGAGCGGAGTTGTGTGTAAGAGGTGTACGGAGCCATGTGTACGAGGTGTACGGAGCGGAGTCGTGTGTACAAGGTGTACGGAGCACAGCCGCGTGTGTACGAGGTGTACGGAGCACAGCCGCATGTGTACAAGGTGTACGGAGCGGAGTTGTGTGTAAGAGGTGTACGGAGCCATGTGTACGAGGTGTACGGAGCACAGCCGCGTGTGTACGAGGTGTACGGAGCGGAGCCGTGTGTACGAGGTGTACGGAGCACTGCCGCGTGTGTACGAGGTGTACGGAGCACAGCCGCGTGTGTATGAGGTGTACGGAGCGGAGCCATGTGTAAGAGGTGTACAGAGCACTGCCGCGTGTGTACGAGGTGTACGGAGCGGAGCAGCATGTGAAAGGTGTACGGAGTGGAGTCGTGTGTACGAGGTGTACGGAGCACAGCCGCGTGTGTACGAGGTGTACGGAGCACAGCCGCGTGTGTACGGAGCGGAGCAGCATGTGAAAGGTGTACGGAGTGGAGTCGTGTGTACGAGGTGTACGGAGCACAGCCGCGTGTGTACGAGGTGTACGGAGCGCAGCTGCGTGTGTACGAGGTGTACGGAGCGGAGTCGTGTGTAAGAGGTGTACGGAGCCATGTGTACAAGGTGTACGGAGCACAGCCGTGTGTGTACGGAGCGGAGTCGTGTGTAAGAGGTGTACGGAGCACAGCCGCATGTGTACAAGGTGTACGGAGCGGAGTCGTGTGTAAGAGGTGTACGGAGCCATGTGTACGAGGTGTACGGAGCACAGCCGCGTGTGTACGAGGTGTACGGAGCACTGCCGCGTGTGTACAAGGTGTACGGAGCACAGCCGAGTGTGTATGAGGTGTACGGAGCACAGCCACGTGTGTATGAGGTGTACGGAGTAGTGCCGTGTGTGTACGAGATGTATGGAGAGGAGCCGTATGTGTATGAGGTGTACGGAGCACAGCCACGTGTGTACGAGGTGTACGGAGTAGTGCCGTGTGTGTACGAGATGTATGGAGAGGAGCCGTATGTGTATGAGGTGTACGCAGCGGAGCTGTGTGTGTGCAAGGTATGCGGAGCAGTGTGTGCAATGTGTATGGAGCGAAGCGGTGTGTGTATGAGGTGTACGGAGTAGTGCCGTGTGTACGAGATGTATGGAGCGGAGCCGTGTGTGTATGAGGTGTATGGAGCGGAGCCATGTATGAGGTGTATGGAGCAGAGCCGTGTGTGTATGAGGTGTATGGAGCAGAGCCGTGTATGAGGTGTATGGAGCGGACCTGAATGTGAACGGAGCGGAGCCGTGTGTGTATGAGATGTATGGAGTGGTGCCGTGTGTACGGAGCGGAGCCGTGTATGCAAAGTTTACGGAGCGCAGCCGCGTGTGTAGGAGTAGCTATGTGTGGCCATTATCATGTGCGGTCATTATATAGTATGGAGCATCCTGTGGGGCCATTATACAGTATTGAGCATCATGTGGGGTCATTATACAGTATTGAGCATCATGTGGGGCCATTATACAGTATTGAGCATCACGTGGGGTCATTATACAGTATTGAGCATCATGTGGGGTCATTATACAGTATGGAGCATCATGTGTGGCCATTATACAGTATGGAGCATCATGTGTGGCCATTATACAGTATTGAGCATCATGTGGGGTCATTATACAGTATTGAACATCATGTGGTCATGTGGGGTCATTATACAGTATGGAGCACTGTGTGGCTATTATACAGTATCGAGCACTGTGTGGCCATATTTTTTTTTTATAATTATTCTTTATGAACAGTGTGATCAGCAGTGCTAAATGGGTGTGGTTGAGACATGGATATGGGTGTGACTAGTGAATGGGTGTGGTCAGAGGTGTGGCCTAAAATTTGCTGCGGCGCGCAACTTTGTCCCTCTTTCCCAACTTCAAAAGTTGGGAGGTATGGTAATATGTGGTCTGGAAATGGTGCGGTGGTATTTGTCCCTTGTATGTGCTATTATTCGATCACTGTGGTTGTAATTTGTGGTCTGGTCATGGTGCGGTGGTATTTGTCCCTTGTATGTGATATTATTGGTCAAGATATACCTAAATTGTATTGCAGATTTTAACAAATATTTCCTAGGTTACAGTAGAGTAGGGCCCGGCCCTTTTTCTGGAATAATCTGGTTCGGGTATATCATGACCCCCCGTCACATGACCCCCTTCACATGACCCCCGTCACATGACCCCCGTCACATGACCGGGGGGGCCCACAGTGTGTGAACAGCCCGGGGCCCTGGCTACCCTTAATCCACCCCTGGATGTGAACAGTCCTGTGCCTGGAGGTGGATGTCCTGTGCCCGAAAGAGATGGATGTGGACAGTCCTGTGCTCGGAGGTGGATGTCTTGTGCCCGAAAGAGATGGATGTGAACAGTCCTGTGCCTGGAGGTGGATCCCCTGTGCCTGAACGAGGACTAGCATGTGTTACGATTGCAAACAGGTGGATATGGTGCCCGGCTGCTATCTGGAGGATATCCTGGGCTGTGTGAGTAAAGAGACTGTGATACAGCGATGCAGGACACCCACGAGAACTAGTCAGAGGATGGCTGGCGTGTGTAGTGTCTGCAACATATAAGGCTGTGTGTATGGAGACGTATGGAGACTGTAATATGGCGTGCGGTCGCCCAGGGAAACTGGACAAGTGAAATCTGGCCTGTTTAGGGACTGTAAATCTAAAGCCATATGATATGTATTGTTATGAACTGGTGTGAACTGAACACTGATAATATACACTGAAGTTATATGCATTTGTGTGAATTGGACGTTAGTGCTGTAAGGAAACATATTAAGTGACTGTGTTTAGAGATCTGTGCTTTCTGGTTGGTGCTGTGTGTGGATCCTGTACCAACCAGAGAGTACGGAGCTTTGGGATCACTTTTAGTAAATCACTGCTTGTAAACTCTGATTGCTGCCAGCTGCCTATTGTCTGTTCTAAACAATATGACAGATTCTTTTTCTCCTGTTCTGATCAAAGTCATGGGGTCAGTGAGTTCCTGTGACACAGCTGTAAATTTAGTCCAGTCCTATGAGCATATGTCACACAAGCTGGAAGTATTTGCAGCTAGCAGGAGACGTTATCATTACTGATGCCAGACAGGACTAACCAGGAGAAGGAACAATGACAGGAGACACTTGCTGCAGTTCCATGCTGAGTTGTGTAAAATAAAACAGTGTGCATGTGCTGAGAAGCCCGCGCAGCAGCACTGCTGAGTTATGCAGGTAAAATAAACTTTATTTAAAATTGAAAAACGCAGCACTAGAGATTCAAGACAGAGAATTTATCATTCGAGGTGCAGGTCCTGAATCAAAGTGCTAAATTATACTTTTTTTTTCTTTTGAAATTTTGCACTCCAAAGAATTTGGGACTCACGTAAACACTCCCTGTCAATAACCCGCCAACCCCTCCCCTTGATATGCTACAACAATGCATAGATATATTTTTGCGCAGCATTAGGATGGACGCAAAGCTTTTATTTTGCCAAACAATTTTTTTTTTGGGGGGGGGGTGGGGGGGGGCAGCAATCATTCCTGCACTTCAATTCTGCTTTGTGTTTCACATACAGGTGTCCATTATTGCACTGACCTCTTTATAACAGGGCTTAACCAGTAGGTGAATGGTAGCGTTAGGGCACAGTAAGATGACTGTTTATTACTGACAACAATTGCACCGCAATGCTCGGACTGGCACTCGGCTCTCCTGACCCGAGCATGACAGCTGCATAGAAAAACATGATGTCACGTTCGGGTTGGGTGGGGAGAGCCGCCAATGTTATGGCTGGCAATCAGGCAACACAGCGTGCAGTAATCAGCGCACATACAGAGATCTGGCAATAACCAAAAACAATAGGACGAGCTCTGAGACGTGGAATCTCTGTAGACTGCAGTACCTGATCTATCCTCACACAACTATAAGCAGCAGTGGATTGCGCCTATCACTACCTATGCAACTCGGCACTGCCTGAGGAGCTGACTAGCCTGAAGATAGAAATACAAGCCTGACTTACCTCAGAGAAATACCCCAAAGGAATAGGCAGCCCCCCACATATAATGACTGTTAGCAAGATGAAAAGACAAACGTAGGAATGAAATAGATTCAGCAAAGTGAGGCCCGATATTCTAGACAGAGCGAGGATAGCAAAGAGAACTATGCAGTCCACAAAAAACCCTAAAACGAAAACCACGCAAAGGGGCAAAAAGACCCACCGTGCCGAACTAACAGCACGGCGGTGCACCCCTCTGCTTCTCAGAGCTTCCAGCAAAAGACAATAGCAAGCTGGACAGAAAAAAAACAGAAAACAAACTAGAAGCACTTATCTAGCAGAGCAGCAGGCCCAAGGAAAGATGCAGTAGCTCAGATCCAACACTGGAACATTGACAAGGAGCAAGGAAGACAGACTCAGGTGGAGCTAAATAGCAAGGCAGCCAACGAGCTCACCAAAACACCTGAGGGAGGAAGCCCAGAGACTGCAATACCACTTGTGACCACAGAAGTGAACTCAGCCACAGAATTCACAACAGTACCCCCCCCTTGAGGAGGGGTCACCGAACCCTCACCAGAACCCCCAGGCCGACCAGGATGAGCCACATGAAAGGCACGAACAAGATCTGGGGCATGGACATCAGAGGCAAAAACCCAGGAATTATCTTCCTGAGCATAACCCTTCCATTTGACCAGATACTGGAGTTTCCGTCTAGAGACACGAGAATCCAAAATCTTCTCCACAATATACTCCAATTCCCCCTCCACCAAAACAGGGGCAGGAGGCTCCACAGATGGAACCATAGGTGCCACGTATCTCCTCAACAACGACCTATGGAATACATTATGTATGGAAAAGGAGTCTGGGAGGGTCAGACGAAAAGACACCGGATTGAGAATCTCAGAAATCCTATACGGACCAATAAAACGAGGTTTAAATTTAGGAGAGGAAACCTTCATAGGAATATGACGAGAAGATAACCAAACCAAATCCCCAACACGAAGTCGGGGTCCCACACGGCGTCTGCGATTAGCGAAAAGCTGAGCCTTCTCCTGGGACAAGGTCAAATTGTCCACTACCTGAGTCCAGATCTGCTGCAACCTGTCCACCACAGAATCCACACCAGGACAGTCCGAAGACTCAACCTGTCCTGAAGAGAAACGAGGATGGAACCCAGAATTGCAGAAAAATGGAGAGACCAAGGTAGCCGAGCTGGCCCGATTATTAAGGGCGAACTCAGCCAACGGCAAAAATGACACCCAATCATCCTGGTCAGCGGAAACAAAACATCTCAGATATGTTTCCAAGGTCTGATTGGTTCGTTCGGTCTGGCCATTAGTCTGAGGATGGAAGGCCGAGGAGAAAGATAGGTCAATGCCCATCCTACCACAAAAGGCTCGCCAGAACCTCGAGACAAACTGGGAACCTCTGTCAGAAACAATATTCTCAGGAATGCCATGTAAACGAACCACATGCTGGAAGAACAAAGGCACCAAATCAGAGGAGGAAGGCAATTTAACCAAGGGCACCAGATGGACCATTTTAGAAAAGCGATCACAGACCACCCAAATGACCGACATTTTTTGAGAAACGGGAAGGTCAGAAATGAAATCCATCGAAATATGTGTCCAAGGCCTCTTCGGGACCGGCAAGGGCAAAAGCAACCCACTGGCACGTGAACAGCAGGGCTTAGCCCTAGCACAAATTCCACAGGACTGCACAAAAGCACGCACATCCCGTGACAGAGATGGCCACCAGAAGGATCTAGCAACCAACTCCCTGGTACCAAAGATTCCTGGATGACCGGCCAGCACCGAACAATGAAGTTCAGAGATAACTTTACTAGTCCACCTATCAGGGACGAACAGTTTCTCGGCCGGACAACGATCAGGTTTATTAGCCTGAAATTTCTGCAACACTCTCCGCAAATCAGGGGAGATGGCAGACACAATGACTCCTTCCTTGAGGATACTCGCCGGCTCAGATAACCCCGGAGAGTCGGGCACAAAACTCCTAGACAGAGCATCCGCCTTCACATTTTTAGAGCCCGGAAGGTATGAAATCACAAAATCAAAACGAGCAAAAAATAACGACCAACGGGCCTGTCTAGGATTCAAGCGCTTGGCAGACTCGAGATAAGTAAGGTTCTTATGATCAGTCAATACCACCACGCGATGCTTAGCACCCTCAAGCCAATGACGCCACTCCTCGAATGCCCACTTCATGGCCAGCAACTCTCGGTTGCCCACATCATAATTACGCTCAGCAGCAGAAAATTTCCTGGAAAAGAAAGCACATGGTTTGAACACTGAGCAACCAGAACCTCTCTGTGACAAAACCGCCCCTGCACCAATCTCAGAAGCATCAACCTCGACCTGGAACGGAAGAGAAACATCAGGTTGACACAGCACAGGGGCACAGCAAAAACGACGCTTCAACTCCTGAAAAGCTTCCACGGCAGCAGAAGACCAATTAACCAAATCAGCACCCTTCTTGGTCAAATCGGTCAATGGTCTGGCAATGCTAGAAAAATTACAGATGAAGCGACGATAAAAATTAGCAAAGCCCAGGAATTTCTGCAGACTTTTTAGAGATGTCGGCTGAGTCCAATCCTGGATGGCCTGAACCTTAACCGGATCCATCTCGATAGTAGAAGGGGAAAAGATGAACCCCAAAAATGAAACTTTCTGCACACCGAAGAGACACTTTGATCCCTTCACGAACAAGGAATTAGCACGCAGTACCTGGAAAACCATTCTGACTTGCTTCACATGAGACTCCCAATCATCTGAGAAGATCAAAATGTCATCCAAGTAAACAATCAAGAATTTATCCAGATACTCACGGAAAATGTCATGCATAAAAGACTGAAAAACAGATGGAGCATTGGCAAGTCCGAACGGCATCACCAGATACTCAAAATGACCCTCGGGCGTATTAAATGCCGTTTTCCATTCATCTCCCTGCCTGATTCTCACCAGATTATACGCACCACGAAGATCAATCTTAGTAAACCAACTAGCCCCCTTAATCCGAGCAAACAAGTCAGAAATCAATGGCAAGGGATACTGAAACTTAATAGTGATCTTATTAAGAAGGCGGTAATCAATACACGGTCTTAGCGAACCATCCTTCTTGGCTACAAAAAAGAACCCTGCTCCCAATGGTGACGACGATGGGCGAATATGTCCCTTCTCCAGGGACTCCTTCACATAACTGCGCATAGCGGTGTGTTCAGGTACGGACAAATTAAATAAACGACCCTTAGGGAATTTACTACCAGGAATCAAATCGATAGCACAATCACAATTCCTATGCGGAGGTAGGGCATCAGACTTGGACTCTTCAAATACATCCTGAAAGTCCGACAAGAACTCTGGGATGTCAGAAGGAATGGATGACGAAATAGACAAAAATGGAACATCACCATGTACTCCCTGACAACCCCAGCTGGTTACCGACATAGAGTTCCAATCCAATACTGGATTATGGGTTTGTAGCCATGGCAACCCCAACACGACCACATCATGCAAATTATGCAGTACCAGAAAGCGAATAACTTCCTGATGTGCAGGAGCCATGCACATGGTCAGCTGGGCCCAGTACTGAGGCTTATTCTTGGCCAAAGGTGTAGCATCAATTCCTCTCAACGGAATAGGACACCGCAAAGGCTCCAAGAAAAATCCACAACGTTTAGCATAATCCAAATCCATCAGATTCAGGGCAGCGCCTGAATCCACAAACGCCATGACAGAATACGATGACAAAGAGCACATTAAGGTAATGGACAAAAGGAATTTGGACTGTACAGTACCAATAACGGCAGAGCTATCGAACCGCCTAGTGCGTTTAGGACAATTAGAAATAGCATGAGTAGAATCACCACAATAGAAACACAGTCTGTTCAGACGTCTGTGTTCTTGCCGTTCTACTTTAGTCATAGTCCTGTCGCACTGCATAGGCTCAGGTTTACTCTCAGGCAGTACCGCCAGATGGTGCACAGATTTACGCTCGCGCAAGCGACGACCGATCTGAATGGCCAAGGACATAGACTCATTCAAACCAGCAGGCATAGGAAATCCCACCATTACATCCTTAAGAGCTTCAGAGAGACCCTTTCTGAACAAAGCCGCTAGTGCAGATTCATTCCACAGAGTGAGTACTGACCATTTCCTAAATTTCTGACAATATACTTCTACATCATCCTGACCCTGGCATAAAGCCAGCAGATTTTGCTCAGCCTGATCCACTGAATTAGGCTCATCGTAAAGCAATCCGAGCGCCAGGAAAAATGCATCAACATTACTCAATGCAGAATCTCCTGGTGCAAGAGAAAACGCCCAGTCCTGTGGGTCGCCGCGCAAAAAAGAAATAATAATCAAAACCTGTTGAATAGGATTACCAGAAGAATGAGGTTTCAAGGCCAAAAATAGCTTACAATTATTTCTGAAGCTCAGGAACTTAGTTCTGTCACCAAAAAAACAAATCAGGAATCGGAATTCTTGGTTCTAGCATCGATTTCTGATCAATAGTATCTTGAATCTTTTGTACATTTACAACGAGATTATCCATTGAGGAGCACAGAGCCTGAATATCCATGTCCACAGCTGTGTCCTGAAGCACTCTAATGTCTAGGGGAAAAAAAAGACTGAAGACAGAGCTAAGAAAAAAAAATGCTGTCAGGATTTCTTTTTTCCCTCTATTGGGAATCATTGGTGAGGCTCCTTGTACTGTTATGGCTGGCAATCAGGCAACACAGCGTGCAGTAATCAGCGCACATACAGAGATCTGGCAATAACCAAAAACAATAGGACGAGCTCTGAGACGTGGAATCTCTGTAGACTGCAGTACCTGATCTATCCTCACACAACTATAAGCAGCAGTGGATTGCGCCTATCACTACCTATGCAACTCGGCACTGCCTGAGGAGCTGACTAGCCTGAAGATAGAAATACAAGCCTGACTTACCTCAGAGAAATACCCCAAAGGAATAGGCAGCCCCCCACATATAATGACTGTTAGCAAGATGAAAAGACAAACGTAGGAATGAAATAGATTCAGCAAAGTGAGGCCCGATATTCTAGACAGAGCGAGGATAGCAAAGAGAACTATGCAGTCCACAAAAAACCCTAAAACGAAAACCACGCAAAGGGGCAAAAAGACCCACCGTGCCGAACTAACAGCACGGCGGTGCACCCCTCTGCTTCTCAGAGCTTCCAGCAAAAGACAATAGCAAGCTGGACAGAAAAAAAACAGAAAACAAACTAGAAGCACTTATCTAGCAGAGCAGCAGGCCCAAGGAAAGATGCAGTAGCTCAGATCCAACACTGGAACATTGACAAGGAGCAAGGAAGACAGACTCAGGTGGAGCTAAATAGCAAGGCAGCCAACGAGCTCACCAAAACACCTGAGGGAGGAAGCCCAGAGACTGCAATACCACTTGTGACCACAGAAGTGAACTCAGCCACAGAATTCACAACACGCCAACCAGTCCAAGCATTGAGATAAAATCGTTTTCCATGTTATAAGCCCGCCTGACTGCGCCCTTAACGTGTGAGCAAGATAAGTTTGCTCTATATGTAAAAGAGCATGTTTTCAGATTGGTGGAGTTGGGTCATCCAACTTGCTCGCCAACAGAATTTTGGGAAGCAGACAGTGACCTGATCGGGTAAACCACTACAGCCAACAAGCCAGCGAGGGAGTTTGCTGAATCCTCATATATAGAGGTCTATTTGCATGCAGAACCTCTTTAAATTCTATTTTCTTAATTTTCCATAAATAATACTAAATATTCATGTGAACTGAACACCACACATATTAGAAGTATTCTTTTGCCTAACAAAACAAGATCGGAGCAAGGTCACGGAGGGCACATTCCTACTGTAGTTCATTCAAGCTTGTCTGAATTCTGTAAACAGTGAAATTAAGATCTGACAGTCATCAGGTGAGCAGCAAATATTATCTATATTATTTTTTTTAATTTTTAACAGCATAGGTCCCAAACATATTAAAAAAAATTATAATAGTATTAATAATGATAAAAAATGTAATTCCCTTTGTGTTAATCTCCCTGAATTCATTAAATACTCCAAGGTATTTTTTGGGAGGAGTGGATGTAAAAAAGAAAGGGTCCCTTGCATAAAGTTTGCTGGCCAAGCACTCTAGTTGCTTAAATGCAGAACTAAATATATAACACTTAACAGTCCCCTTATATAACTATAGCAAAAAATATTTTTTAAAAGATGCAAAAAAAAAAGAATAAAAAATAATATTATTTTCATGTTTTATTTGTTTGATATATTTTTTTTTACCATGAAGCCTTGCCAATAAGATTTCCTCCTCTGCTAGTGTCATTAAGGATAGCCAGTACAACCCAAGGCTGCCTCAAAGGTGTTTCATTAGGCCAGCCAAGCTCTGGTCCACTCTCATGAGGAGAAAGTGCCTGAAAACAGCAGATGTAGATTCACCTGTTCTTGCTGGTGATTATGGCCTAGCCTGCTGATAAAAGAAAGTTATTCTAATCTTATGCATACTGGGTGGCAGCTTCAGTGTTTACACAAGGTGGCTAATATAGTCATCCTGTAGGCGACCCGGACCCCAAAGTCATTCGCCAAGCAGTTTGAGAGCTAAAGGTGCAGAAGTGCCAGTAGTGGTGAACTCACTGGCTGTGGACTACACTTTAACCCCTTCGGTTTTGCGTTTTCGTTTTTCGCTCCCCTCCTTCCCAGAGCCATAAGTTTTTTATTTTTCCATCAATATGGCCATGTGAGGGCTTATTCTTCGTGGGACAAGTTGTACTTTTGAACAACATCATTGGTTTTAGCATGTCGTGTATTAGAAAATGGGAGAAAAATTCCAAGTGCGGTGAAATTGCCAAAAAAGCGCAATCCCACACTTTTTTTTTTATTGGCTTTTTTGCTAGGTTCACTAAATGCTAAAACTGATCTGCCATTTTGATTCTCCAGGTCATTACGAGTTCATAGACACCAAACATGTCTAGGTTATTTTTTAACTAAGCGGTAAAAAAAAAATTCCAAACTTTGCTAAAAAAAAAAATTGCGCAATTTTCCGATCCTGGTAGCGTCTCCATTTTTTGTGATCTGGGGTCGGGTGAAGGCTTATTTTTAGCATGCCGAGTTGATGTTTTTAATGATACCATTTCGGTGCAGGTACGTTCTTCTGATCCCCCGGTATTGCATTTTAAACAAAACGTAATTCTGGCATTTCAAATTTTTTTCTCGCTAAGTTCTAAAGGATAATGAAATTAGACAGTGGTTTATTCAATGCATTTTAAGGTCAGTGGGACCCCTTCAGGAATTTCCACATACAACATCTTGTTATATGTGGAATTTCCTGAAGAAGGGGTCGCACTGACCTTGAAACACGTTGAATAAACCACCGTCTAATTTCATTATCCTTTGGAACTTCATTATTAAGGCAGCGCGGATGTAAACCACACCTCCTACACAGTCTATCATGTCGTAAGGCAGTTGAACGCCTTGTGGATCTGCAGCAGCCGAAGTCTCTACACGCTCTCCATTCAACAAAATCAGGTGAGTAATTCTAAGAAAGCTCTCTTGGTTATCTGTAGGATAAGACCCTATTTTGCGCTTTGTGCCTCCACTTTTTGCCCTATAGTAAAGATTGATATAGGAGCATAGCAAGGCACGTGAAACCCGGTATCTCCACATTCAGGAGTAATCTGGGGGACAGGGATAGACTAGGGCGCCATTAGTTCTAGGAACCTGGTTAGCTAACACAGTCCTAAGGCATTACATTACATCAGTGTTATGTTGAGAAGAAGATGGACCTCTGCTAAGCTTTAGTAAGGGGTGGCCACAAGAGATAAGTGGATCAGGCAAAATTTGAATTTGCCTGTTCGCGCAGTTTTTGCCTGGAAATTTGATTTGCGGGAAAAGTAATTCTCCACAGATCTTCATCTCTTATTATGCTGTTGGGTCGCCTCAGACCCTAGAGGTTAATAAATGTAAAATGTAAATAAATCTTTACACTCACTATACTGCTTACTTTTATGGCCCATCCGCTACTCACCTCCACATGTCTGGTCCTCGCTGCTCGTGCTGGAATTCCCAGGCCTCTCAGGGTGAGTTGGGGGACTTCCGGCTTTCATGGGCCTGAGAATATTCTGTGCAAATGCACTGAAGATCACCTTGTCAGGACGCATGCCGTGACCTCCTGTGCGTAAGCGGAATTCCAGCACAAGCAGTGGGGAATCAGAAGATGCGGCTCGGACTGGACAGGTGATGGTAAGGAGCTAGAGAGGTGAGCCGTAAGGTAAGTATTAGAATTTTTAAAAATTATTTAACCTATTGATAACCCTTTATTAGTCAGAAAAATAGTATCTGCCAGGCACCATTTTGCTGGATCTGCACAGAAGCGATTTACAAAAAAATTAGCATTTTGGCGATTGCGGATTTTTGTGAAATTCAAGAATTCAATTCCGCTCTTATTTATTTACTCATCTCAAGTGGCCAACAGTTCTTGTCTATTGCCATGGCCTTCTGGTCCAGTGGAACAGTTAAAGGCTTATTACGGCCCTGCTCCTATGGGAATGGGCTGCAATAGACTGCATCTTTGGGCACTTTTTTTGTGCAAAACACTGCATGACTTTTATGCAGTTTGTAGATGAATGTCTGGCTTCTCTAAAATCCTTGGTCATGCTGCTGGTGCCTTCACTTGGTGACAATTGTGAACTTTTTCTTTCAATCTGCAAGAAATTAAATTTTCATTTGAAACGCCTGCCAGGGCCAAGGGGTACTCGGTATCTGGTCCGGTACTTAAAGGGATGTGTCACAGCGGCAGCGACCCGGTCCGTGGTCCTGGGTGCCCATGTTAAAGGGAAAGGTCTTTAAAGGGGTTTTAATAAGGTTTGTGTTCGTGACGCCACCTGTGATTCTCGTTCAGAGGTGACAACGCTGCTTAAAGGGGTCCACTGGGGCAGCAAAGATGGTATGGTTTCCCACAGGTGAAGCTGGGTCCCCAGGTCTCCCGGTGTAGTGGGGACAGGTGGTAGATGGTGTAGAAAGAAACGGAGGACACAGGGTTGCAGTGTCTTTACCTTTTTACTGAAGGTTCAAGCAGCCACAGTCCAGGGTACTGAATCACAGGTGTTGATGGTCCGGCCAGCTTGGAAGCGAATTTGGAATCCCCCTTACCATGTGGAGTCGGAAGCCTTCCTTCTAGCGCTGTGGTGTAGTCCCTTGCTGCCTTAGTCCTCACACAAGGTCCACACGTTATCTCTCTGTCCCCCTTTAGGTCGGACAATACCTGTATGACAGGTAACTCGAGCCTTTTTACAGGATCTCTATCATGACCCGGGCTCTATGTGTTACTGTGTCTTCAGGTGTGTGGTGGACAGGTAACTTGCAATCAGCTGTCCTGCTGTTTTCTGCTGTGATACATAAAGTGCTGCACAACCTTGGTCTTCCAGCTACCGCTTTCATGTGCTCAGGAGGGCGACAGCTCAGTCGCAGCTAACCCCCTAGCTCTTCACTTCGCCTGTGCCTCATTTCTCCTTCACGCTCTCTACAATCTTTTCAGCTTTCTCTTTCCCTCTTTCTTTCTCTTCTAATGGCTGCACGGCCCCTCTGCTTCCTTCTCCTCTGTCTCTCTGACAGGAACTGACTGACTTTCCCTCCAGACCAGAATATACATAAGGGAGCCACCAACAAGCTGGATCAGAGCTCCCCCTTCTGGCCTGGAGTGTGACCATGTAGCATGCTTGTGAATACCTGATAAGAGAGATTCTTCATCGCTTCCAAGCGTGACATTACTCTCCCCGAGAGGAAAGCAATGCCACTGTGACAACCAGGAACCTGGGGTGTCTCACATTCTATTAAAGTAATAAACACTTTTTAACAAACTTTTCTTTCCTAAAATCAAAGACCGAAAACTGCTCTTACCTTCGATGGAAGTTATTACAATTGGTTGCAGAGGATTTCCGGATACATCGTGGTAAACCCTCTATTTGAACAGGACTAATGTGTTCCTGGACAACACCTTAAAGGGACACTGTCACCAGAATTTGGAGGGAACAATCTTCAGCCATGGAGGCGGGGTTTTTGGGTGTTTGATTCACCCTTTCCTTACCTGCTGGCCACGTTCAAACGTTCAGTATTTCGTCAGTATTTTACCTCAGTATTTGTAAGCCAAAACCAGGAGTGGGTGAAAAATACAGAAGTGGTGGATATGTTTCTATTATACTTTTCCTCGGATTGTTCCACTCCTGGTTTTGGCTTACAGATACTGAGGTAATATACTGACTTAATACTGAACGTGTGAATGATGCAGTTATTTTAGAAAGTATTATCAGCAGAACACTTGTATCCGATACATGATAGCTATCTACATGGCTGTGTGTGGCGGCATTATGAATGCAGTGCAGCATTTCCAGGCTTGAGGAATCAGACAGGACTGTGCAAGGCGTGCGCTGCTCACATGTTATTAAGCCTGACATCTGCTGGTCCAGAAGAGGTTGGATTCTGCTGACCTCAGCTGCCTGCAGTTTGGCAGTGAACCATCCTTCCATGAACAACACACTGTCTTCTGTGTGCCGGGAGCTGCTCAACTTATTCACTGTTTAAAATGGCCGGGCTGCTGAAAGCCTGTCGCTGGCATTGATAAGGGTTGGCCGCACTTTACAGGAGATGTGGATAGGCTCGTGACAACAACTAATCGGAGGCTTCTTGATAACCGAGGCAAGAATGAACAAAGTCAATGGAGCTGTTATCTCAGCAATTCAGGACAATTGGAAGCAGGAATCTTTAGAATTTTCTTGTTGATTACTTACAATTTAGATAACCCTGAAGAGGGCTGTCAAATGCTGCTGTCGGGAAACGTGAGCTACTAGCGCATCCACTATGGAATACATGGAAGCATAAGACGGACGAATGCACAAGCTGCGTTTTTGCTGCATTTTTTATGTAAATTTTAAGCTGTGTTTTACAGTATTAGCAAAAACTATGACATTTCAGAAATCTCATGCACACACATTGTTTTGTTTTTTCCTGACTGAGTTGTAAATCTGCAGCATGTCACTTCTTTCAGTGTTTTTTTCTGCTTTTTTTGTAGAGCTTTTTTCAACCATAGAAAGTAATGGGCAAGTGCAAAAATGTAGTTAAAAAAAACGCAGGTATCAGGTTTTGCTGCATTTTTTGGTGCAAAAACGCGTTTTCTCAGTCCGAGAAAAAAAAAATCGGACATGTTCACCGCCCCATAGAATAACATTGGTCCTAGTGCGATCCTATGTTTTGTTAGATTGCACTCAGACTGAAAATACGGCTATGGGCATGATCCCTAAGACCAGTGTCGGGCTGGGGTGCCAAGGGCCCACCAGTAACTGACTGTGGGGGCCCACTTTTCACCTGCATACAAATATTATACTACCTTCGTTCACAAATTTACCTATATCTCTATATATTAATAAACTGGGTAGTTTGGTTAATGAATGATGAGATGCTGCTTTTTTATCTACAGAGTGAATCAATTTTAATTATGCCAAATAATGCCCATATAGTGGGGTTGGGGCCCCAGATCTGCACAGGGGCCCACCGGGGGATTCCCCTGTTAGGCCGGCGTCACACACAGCGTAAAACAATACGGTCCGTATATTACGGCCGTAATACGCTGAAAAGTCCCGAAAAAAGTGGTCCGTAGCTCCTCCGTAGGCAGGGTGTGTCAGCGTTTTTTGCGCATGGCATCCTCCGTATGTAATCCGTATGGCATCCGTACTGCGTGGTTTTCTCGCAGGCTAGCAAAACCAACATACCGCTATAGAAGTGATCCATGTGTCCCAAAAAGAAAAGAAAATATATATATACTGTCTATATATATATACAGTGGGGAAAAAAAGTATTTAGTCAGTCAGCAATAGTGCAAGTTCCACCACTTAAAAAGATGAGAGGCGTCTGTAATTTACATCATAGGTAGACCTCAACTATGGGAGACAAACTGAGAAAAAAAAATCCAGAAAATCACATTGTCTGTTTTTTTTATCATTTTTTTTGCATATTATGGTGGAAAATAAGTATTTGGTCAGAAACAAACAATCAAGATTTCTGGCTCTCACAGACCTGTAACTTCTTCTTTAAGAGTCTCCTCTTTCCTCCACTCATTACCTGTAGTAATGGCACCTGTTTAAACTTGTTATCAGTATAAAAAGACACCTGTGCACACCCTCAAACAGTCTGACTACAAACTCCACTATGGTGAAGACCAAAGAGCTGTCAAAGGACACCAGAAACAAAATTGTAGCCCTGCACCAGGCTGGGAAGACTGAATCTGCAATAGCCAACCAGCTTGGAGTGAAGAAATCAACAGTGGGAGCAATAATTAGAAAATGGAAGACATACAAGACCACTGATAATCTCCCTCGATCTGGGGCTCCACGCAAAATCCCACCCTGTGGGGTCAGAATGATCACAAGAACGGTGAGCAATAATCCCAGAACCACGTGGGGGGACCTAGTGAATGAACTGCAGAGAGCTGGGACCAATGTAACAAGGCCTACCATAAGTAACACACTACGCCACCATGGACTCAGATCCTGCAGTGCCAGACGTGTCCCACTGCTTAAGCCAGTACATGTCCGGGCCCGTCTGAAGTTTGCTAGAGAGCGTTTGGATGATCCAGAGGAGTTTTGGGAGAATGTCCTATGGTCTGATGAAACCAAACTGGAACTGTTTGGTAGAAACACAACTTGTCGTGTTTGGAGGAAAAAGAATACTGAGTTGCATCCATCAAACACCATACCTACTGTAAAGCATGGTGGTGGAAATATCATGCTTTGGGGCTGTTTCTCTGCAAAGGGGCCAGGATGACTGATCCGGGTACATGAAAGAATGAATGGGGCCATGTATCGTGAGATTTTGAGTGCAAACCTCCTTCCATCAGCAAGGGCATTGAAGATGAAACGTGGCTGGGTCTTTCAACATGACAATGATCCAAAGCACACCGCCAGGGCAACGAAGGAGTGGCTTCATAAGAAGCATTTCAAGGTCCTGGAGTGGCCTAGCCAGTCTCCAGATCTCAACCCTATAGAAAACCTTTGGAGGGAGTTGAAAGTCCGTGTTGCCAAGCGAAAAGCCAAAAACATCACTGCTCTAGAGGAGATCTGCATGGAGGAATGGGCCAACATACCAACAACAGTGTGTGGCAACCTTGTGAAGACTTACAGAAAACGTTTGACCTCTGTCATTGCCAACAAAGGATATATTACAAAGTATTGAGTTGAAATTTTGTTTCTGACCAAATACTTATTTTCCACCATAATATGCAAATAAAATGTTAAAAAAACAGACAATGTGATTTTCTGGATTTTTTTTTCTCAGTTTGTCTCCCATAGTTGAGGTCTACCTATGATGTAAATTACAGACGTCTCTCATCTTTTTAAGTGGTGGAACTTGCACTATTGCTGACTGACTAAATACTTTTTTGCCCCACTGTATATATATATATATATATATGTGTCAGTAGACACATATATTAGAGAGAAAAGCCGGTAATTCAGTGCGGTGTACAGTAAAATCACACTGACAGCTTACAGTAGAATAGGTAGAATAAATGTGTACACATAGAATAGGTATATATATATATATATGTCAGTGAGACACATATATGTATATATATTAATATTTATTCCAGCGCTAGACCCTCCGCAGATCTGTAACGTCCAACGATGTAAATCCTTCTGAAGGGGTTAAAACATTTTGCAGCAAGGAGCTGTGCTAATGCACGCTGCTCCTCGCTGCAAAACCCCAGGGAATGAGGCTAAAAATAGATCAATGATCTATATTTAGCTTCATTGGCGGTGAGGCGCCCTCTGCTGGCTGTTCATAGATCGTGGGAAATTACCTAGAAAGCTCCCTGGCATCGTTGGACGTTATAGATCTGCGGAGGGTAAGTATATTGTTGGTTTATTATGTTTTTTTACTCACAGAACGAGGGTCTTCAGTGACTGGATTGGGCGTTGAATAAAATACTGCAACAACCATTGTTTTTATTTCATTAAAATAATTTTAAAAAATGTGTTTGTGTTTTATTTAACCCTTTACTAGTATTGGATTAATAATGGATAGGTGTCATAATTGACGCCTCTCCATTATTAATTAGGCTTAATGTCACCTTACAATAGCAAGGTGGCATTAACCCTTCATTACCCCATATCCCACCGCTACACGGGAATGGGAAGAGAGTGGCCAAGTGCCAGAATAGGCGCATCTTCCAGATGTGCCTTTTCTGGGGTGGCTGGGGGCAGATATTTTTAGCCAGGGGGGGGCCAATAACCATGGACCCTCTCCAGGCTATTAATATCTGCCCTCAGTCACTGGCTTTACTACTCTGGCGGAGAAAATTGCGCGGGAGCCCACGCCAATTTTTTCCGCCATTTAACCCTTTATTTTAAGAGCTAGAACGGCCAAATTTTGCAGATACACACTACTGACATTAGTAGTGTGGAATCTGCAAAAAAAATGGAGAGAAGACATGGTTTACTGTATGTAAACCATGTCTCAAATCATGTCAGGTTTTAGGAAGGAGAAAGAAAAAGCCGGTAATTGAATTACCGGCTTTCAAGCTGTCTAGCGCTGGAATAAATATTAATATATATACATATATGTGTCTAATGACATATATATATATATACCTATTCTATGTGTACACATTTATTCTACCTATTCTACTGTAAGCTGTCAGTGTGATTTTACTGTACACCGCACTGAATTACCGGCTTTTCTCTCTAACAGCGCTGCGTATTTCTCGCAAGTCACACTGCTTGTCCGTGTGTAATCCGTATTTTTCACGCTTCCATAGACTTTCATTGGCGTATTTCTTGCGCAGTACGGTGACAAACGCAGCATGCTGCGATTTTGTACGGCCGTAGAAAGCCGTATAATACTGATCAGTAAAATACGGCAAATAGGAGCAGGGGCATAGAGAATAATTGTGCCGTATTTTTTGCGAGTTTTACGGACGTAGATTCTGCGCTCTTACGTCCGTAAAACTCGCATGTGTGACGGCGGCCTTACCCTGTGAGCCAGTCCGAGCCTGCCTAAGACCATATTCACACGTTCAGTATTTGGTCGTTTTTTTACATCATTAATTGTAAGCCAAAACCAGGAGTGGAACAATTTCTTTTTAGATTTTTTAATTTTTACTTTTACCCCTGAGTCAATGACTAAGGCCGGGGTTACACTACCATAGAATACGGACGAGTGCTGTGTAAGAAAACATCGCATAGCACTCGGACCAGTGTTAATCTATGGGGCAGCTCACATCACTGGTTTTTTCTCGAGCGTATTCAGCATGCTCATGTATATCACCCAAGTCTCGCCAATGCAAGTCTATGGATGCGAGAATAAATCGGACACCGCACAGACCATCAGTGTGACTTGCGAGAAATACGCACACATTTTCCTCAGGTCAGCCCATTGAGCCATTAAATTCAATGGTGAAAAGCAGAGAAACGTAAAGCCATACGCATGTCACACGGATACATAGGTGCGAGGAAATCCCATCATTGCATATGCATTACACACGGATGACCATACGGCAAACACTTGTGCGACTCTCGGCAGGGCGACTCGGACCGATTTTCCATATGCTTAGTGTGACCCCGGCCTAATAATAATATTGGCACATTTCCACAATCCGGGCTACATTCGGGCAATTCTATCTTCTCGACGGTCTGACGTCTTCTTTTCTCCTGTGTCCGGAGTACAGATATGTAAACTTCTGCATCAGATCAGGCTATTGTTACTCGTCTGGGATCTCACTCCCTTTATTATCTGAATTCAAGATGTTTTTCAACCTGACTCATAAAAATGACAAGTGTTAATTTAAATAGTACACTTCTGCCAAGACAAAGGCCGATTTGATGTGAATAATAAACTGCAGGCAACGTGCACCACAACAAAGAAAGCATTCTGCCGCCTTTTCAGTTGACTTTTTTTTTTTTTTTACCCATTTCTTTTCTGCGTGTGACACAGTGAAAGCCGGCGGACCAGCTGCCGCCTAAAGGCCTCTAACTTTCTATCTGCGGTCCAATCCTCAAAGGCAGGATCCTGCTGAGAGCCTCACAAACAGCGTGCGAAGCATGCGAGACAGTAGGAGTGGCCTTCAGTGCTACAATGGGGTCGGCAGCTTTGTGCGCAGCGCAGGAGATCATTAGTGTTCACTTGGCGCCCGATAGCGAATAATCCGAAGGATGTGATATTAAAAGTGTCCACTAGAGGGAGGAGCTCAGCCGACTGTCCGGGTCCAGATCGGTAGCAGCAGCACCGAGGCTGGAAACCTGATGTCACCGAATCATCGCTAAATATAGATCCGAAATAAGGAGCGCACAGCAAATGTGCCCCTTACCCCTCCACGGCACACATGAGGAATCTGCCACTTGTAATTCCATACCAACTATTAAAAAAGACGTCAAAATATAAGGATCATAAAAGCCATTTTTTTAATTCCAGCCTAAACACTGAGAATATATTGTTTCATCATTAGTTATTATTTCTTTTATGACAAATATTAGGCAGAGCTGTTCAGAGCATGCACTCCAATTAGTACCAGTTCTCTAATTTGGCATGGACTCCCTCCGAATAATTATTTTTCTACTTACATTCATGTATTTTAGGCTAAAAATCATTTTTGCAGTTGGATTCCATTCAAAATTTGCCTCCTATATAATTGGGTTGCAATGTTTATCGCTGACTTCATAATAAGTTAACTGTGAATCTGTCAGCGAGCTCTTTTTTTGTCTTTTTTTCTAAGCTTCTTAGTCCGTTTTTCAGATCACGTTGAGCTTCTTGTAGTTACCATAGCCCGAGCCAATCCAACCCTCCTGCTCATAAGCTGGTCACTGACCCCATATGTGCACACAACGTCTTTTTCAGGCAGATTCTGCTCCGAAAAGCCCCCCAAAAAGCACCAACTAAATGCTCAAAAGAATGGACATTGCGTTTCTGTGTTAAAACAACATTGCTGTCCATATCTTCAATCTTTTGTAACTTCTTTTAGCTGTTTCAGGGTTCGGAAAGTCATCAGAAAGTCGCTCATTAGTAAGGCCTCATCCAGACGTCAGTTTTTCTCGCATGAGTGCTACCCGTGGTTTTCTCAGTTAGCTCTCGTACCTGTGATATTCTGTGGTGCTGTCTGATTTTTTTCTTCAGACCGAGTGTTCCTATAAAAAAAAGGACACACGTCCGATTTCGTTCCCAAGATTGGATCAAAATAAGAAGTGAAAATCTATGGGATGGTGAAGATATCGGATCACGCTCGGCATCCGAGTCCGGTCCCATTTGTACGGACTGTCAGCAATGAAAATATAGAATGTTTTTTTTAATTCACGTATGAGAAAAACTGATATCACTGAGACCACACTCTGATCAAAATAATCTGTCTGTTTTGAGAACTGCCAAGCTTATGAAATTTGCATCATATCAAAATTTTTTTCAACATTTTTGCAGCGTTTTTTCACCCATAGATAGCAATGAGAAAAGCGCAAAAACGCTGCACAAAAAGTACAGCAAATGTTTTTTTTGCTGTGGTTTTGGTGAATAAAATTTACTTAATTAAACATGTTCAATTTCACATGTAATCCACAACAGAAAAAAAAATGCAATTAAAAAAATCTCTCCAAACACTCTCCCAAAAAAGTCACATTTCTGCTCGGTTTCTGCTCCACAAACTCAGCAAAAAGACTCAGTAGATGATTCATAAAGTGGAGTAAAAGGTTTGAAAAAGTTGCAACAATTTGGAGTTTTCACACCAGTTTAAAGCATCTCTGCTGAAATGTGTGGGGATGATGATGGGCTTAGATGGGACATAGCGTGATCACACCCGCTAGTACAGTTCATTAAAAATGACTGAGTAGAAAGCCCAACTGGATTAGCATTTTTGGAGAGGCGCAATGTGGCACGTGCCACTCAGAAGAAGTTAGAAAATCATTAAAGAAATCCTCCTTCTATTAAAAGTTTTATCCTGGTAATATATTTCAATCATCATAGTATACAACACTGTGTACTCACAATTGCTCATTTTGCCTTTCTACCCAGCTAATTCTTCTCTTTTCCGTTAGGTCTATGAAATCATGTGAGGAATAACTAACTAGCTGAATCCTTCTAAGCTCTATGTAGAAACAGGAGGTCAATTTTCCCTGCATGAGTCACTGCAAAAGTCCCTCGCAAAGGGAGGAGAGAGCAGATGGGTCAGGAGATGAAGAGGGGGAAGATAAATGCAGGGACAAGAGACTTCCTGTTTCTACATAGAACCCACAAAAGCGAAGAATTAGCTGGGTAGAATGGCAAAATAAGCAATTGTACATACAAGGTGCTATATAGTATGATGACTGCAATACATTAAGAGGATATAAACTTTGATGGGGGGAGGAAGGCTTCTTTAGGTGTAGTGCATCTCGTAATGAATTTGGAGCCTTGTACTCCAGTGCAAGTCAGTGTTAGTGAATTGGGGCTTCAGCCGGCACACACCATTATGCACAAGTACTGTGTCCTGATATATATACGGTAAGTGTAAGTTTATCTCCAATCAGCCTAGGTTTATAGCAATGACTCTTCCTATAGAATCTGGTTACTTATAAGACTGTAAGACATCTTCATGTGCATTTACTACCAGCACCTGCAGTCAATCATGTTTATTAAACTACAAATCCTATTAGTTTACTTGATGAATGCCAACCCACAGGAGATGACATTTCCAATGTATAAATCATTAGTTCTCTGTTAACCTATTTATTCAGCTCAAATCCTTCAGGAAAGAAGTTATAAGATACGAAAAACATATTAGAGGTTTAAAAAGTAGAATCGATTCCCATCACTGATTGAGCGACCAACTATGTCTCCAGCTTCCATTAGGATATGTTAGTGGTATTGGTGGGTTTGGACATCTCTAAGGACCCCATACAGATTACACTAACGTTGTCTAAACCCATTCATATCGGCATGATTGGCTAACAGTCTAATGTGTATGGGGGGCCTCCTGACTCTCCTCTGATAGATGATGTTGGGGAAGAGAAGGGTTAATCACTAGTGATGAGCAAACATGCTCGAATAAGGCGTTATTCAACCATGCTCAGGTGCTAACCGAGTGTCTTCGACGTGCTCAAATAATATATTCGAGTCTCCGCAGCTGCGTGTCTCATGGCTGTTTGACAGCCACAACATATGAACTTGTTTGTTAGTCAATCCCTGCATTTGTTGCGGCTATTTTTCGAGCACGCCGAGTCACTTGGTTAGCACCCGAGCATGGAGGGATAACACCTTACATTCGCTCATCACTATTAGCTATGCATTGTCCATTTCTATTGAAGGGAACGAGAGTTTCTGACCTCCATCCACAATTGTTCCAACACATGTTTTAGAAGCTCGTCAAGATGAAAAATATTAGACATACGGTCACACAACTGGTGGGAAATTATTTTACCTAGCAGAAAAACACTACATGTATTCGGCTTTAGATGGTGGACCTCAAGTCAAGAATAAGAAAATATGTGATTGTATTAGCAGACGGGGAAACGTTACGTTACGATCATTGTGTCATCAGAAGTGAGCATTGTTTCACACACGAGTGTAACCATCATAGTTGTGAGGGTACAAAGTGGCTCGGAAGGGTAGAAGGTCCGCACTTTCTAGTCTCGCCTCGCTTGCATTCACAGCCAGGCATGGAATAAAAGCAAAATGACTTTTCATTCACGCAGAGCCTTGTATATCCATCTCCAAATTAGTGGAGCTGCTGCCCCTGTACCCCGGTGGACGGCGCATCGCTATGCCTGTGTTCCTGCCAGCAAGTCAAGATTTTAGCGGCATCTGTAGCTGGGACATGACTACTGTATGAAGTGTCGGAGTCAAAAATTCTGTTCTTGAGAAAAGAGCAGAATTTTATTAAGAAAATTGCAAAGTTTGATTTTATAAGCAATTTTGAACCATATAAGAATTTGAGACAACTCCTAAAAGGTGTTAAGTGAATGTCTAGAATCATACATTAATGCTCTCATAATTGTCAAATATGCAGTGTGCTCATATGTGACCACTCAAAACAGCGATTACGTATGAAGCTGGACTAGACGTAGACTATTGGCAAATCAAGCTAAATTTCATTTGATGTGCTGATAATCTGATGTTTTGTGGTGGCCATACACCAATGATTACCAGCGACGCCTTCTAAAATAAGCCGGATCCACCAACTCTCTGCAAGTATAAAGTGTCCATATACATCAGAGGAATACTGGTTAAACCTTCTTCGGCAAAAACCAGCAGACTATTGGAGGCGTCCAAAGTGTCACTTAACAGCTGATTTCAGGATGAATAAAGGGTCAGGCATGCTGAAATTAAACATGCTCAATCCTTTTTCCTTCATAGGAGATAAGCCACTAAGCATAACACATATAACTATAATAAATATGGCTTAATTCTCAGGGACCATGTAAGTGCAACATAGAAAAAATCCCATTGAAAGACGAGTTTATTCAACATGCATTAAAAAATACCCCCTCCACCCAAAAAAGCAAACAATACCCATGAATAAACACAGACAAACAAATGACAAACAAATGATTGGGAAAAATAGCCCCATATTCAAGCAAATACGCACAATAGATAAAAATGTGCCTAGATATAGCACCAGGCTGATAGCCAAGGGGCACGAATTAACCCTAATCACATCACCCTAATTGATATGAAACTGCATGCACGCCAGAGTTGGCACTGTAAAGATGGTGACAGTGGTGCCCCTGCTGCTTGATGGCTGACCTTAGGAAAATCTAGGACACCCTAACTTAAGGTAAAGTGGTGAGTGACGACCACATACACTAAATAGTATTACGGTAGGCAGAAGGGGCTTATTTGCCCCTCATCAGTGTGGAGTAGGAAACTGGCTATTAGAAGCAGTGCCTAGTAAAAAGACTATAAACATAAGGATGAATGACCTCGGGGAGATCAAAACATCCAACGCCGCCAGTTTCCTACTCCACACTGATGAGGGGCAAATACCCCGAAACAGCTGTCTGTGGATGGATACCATGTTTTGGCATAGGTGGTTTTCCTTTTTGGATGCTGCCCTTCCCATGGTTGTTCCTTCCCGGTGAAAGACCTGGCTATTTATTGCTTGCGTTGAGAAACACGTGATGGTGTCTCCGCGGCTTTTCTACATGCATTTGCATATTTCCCATAAGGGATGGGGCAGTGTTCTGGATCACTGCGTTGAGAAACACGTGATGGTGTCTCCGCGGTGTTGGATGTTTTGATCTCCCCGAGGTCATTCATTCTTATGTTGATATGTCAAAAGTTAGACATAGGGAAGGTAGAGGCTGCGGTCACTGTCACATGTCTCATCAATGAGGCTTATTTCAGGGGTTGGTCCTTGAGTGTCTCCTCCTTTGTGCACTATCTCCCTCCTGTGTGATGGGCGCAGCATCCAGCCTGCTGCCTGTATAAGGGGGTAGCGGGAATTCCTCTTATCCTCCGTGCCTTCTTCAGTTTGCAAACTGACGCACTGTACTGTTACAGAGATGTATGTTTTAATACTGCCGAATGTGTATATATATATATATATATATATATATATATATTATATATATGTATATACAGTACAGACAGAAAGTTTGGACACACCTTCTCATTTAAAGATTTTTCTGTATTTTCATGACTATGAAAATTGTACATTCACACTGAAGGCATCAAAACTATGAATTAACACATGTGGAATTATATACTTAACAAAAGTGTGAAACAACTGAAATTAAACAACTGAAATTATGTCTTATATTCTAGGTTCTTCAAAGTAGCCACCTTTTGCTTTGATGACTCTTGGCATTCTCTTGATGAGCTTCAAGAGGTAGTCACCAGGAATGGTCTTCCAACAATCTTGAAGGAGTTCCCAGAGATGCTTAGCACTTGTTGGCCCTTTTGCCTTCACTCTGCGGTCCAGCTCACCCTATCTCGATTGGTTTCAGGTCTGGTGACTGTGGAGGCCAGGTGATCTGGCGTAGCACCTCATCACTCTCCTTCTTGGTCAAGTAGCCCTTACACAGCCTGGAGGTGTGTTTGGGGTCATTGTCCTGTTGAAAAATAAATGATGGTCCAACTAAACGCAAACCAGATGGAATAGCATGCCGCTGCAAGATGCTGTGGTAGCCATGCTGGCTCAGTATGCCTTCAATTTGAATAAATCCCCAACAGTGTCACCAGCAAAGCACCCCCACACCATCACACCTCCTCCTCCATGCTTCACGGTGGGAACCAGGCATGTAGAGTCCATCTGCTCACCTTTTCTGTGTCGCACAATGACACGATAGTTGGAACCAAAGATCTCAAATTTGGACTCATCAGACCAAAGCACAGATTTCCACTGGTCTAATGTCCATTCCTTGTGTTCTTTAGCCCAAACAAGTCTCTTCTGCTTGTTGCCTGTCCTTAGCAGTGGTTTCCTAGCAGCTATTTTACCATGAAGGCCTGCTGCACAAAGTCTCCTCTTAACAGTTGTTGTAGAGATGTGTCTGCTGCTAGAACTCTGTGTGGCATTGACCTGGTCTCTAATCTGAGCTGCTGTTAACCTGCAATTTCTGAGGCTGGTGACTTGGATAAACTTATCTTCAGAAGCAGAGGTGACTCTTGGTCTTCCTTTCCTGGGGCGGTCCTCATGTGAGTCAGTTTCTTTGTAGCGCTTGATGGTTTTTGCCACTGCACTTGGGGACACTTTCAAAGTTTTCTTGAAGTAATAATGGCCACTCGTTTTTCTTTACTTAGCTGCTTTTTTCTTGCCATAATACAAATTGTAACAGTCAATTCAGTAGGACTATCAGCTGTGTATCCACCAGACTTCTGCACAACGCAACTGATGGTCCCAACCCCATTTATAAGAAATCCCACTTATTAAACCTGACAGGGCCCACCTGTGAATGGAAAACCATTCCCGGTGACTACCTCATGAAGCTCATCAAGAGAATGCCAAGAGTGTGCAAAGCAGTCATCAAAGCAAAAGGTGGCTACTTTGAAGAACCTAGAATATAAGACATAATTTCAGTTGTTTCACACTTTTTTGTTAAGTATATAATTCCACATGTGTTAATTCATAGTTTTGATGCCTTCAGTGTGAATGTACAATTTTCATAGTCATGAAAATACAGAAAAATCTTTAAGTGAGAAGGTGTGTCCAAACTTTCGGTCTGTACTGTATATATCTTTCTATAATGTATTTATTGTTCTTATATTTGCAATGTGTGTAGGGAAAGAGTAGTGCGGGAATTGACCACTAGATGGGGCATGTCAGTACAGATAGCTACTGTAGGAGGGGTCACTATGATAAGTATAGGAAAGCTTCCTGGTTGGAGTCAGAAGGGCCTTGGCGCCCATAAAGCTCAGAAGGGCTTAAGTGCCCGGGAACACTATAGATACCCCGTAACATTTGTGCCTACTCCGCTGAGAAAGCGAATACGTGAAACGCGCGTCCGGGGCGCCAGGTAAGGAGGGGGCACATTATTTAAATGACCGCAATGGGTAAGCCTGATCCTTGATCTACTGCACTTAACGTATTGCATCTGTGTGATTTCTCTTAAGGGGATACCGGTTGGACCCAGTATATGTGATCTTTTGCTTAACCTTTCTTGCTGAATGAAAAGAGATGTATACTTATCATTGTACCCCCACCTATGCTTGGCTATTGTCATGTCTCCTTCCTGTGGCCTTCTTTTAAAAGCATAGTGCATACAGCACTTTTGCAATTGTTGTAAATGTGTTATTTCTACAATAAATAAAGACTTTATATATTTTTATAATTATGTGGTTTTGGACATTTTTGCTCCATTTTTTCGTGTTGCATCTTGCTTGGAGCAGTCCCGACATTTTGTCGCCTGTTGGGCATTTTGGGAGAACTAATTTGATTTGTTCTCTTTCATCATCTACCGTGGTGCTTCATGATTTAGTTATTGAACATTTGTGCCTAAGCATAGTGCCCAGCCATCCAGCACCCCCATTGCCAGCTGGCCAAAGCCATGAAAGCGTCAGCAGCTTCTGGACGGAAGCTTAATTTCAAAGTAGACATGGCAGGAAAGAGGGGCAGGTCGCTTGCCATGTGGCAGATGTTTGTGTGGGCTGATGCCATCAGAACCGGGGCAAAATGGCTGCTGAGGGAAGCCCCACGTAAGGCAAGGAATCTGGACAGGGAGGATGCTGAAATGTCATACGAGATGGTAGGACCCGGGCTCGAGCCGTGTGAGGAGGAAAGGATTAAAGGGAAAGCTGAAATGACGTACACTGTGAAACCTGATGTAACTGCTGTATTGGAACTGTATGAGCTGCGAAGAAATGCAAGTAAAGTGTTTTGTTTAAAGTTATACTGGGACTGTGTCTCAATTATTTCCAAAAGGGCTGGAGCAGTCTGACTGGAGCCGAGTATAAGACCTGCCAGAGCAGAGTGGAGCAGCAGGTGCGCTGACAAGGGAACATGATTTTTATATAGAAGGAGGCCAGAGCATGCAAAGCCTGAGTAGCTCAGCCACGACTATGGCCCTGGCCCACTTCTACATCTCCTTGGCTGAATAGTAATAAGCCGGCAGCAGAGCGGTGTCACTGTGCCCAGCAGAGACAAGTGATGCCACCTGCGGGGGTGGCGCTAGTCATCCTGTATACCGGATATAGCGACACCGTCTCTACTGCCGGTTTATTACTAGTCAGCCCAGCAAAAGCAGACCGGGCACTGCGCTCATTCCACAGGGCGCTGGGAGAGACACTGCACAAGGGAGACCCTCAGGGACAGCACCACCCTTGAAACTGATGACACTTTGTTTTCAGGGAGGGGGTAGGGGCTGTGACAGTGACCGCAACCTATAACCCCTGATGACACTTTGTTTTCAGGGAGGGGGCCGGGGCTGTGACAGTGACTGCAACCTCTGCTCGCGATGACACTTTGAGTATATCAGCATGCACTGGGAATACTCAAATGATTTGCCATCAGACAGGAAGTAGAGAAAAAAAATACAAATGAAGTTAGATAGTGTAGTTAGGGAATTTTTAATGCAAGTATATTATAAAATAACTTAGATTATGAAAATAACTAGATAGGGGAAAATGCTCTGTCTTCGGACCACCCCTTTCAGACTCCGATCAGATGAGGATATCATGCATTACTAACACAATAAAATGTTAATGCTGCCATTATGATTTTAAAAATAATTAAAACAATTCCACGGCAAGGAAAATCTCAGGAGATTGTGAAATTGTAGGCGCGATGCTGGGGACAGGAAATATAACAACAGGTGTTAGGTATATGCCGAAATCAGGGTCCGGAAGCATGACAAGGTCAGGAAATGGAATCAGTTTGACAGCAGGAATACAGGAAACATTACAGGAAACGGAGGCATTGTACTGTACCAGGGAATGTTTGTTTCTAGAATGGCTGCACAGTAGTCGTGTATAATATTGCACGACTTTTAGATCAATCTAAACTAAATATCTAGAAATACATGTGAGGGAGGCTGCAATGAATTGATGCATCCATATAATGGATACCCCAATGGATTGGCTTAACAGCCTTTTGTTTTAGAGACATTTGACAACTCCGGTATCCTTACCACTCGCACCAGTATTGCCATTTTAAGATACACTCATTGTTATAATGGTTCTCACAAATTTTGAAGGGGTTGCACAAAAACAACACGTATCACTTATCCAATGGATAGATGACAACAAGTGTATAATGGGTGGTATCCTGCTACTGAGACCCTCACCCATCTTGAGAACAGAAGGCCTCAAAGTCTCCTTTGTAAATGGATTGAACAAATATGACCACCACTACAGGTAAGCACTTTGTTAGGCTTGCCTGATAAGGTGGATTCACAGAGCCACAAATCAGAGTGGGCACAGGCACCCAGAACACTGGCACAGCAGGCATGTGGAACAACAAGGACTTGGCCAACCGGCTATACTCAATGGCAGACAAACAAGTGAAGTGGAACACGCCGGAAGTCACTGAATCACAAAGAAAATGCAGAAAAATGTTTCCAGTGTGAAACAACACACAGATGTCGGTAGCAAGACCAGAGCAGGTAGCAACACAACGTGAATAGACTCTAATGGCAGTCTGCGATGCTTACAGCAAAGGATGGGTTAACTAGAGCAGATGCAAGTTATTGAATTCACATCAGATAGTAACACAACACAGTTAATGTTGGTAACAGATGATGTAAATTCGTGTGAACAAGCTCAAATAAGTTCATGAGACTTACAGCAAACAATCGGTTAAGCGGAGCAGATGCAAGTTATAGAATCTATAGATGAAATCACAGCAGTCTGAGAAGGTAATAGCAACAGAGGAAGCTGGACTTTGGCAGAGTCCAAACACACGACAGGAGTGTGTCCAAGTCAGCCTTAAAAAGCCTAGGGAGATAATCTCACTTAGATACCCTGGGCTACTTGTAAAACTCACCATGAAGCACAGAAAATGTCATAAGGACAGGGGAGTACAGACCAGCCGAGACATGTGTGTAACACAATCAATGAAGCAATGGTCGCACACGTTCACTAGCACTCTATTCACACTAAGAACTTTTGTTCCCTCACTGTCAAGATTGATAGGGATACCAGCAATCATATATTGATCACCTATCCTGTGGATAAAATAAATAGTTTATTATGGGACAACCTCTTTAAAGCAATTGTTAGCTGTGGTCAATCTTTTTTGTGGTTGAAGAGTCCCTTGGTCTCCTCAAAGGACCCTTCATTAACAGGCCTCCAGAATGAGGCTAATTGATGGAGATCCTGATTGAGGGTCTTTAATAATTGAGAATGTCCTAATAGGTTATTTGAAAACGTTTTTTCTAAACTAAACAACCTCTTCAAGGAATCATGTTTTACATGAATAATTCCAAACCTCTGTTATTGTTAATCTCCAGAATTTCGCTGGTCAATGATGGCTTTCATGGGAAAAAGATACAAGAACAATTGGCAGCACAATTTGTATGCACTGTCGTCTATGTGCACAATGCGCATCTATGCTTAGTATGATGCGATTTCATTCTAATCTCTTCCCGATGGCCCCACCACCAGTCCACCATCATCGTTGTGCATCAGGGAAGCAACCTGAATATCCACTGATCTACAGCAACAGCAAAGGCGACTGACTTAAAAAATCCAAAGAATAATACTGGGAAATGTAAAAAGCTCACAGAGAGAGCAACCAATATTTTAAAAAAGGAAAATTTCAACCAGGGAAGCTAAAAAAATCATGGTGTTCCATTACAAAATTCAGAATGCCACAGCAAAGTAATAATCATTTAAATCAGAAATTGTGCTCCCAAATCTATACTGGTGAAATTAATAATTCAATATATTTATAGAGGTTAAAATGGTTCTTTTTGAGAGGTCTCAGAGCCCCCTGTCCTTGTATAATTGTACAATTCTGACTGAATGGAGCCACCGCTAATGGGAGCAAACTAAACTATGGTACGGTATACCATGTTATACCATGACTAAGGCTTGTTGGTGAAACGCGTCGGTTTCATCTGTGTGAACTATCCCTTCAGTGACCCACACTGGCTGTATGATTGTAAAAGGATTAATTAAAAGTTAAGTTTTTTTTTACCCTGTTGTTGGAATTAAGCCTTTCATAGCTGGAGAGAGACTCCTCTTTTTCTTCCTGCGTCATTGACTACGTCTGAGACTGGGACGGCTCCGTGCGGAAGATCTTCACAAACAAGGTGCATGGCATTATTGGTGCGCTGACTTTCCCCTTTCCCTCTTCCTATTTTTTGTATATTACAATATTGTTATTAAATCTTATTTTTCTGTATCATTGGAGATATAGGTAGCAGTAAATCTTAATTTCCACCATGTAGGGTAATATTAGTACTAGAGACCCCAATCTTAGTAAGGTGGTGGGGACAGCATGGGCCTGTGTGCTTTGAAACGCCAGGGCTGATTGTTAGCCCCACTCTGGGATTATTGGTTTTCTTGTACTCCAATATACTATGCAATAAACCATTGAAGATTATTTTTAAGCTGTTATTTTAACTAGTCTTATAAAGAGGAGCGCGGTATTTATACTACGAATGGCTCGTGGAGTCATCCGCATTGAAGTGATTCTTACAAGTGTTCTCTGATTCTCCATTCATCAGAGAAGGATTTCTTATGTCAAGTGCTCTTAACAGTTCAATGAGGAGGGTATAATCACTCTGACTTTTAACACAGCGCTGCTATATTATACAACTCACAATCTTACGGAGCAGCCGCAAAACACAAATGACTAATTATACCAACCGAAAAAAATGCAACAAACTATTATGATTTTCTTAGAAGTATTAAAGGCTTTGTATCACACTGCTGGATAATTTAGGTGCTCTACTTGGAAAAAAATAAGGAATAGAATTATTTTCTACAAGGTTAAACAAGGTCAGAGTGCCACCAAGCATGGGAACACCACACAGAAATAGAGATGAGTTATCTGATCATTAGGTAGAATTACCAATCGTCCTAAATTCCCGTTCCTTGTAATTTTCATGTCTCCTCCGATTCTGAGATTTCTGAGTTGGTCTGCATGCAGCCATTCCATCAAAGGAACACAAGCATTGGGGCAAGATTGGGCATGTGCGACCACTGCTCCATTCACATTCTAAGGTAAGGTTTTAATATTTAGAGTTAGGACTGTCACAATTGCGGTCACCCTGAAAACATGTTAACTAAATACTGTATATTATTTTCATGTACCATGCTATTTATTTACAGCAGAGTATTTAATCATTATGTTTCTGTCTTTGCTTTTTTCTGTTCAGTGGCCAGTGCGATCATGTGAGACACCCGCCAGGGCCGTGGGGTACTTGGTACCGGGTCCAGTACTTAAAGGGGATGTCACAGTAACAGCGACCGGGTCCATGACCCTGGACGCCCATGTCAAAGGAAAAGTCTTTAAAGGGGTTTTGAATAAAGTTTGTGTTCGTGACGCCACCTGTGGTGTTTGGTCAGTGGGGACCGACACTGCTTAAAGGGGTCCTCTGGGGTGATGTTATGGCAGCTAAGATGGTATAACTTCCCACAGGTGAAGTTGGGTCCCCAGGGCTCCCGATGTGTAGCTGGAGATTGTGGGTAGTGTATAAAGAAACGGAGGACACAGGTTTGCAGTCTCTTTACCTAGTTTACTGAAGACTTCAGGCAGCCACAGTCCAGGGATTACAGGTACAGGTAGGGTCCGGCCGGCTTGGAAGGGAGTTCAGAGTCCACTTTACCAGGTGGATTTAGAAGCCTTCCTACTAGCGCTGCGGTGTAGTCCCTTGCTGCCTGTGGCTTCTGTCAGGATCCCCACTGTTCTCTCTGTCCTCCTTAAAGGTGGGACACTAACCCATATGACAGGTGTCTCGAGCCTTTTTACAGGGTCTCTAACATGACCCAGACTCTATGCGCCACTGTGTCTCCTGGGTATTAGGGCTGACAACTGACGTGTAGTCCAGCTGTCCTGCTGGTTTATACTGTAAGTCTTAGAGTCTCTCACAACCTCGGTCTTCCGACTACCGGTGTCTGCGCTTTGCAGTGAGGTAGCCCAATCGCAGCTGTCCTCCTCCATTGTCACTCTCCTGTGCTTCGCTCTCCTGCACGCTCACTACAATCTGTTCCTCTTTCTGTGTTATCTCTGTCCAGGAGCTGCAGCACTTTCTCATGGCTGCACGGCCCCTCTGCTTCCTTCCCCTCTGTCTCTCTGTCAAGAACTAACTAACTTTCCCTCCAGACCAGAATATATATAGGGGAGCCACCCACAAGCTGGATCAGAGCTCCCCCTTCTGGCCTGGAGTGTGAACATGTTGTATGCTTGTGTTTACCTGATAAAGAAGATCTTTGCTCGCTACCAAGCGTGACATCACTCTCCCTGTGAGGAAAGCAATGCCACTGTGACAACAAGGACGCTGGGGTGTTACACATGCGCTTACACGCTGCATGCACACCAGTTTATATCCCAACTCATACCTTTTGGGGTTTTTTCCATTCACATTCTGTAGAAGTCGTGGTCACACATGGTCATTACTGGTCCATTCACTCAGGGAACATGGGGTCTCCAGTTCTTGGGATCAGTGGAGGTCTCATCAGCTGGATCCTCAGTGATCATAGACTTATCATTTATCCATTTGAAAAAAAAAAATCTTAAAACCACTTGTTTCCCAAAATATTGTCATTGTTATTCACAGGGTTTTATCCGGAATTGTAGATCATACTGTTTTACCTTCATAAGGATTACCTGCAATACAAGGAAGACCTTTTTTCTCATTTTGGAAATGAAGGGAATCTGTCAGAAGGTTTTGCTATGTAATCTAACAAGAAGTCCACGATGGACGCCACTGCTCAGCATCTAGCGAATGCAAGAGAAGAAAGAAGGATCCAGCTCTGAGTTTTATTGAAAATTTTTATTAAGGCTGGAGTCACACACAATGTAGAAAAAATCTGTCTGATTTTGTCTGCTGAGAATTGCACAAATGTTCTCCGTATGGTGATCTGTATCTCATCCGTGTGCAATGCCAGGATGCGTTTTTTTCTCAAAAAAATATCCGTGTGTCATCAGTATCTCATCCGTATGGTGAGATTTTCTCACACACTCGCAAAATGAGCAAATAATGGCTGAGTCTTTCCTGTCACTTGCCCAATGCCTGAGTATTTCTCGCAAGTCACACGCATGGTCCGTGTGCTGTGCGATTTTTTTTCTCACACCCATAGACTTGCATTGGCGTTTCTCAGCTGAGATACGAGGACAATCGCAGCATACTACGATTTCACTCGCATGCGTAATACGGACGAGAAAAAAACGGATGATGGGAGCTGCCCCATAGATTAACATTGGTCCGAGTGCTATGCGATTTTTTATTGCATAGCACTCATCCGTATTACAGACTAGTGTGACTCCGGCCTAATAAAGACAAAAATAGTAGTGAAGAAGGAGAACTGAAAAAAATTAGAGCAATCATTATGGTACAAGAAAAAAGGGTTATGTTGACTCAGACCATAAATTACAAATATTGATGAAATTGACATGCCTAATGCCGGGGTCATTCGACTGTATTTTCTCTCAACCGAGAGAATCAGACCTATTATGCTAGTCACACTCTGATCAGAGCGTCAGCACAGTATGATCCGATTTTCTCAGATGTCGAGAAGATGGACAGAAAAGAATTCTTCATCTTCTCTGTGGAGAAACGGGGTCAGTGGATGCTCTCGTCCGCTGGCCCGGCTGTCTTTAGCCTCTGTGGAGGCCTTTCAGGAACTTAAGCGCCAGTTTTCTTCTGCTCCTGTGTTGCGTCAGCCAGATGTTTCGCTTCCTTTTCAGGTTGAGGTTGATGCTTCCGAGATTGGAGCAGGGGCGGTTTTGTCACAGAGAAGCTCCGATTGCTCAGTGATGAAGCCATGTACATTCTTTTCTAGAAAGTTTTCGCCCACTGAGCGGAATTATGATGTTGGTAATCGGGAGCTTTTGGCCATGAAGTGGGCATTTGAGGAGTGGCGTCATTGGCTTGAGGGTGCTAGACATCGTGTGGTGGTCTTGACTGATCACAAAAATCTGATTTACCTTGAGTCTGCCAAGCGTCTGAATCCTAGACAGGCTCGTTGGTCACTGTTTTTCTCCCGTTTCGATTTTGTGGTTTCATACCTGCCAGGTTCAAAGAATGTGAAGGCGGATGCTCTTTCTAGGAGTTTTGTGCCTGACTCCCCTGGAAATTCTGAGCCCACTGGTATCCTTAGGGATGGGGTGATTTTGTCGGCTGTCTCCCCAGACTTGCGACGTGCTTTGCAGGAGTTTCAGGCGGATAAACCTGATCGTTGTCCGCCTGAAAGACTGTTTGTTCCGGATAATTGGACCAGTAGAGTCATCTCCGAGGTCCATTCTTCTGCGTTGGCAGGTCATCCTGGAATATTTGGTACTAGAGACTTGGTGGCCAGGTCTTTTTGGTGGCCTTCCTTGTCGAGGGATGTGCGTTCTTTTGTGCAGTCTTGTGAAGTTTGCGCTCGGGCTAAGCCTTGCTGTTCTCGGGCCAGTGGATTGTTGTCACCTTTGCCTATCCCGAAGAGGCCTTGGACGCACATTTCCATGGACTTTATTTCGGATCTCCCTGTCTCTCAAAAAATGTCCGTCATCTGGGTTGTGTGTGACCGCTTTTCTAAGATGGTTCATCTGGTACCCTTGCCTAAGTTACCTTCCTCCTCTGAGTTGGTCCCTCTGTTTTTTCAGAACGTGGTTCGTTTGCATGGGATTCCGGAGAACATCGTTTCTGACAGGGGATCCCAGTTTGTGTCTAGATTTTGGCGGACGTTCTGTGCTAAGATGGGCATTGATTTGTCCTTTTCGTCTGCATTCCATCCTCAGACGAATGGCCAGACGGAACGAACTAATCAGACCTTGGAAACTTATTTAAGGTGTTTTGTTTCTGCTGATCAAGATGACTGGGTTACCTTTTTGCCGCTTGCGAATTTGCCCTTAATAATCGGGCTAGTTCTGTTACCTTGGTTTCTCCTTTCTTTTGTAATTCGGGGTTTCATCCTCGTTTTTCCTCTGGTCAGGTGGAGCCTTCTGATTGTCCTGGAGTGGACATGGTGGTGGATAGGTTGCATCAGATTTGGAGTCATGTGGTGGACAATTTGAAGTTGTCCCAGGAGAAGGCTCAGCAGTTTGCTAATCGCCGTCGCCGCGTGGGTCCTCGACTTCGTGTTGGGGACTTGGTGTGGTTGTCTTCTCGTTTTGTTCCTATGAAGGTCTCTTCTCCTAAGTTCAAGCCTCGGTTCATCGGTCCCTATAGGATCTTGGAAATTCTTAACCCTGTGTCGTTTCGTTTGGATCTCCCGGCATCGTTTGCTATTCATAATGTGTTCCATCGGTCGTTGTTGCGGAAGTATGAGGTACCTGTTGTTCCTTCGCTTGAGCCTCCTGCTCCGGTGCTGGTGGAGGGAGAATTGGAGTATGTTGTGGAGAAGATCTTGGATTCTCGTGTTTCCAGACGGAGACTCCAATATTTGGTCAAGTGGAAGGGTTATGGTCAGGAGGATAATTCTTGGGTGGTTGCCTCTGATGTTCATGCTGCTGATTTGGTCCGTGCATTTCATAGGGCTCATCCTGGTCGCCCTGGTGGTTCTCGTGAGGGTTCGGTGACCCCTCCTCAAGGGGGGGGTACTGTTGTGGATTCTGTTTTTGGGCTCCCTCTTGTGGTTACAGATGGTACTGGGTGACTTGTGTTCTCTGCGGTCTCTGGTGTCCACCTGTTCTATCAGGATATGGGAGTTTCCTATTTAACCTGGCTTTCTTGTCATTTCCTCGCCGGCTATCAATGTAATCAGTGTGTCTTGTTACCTCTGCTTCCCGCTTCTGTATTCTTCAGGACAAGCTAAGTTTTTGATTTTCCTGTTCCACGTTTTGCTTAATTTTTGTCTTAGTCCAGCTTGCAGATATGTGATTCCTTTTTGCTGGTTGCTCTAGTGGGCTGATATTACTACTCATGTTCCATGAGTTGGAACATGAGTTCAAGTAATTTCAGGATGGTTTTTTGTAGGGTTTTTCGCTGACCGCGCAGTTCACTTTTGTATCCTCTGCTATCTAGTTTTAGCGGGCCTCATTTTGCTGAATCTGTTTTCATAACTACGTATGTGCTTTCCTCTCATTTCACCGTCATTACATGTGGGGGGCTGCTATTTCTGTGGGGTGTTTCTCTGGAGGCAAGAGAGGTCTGTGTTTCTTCTAATAGGGAAAGTTAGTTCTTCGGCTGGCGCGAGACGTCTAGGAATCATCGTAGGCACGTTCCCCGGCTACAGCTAGTTGTGTGTTGAGGTTCAGGATCGCGGTCAGCTCAGTTTCCATCACCCTAGAGCTTGTTTTGTTTTTTGTGCTTGTCCTTTTGTGATCCCCTGCCATTGGGATCATGACAGATCAGGCCCCTGCTGTGATATCGCTGGTCGGGGCAGAAAGTCCAACACTTTGTTTCGTCGCTGGCTCTCCCGCTGACATCGCTGAATCGGCGTGTGTGACGCCGATTCAGCGATGTCTTCGCTGGTAACCAGGGTAAACATCGGGTTACTAAGCGCAGGGCCGCGCTTAGTAACCCGATGTTTACCCTGGTTACCATCGTTAAAGTAAAAAAAACAACCACTACATACTTACCTACCGCTGTCTGTCCCCGGCGCTGTGCTTCTCTGCTCTGGCTGTGAGCGCCGGGCAGCCGGAAAGCACAGCTGTGACGTCACCGCTGTGCTTTCCGGCCGCTGTGCTTACACAGGGCAGAGAAGCAGAACGCCGGGGACAGACAGCGGTAGGTAAGTATGTAGTGTTTGTTTTTTTTACTTTTAGGATGGTAACCAGGGTAAACATCGGGTTACTAAGCGCGGCCCTGCGCTTAGTAACCCGATGTTTACCCTGGTTACCGGCATCGTTGGTCGCTGGAGAGCTGTCTGTGTGACAGCTCTCCAGCGACCAAACAGCGACGCTGCAGCGATCCGGATCGTTGTCGGTATCACTGCAGCGTCGCTTAGTGTGACGGTACCTTTAGTACGCTTAGGGCAATCAGAAATAACATGAGCAGAATCGCCGCAGTAAAAACACAACCTATTCTGACGCCTGAATGTTTGACGTTCAGCTCTAGACAAAATCCTATCACACTGCATAGGCTCATGGCTCCGCTCAGAGGACAACGCCACAGTGTGCACAACTCTGCACTCGCGCAAGCGCCGATCAATCTGAATGGCCAGAGACATAGAATCACTCAGACCAGCAAGCGTGGGGAACCCCACCATAACATCTTTAACGGATTCAGAAAGACCCTTTCTGAAAATTGCCGCCAAGGCATCCTCATTCCATTTAGTCAGTACAGACCATTTTCTAAATTTCTGACAATACAATTCTGCTGCTTCTTGACCTTGACACAGGGCTAATAAGATTTTCTCAGCCTGATCCACAGAATTAGGCTCATCATACAACAACCCCAATGCCTGAAAGAACGAATCAACATTAAGCAAAGCAGGATTGCCAGATTCCAGGGAAAATGCCCAATCCTGTGGATCACCACGCAGCAGAGATATGATGATTTTAACCTGCTGAATAGGATCACCAGAATGCAAAAAAACAGTTTACAGTTATTTTTGAAACTCAAAAATTTGGATCTGTCACCCAAGAATAAATCAGGAGTGGGAATCTTAGGTTCTAAGGCAGGAGTCTGAACAATGAAATCTGAAATACCCTGTAACCTAGCAGCAAGCTGATCCACCCGAGAAACTAACTCCTGAACATTCATGTTAATACTAGACTCCGTAGCCACCCAGAGGTAAAGAGGAAAGGAAAGACACAACAGACTACAGAAAAAAAAATGGCTCAGCACTTTCCTTCCCTTCTTTTGAGATGCGTTTAACTCATTGTTGGCCAGTTGTACTGTTATGACCTGGTGGCCTAGGAGCAGCATGAGACGGACTCTGGAGAAGGTGGTGCCTGTACTGACCGCAAACCCTGAACCTAGCAGTGCAACTAGAAGTAGCCGTGGGGGGTACCTAACACTCCCTAGACCCCTCGGCACAGCCTAAGATCTAACTACCCCTAAAGACAGAAACAGGAAACCTATCTTGCCTCAGAGAAAATCCCCAAAGGATAGATAGCCCCCCACAAATATTGACTGTGAGATGAGAGGGAAATAACATACGCAGATATGAAATCAGATTTTAGCATAGGAGGCCATACTAGCTAGAAAGAAAAAATAGAACAGAGTACTATGCGGTCAGTATAAAACACTAGAAAATATCCACCGCAGAAAATACGAATCACCACATCTGACTAAAGACATGGGGGGTATATCTGCATCTCCAGAGAAATAGCTAGGCTGCAAAAAATCCTTCACAGACTAAGCTGGACAAGACAAAAACATGAAAATGCACAGAACTATAAGGTCCACAGCAGGTGGACAGCAAAAACAAAGCCAGGACTTATCTTCGTAGAAAAACACAGCAAACTGGAGAGACCAGCAGGGAAGTGAATCCTTCAAGAACAATGGACAACTGGCACTGACTAAAGGATCCTGCAAAGCTATATACCCCAGTCGGTTTTGCAATTATTAGATACACCTGTCCACTCCTGCAGTCCAGGCACGACTGCATTACCCTCTACAACCACCGGAGGGAGCCCAAAAGCTGAATTCACAACACATAGGGAGATGAACAAGAACTGTCCATAGAGTCCATACAAGGTCCAAAGCCAGTTGACACGATGTCAGAGCTCCCAGGGTCGCTACTTCATCTGTGGATGCACGCACAGAGAAGAGTTGATAACAAGCATAGGTTGATGACCAAGAACTGTCCATAGAGTCCATACAAGGTCCAAAGCCAGTTGACACGAGAGTCACCACCTGGTTTATCTGACCATCTTCATGGAACCAGGCGACCAGCGGGTCCCAAACCTGGCTTTCTCCAAACATATCTATGGTTCAGAGATGGTCACTGGATCAGATCTGTGTCCTTCCAACTGGAGCCGAAAATACCTAGGTTGTTTCCTATAGAATCATAGATCAGTGTCCCTCGTGATGGTGCCATGATGAATTGGCTGCAGTCCTTTCTCTTGTCTGTTGGGTGGTTTGCAGAATGTCTGGCTGGTAGCTCTGTGTTACTTCCGTCGCCCAGGATGTGATCTCTGAGTCTTTTTATACCCAAGGCATGTAAGCTATTTTTAGAATTACCCAGGGTCCTTCAGTCCAACATCAAGATAAGGTAAACAATGGTGATGGGATTAAGTAGCACTATTAGCATATAAGCACACATCAATAAACAAAGCTTAAAGGTACCGTCACATTAAGCAACGCTGCAGCGATATAGACAACGATGCCAATCGCTGCAGCGTCGCTGTGTGGTCGCTGGAGAGCTGTCACACAGACAACTCTCCTGCGACCAACGATGCCAAAGTCCCCGGGTAACCAGGGTAAACATCGGGTTACTAAGCGCAGGGCCGCGCTTAGCAACCCGATGTTTACCCTGGTTACCATTGTAAATGTAAAAAAAAACCCACATACTCACATTCCGGTGCCTGTCACGTCTCCCGGCGTCCGCTTCCCTGCACTCCTCCTGCATCCTGTGTGACATCACCGCTGTGCTCTGCTTTACGGCCGGCCGGCGCTGACACAGGATGCAGGAGGAGTGCAGGTAAGCGGACGCCGGGGGACGCGACAGGCACCGGAATGTAAGTATGTAGTGTTTTTTTTGGTTTACATTTACAATGGTAACCAGGGTAAATATCGGGTTACTAAGCGCGGCCCTGCGCTTAGTAACCCGATGTTTACCGTGGTTACAAGTGAAGACATCGCTGGATCGGCGTCACACACGCCGATTCAGCGATGTCAGCGGGTGATCCAGCGACGAAATAAAGTGCTGGCCTTCTAGCTCCAACCAGCGATCTCACAGCAGGATCCTGATCACTGCTGCGTGTCAAACACAACGATATCGCTATCCAGGACGCTGCAACGTCACGGATCGCTATGGTTATCATTCTAAAGTCACTCAGTGTGAAGGTACCTTAACACACCCTATGTACAGACACTATTAAAGACTTAAGGTACCGTCACACAGAACGATTTCTTTAACGATATCGTTGCTTTTTGTGACGTAGCAATGATATCGTTAACGAAATCGTTATGTGTGACAGCGACCAACGATCAGGCCCCTGCTGGGAGATCGTTGGTCGCTGGGAATGATCAGGACCTTTTTTTGGTCGCTGATCACCCGCTGTCATCGCTGAATCGGCGTGTGTGACGCCGATCCAGCGATGTGTTCACTGGTAACTAGGGTAAATATCGGGTTACTAAGCGCAGGGCCGCGCTTAGTAACCCGATATTTACCCTGGTTACCATTGTAAATGAAAAAAAAAAAAAACAGTACATACTCACATTCCGGTGTCTGTCACGTCCCTCGCCGCCAGCTTCCCGTACTGACCGTGAGTGCCGGCCGTAAAGCACAGCGGTGACGTCACCGCTGTGCTCTGCTTTACGGCCGGCCCTCACAGTCAGTGCGGGAAGCTGACGGCGAGGAACGTGACAGACACCGGAATGTGAGTATGTACTGTTTTTTTTTTTTTTTTCATTTATAATGGTAACCAGGGTAAATATCGGGTTACTAAGCGCGGCCCTGCGCTTAGTAACCCAAAGTTTACCCTGGTTACCCGGGGACTTCGGCATCGTTGGTCGCTGGAGAGCTGTCTGTGTGACAGCTCTCCAGTGACCACACAACGACTTACCAACGATCACGGCCAGGTCGTATCGCTGGTCGTGATCGTTGGTAAATCGTTAAGTGTAACGGTACCTTTACACAGTATGTTAGATAGTATATCAGTTTGCAAGTCTGTCTTCTTGACCCACCAGACATAAACACTTAAATTCACAAGCCAATATACAGATAAAAAGCCAGTTCTTTTGGTTTGCAAATAACATGGTTGTCTGGGAAATTAAGATACAATCTGTTTTCTTCACATTCCTCCCCCATCTTAATTAACCAGACATGATAGACTTCCGATCATCCAATTTCCTTAGAGCATATTCCATATGCTTTTTACGAAAATAAACTCCATACGTAAGTGAAGAGTAACAACTGGTATCCATTGGGTCCACGCATGGTTTCCTCCCCATTCCGTAGCTCCTGCATTAAATTCTATTCAATCCGTTGAAGCTGGAACATCTCCTGTAGTTTCCGTTTCTTGTTGAGGTCATATAGCTACTCTGGTCCTCTCCCAAGGCCGATTTGGTGGGGTTGGATATAGTGGCATCCGAAACCTGCTGTGCATGCCTCATCAATGGTCTGCTGGGTCTGTCTGTATACCTCCCTGGTTGTGAAGCCCTGGACGGTGTCTATGAACACCAGTCCCCTGCAGCTCCCCGATTCCGCCGGGCTGAGTAGTATCCCACTGCTGCCACCAATTGTACAGGGGAAAACCGTGCTGGGGTACCTCTTTCAGTACCACCCCGTGTTTCAGGAGGTCCACTTTGCTTTGGCTGGAGTCTGAATGAAGGACGCTGGCTGGAACTGCTTGGTTACATGGGCGCATATAAAATCTCACTGCTTCTCCACGTATTTCCAGTCTGACAACACTTTATTCACAGGACACAGAATATATCACACAGATACAGAGGGCAGACCAATAGAAAAGCAGCAGGCCAGACATACATTACAATAGCCGCAGGGGGCAGGAGCCTGCCGATATTTACTGTGGGAATTAAAAGGTGGGGGGAGGACAGAAGGGGGATATCTTGTCCCCTCTGCCCAGGGGCGCAGCCTGTAGGCTGATGCATCTCACATGGAACCTATTATACATACATATAACTCAACATATTCTGGGTGCTGTGGGGTTCCGTAACACGTAACATTCTCCATTTTGACAGTCCGTGAAAATCAGACCGCACCTGGATGTCATCAGAGAATGGTACGTTTTTTTGACAGACCCATTGAGTTGCGTGGCCGAGTGCGATCCAACTTACACATGTAAATCATGAAGACACAAAAGAGAATGGTGAAACCAAAAACACTCAGTTTGAAAAAATGTTTGCAGTAATCCGCAAGTGCTAGTAAAAGATGTAAATAACAGGGTATTTGGTTGATACGTTTTTTGCAAAAAATGTATACTAAGCTGCTCTACCAATCTTCACGGTATACCCATATCAGAGCAGTCCTAACTAATGTATGCAATCCCTATCTGATGTATTTAAAAACCTGATCATCTGTATATTACCTGTGTGAACAGGGTTCAGAGAGGAAAAATCCATGTGTGCATACAGGGCAGAACAGCTTTTGTGCAGCTAGCCCAAGAGGAGTGGTGGAACTCCCCAGTCTTGTAGACACAAGAGAACAATCATGGAAACAGGAACACATGGGCTACTTGCACAGTGAACAAGTCTGTAAGAACATGTTCACACACCACCAAGAAACCTGAAGACACAAAAGAGAATGGTGAAACCAAAAACACTCAGTTTGAAAAAATGTTTGCAGTAATCCGCAAGTGCTAGTAAAAGATGTAAATAACAGGGTATTTGGTTGATACGTTTTTTGCAAAAAATGTATACTAAGCTGCTCTACCAATCTTCACGGTATACCCATATCAGAGCAGTCCTAACTAATGTATGCAATCCCTATCTGATGTATTTAAAAACCTGATCATCTGTATATTACCTGTGTGAACAGGGTTCAGAGAGGAAAAATCCATGTGTGCATACAGGGCAGAACAGCTTTTGTGCAGCTAGCCCAAGAGGAGTGGTGGAACTCTCCAGTCTTGTAGACACAAGAGAACAATCATGGAAACAGGAACACATGGGCTACTTGCACAGTGAACAAGTCTGTAAGAACATGTTCACACACCACCAAGAAACCTGAAGACACAAAAGAGAATGGTGAAACCAAAAACACTCAGTTTGAAAAAATGTTTGCAGTAATCCGCAAGTGCTAGTAAAAGATATAAATAACAGGGTATTTGGTTGATACGTTTTTTGCAAAAAATGTATACTAAGCTGCTCTACCAATCTTCACGGTATACCCATATCAGAGCAGTCCTAACTAATGTATGCAATCCCTATCTGATGTATTTAAAAACCTGATCATCTGTATATTACCTGTGTGAACAGGGTTCAGAGAGGAAAAATCCATGTGTGCATACAGGGCAGAACAGCTTTTGTGCAGCTAGCCCAAGAGGAGTGGTGGAACTCCCCAGTCTTGTAGACACAAGAGAACAATCATGGAAACAGGAACACATGGGCTACTTGCACAGTGAACAAGTCTGTAAGAACATGTTCACACACCACCAAGAAACCTGAAGACACAAAAGAGAATGGTGAAACCAAAAACACTCAGTTTTAAAAAAAAAAGCTGTTCTGCCCTGTATGCACACATGGATTTTTCCTCTCTGAACCCTGTTCACACAGGTAATATACAGATGATCAGGTTTTTAAATACATCAGATAGGGATTGCATACATTAGTTAGGACTGCTCTGATATGGGTATACCGTGAAGATTGGTAGAGCAGCTTAGTATACATTTTTTGCAAAAAACGTATCAACTAAATACCCTGTTATTTACATCTTTTACTAGCACTTGCGGATTACTGCAAACATTTTTTCAAACTGAGTGTTTTTGGTTTCACCATTCTCTTTTGTGTCTTCAGGTTTCTTGGTGGTGTGTGAACATGTTCTTACAGACTTGTTCACTGTGCAAGTAGCCCATGTGTTCCTGTTTCCATGTAAATCATGCCTGTTGCAATTTTGTTTCAGACAGATTCTGTTGAAGGGAAAGTCTTCTAGGGAAAAATAACTATATATAATACAGCATCATATAACGCACCAGAGAGACTCGCTTGTGCTTCTGTACAGCCTCTGCCATGTCTATGAGAAAGAGTTGGTAGTGCAATATGTTAGACCATGTAACAAATTTTGCATACAAGAGCTGGATCAAACATATTTTACATTCACATTGTTAAAAGACAAGTGTATAAGGAGTCAGTGGTAATATTTCATGGCTACATTCACATAGGAGATGCAGTAAATACAGAAGGGAACTGATTATTAATATGTGAATTGTATCACAATAATCTAGATCATCACCAGTGAACCCAAAGGGAATCGCCAATATACAGTAGGCATGTATTTACATCTTCATAAACAAATCTTTGTACTGTCCTAATATATCATAAGTGAAACATGAAGGAACCTTTCCAATAGATGCATATTAAACATTTTGAACAGTATTTTTCCACATCTATAAAGATTATGCACTTCCATGATAACTGGCAACAAAAAAATTCCTCGTAGACGTCAATTATTTTCCAAACTTTGATAAAAGTAAAAAAGAGAGCTATGCATGATGGATATTGTTCTTGAGATAAACAGAGGTTACATAAGTGTCTAACCTATAAATGTCAAGGATTGAAATAACCATTTAAGCAGGGGGTCCTTATACCAGGATGGGGCCCATGATGGTATACATTATACCATGAAGGAGGCCATGATGGGGGACAATATACCTGGATGGGAACATTGTTACAGAAAGGGACCAGGACGGTGAACATTGTTACAGCAAAGATCCTACGACAAGGGACATTATACCAGAAGGGGAGCCCGGATCAGGGACATTTTACCAGGAAGGGGCCAAGAATGGGAGACATTATTGCAGGATGGTGACCAGTAAGGAGGACATCATTATTGAAAGAGGCCAGGATGGGAACATTATACCAGGTAGGGGTCCAGAATGGGGGACATTATACCAGGAAGGAGGCCATAATGGGGGACATTATACCAGGATGGGGACATTGTTACAGGAAGGGGCCAGGACGGAGGACATCGTTACAGTAAAGATCCTATGACAGGAGACATTATACCAGGATGGGGGACATTTTACCAGTAAGGGGCCAAGAATGGGGGACATTATTACAGGATGGGGACCAGTACGGGGGACAATTTCTGAAAGAAGCAAGGACGGGGGACATTACACCAGGAAGGGGTCCAGAATTGGGGACATTATAACAGGAAGAAAGAGGCCCATGATGTGGGACATTATTCCGGGATGCGGACCAGGATGGGGGAAAAATTTAGAGGATGGGGGCCAGCACGGGACCTTATTAAAGGATGGGGGCCAGTACTAGCCGCATAAACTACAGAAATGAGTCAGGATGGCGGACATTATTGCAAGAAGGGGCCAATAACGGGGATATTATTACCGGAGGTTGCCACAAAGGGGACATTATTACATGGAAGGTGAAGAAGTATACCCGTGGTATATCCACACCACGGGTGCACCAAAGTGCTCTTATTTGCATATGAAATAAAATTAGATTTTTCTGCAAATGCAACACTAAAATCTATATGTCTGGTATGATTGTTATAGGGGATAGGTCCCCTAAGTAAATAGTTAAGCAGTTTAGTTTGCACTTTGGGAGTGACAGACTCCCTTTACCCAAGGTTCCTTATTTTCAGATTAAGGATTACAATTACAGGTAACATCTCTTTTCAGAGCTGATTACATAGGATCCATCAATCACAACAGGCCATGTAACAGCTGAGCCTGCTCCCTTTCTTTTCACAATGACCTTTGAAAATGCTTATGAGATGCTTCAATACAAGAGATTAAGGCTATATACATGTGTTGTTTCCTGAAATCACAAGGAGTCAGAGTCTAAAATGCCTGGAGGAGAAGGTTGCTTACCTGAGATTAGAGCAGAGTTGGATTGTACAGGTTGATTCACTCTCTATTTTACTCGGGAGAATTGTTGTAACTTCTAAAAGAGACGGTCGACCGTACTGAAATTTCAACATGACATACTTTGGTTTATGAAAAGTGAAAGTGCAATGAACCTCAATGACAGAGACGAGAAACATCCCATTGCCAAGTGGTTTTGCCGACTTGTCGCCCCGCCGGTTGTCTCCACTAAGAGATAGACTTGCTGCACGCCTTTCTGCGCGTCGGTAGTGCAATCTGAGGTGCTTGCATTTCACTCCTGTCGAATTTCTTCTTCATAAATTAACAATGTGCAGTTACAGGTAGGAGAAGCTTGCTTTGATTGTGAAAACTTATTGGAAAACTAACACTGTATATAGGTGCCTAAGGCTACGTTCACATTAGCGTTGCGCCGCTGTTGCGTCGGCGACGCAGCGGCGACGCAGCGGCGACGCGCCCCTATGTTTAACATAGGGGACGCGTGCGTTTTTTGGGTGGCGTTTTTCACCACGTGCGTCGTTTCCGACGCTAGCGTCGGACGCAAGAAAATGCAACAAGTTGCATTTTGTGTGCGTCCGATTTTCGTCAAAAACGACGCACGCGTCGCAAAACGCGCGCGTTTTTGCGCGCGTTTGCGCGCGTTTTAACATGCGTCGCGCGTTGCGTCGCCGACGCAGGGCGGCGCAACGCTAATGTGAACGTAGCCTAACTGAGTTTCCAAAGAAGTTGGAGGTCGAAATTTGCTGTCCAAACAGTGTATTTAAGCATTCTTTGATGACAGAGTAATCTCCAAGGGACTGTGGCCACGAAGATAACCTGATTTAACACAGCTGGATTTTTTCTTTTGGGGCCATTTGAAATTTTGGTTGTATAGTAACAAGCCAATAACATACAGCGAGAAATTCAGGCTATGACCCCAGACATCCTGCGGAATACATTCAACAATAAGAAACGGCGCATGCGGTGGACATTTTCAACACCTGCTTTAAAATATCAGTTTCTCATTAATCAAGATATTTACGTCCCACTTTCAGTACAATAGATCATCTTTTTTAGAAGTTGCAACAATTTTTCCTGATAGAGTAGAATGTGAATCACCCTGTAGAATAGGGAGGCAATGTTGCTGTGTTATGGAGGAAAAACCTGCTGTCATGGGTGGCATAGTCGAAGACATACAGTAGGGACATTACAGCTGGCATATCTGCCTTGAGAGCATTTTGGTTGGCATGGGGGCCATTGTTGATTTCAGCACACTGGGACTGGTTTTTATGTAAAGTGCCAGAGCGTAACAGGACAGCAGCTTGGCCATGAATACCGCTCCCGCACGCTAGAAAATGTTTACCCATTAGGCTCGCTCAGATGGCCATAGATTCTGTTATCTGAGAGATTAGGGCCAATTATGCAAATGACACTCTGATCAAACTCTCATCAGAGTGTCTTCATAGTGTGATCCGATTCTTTTGAATGAGGAGAAGATGGAGACAAATATTTCTCCATCTTCTCCATTGTGTCAGTCCTTCAAAATCGGACTGAACTCAGATGTCATGTTAGTGCAGTCCGATCATTTCCTTCTACTCATTTATTTGCATGGGCGAGTGTGTTATGAATATCGGATCAAACTCAGGCATGCAGCGATTTTTTTCTCTGTCAGAGAAAAACAATCGGACATGTACATGACCCCGTAGACCAACATTGGCCCGGGTGTGATCCGATGTTATCATGCAGATAATACGGCCATCTGCATGAACCCTTTAGCAATGAGCCATCCCTACAGCTCGAGGAAAACCATGCCCAAAGATGCCTAAAGGTACCGTCACACTAGACGATATCGCTAGCGATCCGTGACGTTGCAGCGTCCTCGCTAGCGATATCGTCCAGTGTGACAGGCAGCAGCGATCAGGCCCCTGCTGTGCTGTCGCTGGTCGGGGAAGAAAGTCCAGAACTTTATTTGGTCGCTGGACTCCCCGCAGACATCGCTGAATCGGCGTGTGTGACACCGATTCAGCGATGTCTTCACTGGTAACCAGGGTAAACATCGGGTAACTAAGCGCAGGGCCGCGCTTAGTAACCCGATGTTTACCCTGGTTACCATCCTAAAAGTAAAAAAAACAAACACTACATACTTACCTACAGCCGTCTGTCCTCCAGTGCTCTGCACTCCTCCTGTACTGGCTGTGAGCGTCGGTCAGCCGGAAAGCAGAGCGGTGACGTCACCGCTCTGCTTTCCGGCCGCTGTGCTCACACAGACAGTACAGGAGGAGTGCAGAGCACAGCGCTGGAGGACAGACAGCGGTAGGTAAGTATGTAGTGTTTGTTTTTTTTACTTTTAGGATGGTAACCAGGGTAAACATCGGGTTACTAAGCGCGGCCCTGCGCTTAGTTACCCGATGTTTACCCTGGTTACCGGCATCGTTGGTCGCTGGAGAGCGGTCTGTGTGACAGCTCTCTAAGTGTTTTCAGAATCTAGAAATGCTTCTAATGGAATCAACTCAGAAGAATAGTATTAATTATGTTAAAGGGGGTGTCCAGGCTCGGGCTACAAGCCCACAGTCACTCTATGTGACTGCAGACTTATGAATTTGCACAGTGTGCCCAGTGTTAATTCTCCAGTACTGGGGCTGGGAGCAGTAATTTGCATACTTCTAGCCACATTCCAACTAGACGTTTCGGGCCTCACTTAATTCATTTATATTGAGCTAGGCCGCACATGTCTAGTTGGCATGTGACCACATGTATACAATTCACCGGCAGTAGTGGGATTTGAACGCATGCCTCTAAAGAGACTGGAGCCTAAATCCAGTGCCTTAAACTAATCGGCCATGCTACCTTTATCAAATAATATCGATAAAGGTAGCATGGCCGAGTGGTTTAAGGCGCTGGTTTAGGCTCCAGTCTCTTTAGAGGCGTGTATTCAAATCCCACTACTGCCAGTGTATTGGGGTTTTGATAAATGTATACAATTCGCATACTTGCGGTCATGCGCCTGCTTTCTCTGGAGACAAGTGGCACTGTGCGCTCTGTGAGGATTTACAAGTCTGCAGTCACATAGAATGACTGCAGACTTGTACCCCAAACCTGCACAACCCACTTAAAGCATCTTTATTTTATATATCTTTAGCCTTTTGTGTTTCCTATAACATATTTTTATTTAATGGTAATTATATTCAAGCCTCAGTTCTCACTGTTTTCTCAGATACATTTAACCCTTTCAGCAATATTAGGCTTTAACAATGGGTTAGCTCTGCGAATAGATTGTATTTGTATTTTCTGGTTGCAGCCATTTGGTTTCCCACTATGATCTGACAAAGTGCAGGAATAAATAAGACACAATGAGACAGTCAAGATAGAATACAGATCTATTTTCACAGATTTTGCACGGATTACTGTGAGTGATGAGGCCATGAAGATTGCCATAGCGGAAGAAGAATGGGCTCTAGATAACTATATTACTCCCCTGACTGAGCCCTGAAAAGCAGTAGGTCAGGAGAGAAAGAAATGCGTAATGGCCGCCGAGCACACAAAATGTAGTGAGATCAGCGCCTTAAAGAAACATACAGACCTGAAAAGGAAAAGATGTGATGTTAAACCTTCTCCTGAGATAGGCATCTTATACATGTTCGGTGCATGATTACTAGACACTTGAGTTGGGGAATATGCGATTAGGGTTGTGCCTGGCATAGGGAGCCCCTATAAAACTATACCATGCTTAATGGGCACCATGTTGTCGTTAATGTAATTTAAACAATAGGATAAAAGTATGGGAATATAGTATACGGATATCCAGATCTGCTCTTCTGTGCAGGGCTTGGGGGTTCGGACGTAATCCCCAATGGGGCCACTGAACAGGTGGCAAAACGCAATATGGAAGCATCATTAGTTTGTAGTTTAACACATATTACAATTAAATCCAATTGATACATTTCTAAAGGAAACTTCTCCGTGTCTTAAGTGCTCAGCAATGTCCCCTTATTCCTCACTCTCCTGTGTGAGGCAGTAAAGGGTCTGGCTGCAGTAGGAGCCTCCCCCATTTACCGTATCCCATCCGCAGAAAACAAACACAGTTGTGTAAAAAAGTTTTTTTCCCCCCTACCTGATTTCCTATTCTTTTGCATGTTTGCCACATTTAAATGTTTCAGATCACCAAACAAATTTAAATATTAGACAAAGATTACACAAGTAAACACAAAATCCAGTTTTTAAGTGAAGCTCTTTAGTATTAATGGAAAAAGAAATCCAAACCGACAGGGCCCTGTGTGAAAAAGTGATTGCTCCTCCCTTCCCTAAAACATATATTAATTGTGGTTTATCACAATTTTGGGAAACTGAGTTCGAATTCCCTAGCCACATGCATGCCTGATTACTGTCACACCTGTTCTCAATCAAGAAATCACTTAAATAGGACCTGCCTTACAAAGTGAAGTAGACCAAATGGTTCTCAAAAGCTATACATCATGCCAAAATTCTGCAACAAATGAGAAACAAAGTAATTGAGATCTGTCAGTCTGGAAAAAAGGTCATAAATCTATTTTTCAAGCTTTAATACTCTAGCAAACCACAGTGAGAGCCATTACCCACAAATGACAAAAACATAGAGCAGTGGTGAACCTTCCCAGAAGTGGCCGGCCAACCAAAATTCTCTCAAGAGCACAGCAACAACTCATCCAAGAGGTCACAAAAAACTTCACAACAACATCCAAAGAATTGCAGGCCTCAGTTAAAGTCAGTGTTTATGACTCCACCATAAGTAAGAGACTGGGCACAAATGGCCTGCATGGCAGAGTTCCATTATGAAAACCACTGGTGAGCAATAAAGGCTCTTCCCAGTTTTGCCAGAAGACATCTTGATGATCCCCAAGACTTTTTGGAAGCTACTCTGTGGAGTGATGAGACAAAAGTTGAACTTTTTGGAAGGTGTATGTCCCATTACATCTGGCATAGAAAGGAACATCATACCAACAGTAACATATGGTGAATATGGTGGTGGTAGTGTGATGGTCTGGGGCTGTTTTGCTGCTTCAGGACCTGGAAGACTTCCTGTGGTAAATGGAAAATTGAATTCTGCTGTCTACCAAACAATCATGAAGGAGGATGTCCAGCCATCTGTTTTGGACCTCAAGCTAAAGCGTACTTAGGTTATGAAGCAGGACAATGATCCAAAACACACCAGCAAGTCCACTTCTGAATGACTTAAGAAAAACAAAATTAAGACTTTGGAGTTACCTAGTCAAAGTCCTGACCTTAATCTGATTGAGATGCTGTGGCATGACCTTATAAAGGCGGTTCATGCACAGAAACCCTCCAATGTGGCTGAATTACAACAATTCTGCAAAGATGAGTGGGCCAAAATTCCTCCAGAGAATTGTAAAAGACTTATTGGCAGTTATCGCAAAACCCTTGATTGCAGTTGTTGCTGCTAAGGGTGGCCCAACCAGGTTGTGGGGCAATCACTTTTTCATACAGGGCCCTGTATTTTTGGATTTCTTTTTCCCTTAACATCAAAGAACTTCATTTAAAAACTGCATTTTGTGATTACTTGTGTTATATTTGTCTACTATTTAAATTTGCTTGGTGATCTGAAACATTTAAGTGTGACAAACACAAGAGAATAGGAAATCAGGAAGGGGGCAAACACTTTTTCACACAACTGTATATAGTAGCCCTTTACGATGTGCACACACATTTAGTATTTGCAGAATTTTTTTCTGCTGCAAAACCAGAATGTTACCTGGAAAAATGCTGCATAGAATACGCATGTTTTTGCCGCATTTTTAGTGTTTTTTTAATGCATTTTTACTTGCGTTTTTTTCTCATTAATTTGAATGGCTGAAAAACATAGTAACATAGTTAGTAACATAGTTAGTAAGGCCGAAAAAAGACATTTGTCCATCCAGTTCAGCCTATATTCCATCATAATAAATCCCAAGATCTACGTCCTTCTACAGAACCTAATAATTGTATGATACAATATTGTTCTGCTCCAGGAAGACATCCAGGCCTCTCTTGAACCCCTCGACTGAGTTCGCCATCACCACCTCCTCAGGCAAGCAATTCCAGATTCTCACTGCCCTAACAGTAAATAATCCTCTTCTATGTTGGTGGAAAAACCTTCTCTCCTCCAGACGCAAAGAATGCCCCCTTGTGCCCGTCACCTTCCTTGGTATAAACAGATCCTCAGCGAGATATTTGTATTGTCCCCTTATATACTTATACATGGTTATTAGATCGCCCCTCAGTCGTCTTTTTTCTAGACTAAATAATCCTAATTTCGCTAATCTATCTGGGTATTGTAGTTCTCCCATCCCCTTTATTAATTTTGTTGCCCTCCTTTGTACTCTCTCTAGTTCCATTAGATCCTTCCTGAGCACCGGTGCCCAAAACTGGACACAGTACTCCATGTGCAGTCTAACTAGGGATTTGTACAGAGGCAGTATAATGCTCTCATCATGTGTATCCAGACCTCTTTTAATGCACCCCATGATCCTGTTTGCCTTGGCAGCTGCTGCCTGGCACTGGCTGCTCCAGGTAAGTTTATCATTAACTAGGATCCCCAAGTCCTTCTCCCTGTCAGATTTACCCAGTGGTTTCCCATTCAGTGTGTAATGGTGATATTGATTCCTTCTTCCCATGTGTATAACCTTACATTTATCATTGTTAAACCTCATCTGCCACCTTTCAGCCCAAGTTTCCAACTTATCCAGATCCATCTGTAGCAGAATACTATCTTCTCTTGTATTAACTGCTTTACATAGTTTTGTATCATCTGCAAATATCGATATTTTACTGTGTAAACCTTCTACCAGATCATTAATGAATATGTTGAAGAGAACAGGTCCCAATACTGACCCCTGCGGTACCCCACTGGTCACAGCGACCCAGTTAGAGACTATACCATTTATAACCACCCTCTGCTTTCTATCACTAAGCCAGTTACTAACCCATTTACACACATTTTCCCCCAGACCAAGCATTCTCATTTTGTGTACCAACCTCTTGTGCGGCACGGTATCAAACGCTTTGGAAAAATCGAGATATACCACGTCCAATGACTCACCGTGGTCCAGCCTATAGCTTACCTCTTCATAAAAACTGATTAGATTGGTTTGACAGGAGCGATTTCTCATAAACCCATGCTGATATCGAGTTAAACAGTTATTCTCATTGAGATAATCCAGAATAACATCCCTCAGAAACCCTTCAAATATTTTACCAACAATAGAGGTTAGACTTACTGGCTATAATTTCCAGGTTCACTTTTAGAGCCCTTTTTGAATATTGGCACCACATTTGCTATGCGCCAGTCCTGCGGAACAGACCCTGTCGCTATAGAGTCCCTAAAAATAAGAAATAATGGTTTATCTATTACATTACTTAGTTCTCTTAGTACTCGTGGGTGTATGCCATCCGGACCCGGAGATTTATCTATTTTGATCTTATTTAGCCGGTTTCGCACCTCTTCTTGGGTTAGATTGGTGACCCTTAATATAGGGTTTTCATTGTTTCTTGGGATTTCACCTAGCATTTCATTTTCCACCGTGAATACCGTGGAGAAGAAGGTGTTTAATATATTAGCTTTTTCCTCGTCATCTACAACCATTCTTTCCTCACTATTTTTTAAGGGGCCTACATTTTCAGTTTTTATTCTTTTACTATTGATATAGTTGAAGAACAGTTTGGGATTAGTTTTACTCTCCTTAGCAATGTGCTTCTCTGTTTCCTTTTTGGCAGCTTTAATTAGTTTTTTAGATAAAGTATTTTTCTCCCTATAGTTTTTTAGAGCTTCAATGGTGCCATCCTGCTTTAGTAGTGCAAATGCTTTCTTTTTACTGTTAATTGCCTGTCTTACTTCTTTGTTTAGCCACATTGGGTTTTTCCTATTTCTAGTCCTTTTATTCCCACAAGGTATAAACCGCTTACAGTGCCTATTTAGGATGTTCTTAAACATTTTCCATTTATTATCTGTATTCTTATTTCTGAGGATATTGTCCCAGTCTACCAGATTAAGGGCATCTCTAAGCTGGTCAAACTTTGCCTTCCTAAAGTTCAGTGTTTTTGTGACTCCCTGACAAGTCCCCCTAGTGAAAGACAGGTGAAACTGCACAATATTGTGGTCGCTATTTCCTAGATGCCCAACCACCTGCAGATTTGTTATTCTGTCAGGTCTATTAGATAGTATTAGGTCTAAAAGTGCTGCTCCTCTGGTTGGATTCTGCACCAATTGTGAAAGATAATTTTTCTTGGTTATTAGCAGAAACCTGTTGCCTTTATGGGTTTCACAGGTTTCTGTTTCCCAGTTAATATCCGGGTAGTTAAAGTCCCCCATAACCAGGACCTCATTATGGGTTGCAGCTTCATCTATCTGCTTTAGAAGTAGACTTTCCATGATTTCTGTTATATTTGGGGGTTTGTAACAGACCCCAATGAGAATTTTGTTACCATTTTTCCCTCCATGAATTTCGACCCATATGGACTCGACATCCTCATTTCCTTCGCTAATATCCTCCCTTAAAGTGGACTTTAGACAAGACTTTACATAGAGACAAACCCCTCCTCCTCTCCGATTTTTACGATCCTTTCTAAACAGACTGTAACCCTGTAAGTTAACTGCCCAGTCATAGCTTTCATCTAACCATGCCTCGGTTATTCCCACTATGTCAAAGTTACCTGTAGATATTTCTGCTTCTAGTTCTTCCATCTTGTTTGTCAGGCTTCTGGCGTTTGCGAGCATGCAGTTGAGAGGATTTTGTTTTGTTCCAATCTCCTTGCTGTGGATTTTTTTAGAAATGTTCTTACCTCCCTTCTGAGTATGTTTTCCTGGGTCTTCTTTGGTCGAGTCTAATGTTTTTCTTCCCGTCCCCTCTTCTTCTAGTTTAACGCCCTCCTGATGAGTGTAGCGAGTCTTCTGGCGAATGTGTGTTTCCCAGGTTTGTTGAGGTGTAGTCCGTCTCTGGCGAGGAGTCCATCGTACCAGTAATTCACACCGTGGTCCAGGAATCCGAATCCTTGTTGTCTGCACCATCGTCTTAGTCAGTTATTTGCATCAAGGATCCTGTTCCATCTCCTGGTGCCATGCCCGTCTACTGGAAGGATAGAAGAAAAAACTACCTGTGCATCCAGTTCCTTTACTTTCTTCCCCAACTCTTCAAAGTCTTTGCAGATTGTCGGTAGGTCCTTCCTTGCCGTGTCATTGGTGCCAACATGTATCAGAAGAAATGGGTGGACGTCCTTGGAGCTGAAGAGCTTTGGTATCCTATCGGTCACATCCTTGATCATCGCACCTGGAAGGCAGCATACTTCTCTTGCAGTTATGTCCGGTCTGCAGATGGCTGCTTCTGTGCCTCTCAGTAGTGAGTCTCCCACCACCACCACTCTTCGTTGCTTCTTGGCTGTACTTTTTGCTGTCACTTGTTGCTGTGTGCCCTTTTCTTTTTTGCTTGCTGGTATTGCTCCATCCTTAGGTGTGCCATCTTCATCCTCTACAAAGATTTGATATCGGTTCTTCAGTTGTGTGGTTGGTGATTTCTCCATGGTCTTCTTGCTTCTTTTGGTCACATGCTTCCACTCATCTGCTTTTGGAGGTTCTCTGACACTTTTTTCACCTTCTGTGACCAGTAGAGATGCTTCTGTTCTGTCTAGAAAGTCTTCATTCTCTTTGATAAGTTTCAAAGTTGCTATTCTTTCTTCCAGACCCCGCACCTTTTCTTCTAAAAGGGCCACTAGTCTACACTTCTGACAGGTGAAATTGGATTCTTCTTCTGGTCGATCTGCGAACATGTAGCACATGCTGCAGCTCACCATGTAGGTTGTCACATCTGCCATGTTGCTCCTAGATCCTGCTGACTTGCTGTGTGTTTTCCTTCTTGTGTAATCTACTCAGCGAAGCTCTCATGCAATAATGTCCTACAGGTGATGCTTTCCAAGCAGCTGGTCCCGGCTGTACCCAACGATCTTCTAGCTTAGGGAGACTTCGCTTTTCCCAGAAGGCACCTGGAATATGCAAATTAGCCTCCTCAAGCTTGAATCCCTGGTTTGGTGATGCTTTCCAAGCAGCTGGTCCCGGCTGTACCCAACGATCTTCTAGCTTAGGGAGACTTCGCTTTTCCCAGAAGGCACCTGGAATATGCAAATTAGCCTCCTCAAGCTTGAATCCCTGGTTTGGTGATGCTTTCCAAGCAGCTGGTCCCGGCTGTACCCAACGATCTTCTAGCTTAGGGAGACTTCGCTTTTCCCAGAAGGCACCTGGAATATGCAAATTAGCCTCCTCAAGCTTGAATCCCTGGTTGAAAAACGCTGAAAAAATTGACATGATGCAGATGTGAAAAAGGAAAATATAAGCAGAATGTGCTGAGATTTAAGAAATCTCATTCACTTCGCTGGTGCTGTAAAATGCAACATTTTTTCGATTGCAAGAATCAATCAATGTCAATGTCATCTCCTGAGGAAGAAGTCTTTTGACTTCGAAACGCATTGAGAATTCGAATAAACCATCAAGTTTTATCTTCAACCTGCCTGGATGCCTAATTGCACAGTAGCGCGGAGGATATCCACAAATTTTTTTTCCCCAGTTTGTAATGTTCTGAGAAAGGAATGTTATGACATATAAACGATGAAGTACATAGACACATGACTATACAAAATGGTATAAATAAAATTTAAAACTACTCAAATAAAATTAACAACGATGAAAAATAATTATATAAACAAAAAAATACATTAAACTATTTAAAAATGGATAATTTGTATTAAAAGTCAATAAACATTTAAAAATATCAACTACAGAGCAACTCAAAACTTATTTAAACTAATCAAATAGGCTTTCAGTTTTCCCTCACTTGCAGGTACATGACATCATAACATACGTTCTGGCAAAAAAGAAGGAGGTCGACTAATTTTCCTGTCGAATTAGAGCAAATCAGCCAAATTAGAATTTTGGCACACTTGCTCATCTCTACTATCTACAATATCTACAGTACTTGTCAAATAAAAAAAAAGTTTTATTTTTAAAGGATTTGCCATTGTGAAAAAAAAACAAAAAAAAAAACATTTAAGCACCCAAAAATGATGTCCTAAAAATGTATGAAAATCCTATGTAGATAAAGTTATAATTGATAGAATAGAAAAAGGCAAGAGTATAGTAAAAAGAAATGCCCATGATGAGCTTTTGGTGAGTTTTTGATATTGCAGATTTTCTGGAACATTTATGCACCCACCCATTAAGTAAAATAGGTTGCTTGCATTTAAAAAAAAAAATGCAACTTAAAAAGCCTATTCTTTATAAAGGCATTTTCACACTAAGTTTTTGAAGTTTCAAAGACATACTGATAGGAATTCTAGATTGTGAGCCCAATCGGGGACAGTGATGATAATGTGTGCAAAAACTGTAAAGCGCTGCGGAATATGTTAGCGCTATATAAAAATAAAGATTATTATTATTAAGTTGCTTTTTGACACTTTTGTGTGGGTTTTTTCCTGTGGTTTTGGTGCTTTTTATGCTTTTTCTGCTTCTGTTGCATAAGCCAAATTTGGAATGCTTTTTTTTAAGGTAGAAACACTGAAGAAACACATGGAAAGAACAGCGCCATGTGCACTCTAGGTTTTAACTTTGAAACCTAATATTTAAAAAGTATTTCACGTGTTTTTTTATGTGGATTTTGCATCAGTATCTACATGAAAAAAACCTTGTGAACTTACCTTAAAATAAAATTCCTACAAAGATAAACAGCAAATCGGTTGATTGTAGACTATCAGCAGTAAATGACTGTTCAAACCAAGCACAGGCTCTGGGAGCACCCTTGATATGGCCAAACAGTTCAGTGCACCTTCCCACCTACTACTTTTCCATCTATCTCTGTCCTTTCCAAGATCCTGTAAAGCCAGGGCTATTAATCAAGGAAGACTGGTGTGGAGATAGTTGGAAAAAAAAGTAGTTGGGTAGGTGCACTGAACTGTTTGGCCACACCAAGAGTGCACAAGCGCCTGTGCTTGGCCACCCCAAGGGTGCACCGAGCGCCTGTGCTTGGCCACACCAAGGGTACACCGAGCGCCTGTGCTTGGTCACACCAAGGGTACACCAAGCGCCTGTGCTTGGCCACACCAAGGGTACACCGAGCACCTGTGCTTGGCCACACCAATGGTACACCAAGCGCCTGTGCTTGGCCACACCAAGGGTGCACCAAGCACCTGTGCTTGGCCACACCAAGGGTGAACCGAGTGCCTGTGCTTGGCCACACCAAGGGTACACCGAGTGCCTGTGCTTGACCACACCAAGCGAGTACTGAGTGCCTGTGCTTGGTTTGAACAGTCATTTTGCCTTGACAGACTCCCTTTAAGAACTTAGGCTGTGTTCACATCTGCATTATTCAAGCAAAAATACTAAAATATTATAAGTGCCTGACCACCTTAATGCTGTCTGGGAATATTTGGGGGAGCAGAATCTCTATATAATCCCGACATGCTCTCCCTGCATGACTTTTTGACATTTTGGATGGAAATTTGGATAACCTATGGGGGCTGTAAGGGTCCCCCAGATTTAGTAGATAGAGATTCAACTTAAACAGAACATAAAAAATACTTTACACAAGAAGATAACCCTGAATAGATCTTCAGCATGACCTAACCTGACACATAATTCGACAAATATATAGATATTGTTAGCTCAGCATCCAAACAGAAGGAGATGTGCCCGGGTGGTCATTTGACAGGTTAAAGGGATAATTCAATTTCTGTGTTCAGTAAATCATTGAGGTAACCTTGTCCTATTGTATTATGATTCAATTTATTTATATCTGGTCAGCTCGGCCGATGGAGGAGTAATGTGCTCCCATTCTCCGCTGCCAGCTGAGCTACATTGAAATCTCAATCTACAGGGAATAAAGATGAATATGGTAATTTGTCAGGATCCCAAGATTTTCTTTTCGCTCCCCACAAACTAGTAAAAAATCTCCTTTTATATTTTTACTCCAGAAATTGCTTGCACACACAAAGCCGTACCCTCCAGCCTGCGTTTTGATCCTTATTGTGTTGCGCACATGAAAACAGGGGAATTAGTCACGGATGTAAAAGATTTATTGTGGAGCATGAGGATGTGCTCACATGTGAATAAGAATGAGCCGGCCGGGAAAATGAGATTGGGCGAACAAACGTGTCTCCTCACATACGTGGAGGTATTTCATCCTTGTAAATCTGCAAATGCAAGATGTTGGGGCCGTAATAATATCCCACAGTCTGATAACAAAGGATTGATGTATGGGAGAAAATAGGGAGACGCAGAAAGAAGAATATTTATAGACCCGGCCATTAGTGAAAGCAGAACACTACAATCCTGCTAAGAACAAACAATTGTCATCATAGTCATCTATCTATCTATCTATCTATCTATCTATCTATCTATCTATCTATCTATCTATCTATCTATCTATCTATTATAGCCATCTATCTATCATCTATTATCTATCTAATATCTATCATCTATCTATTATCTATCTATCTATCTATTATCTATCTATCTATCTATCTATCTATCTATCTATCTATTATAGCCATCTATCTATCATCTATTATCTATCTAATATCTATCTATCTATCTATCTATCTATCTATCTATCTATCTATCTATCTATCTATCATCTATCTATTATCTATCTATTATAGCCATCTATCTATCATCTATTATCTATCTAATATCTATCATCTATCTATCTATCATCTATCTATATCTATCTATTATAGCCATCTATCTATCTAATATCTATCGTCTATCTATCTATCTATTATCTATCTATCTATTATCTATCTATCCCATATCTATCAATCTATTATCTATCTATCTATTATCTATTGTCTATCTATCATCTATTTCATATCTATCTATCTATCTATCTATCTATCTATCTATCTATCATCCATCTATCTCTCTCATATCTACCGTATTTATCTAATAGCTATCATCAATCTATCCATCCATCCATCTGTCTCATATCCATCTATGTGAGCCCTGCAGCCAATCAGTGCCTGCTATTGGGCTGCAGCACTTACACCTTCCCCAGATGTCCGAGGTTCATCCAAAGGAAGCATCCCTCACTGGTTGACCCCTGATTGGCTGCAGGGCTCACATGGCATAACAAGGTCACATGATCTTTGGTAGACCTGGGGCCAATATCATAAGAACAGCACAGCGGATGTTAGTAGAAGGTTGTTTTTTTATCTTACAAGGGAAAATATAATATTTAAGAAAGGCTTGTCTGAGTAATGGACAAACCTTTCAATACATCCTACAAGTCTTAAAAAAAGTAAAAAGCCCTAATATTTTCTTCTTAAGCTGATCTAAAAATTATCCTTCTCTAAAATTCAAATCTCCCTGTCCCATCTCTAAGGCTTACTCTCGAGCTGCACCAGTTCTCTGGAATGCACTACTCTATACCAATATCAACAGTTTTAAGTGTGCCCTAAAAAAAGGCTTTTTAGGCAGGCCTATCACATTTCATAAACCGGAATCTTTTATTCACCGTTATTCTCCAGAACCTGATCCGTATTCATGTGAGTAGTTACCAACTCCTCTTGATGTGGAAGTTGAACACATTCATGGAGGTCTTTATGGGTGTCAGGATGAGCCTATGGGAATTTTAAAGAGCCACTCCAGCACTGGCTTACACAGGACAGTGATTTACAATGAGAGGAGACCTCTGTTCATGATACAAACAAATCATTGAAAAGAACTGTAGAATGCGCAATTTACCTAGGATGGTTCTGCAGGGAAATTTAACACTTACTTTCCAGGTTTCCCTAAAGACTACAGGTATTTGCTGGAGGTCCTAACAGGGGAACATTTTGTGATCAGCTTATTGTCAAGGAACCCCTAACAAACGGTGGTTAACCAAACAAACTACCTGCAGCTGTCACTGACATTTCCAATGATGCACCATTCCAGTCACCTAACCGCTGCAGCCAATCACAGGTGTCAGTGATCAGAGATCACCAGAGCAGCATGCACTAGTTCCACGGGGGAAGAATCCGCTGAATATGGCTAAGTTTATGTTAAAGCCTTGTTGTGAAGCCTTGTTAACATGTCGGACAACCCCTTTGGTATCAGTTGACTCCAGCAGTATAAGGTAAATCACATCAGTATATTTTATCAGCTAATGATGATTTGTCCTCTTTAAGATTTTCCTAGCAATTAAAAAAAAAAAAATTGGAAGAAAATATCACTCATTATACATAAAGAAATTATTATTTTTTTCAGTTCTAACTTTTGCCGTCACTTTGTTTTCTTAGGGAAGGAAAGAGTTTCTGGCAAATGAAACTACATTATATTTTCTTTTACATAAGTGGCATTTGAAAAGAGAACATGATTTTAATTAAGTAATACAACGCTGAATTTCTCCTTTTGTCCATTCACACAGAGATGACACAAATACAAGTTATACAACTGTGTATAATGTGCTGAACAGAATGAAATATGTAATAGAGTTTAGGATTAGAAATTTAGGTTGGGTCAATTCTCCATTCCAGAGTCTTCTCGAAGGGAGTGATCCGATAGCACTTGTAAAATTCACGCTTCTTTTCCCCCTTTCTTAGAAGGTTCTCTCTTTGCCCGCAATCCCAAGAAAGTCTCTTGGCCTCTTGTCGTCCGAAAAGTTTCTTAACTACCATCAATTGCGTGTGACCATGAGGGGCCATAGCCCGCATGTTTTATGCCTGACCAACTTAGAACGGAGTTGTGTTGCGCCAACTTTGGCATCCGGCACAGGTAACTTGCTACCTCCACCCACACAATACACCTCAAAGTTTAGTGCCTGCAATAAAATGTATTTACACACAGTCACTATATTAAAAAGGATAGACAACCCAGTAATATCACTATAGTGGGTGCAGGCAATGGAGTAGCGAGGGTGAGGGGCAGAGAGGCATTTGCTCCTGGCACCACAGTCTATGGGGTTGCAAAATGTTGCTTGTTTTGCACGCCACCCGCACTGTGAAGTCATGGATGTCAGAATGGTACTCCCCTCCCAAGAGCAGAACTCCTTTCCACATCTCTGACCTTGTCGGCTCCTGTGTGAAATTCATGTGTGGTGGACATAAAACTGAACGAGGTAAAGCCCAGCGCCCTGAGCACAGCAGCTCACTCTCTGTACAGTAGGAGCTTCAGCAACCGACATCAGAACCACGGATGGTGACCCATAAGACCCACAATCCGTGGAGAATACCATATTTCCAGATACTGATCATTGATATCCTATAGTGCAGGGGCCAATCTATGGCCATTTGGTCTCAGGAGTCAGGACTTGGCCTTGTCCTTGGTGGATAGACTGGATTTTACAATTTGGACATGCATCTTTCTTGTCATTGTAACTGAATTTATTTTGGTATCTGATTTTTTCCATCCTGAAGGGATTAACCATGTGCTGACGACCTGTAATGGTCATTTAGCCCTCGCACTACCGGGCAGTTCTTCATTGTCACCTGGAGCTCCACCACCATGCTAAATGCCGCAGGTAGCAGGTCCTTCTGGTTTTGATGACACCTCATTTTATCTCTGTCCTGTCTGTCCATGGCACAATGTTCTATTAAGTCTTGCTTGGTAATATCTAGTATTTTCCAGATGTCTCACTTGGACATTGGTGGTCCCTCATATTCATCAGGTTATTACAGCAGAGTGCCCCGTCATATTCACCAGTGCACTTGAGTGCCAAGATGGAAGATGCCACATAGTGGGTATTCACTTGGAGCTGCTTATACAGAGAGCAGCAGTCCAGATGAGTTTGTCATCAGCTGCTGCACTCTGCATAGGCAGAGAGTGAAATAACGAAGCTCAGGTTACTGAAGTGAGCTTTGTCATCTCAGATTAGCATAAAGTGAATGAAGACAGTATTGAATCAAGTTCACTGTACATAATTCAATATTGCCTTCATTCTTTACTAAGAGCTGATTTTATATTTTTACAATTTTTCCCACCCTAGAGGGTAATTTTCCAAATTACAATGTGATCTTATAATAATCTACACATATATTTATTAATTTGTGCCAATATAAACCATATTGAAATTGGCCCGTCGTGCATATATCACTACCCTTAGTGATGACTCCAGGCTTTACTTTACCCTTCTGTTGCCATTGGAATTGCCCTGGTCCTAATTCCTGGTTGATCATGTGCCATGCAATTTTTCTCAGCTGGCGTCTTGATATCATAGTTGTGCTGTGTCTAAAACAGAGCATATACTGTAAGGGATGACGTCACGGTAAGGGTGGATCCTTCTTCATTACAGTGCCTATGTGGTGCCCCTGAGGGTCCAGTCACCACAAAGGTACTGCACCTCAGCCAGAGGTGTGGTACCCCACTCTCGGCTAAGGAGGGGGCACTACCTGGTACCCGCATACTAGCATTCAACACCACACCACTCCAGGCCAGGGGATCTGGGCAGACTCTATTTAGGGAGGGCCCCATCTCAGGCTGGAGTGGGAACTAGGTAGAGGGTGTGGGTGGAGGAAGTAGATAAGGGTAGGAGACCTGGAGGTAGAGTGACAGTTGGTAGTGGAGAGTTGTCATGGAAATTGGAGTGAGGTGGAGAGAGGAGAGTGGAGTGACGGAGGGGTCAGAGAGGGGCTCCAGGGAGTGAGAAGGTGTCCTAGGGGCCAGGGAAGTGAAGAAAACACCCAAGGCGCCCGAATCCACGAAAACTGTAGTCGGTTGGAGGGACCAGGTCGCAGTGGGGACCGTTCCCGACTAGTGGAGAGACTGTAGGACTCAACTAGCAAACTGGAGGCTGTAGTATCTGTATGTGCAACAGTCAAATCAACACACAATCGCTAAAAAGGCAGCGACATAGAGTCAAGGGAACCAGGAGGTCATCGCCTGACAGGACCTGAGGCTGCTGGCTTGGGACAATGTGTGTGAGGCGCAGGGCAGGAGGGTGTGAGCCAGCGCAGAGAGACGACCTGGGAAGGTACACAAGAAGGGGGTCCCAGAAAAGTGCACCTAAACTACCTGAGAGCTGGCTGGACCTCCGACCCGGAGGACACAGTACCCGGCTGGTGATTGTAACCTAAAGACTGTGAGTAAAGTGTGAAGACTGCACCCTGCTGTGTCCTCAGATTTATTTACTGCATCACCTGCCATGCACTGCAACAGTTACCATCATCAAAGTAACCCAATAACTGCCCTGGGGCCCGCTCTACCCATGGAGAGCTGTAACTTCTCGTCTGCATCACCAACTGCCCCAGTGGCCATCTATTGCCGAACACCACGGGTGGCGTCACGACTTAAATCCCATATATATATATTCCCCATTTTACAGTACAGCCAGGGCCACGGAGTCAGGTCACGGCCCCATGACTCCCCCAAAGAACTGTCCGACCCGGTTCCGAGTACCCCACAACCCTGGTGGGCGTGTCACATAGAGCTCATACCAAGAAGCAGTGGTGTGCCTATCTGCTCATAACTAAGAGGAGAGACGTACTGCATTATGGGCTGCATATAGATTCAAAGATCTAGTGCAAGATAGGGTTTTGTGTATAGGGGCTAAGAGGAGAGATATACTGCAGGATGGGGCCATATATAGAAGAGCTGAAAGAAAAGATAAATACTACATGATGGGACTGAGATGAGAGATATATTTCAGGAGAAGGCTCTGTACAGAGAGGTCGAGAGGAGAGATATACTGCAGGATGGGGCTACATAGAGGGCCTAAAAGGAGAGAGATATTACTACAGGATGGGGCTCTGTTTCAATGGGCTGTAAGTAGAGATATTTTGCAAGTGGGGGATTTGCAGAGGGGCTGACATTAGTTGAGCTGCATTTGTTACCAGCTGTTCAAAGGTCAGTGATGTGAAACTGCAAACACATGCACAGTATTCTTTTCTATTGAATGCAGCAATGGAGCAGTATTTGGAGTTCATAAAACAGCTCTCCACTACCGTTGTTGAAGATTGCAGGAGAGTTGAGTTCTGTTATATCCAGCTAAGGAAGTAAAACCACACAGGCGGATATTCTGATGTACACTACCGTTCAAAAGTTTAGAGTCACTTAGAAATGTCCTTTGTTTTTTAAAGAAAAGGACAGTTTTTTCCACTGAAGTTAACATTAAATGATTCAGAAATACACTCTATACATTGTTAATGTGGTAAATGATTATTGTAGCTGCAAACATCTGGTTTGTAATGCAATATCTCCACAGGTGTATAGAGGCCCATTTCCAACAACCATCATTCCAGTATTCTTATGGTACTTTGTGTTTGTTAACTGTGTAAGAAGGCTAATGGATGGTTAAACTACACTTGAAAACCCTTGTGCAAGTATGTTAGCACAGCTGAAAACAGTTTGGCTGATTAGAGAACCTATAAACCTGACCTTCCTTTGAGCTAGTTGAGAATCTGGAGCATTGCATTTGTTGGTTCCATTAAACTCTCAAAATGGCCAGAAAAAAGAACTTTCATGTGAAACTCGACAGTCTATTCTTGTTCTTAGAAATGAAGGCTATTCCATGTGAGAAATTGCAAAGAAACTGAAGATTTACTACAACGGTGTGTACTACTCCCTTCAGAGGAGAGCACAAACAGGCTCTAACCAGAGTAGAAAGAGAAGTGGGAGGCCTGCTGCACAACTGAGCAACAAGTCCATTAGAGTCTGTAGTTTGAGAAATCGCCGCCTCACAGGTCCTCAACCAGCAGCTTCATTAAATAGTACACGCAAAAAGCCAGTGTCAACGTCTACAGTGAAGAGGTGACTCCGGGATGCTGGCCTTCAGGCCAGAGTGGCAAAGAAAAAGCCATATCTGAGACTGGCTAATAAAAGCAAAATATTAATATGAGCAAAAGAACACAAGACATTGGACAGAGGAAGATTGGAAAAAGTGTTATGGACAGACGAATCCAAGTTAGAGGTGTTTGGATCACACAGAAGAACATTTGCGAGACGCAGAACAACTGAAAAGATGCTGGAAGAGTGTGACGCCATCTGTCAAGCATGGTGGAGGTAATGTGATGGTCTGGGGTTGTTTTGGTGCTGGTAAAGTGGGAAATTTGTACAAGGTAAAAGGGATTTAGAATATGGAAGGCTATCACTCCATTTCGCAACGCCATGCCATACCCTGTGGACAGCGCTTGATTGGAGCCAATTTCATCCTACAACAGGAGAATGACCCAAAGCCACCTCCAAATTATGCAAGAACTATTTAGGGAAGAAGCAGGCAGCTGGTATTCTATCTGTAATGGAGTGGCCAGCACAGTCAACAGATCTCAACCCCATTGAGCTGTTGTGGGAGCAGCTTGACCGTATGGTGCAAACAGTGCCCATCAAGCCAAACCAACTTGTGGGAGAGGCTTCTGGAAGCATGGGGGGAAATGTCTCCAGATTACCTCAGCAAATTAACTGCTAGAATGCTAAAGGACTGCAATGCTGTAATTGCTGCAAAGAGAGCATTCTTTGACGAAAGCAAAGTTTGAAGGAGAAAATTATTATTTCAAATAAAAATCTTTTTTTCGAACCTTGTCAATGTCTGGACTAGATTTTCAATTCATTTGGCAACTCATTTGATTAATAAAAGTATGAGTTATCATGGAAAACGGTAGTGTAGAAAGGAGAAGATACAATCGACCAGGCAGGGTACTGTACAGGAGCAGACAATGCACAGAAGCATAAGTGAGTTCTTCACTCAGATTAGCTTGGCGATAACTCAGATAGGTGAGGCTAGTAAGGGGCACACAGGAGAGGGAGGGGTGCGCAGCACTGAGGAGAATCAAGTGCCAATGAGGAATGAAATTTTGTGTAGCAGATAAAAATAGGATAGTCCGTTCTGCAAAGTGAAGCTGGATGCAGAGAGGGGATGATTAAAAAATGAAAAAAAAAAAAGACACAAAAGTACAACAAACAAACTTTATGTTGGGTTTAGTGTGTGTATTAACAATTGGCATGCATTTACTGTGCTTTGTGGAGAATATTGCAGATTTAGTTATAAACCTTTAAGGGAATGGACAGACTGCAGATCCAACAGTTTGTAAAAAGAAGACAGCTAGTGGGCAGATCAAATTACCGTATAACATACAACTATTGTATTTCAATGGACAGTACTGAGATTTTCTAGTCATCTTTTCACACCTAAGTCTCCGGTGGTGACAAGGGGGCATCCTCTACATGTAGAGGAAAGAAGAGGAAAGAATGTTTTGCCATCATCACAGATGCAGATTCTTTACTGTAAGAGCAGTGAGACTGTGGAACTCTCTCCCACATGATGTTGTAATGGTTGGTTCACTAATACAGTACAGTAGGGCCTGGATGTCTTTCTTGATAAATATATTACAGGTTATGGGCACTGGATTCTGTGATGGGACGTTGATCCAGGGAACTAGTCTGATTGCTCTATGTGGAATCAGGAACAAAATTTCCCTCTAATATGGGGCAATTAGCATCTGCCTCATGAGGTTTTTGCCTTCCTCTCAATCAACAAGTTAGGCTACAGATCGAGCTTGATGGACTTGTGTCTTCTTTTAACCAAAGAAACTACAATTGGGTATCACACACTTACAGAACAACAAAAAAATCAGTAACCACTGCTCTGTATCACTGCATTTCACAGCCAACGGGATGATCAGCAGCTGTAAAATATCTTCAATGGTGCCCAACTCAAAAGAGTCCATCAAAGGAATAATACCATGATATAACCTTCTTTTTTACATATCCTTTATTGCAGTTTTCACATGTCAGAGATAAAAAAAATTTTTTGTATCTATGTGAAAACTATAGGAAGAGATTTTCCATCAATTGTGATGGTTAGGGCTAGGAATTGGTTTAGGGCTGGGATTAGGGTTAGGCTTAGTCTTAGGTATAGAATTAGGGCTGGGATTAGATTTAGGGTTAAACTTAACTCTAGGGCTAGGGATATGGCTAAGGTAAAAATATTGTTACGTAGTAACATTTAATAATAGAGAAAAGCTAAAAGAATATAGAACGTAAAGATGTACCGTATACCTTTTTGGTTTAAAAATTTTAGCAAAAATAGTTAAAAGAAAGTCAAAGCACAAACTATAATTACATCAATATTTTCCTCAAATTACAATACGTGTGCTTTGAAGATAAGAGATTCCATAGTGGACTGGTGGAACAACGCCAAGAGCACCAGAGGTCCATGGATTAAGTTGAGCAAAATACTTGCCTTTCCCCAGGAGTTTTCAACGCACGTTGTGCCACTTGGTGCAGGAGTTGCAGTCGCTCTTGGGTCTTGGAGCCTACCGAAGCCAAAAAGAACTATTAGACCCATATGAAAAAACAATACTATTAAAGACCTGTGATCGTAGAGGGACTAATCAAGTGTTTTTGGCGTACTTGAATAATATGTTCGAGGCTACTGTTCGACAGCAGTAACACATGCAGGACTTACTTGTTTGTTAGGCAATCCCCGCATTTGTTGTGGCTGTTTAACTGCCGTGAGACATGAAACCGTGGGACTCGAACATATTATTCGAGCATTCTGAAGACACTCGGTTAGCACCCAATCATGTTCAGATCAGACCGTATCTGAGTACATTTGCTCGTCACTACTCGTTACCAGTAATTACAGTGTAATAGATATTGGACACCCAGTGAATAATTCCTTAGAGGATCTTCCCTGAACGCATGAACATTCAGTAAGGATTGGTACAAGACAGAGATAGACTTCATAAAATGTCATGCACATAGTGCTTAGGTTGATAGGGACTAGCCCCATTATCTTGACTTTTAGCCATCTCTCAGAATGATGTCCGTCAGCTCTGCCAGTGTCGGAGAGAACAATAGAACTAGATGGACAACTGGGGAGGAAGGGTGGGGACACAGAGAATAATAGCATCGGGGTGGGAGGAGGAGAGGTGCGGAGTAGGCAGATGATGAGGATTTGAGTGTGGATGACGGGTGTTTGTAGGAGAAGGAATGAGGCAAGAGATATTCTGAAGATACTATACTTGGCATTTCAGTTTCATCCTGTGACACAGCTAAAAGTTTGCTTTCTGTATGTTCCCCGTTTACGTGACCATCTGTATCCACCCTCACTAGAGTAGGAGGATGAGACACATACAGATGACGGCGCTATTCCTGAGAACAGTCAGACAGCATTGTTGCACAGAGAACAGATTTGCTTGTGTGCATGACTGTATATCTCATGCTGATTCACAACCTTTAGAGGCAAAAGTATCATCATACACATGGGCTAAAATGTCACATCCTGACATAGCCTTCATGTTCCCCATCCCTCCGGCAGAGCTTGTGCTGCGCGCGTTGTACTTCTGCTCTCGGCGGTAGCTGCAGACCTGCTCTCTAGCTGCATTTTGCAGTCACTCGTTAATAATGCATAGCTTTATTGTGTTAGTGCATTTTTGCTATCCTTTTTATCTGCAACTGATGAGAAATATCATACAAGACCAAAAGCAATTTTCCAATGGGAATAATCACATGAAAAATGAATGATATCATGCACCCAATAGAGGAAATAAATATAGGGGTAGCCGATAGTAACAGTAATATATAAAGCTTATTAAGTCATTACAGCAATTCATAGAACTAGGTAGAGGATTGCTAAAAAAAACATACATCTTGATGTTAATGAATATGATTCACAATTAAATCAATCAATTACTGATGTAATAGGCAGCATATCCCCCAAAAGTGCCTTCCCAATAGGTAAACACATAAATATATCAAATTAGTACATGGTATCAGTGATAAAAGTAGGCACTGGCAGATAGCAGGTAGCAAGAGAGTGCAAAATGTGCATTAGATAGGTATATGTACTGCCCTCATAAATTTATAGGGACAAGATTACCAAACAGTGAGGACTATAATAAGCTCCAACATATGTATAGTAATTATTATTATTATTATTTATTTATATAGCACCATTAATTCCATGGTGCTGCACATGAGAAAAGGGGTTACATACAGGGTTATAGATATCACTTACAGTACACAAATTTACGATGACAGACTGGTGCAGAGGGGAGAGGACCCTGTCCTTGCAGACTTACATTCTACAGGGTAATGCATGTAATCTAGGACAAAAGCAGCTAGATTAAAAATGGAGCATATACGGTAATACAATTCCAATACCTTAGGACACAGTGAACCAGCTAGGAAAAAACTGAGAACAGCAGAGAGGGGTGAGCACAGGCACCTCAACGTGCGTTTCCCCATGATGTGCTTCATCAGGAAAGCATGCCTTAGGTGGAGACTTGTTGTAAGTTATGATGAGAAATATCAGACTGTATCCATTTTTTATCTATTTTTTTTCAATAATTCAGGATCTATTACCATCTGCATTCAGGTCTTCTGTTAGCATATTTAATTTATCACTTTTCTCAGCACATAGAGCACTATATGTAGTCAAAAAGACAGAGACCTTGACAAAATCCCAATAAACCCTATAAATAACCAATAGGACACTGTTTAGATCCATCATGATGATGTTTAGCTTCAGTTTGTGTCCTATTGAAATAAGAATAATTCGTTCACAGATTTAACATAAAAATGTAAACGAAAATTGTGGCTGACATACAAATTATTGGTCGCCTGCCTGTACTCTTGGATGGTAACCCTACAAATACAAAACCTTGCCCACTATTCAGGCTCCGTTGACATTTCTTTTCGTAGATAAATATGGAGTGCACATAGCATTGGTGAGGGTGTGCAGGTTGAACTGGGAGACTCAAGTAGCAGACTTGTAGAAAATCAACCGCACTCACACAAAGGATTTCAGTTTGATGCTGGTTTATGTAAACTCAATAGTTCATAATGCTGGGTAAGGGGAAATAAAAGCAACAAGTAGAGCTAGAACCTTAATATTTCGACCTGCTCCGAGTCTTTTTCAAATTTTTCGCTGCATCCTGGAGTATGAACGAATAGGATATCGGCGCTGGACTCGGCGGGTCACACCTCCAGCACTGGAGAATCCTGACTGCGTACGGTGTGCGTGCTGTGAGGATTGACACATCTGTGGTCCCACAGAGTGCCTATCCTGAACAACCCCTTTAAAACTAGAAACAAAAAAATCACAACACACCAGAATATGGACAGTTTATATGTCATATTTATTAATTTTCCTATCCCTTTTCAAGCACCACACTCCATTGACTTGTAGATGATTCTGCACTGAATTACTTTTTCCAGCATGACCGGATGGTAGGTAATGAAAATCCATCACTGACGGCCCCGAACACTGCACTAGAACAACTCCAGGTACATCTGTCGGTAAAGGAACTGATACTCAGTCCACCACTTCTTACAAGAAAACTATATTGTTCCAGTATTAAACCCCATGGCTGTGTACGGGACTTTTATTCCTATTTAGCTGGACAAAGTTTGGCCTCATGTTGTCTGTATAGCTTTGTTTCTTTGTTTTGCTGTGTAATACATTAATATTTGCAATTTATGTCTGCTCATAGTCTTCATTCCAGGTACACTAACAACTCAGTATTACATTGTTTTGCTGATGAAACCAGTGGGACCATTTCTCCAAAGTGTCCCAGAAACCATTTTTCAACATGACAACCCCCAGGCTACATTTTGCTCATGTTACTATGAGAAGCCTCCATGGCTTAAATGTGCTTCCATGTCCATCAGTGTTTCCGGACTTGTCTCACATCGAGCACATTTGGGACGTCATTAGTCGACAATTGCAAAGGGAGCTGCAAGCAGCAGATCTTGATGATTTGCCCAAGTGCATTCAGCTCAGCAGAAAATTCCTCACTAATAGCAGACAAGGCGTGTAAGTGCAAAATTTTTTGCAAGTAACGCTTATTCTCAATACTGAATTAATCGATATGTTTTGAATTTTTTTTCATTTTTTCATCATCTGCATATAATTAACTTGTCTATCCATCCTGTGATTTCCTCCACTTTTCCATCTTGGTGTTGCAATTTCAATGCTGAGGAGTGTATATACAATAATATACCGGAATCAGCACAGGAGGATCTCTTCTAGCACCAGACATATACTCCAGCTGGTTACTGTAGTAGCAGAACATCTATAATGTGCGGTCACTTAATAATTCAGCAATATTATACAGTAATATTGGTATCTGGCTGGCATATGCCACACGTGTGACTCGTGAAGCCACCGGTCTGTGCCATCCCGTCTCTTCTGCGTGCAGTCAGTGCTCAGGCTGCAGTTCACATAGGAACAACGCGCTGCTCCTCCTTCCCTCCAGCCTGTGATAGGCCCAGGCAGCAGTGGAGATCTTATAAAAAAAATGTGACCAGATGCCAAGAACTGGCATCTGCAATCTTGAGGCCTTTCTTTCACTTTCATCTCTCTGGAATACACACCAGCTGCGTACAGACAATAGCATGCGACGTACTCTGACAGATTACCCACCAGTCACCGCACCGCTTAGTACAATGCATCCAATGACTGCTACGCTCCATTATAGGGTGAAGTTTTATCATTATGCTGCTGAATGGAGTGAAAGAGTACTCGCACTTTATTGTGGAGGTGGAATAAAATACAGATGTAGCTAAGCTTTGGCGCAACACATCGTAAGATCATGGAGTCTTACATAGGACTGCAGGTAAACATGTTCCATTGACGTAACTAGCTATAACAGTGCACAAAACATAGAGTAAAAAAAAATTTAATCAGTTTAACTTGTGCAAATTGTCACTTCTTCAACTAGGAAAATAGTATAAGCAAACCAGACCTTCTGAAAGAGTTGAAAGTAGGTGGAAGTTTTTTTGAAGTTCTGATGAAATTGGTTATCTGCTGCCAAACGGTGCCATTGACGTTAACACTCCACACATTTCCCGAGTCACATGCATGATCAGCATTTATTGTGCACAATTTCTTGTCTAATGACCAGGAGATGTGCAAAAAATCTGCCCATCGTGCACAAGTTTTGACAGGTTTGTAGGCTCGTAACATCATCTACAACATTAATTTCCGGACAGCACCAGATAACCAACTTCAAGGAGCTGTCCACTACTAGAACAAACCTTTCTTAAGGTACCGTCACATTCAGCAACTTTGCAAAGAGAACGACAACAATCCGTGACGTTGCAGCGTCCTGGATAGCGATCTCGTTGTGTTTGACACGCAGCAGCGATCTGGATCCCGCTGTGCCATCGCTGGTCGGAGCTAGAAGTCCAGAACTTTATTTCGTCGTCAGGTCGGCGTGTATCGTCATGTTTGACATAAAAAAACAACGACGCCAGCAACAAGCATAGGGCCCCTAGATGTGTGTCGGATCGGTACACTCCGGCTGTTTGACATGGAGCTAACAACGAACGAGAACGAGAAGTGAGTCGCCGTTACGTCACTGGATCGCTCCTGCATCGTTCTGGAGTTGCTGTGTTTGACGTCTCTACAGCTACCTAAACAGCGATGCTCCAGCGATCTAGTTTAGGTCGAATCGTTGTCTATATCGCTGCAGCGTCACTGAGTGTGACGGTAACTTTAAACTAAATGTTCGGCTCCGATAAAGTAATAAAGCCTATACTCACATCCCGTGCCGGCGGCGTTCCAGCGGTGTCATCACTCACTATCCCGGGGCTGTGATGCGGTGGAATGACACATGATGCCCGGTGCACAATCACTGTCCCTGCCTACAAACAAACTGAACATGGAGAGGAAGTCCGGGCTGCAGCTGATTACTGGCATCCTCTTCATGTCCAGTTTGTCCAAAGGTGGAGACAGTGACACCAGTGCTGAATGGGCGTCACAACACTGCACGAGAGCCCCGGGGAAAGCGAGTGCCGACATCGCGGGAATGGCACTGGCACAGGTGGTGAGTATAGGCTTTATTATTTTATCAGGCCAAACATTTAGTTTAAGAAGGGGATTTCCTAGCAGTGGACAACTCCTTTAACTACATACTCAAGAAACTTGGCAATACTTGTCAATGCTCCAGGAAGGTTCAGGAAGGGACCTAGATATCACAAAGAGTTGGCAGACCTCCCGTGTGCTGCTGAAGCCTCCTGGAAAGTGGAACTTCTGAAAGGTTTTTGGTGCATGGTGTTGGGTGCTCCATCATTAAACTGAGCCCCCGGAAGTGATAAACAGGGTGTAGTATTAAAAAGGGGTCATGGTTTTTGCAAAAAGTACTCCACACTCCAGAGTATCCCACGTTCAGTATTTGGTCAGTGTTTTTGCATTTTTCATCCACTCCTGATTTTGGCTTACAAATACTGATATAAAATACTGACCAAATACTGAAACTGTGATAATAGACTATAAGTTAAAATATGAACCTGCATTACACCGAACGTTATTTTATCCACTCATTTAAATACAAGGACTCACGCTCATGGTAGAGTTATGCACATGGAGATGTAAGGAGTACCCGTGCCGCCATATATTGCCGCTGCAGGGTAATGTATTATAGGACTATTCTTCCCTAGAAGCAATCAGTCAGTAATAGAGAGCATTCATCAAATTTATTATCGCATTTCTAAATATTTAATGATTACTTTGTCAGGTTAATGTTAGCTATATAAATTATCCATTAATTTTCCAAAATGCTAATCATTCTGATTTATGAAAAATTTTCTGCCTTCTCTACTTGGAATCATTCAAAAAAATCCTATATCTGGCCTCGATAATCATGAATTGTAAGTCTTCAGGCAACTTTCAACCCTTATGCCAATCAACACTTGCATTCATCTGTCACTCAGCTCTAGGTCTAGATTGACAAATTGCTGGGCGTCTTTGGACCGTCACCACTCCTAAGAAATGTCCTCAAACCTACCACTTCAAGGAATGAGTTCACTTGTTGGATAGTGGGATTTGTTAAGGGTGACATCTCAAGCACTTAAAAACTCCACCATTCCACCAAGAGGAGGTTGTTATCTGCACCTAGTATCATTAAGAACATGTGTTTGTAACCACTGGCAATGACTTCAGTGAAGACTATCTCTGATTACCTCATTGATTGCCACTATACTCTACGTTATATTTAATTATTATTATTTATTATTATAGCGCCATTTATTCCATGGCGCTTTACATGTGAGGAGGGGTATACATAATAAAAACAGGTACGATAATCTTGAACAATACAAGTCACAACTGGTACAGGAGGAGAGAGGACCCTGCCCGCGAGGGCTCACAATCTACAAGGGTTCTTACTATAGTTTCTTGTTTGCTGTCTGTCCAATGCTTTCACGTTCACATGTTGTTCTATTGTATACAAAAATGGAGAAATACAATAAAAAACACTTAGTCTGTCCCATGGATACAAGGGCAAGGCTTGTCTCAGGACCGACATAGATATCATGTCTCTAAGTTCTGTGACCTCTGTCAATTGCTGCAAAGAATTAAGAGCCTAGCTGGGAAAGTTCCATGTCCCTTCATCTGGTGGTTAAGCTCCACTTTGTCTGGGTGAATGAAGACAACAGAGATGTAGAAGCACAGCACCATACTGTAATCTAGAGATCTGCAGGTGATACAACAGTTGGACCCCACCAGTTAGAGATTGTTGACATATCCTAGAAAGCACTTTTTCAAGCACATAACACTCTAATCAGTGCCACTAATCTCAGCGGTTATGCCGAGATTGACTGCATGCGCCACTGAGCTCTGTGACTGGCTATTGCTATGACGTGCGGTGTTGACGTAACATCAGTGCTGCAGCCAAACTACCATGACCGGAGCAATGTCGAAGAACCAGCAATGGATCCAGAGAGGTGAGTGCCTACTTGGTTTGTAATTTTAGGTATTTTACACAGTTTGGGACCACTTTTCTAAAAGTGGAGAACCCCTTTAACATGGATATGCTATACCACAAGATTATTATGTAAAATGCTGCAGAGCGGTAGTCGCAACCAAGCTGCTGTCCAGTTGCGCTCTGGCACTTTACAGACTTTGCTTGTCCCAGTGTCAGTGTGCTGTAGGGTGTGGGGTGCATCAAACTCACTAGTAGGCTGCTGCCTCCAGGATTCCTTCCTCAGGAGCCGCCGCATATGATTCACGGGACACCAGGTTCTTTGCAACAAAGTTTTACTAAACAGTCCAAGTTCATCAGGTGGATAGAGGTGGGGTAGGGTACAGCAATCCACACTTCTTTCCTTCTTAGTACAACTCCTCTTCTGTTCTGCCTCAGGTTCATTCTGGGGTACCCCCCAAGCCCGCTAATGCCATCAGTCTCAGGGATTCGTTGTCCACTCCGGTGGTGCAACCAGGACCGGCCACCTACCCCCATGTAACTCCATATCCACCGACCTCATGATGTCAGAAGACCAGGCCCGCTCCATGGTAACTGGCCCAAGCCCTAGGTTCCAGACGTTGCTGGAATGTCCATCAAGGATCTCCATTTGGCCGCCTACTGCCCTGAACGTTTGGCCCATGCTGTCTCTACCCCACCTGAACTCTCCTCCACACTTCACTGGCTGGCTCTGCACTCCCTCTAACCAGGACATGCCCCCTTCTTATCATCACTAGTGCCCTCCCACTGGGCTAATCCTAAACTTAACCATTTCCTATCTACATGCTAACCTGTTCTATATCCTATGCTGTCCTATGCTTATCCCTATGCTATATTCATTGCGTGCTAGCACTTTATATACTGTACATCACCATAGTACATTGCATTAGACACATGTTACTCCACATATAAAACTGCACGACGATATTCACATAGTGGGCCTGTTGTCTTCAAGGGCAGGAACAGGGCAAGACAGTCTACAGCCCTACAATTAGGCTGTGAGCTATTACCGTCTAAGAGAAACAGAAAGGCAAAACTCTTGTGGAAAAAGGTGCAAAAAAATTATATCAGAGAGCAGTGGGAAAATATTGCTTGTCAGAAGGCCAACGGTGGCTCAGTGGTTAGCACTATTGCTTTGCAGCACAAACATCTGCAAGGAATTTGTATGTTCACCCTATGTTTGCGTGGGTTTCCTCTGGGTTCTCCAGTATTCTCCCACACTTCAAGGACATACTGATAGGAGATATACATTGTGAGCTCTAATGGGGATAATGGGGATAGTGATAATATTGTGTGTAATGAGCTGTGGAATGTGATAAGTAAGCATGATAAATTAATTAATCACGCTTTCTGTGGTTCCATGCTTGTAGGAGGGTCAGAATTTTGCACAAGCGTCATAAACCAATGGATCCTTTCTCTCAAGTAAAAACAGTTCAGGCCAGTGGAGGTTGAGTTATGGTTGGGGTGTAGGGATGTCGACTGTCTTACCCTGTTCCGGCCCCTGAAGACAATCTTGCCATGTGTATGGTGTCATGTCATTTTATATGTGATAATGATGTGTGTCTTGTATAATGTATTATGGTAATGTACAGCATATGAATCATGTAAAGTGTTAATGTATAATGTAAGTAGTGTATCGTACAGGATAAGTATAGGATCAGCTTTGAGATAGCATGAGTATGGTTTATATAGTAAGTGGTTTAGGAATGGTATAGGATATAGGATAGAAACAATAGGTTTAGTCTATATGATAGGAAATAGTTAATGATAGAACTAGTCCAGTGTGTGGGAATTAGTGTTAATATAAGGTGGCCACTTCTTGATAGTTGGTGGTTAGTGAAGTGCAGGTGTGCAGGCCAAGTTCAGGTGCAGTGGGTTGCTAGGGGCCTCATGGGCCAATCATTCGAGGCAGTGCGAGGCTGTATTGAGTTCTCTGATGGACATTCCAACAACGTCTGGAGCCTAGGGCTCGGGCCAAGTACCAAGGAGCGGGCATGGACTTCTGACATGTCGAGGTCAGTAGATGTGAAATTACATGGGGGCAAGTGGCCAGTCCCGAGTGCTCTGCTGGAGTGGACAAAATACCCGTAATGCTGATGAAGTCAGCAGGCTTGGGGGATAGTCCAGGACGAACGGGTGGCAGGGCTGAAGAGGTACCGTACTAAGGAAGGAAAAAATGTGAAATGCTGTGCCCTATCCCACATGTCAGCACCTGATGAACTTGAACTGACCAGTAAACGTTTGCTTGTTGCAATTATCTTGGGTCCCCCTGAGGTGCAGCAGCTCCTGAAGATGGAAGCCTGGAGACTGCACAACGTAACTGTAGAGCAACTCGATCATGACTTCTGCTCTGCAGTACTTTACAGGGAATGTGTTCTTGGCACAACCTTGTTCCTCTGATATTGGTGGATGGACGTTTGGACAAAACAGTGCAGGTAAGTATTGTAGCTAACCATGAACATCAATCTTTCTTCTATTTTGTGTTTATGCACGCCACTCAATATATGAAGGCGATACAAAGGAAACATGGGTTCTTTTTGGAATCCTGAGGAAATCTTACTCAGGGTGACAATTAATTATAATTCTTCACAGTAGAGGGGAAGTAATGGTTTACAGGCACATAGCTATGACACAGTTCTGAGCTGAAGTTGATCACAGGGGTTTTATTCAAGCTTCTTTTCATCACACAGAATCACTTCTCTTCATGCAATTCTTCATCAACATATATGAAAGTCTCTTCACAGATAACTTCTCTTCATACACAGTGTCTTAACCTAAGCAGTACTGTACCTTGCTCATGCAGTGAGGTGGGGGGATGAGTCCGGTGCTGTAGATCTCTCACGTGCTATCTTGAGGTCATAAAGATGACCCTGGCTGCCCTGGCTGCTTCTATGATTACAGCAATCGCTACCCAAGAAAAACTGGTCTATGCAGCTTGTCTGATTTCAGTCTGACAGGAGACTCTCTAACACACACCTTCTGCTTGGATGATTGTCAAGGACACAATATAACTTTCCCAGTATCCCCTGGAGCTGAGATAACCACTCCCTGTCTGCCATAAAATTTGTAATCCCTACAGTTATTGGATGATTCAATCATGAATGAATCAACAATGCAGCTTCTATCCGTCACAAATATGTATTTTTTTATCCTATTATGTGTTTTGATATTAGTAGTATGCTGTTTAAATAACCGATTTTTGTTAATTGATTATTTATTGTGAGTAATTTCTATATACGACACATAACAAAGTACAGTATATATGAAAGCAATTAGCTTTACATTGCACTTCTATGTTCAAAAGAATAAATCATCCCTTGACTCGTTTTTGTTGATTGTCTACAACTACATATTCCCCTTTTGCTAGAAGTTTTTTCTTGATTACACCATTCTCAATATTCCCATTCTAATGATGAGTCACAATGAAACTGATCTTCAAAACATTTGCTTTCTTGATTTTGTACAGCACTCCGGGGTCATGGGTCAAATTTCCATACAGAGAAGCTCCAATTGTGAAAAGATATGTGTCTCTAACAAAGTGACCATTTAGCTGATGTATTAGATCTTAATTTGCATACTGTATTGTCACTCATTAATGATTTCATACACCTATGGGCATATAAATGGACATTCTCCTCCAGAATGATTTTGTCCTAAGCAGAATTCATGGTCCCTTTAAAATTCCAGTCATATATATGGCAGTCATCATAGTTTACAGCACTGTGTACTTACAATTGCTTATTTTGCCTTTCTACCCAGTTAATTCTTCTCTTTTCCATTAGATCTATGATATCACATGATTGAAACCAGACTAGCTGAATCCTTCTAAGCTCTATGTAGAAAGAAGAAGTCTCTTTTCTATGCATGGTCATCATTAGAACTATAAATCTACATCACTGCAAAGTCTCTGGCAGGGAAGAGGAGCAGAACCGCTGGACCAGAAGTTGAAGAGGTGGATGACTAATGCAGGGAAAAGAGACTTCCTGCTTCTACATAGTGCACAGAAGGATTCAGTTAGTCAGTCTTTAGAAAAGAGCAGAATTAGCTGGATAGAAAGACAAAATGAGTAATTGTAACTACATAGTGCCATATAATATGATGATTACAATGTATTAAGAGGATAAGAATTTTGATCGGAGTGCTTCTTTAATTTTTGTTCCCTCTCATGTAGAAATAGCATATAAAGCCGGTCACAAAGACACACATGGAAGATGTGTTACAGAAATTTATGCTTCTGTTCATGAAATAAAATCATAGTATGTTAGTTTAGAATAGACCTCCAGGGTCATCGTGTCCAACTCTCTACATCAATGCAGATTCACCAAACCATCTCAGACAGATGTTTGTCCAGCCTCTGTTTGAAGACTTCCATTGGAGGAGAACTCACCATCTCTAGCGGTAGCCTGTTCCACTCATTATTCACCCTTGCTATCAAAAAGTTTTTTCTAATATCTAATTTGTATCTTCTCCCTTTCAGTTTCATCCCATTGCGTCTCGTGTTTCCATGTGCAAATGAGAATAATGATGACCCCTCTACACTGTGACATCCCTTCAGATATTTGTAGACAGCTATTAAGTCTCCTCTTAGCCTTCTTTTTTGCCAGCTAAACATTCCCAGATTTATTGGAAAAAATGTGATTTTTTTCATTTTCACGGCTCTACGTTATAAACTTCTGTGAAGCACCTGGGGGTCCAAGGTGCTGACCACACATCTGGATTCATTTCTTGAGGGATAAAGATTTCAAAATGGAGTCACTTCTGGGGGGTTTCCACTGTTTAGGCACATCAGGGGCTCTCCAAACGTGACATGGCGTCCACTCTTGATTACACCCATTTTTTTGTTAAAAAAGTCAAATGGTGCTCCTTCCCTTCTGAGCCCTGCCATGCGCCCAAACAGTAGTTTTGTATTCTGTATTCTCACCCATCCCTTGTAGATTGTGAGCCTTCGCGGGCAGGGTCCTCTCTCCTCCTGTACCAGTTATGACTTGTATTGTTTAAGATTATTGTACTTGTTTTTATTATGTATACCCCTCCTCACATGTAAAGCGCCATGGAATAAATGGCGCTATAACAATAAATAATAATAATAATAATAATAATAGTTGTGCCCCACATATGGGGTATCAGCATACTCAGAAGAAAAGGCACAACAAATTTTGGGTTCCATTTTCTCCTATTGTGAAATAAAAAATTGGGGCTAAAATAACATTTTTGTGGGAATAAGTAAAATGTCAATATTTTCTTTCCACATTGCATTAATTCCTGTGACGCACCTGAAGGATTAATAAACTCCATGAATGTGATTTTGAGGACTTTGTAGAATGCAGTTTTTTAGAATGGTCTCACTTTTGGAATTTTCTGTCATATAGACACCCCCCCTCCCCCCCCAAAGTCACTCAAATGTGATGTGGTCCCTAAAAAAATGTTTTGTTTTAAATCTTGTTGGAAATATGACAAATTGCTGATCAACTTTTAACCCTTATAACTTCCTAATAAAAAAATAAACAAAAAAATTGTGCGCATGTAAAGTACATATGGGGGAAATGTTTTTTTTTACTAACTATTTTGTGTGACCTAATTCTCTGGTTTAAGGACATAAGAATTAAAAGTTCAAAATTTTGGCCAAATTTAAGATGTTTTCACAAATAAACCCAAGTAATATCAAAGAAATGTTACCACTATCATGAAGTACAACATGTCACGAATAAACAGTCTCAGAATCACTGGAATCCATTGAAGAGTTATTACCTCAAATAGACACTGGTCAGATTTAAAAAATGAAGCCTGGTCGGTCAATAACCTACAAAATGGCTCCATCCTTAAGGGGTTAAAAGCAAAACCCAAATAAACAATTTTTTTTTCACTGAGTTTGGAATTTTCTTTTCTGATTTCCAGTACAATGTTCATTAAAATGATTGGTGTCATTCAAATCTACAACTTGTCTCGCCCCAAAAAATCCCATTAAACTGATCTAAAAATAAGAAAAATTCTCTTGGAAGAAGGGAAGAAAAACAATAGGAGAGTAAAAATGGATAATCACCTAGTCATCAAGGGGTTAAAAATTTTGCTCCCTTTAGCTTTTAAAAAGAAATCGTCATCAGGTCAAAAATGGGAAGTTTTTGCTCTTTTGTTATTGCTGCTCCCCTGAGTACCGTATTTTGGAGTTTTTTATGCTTCCAGATATATGAGATTTTTTAATTAATGATCATTTTTATGGTCTTTACCAAAGGGGCGGTGCTCCTGGGTAATTATGCAGAGCAGCCTCAAGACATGCCCCTAGACCAGTGCTCCCCAACTCGGGTCCTCAAGAGCCACCAACAGGTCATGTTTTCAGGGTTTCCATAGTATTGCTCAGGTGATAATTGCATCACCTGTACAGGCAATAATTCCATCACCTGTGCAATACTAAGGAAATCCTGAAAACATGACCTGTTGGTGGCTCTTGAGGACCGGAGTTGGGGAACACTGCCCTAGAGAATCCTGTGAGCGACGCCCTCTTGATAAACAAAATAAGAATTAGCACTAAAAAAAAAAATCTGTATGGATTGAAAAAAAAAAAAATAAAAAAAAAAAACCCTGAACATGCAGGGGAGCAATAAGAAAAAAGAAAAGAAAAAAATGACTACTTCAACCTAGTGACAAGATCTCTTTAAGGCTGTTTCCCTGCTCACTTCTGGCTGCAGAATTAAATTACCTAAGAATCCGTCAGTGAACTACTTCTGACTTCGAGTTGATACGTTTTCTTTTCATGTGTTGCTGAGCTCCTCTCATCTGATTTATGACCACAAACCGCATCAAAGTTGATCTGAATATTCATGCGAACATTAATTTAGCTGAGAAAAGTTCATTAAAATGCAGATAAAAGAGTTACATGCACTCTGTCAGAGCAAACTCACTGATGCATTCTTAGTTAACTCATTCTGCATCCAGCAATAGACCATACAACACAAAGGGAAGAGGAGGTGCACATTTTTTATATGAAATACGAGCATTTAAATAAAACAAATTACCCGCAATGCTATCCGCCATATTCTTTTGAAGCTTGTTTCTTTGCCATTTTTATTGTCACCCATGAATATTTTATGTATCACCAACCTAAAAGGGTATGTTTATTGCAGTTTCTATTCAGACCTATGCGATTTGATGGTAACTAATAATAAACCCTGTGTAGTCTGATCCTAAAGTTAGATTTTTTTTAATTCTACATATTATAGGTGGGCTTTCAGTGACAGAAAATAATAATATCTTCTCCATTGTGCAGATTGGTAGAAGTATGGAGGTATATATTGACTACACATTAAAGGGGTTGTCCAGGACGGTAATAATTTTTTAATGTTGGCATAAGAACTAACTATGTAGTTGCTAACTGAACGCTACTGGCAATGATTCTGTAGCTTCTATGGACATCATGTCGACAGAGCAGCTACTTCTCTTCCGCTCGGCTCTGTTGACTGGGCGTGACTGCAAGTGTCATGCTGATTGATAGCCAGCTTTCCGCTGCATAACTGTGGGAGTCGGCTGTTAATTAGCATGATACCAGCAGTCATGCACATCAACAGAGTAGCCCACAAGAGGAAGAGCTGCCCTGTTGACTTGGATCAGCTGAATCTCCGGCAAGAGTGGTCAGTCACTGCTCTGAGCCGGAACCGGATAGAACAGGCAAGTAGTTGCTATATAGTTAGCAACTACCTGCTAGTTTTTTTTTTTACTATGAGCCCAAAAACTACTAAATAAAAAAAATATATCATTCTGAACAACCCCTTTCATGATCTATCCTAAAGAAAGATTATTAATATTTTTTTTATCCAGAAAACCCCTTTTTGTTTTTTTTTTATCATTTGGGATCATGGGATTCAGCAAAAATATCACATGGTTGTGCCGTCACATGCCTGTGAACTTCTGCATTTTATGTTTGTAAAACTATGTTAGGAAGAGAACGTGATTTCAGTACTTCGATATACAGCATTGCTTTATTATTTCTACCTTTCCCAGTAATTATTTCTCCAAACTGTGACCTGCAAAATCACGCCATATATAATGACAAATGATGCTGCATGATCTGTTTAGCCACATGCTGTCATGTGAAACTCTGACTACTAGGGACGTGGACCCAAAAAGCCACTGATGGATGGATGAGTCCAGGCTAAGGGACTGTAAATTCTTCACCTTTAATCCCTACAAGGCTACAAAGGGGTAAGGACTTTCCTAGTGGGAATCTCCAGGTTGCTATCCCCTGAACAAGCCTCTGTAAAGCCAACCATACACATTTAATGGCTGTTGACCGATGGCTGGGTCGGCCAATCGTTCAGGCTGGAGATATCTCGGCCGGCTCTCGACAACAAGAGCGCCCTTTCATTCGAATGTTCCTGTGTTCTCTATGAAAGAGCTATCGAGAGACATCTCTGGTGGCGGCTTATCCCCTAGAGAGCAAAGTCATAGACAATCAGAAATTTGACCGGTCTGATCCATATTACCACCGACAATAAACTGTCCTCTCGGCCAAACCAAGAGATGGGTTCGGCCAACAATAGTCCTATTACAACAGGAACAGACTTACACCAAGATGGAAACAGACGGGAACCAAAAGGACTTTACTGTACAGACACTGAGCCCGAGCGCAAGCATGGGGCACACTGGCAACGGCCGCACCCAGAGCCCGAGCGCAAGCATGGGGCACACTGGCAACGGCCGCACCCAGAGCCCGAGCGCAAGCATGGGGCACACTGGCAACGGCCGCACCCAGAGCCCGAGCGCAAGCATGGGACACACTGGCAACGGCCGCACCCAGAGCCCGAGCGCAAGCATGGGGCACACTGGCAACGGCCGCACCCAGAGCCCGAACGCAAGCATGGGGAACACTGGCAACGGCCGCACCCAGAGCCCGAGCGCAAGCATGGGGCACACTGGCAACGGCCGCACCCAGAGCCCGAGCGCAAGCATGGGGCACACTGGCAACGGCCGCACCCAGAGCCCGAGCGCAAGCATGGGGCACACTGGCAACGGCCGCACCCAGAGCCCGAGCGCAAGCATGGGGCACACTGGCAACGGCCGCACCCAGAGCCCGAGCGCAAGCATGGGGAACACTGGCAACGGCCGCACCCAGAGCCCGAGTGCAAGCATGGGGAACACTGGCAACGGCCGCACCCAGAGCCTGAGCGCAAGCATGGGGCACACTGGCAACGGCCGCACCCAGAGCCCGAGCGCAAGCATGGGGCACACTGGCAACGGCCGCACCCAGGGGCATTTAGGATGCACACCCCACATGCAGACGCAGGAGGAGGGCAGCGGCTGTGAGCAGGATACTGTGTGCCGAGAGAGGAGGGGCGGCTCATCCTATGGATAGCGGCGTACTCATCAATTGAAAAGCTTGTTTTAAAACAACTCCACAAACGGCAGACAGCTTGCTCCTTGTTGCATCAACTAGGACTAAAACATCCTAAAAAGACATTTTGGCTTCATTTTAAGGCTGTACTTTAAGGGAAATCAAATTGAGCAATGCAGCTGAATCTGCCGACATCATGTTAGGCCCCTTTCACACATCAGTTTTTTGCTATCAGTCGCAATCTGTCGAATTTTGAAAAAAAACGGATCCAGCGACTGATGCCACCGTATCCGTTTTTTTCTCATAGACTTGTATTAGAGACGAATTGCGACGGATGGCCTCACATTTCATCCGTTGAAAATTGTGGATCCGGCGGCCGCAGACGACGGACAAAGTAACTTTTTTGTCTCCGGCGAAAAAACAGACAGCGACAGATCCGTCGCCGTCCATTGTTTGTTAGAATGGAAGCCTATGGGCGACGGATTCCTTTTTTTTTTTAATTGAGCATGCTCCGATCTTTTTAGGATCCTTTAGCCAGCCCTCCTGGATGGATCCATCACATCAGTTTTTCACAATCTGTGATGTATCCATCGATCCGTCGAGCCAACGGATTGTGTCTGATGGCAAAAAACTTCTGTGTGAAAGGGGCCTTATAGAGAAGAAGGAGTTTGAATAGTACTTTATTCATTGAAATCTCTGCTCATTCTGGAGGGGAGGTGGGAGTGGGAGGTTCTAATCAGTGGCTAACAGTTATCTGCAAGCACAATTGTGTAGAAATAGTCAGGTGGGCGGTCCTAATCAGTGTCTAACAGCTATCTGCAAGCACAGTTATCTAGAATTAGTAGTCAGGTGGGTGGTCCTAATCAGTGGCCAGCAGCTATCTGAATGCACAATTATCTGGAATTGATAGTCAGGTGGGTGGTCTTAATCAGTGGCTAACAGCTATCTGCAAACACAATTGTCAAGAATTAGTAGTCAGGTGGGCAGTTCTAATCAGTGGCTAGCAGCTATCTGAATGCACAATTATATGGAATTAATAGTCAGGTGGGCGGTCCTAATCAGTGGCTAACAGTTACAGTGTGGGGAAATAAGTATTTGATCCCTTGCTGATTTTGTACGTTTGCCCACTGACAAAGATATGAACAGTCTATAAGTTTAAGGGTAGGCTAATTTTAACATTGAGAGATAGAATATCAAAAATAAAATCCAGAAAATCACATTGTATAAATCATATAAATTTATTTACATTTTGCAATGAGAAATAAGTCCTACAGACCAGTTAGATTATCCTAATCAACTCGTTACCTGCATTAAATACAGCTGTCTTACATAGTCACCTTTATAAAAGACTCCTGTCCACAGACTCAATTAATCAGTCAGACTCTAACCTCTACAACATGGGCAAGACCAAAGAGCTTTAAAAGGATGTCAGGGACAAGATCATAGACCTGCACAAAGCTGGAATGGGCTACTAAACCATAAGTATGATGCTGGGTGAGAAGGAGACAACTGTTGGTGCAATAGTAAAAAAAATGGAAAAAAAACAAAATAACAGTAACTCGACATCGATCTATGGCACCATGCAAAACCTCAGCTTGTGGGGTATCCTTGAGCATGAAGAAGGTGAGAGATCAGCCTAAAACTACACAGGGGGAGACTTGTTAATGATCTCAAAGTAGCTGGGACCACAGTCACCAAGAAAACCATTGGTAACACATTACACCGTAAAGGTTTAAAATCCTGCAGTGCCCGCAAGGTCCCCCTGCTCAAGAAGGCACATGTGCAGGCCCGTCTGAAGTTTGCCGATGAACACCTGGATGATTCTGTGAGTGATTGGGAGAAGGTGCTGTGGTTAGATGAGAAAAAATTCAGGTATTTGGCATTAACTCAACTCGCTGTGTTTGGAGGAAGAGAAATGCTGCCTATGACCCCAAAGAACACCATCCCCACTGTCAAGCATGGAGGTGGAAACATTATGTTTTGGGTGTGTTTCACTGCTAAGGGCACAGGACAACTTCACCACATCAATGGGAGAATGGATGGAGCCATGTACCGTAACATCCTGAGTGACGACCTCCTTCCCTCTGCCAGGACATTAAAAATGGGTCATGTCTTTGTCAGTGGGCAAACTTACAAAATCAGCAAGGGATCAAACAATTATTTCCTCCACTGTTTCTGAAGGCACAATTATCTGGAATAAATAGTCAGGTGGCCAGTGACAATCAGTAGATAATCACTATCTCTGAATGTACACGGAAGGCAGTCAATCACTGATTGAACCGTCCCCTTCACTGCTGACACCCGAATGAGCAGTGATGTAAATGAATGAAATACAAAGTTATACTGAACCTTTTCCTTCAAACCTATACATTAATCTGATCATCTTCTCCTGCTCTATAACATGCTGCCTATAAATTGAGGAGAATTTTCCAAGCATTTTCCCTTTTTAGCCAGCTACTTTTCAGCCATTACAACAATCTCTGTGAAATAACTTCCCTCTGCCTGGAAATTACTTTACAGACAATTTACAATATTTCTTCTAAAATGAAGCATACAAATCAATCGCTTTATATACTGTATACTATCATGGTCATTTATCCCTATGCAAATAAAATGGATCGAATTACATCAAAATGGTCAAATATCGAATGTGGAAATCACACATTTTTTGGATTCATACGCTGCATTTTTTTTTCAATTGTTAAGAATGAAAAAAATTGACATAGAAGTATAGAAAAATATAATTTATCTTTACTGTGATGTTCCCTATATACAGTGGGTTCGGAAAGTATTCAGACTCCTTTAAATTTTTCACTGTTTCATTGCAGCCATTTGGTAAATTCAAAAGAGTAAATTTTTTTCTCATTAATGTACACTCTGCACCCCATCTTGACTGAAAAAAAAACAGAAATGTAGACATTTTTGAAAATTGAATAAAAAAGAAAAACTGATATATCACATACCGGTAAGTATTCAGACCCTTTGCTCAGACACTCATATTTAAGTCACATGCTGCCCATTTCCTTGTGATCCTCCTTGAGATGGTTCTACTTCATTGGAGGCCAGCTGTGTTTAATTATACTGATAGGACTTGATTTGGAAAGTCAAAGGAACTGGCCGAGGAGCTCAGAGACAGAATTGTGGGGAGGCACCGATCTGGCCAAGGTTAAAACAGAATTTCTGCAGTACTCAAGGTTCCTAAGAGCACAGTGGCCTCCATAATCCTTAAATGGAAGAAGTTTGGTACCACCAGAAGTCTTCCTAGACCTGGCAGTCCAGCCAAGCTGAGCAATCGTGGGAGAAGAGAATTGATGAGAGAGGTAAAGAAGAACCCCAAGATCACTGTGGCTGAGCTCCAGAGATGCAGTAGGGAGATGGGAGAAAGTTCCACAAAGTCAACTATCACTGCAACCCTCCACCAGTCAGGCCTTTATGGCAGAGTGGCCTGATGGAAGCCTCTCCTCAGTGCAAGACATATGACAGCCCACATAGAGTTTGCTAAAAAAAACACATGAAGGACTCCCAGACTATGAGAAATAAGATTCTCTGGTCTGATAAGACAAAGATAGACCTTTTTGGTGATAATTCTAAGCGATATGTGTGGAGAAAACCAGGCACTGCCCATCACCTGCCCAATACAATCCCAACAGTGAAACATAGTGGTGGCAGCATCATGCTATGGGGGTGTTTTATATCTGCAGGGACAAGGCGACTGGTTGTTATTGAAGGAAACATGAATGTGGCCAAGACAATGACCCTAAGCACAAAGCTAAAATAACAAAGGAGTGGCTTCAGAACAACTCTGTGGGCCCATATATGATGTTCCAGTGTATAACTGGCCCCATATATGATGCTCCAGGGTATAATAGGCCCTATATATAATGCTCCAGTGTATGATGGTTCCCATATATGATGCTCCAAACATGAAAAAAAATTAAAGTACTCATCTCTTGTCGCTGGCCGCTGCTCTGCTCCGGACTCCTCACCGTCGGCGTCTTCTGGCTCTCTGCACTGTGACTGTTCAGGCAGACGGCGTACAGATGTGACGTCATCATGCCCTCTGACCTGAACATTACAGTCAGAGGACGCAGAAAATGCTGCAGCAGTGGAGCAGAGAGAGGCAAGTATTGCAAGAAAAGGGGCCCTGAGCAAGTGGGAGGGGCACTTGTGAACACTGGCACAGGCACCTGGCCCCCCATAATGTGACGGTGTCCCCGAGGCCAAATGGGCCCCTGTCATGATCCCAATGGCAGGGGATCACAAAAGGACAAGCACAAAAACAAAACAAGCTCTAGGGTGATGGAACCTGAGCTGACCGCGATCCTGAACCTAAACACACAACTAGCAGTAGCCGGGGAACGTGCCTACGATGATTCCTAGACGTCTCGCGCCAGCCGAAGGATTAACTTCCCCTATTAGAAGAAACACAGACCTCACTTGCCTCCAGAGAAACACCCCACAGAAATAGCAGCCCCCCACATGTAATAACGGTGAAATGAGAGGAAAGCACATACGTAGTTATGAAAATAGAATCAGCAAAAATGAGGCCCGCTAAAGCTAGATAGCAGAGGATACAAAAGTGAACTGCGCGGTCAGCGAAAAACCCTTCAAAAAACCATCCTGAAATTACTTGAACTCATGTGCCAACTCATGGAACATGAGGAGTAATTTCAGCCCACTAGAGCAACCAGCAGCAAGGAATCACATATCTGCAAGCTGGACTAAGACAAAAATTAAGCAAAACGTGGAACAGGAAAATCAAAACTTAGCTTGTCCTGAAGATAACAGACGCAGGGAGCAGAGGTAAAAAGACACGCTGATTACATTGATAGCCGGCGAGGAAATGACAAAAAAGCCAGGTTAAATAGGAAACTCCCATAACCTGATGGAACAGGTGGACACCAGAGACCGCAGAGAACACAAGTCACCCAGTACCATCAGTAACCACCAGAGGGAGCCCAAAAACAGAACTCACAACAGTACCCCCCCCTTGAGGAGGGGTCACCGAACCCTCACGAGAACCACCAGGGCGACCAGGATGAGCCCTATGAAAAGCACAGACCAAATCGGCAGCATGAACATCAGAGGCAATCACCCAAGAATTATCCTCCTGACCATAACCCTTCCACTTGACCAAATACTGGAGTTTCCGTCTGGAAACACGAGAATCCAAGATCTTCTCCACAACATACTCCAATTCACCCTCCACCAGCACCGGAGCAGGAGGCTCAAGCGAAGGAACAACAGGTACCTCATACTTCCGCAACAACGACCGATGGAACACATTATGAATAGCAAACGATGCCGGGAGATCCAAACGAAACGACACAGGGTTAAGAATTTCCAAGATCCTATAGGGACCGATGAACCGAGGCTTGAACTTAGGAGAAGAGACCTTCATAGGAACAAAACGAGAAGACAACCACACCAAGTCCCCAACAAGAAGTCGAGGACCCACGCGGCGACGGCGATTAGCAAACTGCTGAGCCCTCTCCTGGGACAACTTCAAATTGTCCACCACATGCCCAAATCCGATGCAACCTATCCACCACCATGTCCACTCCAGGACAATCAGAAGGCTCCACCTGACCAGAGGAAAAACGAGGATGAAACCCCGAATTACAAAAGAAAGGAGAAACCAAGGTAGCAGAACTAGCCCGATTATTAAGGGCAAACTCGGCAAGCGGCAAAAAGGAAACCCAGTCATCTTGATCAGCAGAAACAAAACACCTTAAATAAGTTTCTAAAGTCTGATTAGTTCGTTCCGTCTGGCCATTCGTCTGGGGATGGAATGCAGACGAAAAGGACAAATCAATGCCCATCTTAGCACAGAACGTCCGCCAAAATCTAGACACAAACTGGGATCCCCTGTCAGAAACGATGTTCTCCGGAATGCCATGCAAACGGACCACGTTTTGAAAAAACAGAGGGACCAACTCAGAGGAGGAAGGTAACTTAGGCAAGGGTACCAGATGAACCATCTTAGAAAAGCGGTCACACACAACCCATATGACGGACATTTTTTGAGAGACAGGGAGATCCGAAATAAAGTCCATGGAAATGTGCATCCAAGGCCTCTTCGGGATAGGCAAAGGTGACAACAATCCACTGGCCCGAGAACAGCAAGGCTTAGCCCGAGCGCAAACTCCACAAGACTGCACGAAAGAATGCACATCCCTCGACAAGGAAGGCCACCAAAAAGACCTGGCCACCAAGTCTCTAGTACCAAATATTCCAGGATGACCTGCCAACACAGAAGAATGGACCTCGGAGATGACTCTACTGGTCCAATTATCCGGAACAAACAGTCTTTCCGGCGGACAACGATCAGGTTTATCCGCCTGAAACTCCTGCAAAGCACGTCGCAAGTCTGGGGAGACAGCCGACAAAATCACCCCATCCTTAAGAATACCAGTGGGCTCAGAATTTCCAGGGGAGTCAGGCACAAAACTCCTAGAAAGAGCATCCGCCTTCACATTCTTTGAACCTGGCAGGTATGAAACCACAAAATTGAAACGGGAGAAAAACAGTGACCAACGAGCCTGTCTAGGATTCAGACGCTTGGCAGACTCAAGGTACATCAGATTTTTGTGATCAGTCAAGACCAACACACGATGTCTAGCACCCTCAAGCCAATGACGCCACTCCTCAAATGCCCACTTCATGGCCAAAAGCTCCCGATTACCAACATCATAATTCCGTTCAGCGGGCGAAAATTTTCTAGAAAAGAATGCACATGGCTTCATCACTGAGCCATCGGAGCTTCTCTGTGACAAAACCGCCCCCGCTCCGATCTCGGAAGCATCAACCTCAACCTGAAAAGGAAGCGACGTATCTGGCTGACGCAACACAGGAGCAGAAGAAAACCGGCGCTTAAGTTCCTGAAAGGCCTCCACAGCCGCAGGAGACCAATCAGTAACATCAGCACCCTTTTTAGTCAAATCCGTCAAAGGCTTAACAACACTAGAAAAATTAGTTATGAAGCGACGATAAAAATTAGCAAAGCCTAAGAACTTCTGTAGACTCTTAGATGTAGGTTGCGTCCAGTCACAAATAGCCTGAACCTTGACGGGATCCATCTCAATAGTAGAAGGGGAAAAAATATACCCCAAAAAAGAAATCTTCTGGACTCCAAAGAGACATTTAGAACCTTTTACAAACAAAGAATTGGCCCGCAGGACCTGAAACACCTTCCTGACCTGCTGAACATGAGACTCCCAGTCATCAGAAAAAAACAAAACATCATCCAAATACACGATAATAAATTTATCCAGATATTCACGGAAAATATCGTGCATAAAAGACTGGAAGACAGAAGGAGCATTAGAAAGTCCAAAAGGCATCACCAAATACTCGAAATGGCCCTCAGGCGTATTAAATGCGGTTTTCCACTCATCACCCTGCCTTATCCGCACAAGATTATACGCACCCCGAAGATCAATCTTAGTGAACCATTTAGCCCCCTTAATGCGAGCGAACAAATCAGTCAACAATGGCAAAGGATACTGATATTTGACTGTAATCTTATTCAAAAGACGATAATCTATGCAAGGCCTCAAGGAACCATCTTTTTTGGCCACAAAAAAAAAACCTGCTCCCAAAGGGGACGAAGATGGACGGATATGTCCCTTTTCCAAGGACTCCTTAACATAATTCCGCATAGCAGTATGCTCTGGCACTGACAGATTGAACAAACGACCTTTAGGGAATTTACTGCCAGGAATCAAATCTATAGCACAATCGCAATCCCTGTGAGGAGGAAGCGAACTGAGCTTAGGCTCCTCAAAAACCTCCCGATAATCAGACAAAAATACCGGAACCTCAGAAGGAGTAGATGAAGCGATAGAAATCGGAGATGCATCATCATTAACCCCCTGACATCCCCAGCTTAACACAGACATTGTTTTCCAGTCCAGGACTGGGTTATGAGTTTGTAACCATGGCAGACCAAGCACTAAGACATCATGTAAATTATACAGTACCAGGAAGCGAATCACCTCCTGATGAACGGGAGTCATACGCATGGTCACTTGTGTCCAGTACTGAGGTTTATTCATAGCCAAAGGTGTAGAGTCAATTCCTTTCAAAGGAATAGGAACTTCCAGAGGTTCCAGACTAAACCCACAGCGATTGGCAAATGACCAATCCATAAGACTCAGGGCAGCGCCTGAATCAACATAGGCATCGACGGAAATGGATGATAATGAACAAATCAGCGTCACAGACAGAATGAACTTAGACTGTAAAGTACCAATGGCAACAGACTTATCAACTTTTTTTGTGCGTTTAGAGCATGCTGATATAACATGAGCTGAATCACCACAATAAAAACACAATCCATTTTTCCGCCTATAATTTTGCCGTTCACTTCTGGACTGAATTCTATCACATTGCATTATCTCAGGTGCCTGTTCAGAAGACACCGCCAAATGGTGCACAGGTTTGCGCTCCCGTAAACGCCGATCAATCTGAATAGCCATAGTCATGGACTCATTCAGACCTGTAGGCGCCGGGAACCCCACCATAACATCTTTAATGGCCTCAGAAAGGCCATCTCTGAATTTTGCAGCCAGAGCGCACTCATTCCACTGAGTAAGCACCGACCATTTCCGAAATTTCTGACAATATATTTCTGCTTCATCTTGCCCCTGAGAGAGAGCCAATAAAGCTTTTTCAGCCTGAATCTCTAGGTTAGGTTCCTCATAGAGCAAACCCAATGTCAGAAAAAACGCATCCACATTGAGCAACGCAGGATCCCCTGGTGCCAATGCAAATGCCCAATTCTGAGGGTCACCCCGCAGGAAAGATATAACAATCTTGACCTGCTGAGCAGGGTCTCCAGAGGAGCGAGATTTCAAGGAAAGAAACAACTTGCAATTGTTCCTAAAATTCAGAAAACTAGATCTATCTCCAGAAAAAAACTCTGGGATAGGAATTCTAGGTTCAGACATAGGCGTATGTACAACAAAATCTTGTATATTTTGAACCTTAGCAGCAAGATTATTCAGGCTGGAAGCCAAACTCTGGACGTCCATGATAAACAGCTGAGGTCAGAGCCATTCAAGGATTAAGAGGAGGAAAGAAGCAGCCAAGCTGCAATTAAGGCTAGGCAGCAAACACTGAGGAGGGGAAAAAAAAAAACAAAAAAAAAAACTTCCTCAGACTACTTTTCCTCCTACTTCAGCCAAAACGATGACCAATTTTTTTTTGGGCCGGCTATACAGTCATGATCCCAATGGCAGGGGATCACAAAAGGACAAGCACAAAAACAAAACAAGCTCTAGGGTGATGGAACCTGAGCTGACCGCGATCCTGAACCTAAACACACAACTAGCAGTAGCCGGGGAACGTGCCTACGATGATTCCTAGACGTCTCGTGCCAGCCGAAGGATTAACTTCCCCTATTAGAAGAAACACAGACCTCACTTGCCTCCAGAGAAACACCCCACAGAAATAGCAGCCCCCCACATGTAATAACGGTGAAATGAGAGGAAAGCACATACGTAGTTATGAAAATAGAATCAGCAAAAATGAGGCCCGCTAAAGCTAGATAGCAGAGGATACAAAAGTGAACTGCGCGGTCAGCGAAAAACCCTTCAAAAAACCATCCTGAAATTACTTGAACTCATGTGCCAACTCATGGAACATGAGGAGTAATTTCAGCCCACTAGAGCAACCAGCAGCAAGGAATCACATATCTGCAAGCTGGACTAAGACAAAAATTAAGCAAAACGTGGAACAGGAAAATCAAAACTTAGCTTGTCCTGAAGATAACAGACGCAGGGAGCAGAGGTAAAAAGACACGCTGATTACATTGATAGCCGGCGAGGAAATGACAAAAAAGCCAGGTTAAATAGGAAACTCCCATAACCTGATGGAACAGGTGGACACCAGAGACCGCAGAGAACACAAGTCACCCAGTACCATCAGTAACCACCAGAGGGAGCCCAAAAACAGAACTCACAACAGGCCCCCCACCTGCTCAGGTCCCTGGCAATAGCCAAGATGCTGATGCCGGCCCTGCTGCCTGCTATGGGCATGGAGCGCAGTTGATACTCATGTCTCTTTAGCAGCAGGCACAGGTTTTAGCCACAGCAGCTGGCTCCTGCCTCTTGTCATCCGCTGCTCCGCTGGCAGGCCCCACAGCAGCTGCGTGGTGTTCCACTATTAGTGACACGCCACTGGTCGGGAGCCCTAGGCAGTGGCCGGCCCTGTATGCCAGCAGATGTGAGTTCCTGGGCCCACCGGAGAATCCTCCAGTTCTCCGGTGGGCTAGTCCGACCCTGGTCTGGTCCTGTTTTGGAACAAATACTACTGGGAAGACCCACACACTTTTGGACTTTCCTATCACCCCACTGGATATCTGCCTTTACCTGCAAGGAAACCCGTTATGCTGACTGTCTGACTGTTGGGTGGTTGCCTGTGCTTATGTGATGACTGGGCAGTGAAATACTTCCTGGCTTTCCTGTGAATATATCTAGACAGGGAGCCAATAAATGACACAATTAGGACTTCAGTTCTCATGATAATTGAGGGATTAATTTGAGCATCTTCAAGAGGTTGTGCCTCCTGGCTAGAGATGAGCTAACCTTTCAAGGTTTAGTACGGATCGGCAAATGCCCCGATGTTCGCCGAACATGATCGCCAAACAGTTCAACGAACATATCCGAACCCCATTGAATTCAATAGGAGGCAAAACCAAATGCATAGTCAACACATTCAGGGGGGCTCAAAATCTGCTAAAACAGCTCAAATTAGTGGCAGACACCAGGAAAAATGGCATCAATTGACCCACAGTAGAAATTTGATAATGGCACTGTCCCTACACAGCTGTTGGGTGACCCGGGACCAGGGGCTCCTTCCTTGTCCCTAACACTAGGAGGCGACCTAGCTCGCCCTTCTCCCCGGGATACTTCTGAAGGTGAAGATGCCGGGTCCTCCGCCCTTGCCCTATCTCCCCAGTTAGCCCTTCGTCTGTTCTCTTCCGCCACCCAGGGAAGAGAGGCGCTACTGTGCACCGTAGTACACCAACCCGACAAACAAGGCAATACAAACAAAGGTTAACAGAAAGCTCCAGGCATATAAAAAATTCACTCACATATTACAGAGGAATGCAGCGGGGTGTGAAGGTAGGGGAATAAACCAAAATAGAGGTTATGGAACTACCACGCATACAAACAAAGTAACAGTCACTAATAACTCCTCCAACTCGACTTCTCATATGAACTCCTCTCCCTCCGTTAGCCATGCAGCAATAAAGCTAGCTCTGGCAAGGATTTGTATCAGAGCTCAGATTATAAAAGGAAAAGGAGTGGCTAACCGAGCTCAGCTATGAGCACAGGGATTTACAACATGGCCGATTAACCTCTGTTCTGCCAGAAGAAGTAAACACATTTAAAATGAAGGAGAAGCGCTTCTTCTCAGCGCCGGAGAAGGAGCAATCATACGCTGCTATCTTCTGGCTTCCACTGTAGCGGTAACCCCGTGACAAGCACAGCAGCAGTCTGCCATGGGCCTTGCATGAGGTATCAGGGTCTGGGCCAGCATTTAGAGCTTTGAATTTACCGTAAGTTTAAATTAAGATGAGGTGGGTGATGGTCTGGTGGAAGCCCGCTGTACTGGGAGCCCTGATACCTCATGCAACAGTTCAAACTGATTATTTTCTTCAGCCACACTCAGGTGGCACAAATATCAGCTTGGTAGACCACTAATATTAGATACATTTAGGGATGGTAACACAGGTAGTGTACATGATATAATAGTAGATGTATTAGGTGTATATTAGGTGTATATCCCAGTATAGTAGGTCTAATATTAATAGTAATATTAGCAAAAAACTTCTATTAGAAATGTAATAAAGTCCTTCTGATTCCCTATGTCACTTAAAGGGGTATTCCCATCTCCAAGATCCTATCCCAATATGTAGCAGGTATAATAATAATAATAATATTAATAATAATAATAATAATAATAATAGCATATACCTCCAATTAGAAATGTAGGATAGTTTTTTCTGATTAGCCATGTCAATTTCCTCATGTGCACGCATTGCTAGACCTTAGGTATCTATGGTTACGACCACTAGCAACTAGCTCTCTAACTCTCATTATATCAGTGGTCGTAACCATGGATACCTAAGATCCTGCAATGCCTGCATATGAGGAAAGAGACATAGCGAATCAGAAAAAACTATATATTTCTAATTGGAGATATTTGCTAATATTATTATTACTACACCTACTACATATTGGGATAGGATCTTGGAGATGGGAATACCCTTTTAACCCGTGTGCAGGGCATTGCAGTAGTTTAGGTATCCATGGTTACCACCACATAAATAGTGACAGTTAGTTAGCTGTTAGTGGTCATAACCATAGATACCTAAGCTGCTGCAATGCCTGCACATGGGGTAAGCAACATAGCGAATCAGAAGAACTATACTACATGTCTATTTGGAGGTATTTGCTAGTATTATTACATCTTCTACATATTGGGAGAGGATCTTGGAGATGGGACAACTCCTTCAACCTATGTGCAGGGCATTGCAGCAGCTTAGGTATCCATGGTTATGACCACTCATATAGTGACAGTTAGTTGGCTGTTAGTGGTCATAAGTTTAACCATGGATACCTAAGCTATTGCAATGCTTGCACATGGGGTAATCAACATAGTGAATGAGAAGAACTTTAATACATTTCTAATTGGAGGTATTTGCTAATATTATTATTATTACACCTACTTCATATTGGTTTAGAATCTTTGAGATGGGAATACCCCTTTTAGGAAGCTGTATGAAATAAAAAAAAATGATAAGTACTTGTTTCCAAAAACTGCACCACTCTAGACTATGGGTTTTGCAGCTCCCCATAAATGGGAGAAAGACTAGGCTGCAATACCAAACACGACCTATAAGCATGAGTGGCGCTGTTTATTGAAGAAAAAAATTCTTCTTTTTACCATCTCATTAACTAAGGGGATGTTACTGCTATTAGGTTTCTATAAGCTGGTGTTGTTTCCAACAGACATAATGAAGTTATCAAGGAGCGAGCAGGAGAGGCTGCACGGGGCATGAATAGGGTTAATCAGACGTACAGTACTTTGATCCCATGGCTGTGTGTGTGTGCAGGAGAAAAGACAACATATTTTTTTCTTAAGTGTGTACAGTACATTTTAAAGCAAGGCAAAGGGAAAAGCTTTGAGGGAGAGAATGGAGAACAAAAGCTGGTTGTGAGCCGCGCACAAGATTTGGTGCGAGTTTGTATTCTGCCCTTTTTTCTGTGGGAGTTACTTCCTGTTGTTGACTAGAGTTCTTTATTTAGAACCACCTAGTTGCAGAGCGACGGTTTGCTTGCAGAATGCGTGTCATTAGGAACTTTTAAAAGGCCGTTCAGAAGAAGAATGCTTCAGCGCTTTTCACAGTTTTATTGCCCTCGGAATCCTTCCAATGTCTTGTATTCTAATCACACAATAAAAGGGAAGCAAACCTCACAAATGCCTCTATCTGCATCTACAAGGAGTAGGTCACAGATGCAGAGAAAATACTATTTAATAAAATGAAATAACAGTTTTTAAGATTTTCGGTCTGAGTATGAAGACATAGCATTTATCCTGTAGCAGATTTTAAATGCACAGTGACACACTGTATGGCGGCTTTACACTAACTTCGCAAACAAGTTTGGGCATATGTGGTAGGTTTCCTTCACATCAAAAATTTGGAAAAGTTTTTGTGTTTTTTTCTTAATTCCCTTAACATATGTTCTCATTACCAGTAGTTATGTCCTCTTTTTGGGATGACAAAGACACAAATAAAATGGTCCAGCAACGGATCCATTCATTTGAATGAGGATGGAATCATAGAATTCTAGAAAGGTAGAGTTGGAAGGGACCTCTTGGGTCATCGTGTCCAACCCCCTGCTCAATGCAGGATTCACTAAACCATCTCAGACAGATGTCTATTCAGCCTCTGGTTGAAGACTTCCATTGAAGGAGAACTCACCACCTCTCGTGGCAGCCTGATCACCCTCACTGTCAAAAAGTTTTTTCTAATATCCAATCTGTATCTTCTCCCTTTCAGTTTCATTCCATTGCTTCTCGTATTTCCATGTGCAAATGAGAACAATGATGATCCCTCTACACCAGTGTTCCCCAACTCCAGTCCTCAAGAGCCCCCAACAGGTCATGTTTTCAGGATTTCCTTAGTATTGCACAGGTGATAATTGCATCACCTGGACAGGCAAGCATCCAGTTGGAGCGCCCCCAGACACAGGGCCACGCGTTCTCGGTTCTGAGGCTGTGACGGTGGCTAGGCCCGGTCCGCGACCCTGCTAAGGGGCGTCCAATAAAGGTGGTACAGTCTATCAGGGATTCGTGACGCCACCTGTGGTGTTCGGTCAGGGTGACCGACGCTGCTGTGGGGTCCGCTGGGGTGATGGAATGGCAGCTGGATGGTATACCTTCCCACAGGTGAAGTGTGTCCCCAGGGCTTCCCAGTGAGGTGGATGGTGATGGTGTGAGGTGCAGTCAATAACGAGGACACAAGGTTGCAGTCTCTTTACCTCTTTACTGCAGACTTCAGGATCCTCAATCCAGAGCACGCTTAACAGGGCTATCTGAGACTGGCCGGTCCGATGAGCACATCCAGAATTCCCTTTGCAGAAATCATCGCCTACCAATAGCGCCTGTGTGTTGTAGTGCTACCCTGCTGAGCATTCGGAATAGTCCTCACAACTTCTGTTCTTGTTCGTTTGTTCTTTCTAATTTGTTCCAGATCTTTCTAGTTCAACATCCCCCAGGTATGTTATGGCTAGGACGCACCCGTATGACGGGAAGGCCTGGAGTTCTTCCGGGACCCTAGAGATGCCCCTCTCCCACAGTTGCCCCCTATGTCTTCATAGGTGTTTAGGTGAGACAGCCAACCTATAATTAACTGTCCTGCGGAGTTTGAAGTAAAGCGTAGAGTCAGTTACTCCCTCTGTGTTCCGGCCACCGGCTACGCGCCTCAGTAGGATGTTGCCTCGGTCTCACGGCACGACTCCTACTGGCTCTCCTTTGTGCTTGATCTCGTTTCTCACTGTTCCACAATATCCTTCGCTTCGTGTCTCTTTCTTAGGATACCGCCGCGGGGTGTGCAGGCGCGGTTCCGTAATGTACTGCTCTGTTCACTAGGTACCTGCCAGGTTCCCACGCCTGACAGTGACCCCCCTGTGTCTTCTCCCTGCAACACCCCCTGCCACGGTATGTTGCCTGAAACCAACCCAGTCAGCTTCTGACTAACTTCCTATCCAACCCCTAGTTTTACCAGTGTGAGGAGTGGCCCAATAAATAAAGCCTTTTGCTCCCCCTAGTGGCCGGAGTGTGAAGTGTAATGTGTGCTGGTGATACCTGGTCAGTAGAATTCCTTCAGTGCCATCAGACGTACCATCACTCCCCTTAGTGGCAGAGTGTCATACTGCAACGACCAGATCTCTGGGGCGCTGCACAATCACCTGTGCAATACTAAGGAAATCTTGAAAACATGACCTGTTGGGGGCTCTTGAGCACCAGAGTTGGGGAACACTGCTCTACACAGAGATATTTGTAGACTGCTATTACATCTCCTCTTAGCCTTCTTTTTGCAATCTAAACATTCCCAGATCCATTAACCATCCCTCGTAGGCCATAGTTTGCAGTCCGCTCACCATCCTGGTCGCTCTTCTCTGAACTTGCTCCAGTTTTTCAATGTCTTTTTTTACAATGTGGCACCCAGAACTGAACACAGTATTCCAGATGAGGCCTGACCAAAGAGGAGTAGAGGGGGATAATTACTACACGTGTAAAATATTTTCCAGATCGGTTTCAAATGGAAGAAAAATGGACGGGTATTTAACAGAACCGTTTTCCACAGACTTTAATGTTAAAAACATGAATTCAGTAGCAATCAGCTATCATAGCAGGACGAAAAATATGTGCAGACACAACTTATTTTGTTCAGCTAAAAAAATGTATTTCCTTCAGCTTAACCTTCGTCAGGCTGCAGAATTTTACAATGTTAACAGGCTGCAGAGGTACAATTGTACCTTCATATATATTTTATTGAAATTTGGCCAATATATTCTGGACCAAAACTACAGAGATGTCACGAAATTTCAGCCCTCTACGGCTTTTCGAAAAAAAAAAGTTATTGCAATTTTAAAACGGAATAGTTACAATTGTACCTACTCAGCGAGACGAAGGTTAAAATGGATCTGTTCTTTTGATTACTGGATCTATGTGAAACTATGGATGACTAATGGACATATAAGCTGGATTGCCATAAGTGGAGTTATAATTATACAGATCACAGGCTGGGGGCTTCGGATCACTATGTATTGTATATTTGTTGAATTTTTGGTCATTTATTTAGCCAATATTATAATGATGAGTTACAGGTGTGATTTTAATATTATCTAAAGAAAAATTAAAGGTTTTAGTAGGGGGTTTCCTATGCAGGTTGTTGACCTAGTACAATAACCCCGATGTGCTAAATAATCTTTACTGCAATATTCCAATTGTTTGATGGCTGTCTGCATTCACTAGGCGCTTTGTTGTACCATATCTTTTGTGATTGTCACCTTCTGGAAAGAAGAAGTTAATTTGTTGCATTGTTAAATATTTGATTTCTGTCTAGATGCTGACTCTTTGACCACTGACCTTCTTTCTAAATTCCCCCTCTAAGTGTTTAGGTAAAACAAGCACCAGACGTTTGTTTCTAAAAGTACCTTCACACATATTGATTTCGTTAACGATATCGTTGCAACGTCACGCTTTTTGTGACATAGCAACGATCCCGCTAACGATCTCGTTATGTGTGACAGCGACCAACGATCAGGCCCCTGCTGGGAGATCGTTGGTCGTTGGGGAATGATCAGGACCTTTTTTTGGTCGCTGATCACCCGCTGTCATCGCTGGATCGGCGTGTGTGACGCCGATCCAGCGATGTGTTCACTTGTAACCAGGGTAAATATCGGGTTACTAAGCGCAGGGCCGCGCTTAGTAACCCGATATTTACCCTGGTTACCATTGTAAATGAAAAAAAAAAAAAACAGTACATACTCACATTCCGATGTCTGTCACGTCCCCCGCCGTCAGCTTCCCTGCACTGACTGTCAGTGCCGGCCGTAAAGCAGAGCACAGCGGTGACGTCCCGGCTGTGCTCTGCTTTACGGCCGGCGCTGACACAGTCAGTGCGGGAAGCTGACGGTGGGGGACGTGACAGACATCGGAATGTGAGTATGTACTGTTTTTTTTTTTAACTTTTACAATGGTAACCAGGGTAAATATCGGGTGACTAAGCGTGGCCCTGCACTTAGTAACCCGATGTTTACCCTGGTTACCCGGGGACTTCGGCATCGTTGAAGACAGTTTCAACGATGCTAAAGTCGTTCCCCTGATCGTTGGTCGCTGGTCTTCAACGATGCCGAAGTCCCCGGGTAACCAGGGTAGACATCGGGTTACTAAGTGCAGGGCCGCGCTTAGTAACCCGATATTTATCCTGGTTACCATTGTAAAAGTAAAAAAAAAAACACTACATACTCACATTCCGATGTCTGTCACGTCCCCCGCCGTCAGCTTCCCGCACTGACTGTGTCAGCGCCGGCCGTAAAGCAGAGCACAGTGGTGACGACACCGCTTTCTGTGTTTGATATTGTGCAGTTCTGAGATCTCTGGTTCTGCCATCTTTAGTTTCTGTTTTTAGTTCGTTTCTGCAGCCATCTCTGGTTTTCTAGTAGGAGGTGACCTGTTTTTATACCCAGTCCTTAGATCTTTCAGGGACCTCCTTCCCCCTATCTATAGGTCTTTGCTGAAATTAACCTAGGATCGTCGGTGGGTCTATTCGCAAGGAATGGGTTGCCCACTCCATCGTAGGTATCAGCCTAGTCTCAGTGCAGGGTCAGTTTTCCCCCTTCTATCCTAGTTCTGTGTTGCAGTTCCAAAACAGAATCCCAATGTACAAGGGTCTACAAAACTGATTTTGCACATGATAATATCATTTATCAAGAATTCTTCTCTACCCACTTTTAAGTACCGTTTAGGGAGAAATTCAGTGTCCACATTTATCATTTCACTGCAGTATATAATTCCTTAACCAATTACCATCTACTTTTTGCTTTAGCATATACCTTCCTTGTACTAATAAATCCCTCAAATTATGACACTTATGAAAGGAAACGATAGGTGGAATAGCTGCTCTCTCTTTTAAACTGGAGACATCAACCAACAAATTCCAGTTTCGCTAGACAAACTCAGGAGCCCCGAGAAAGCGTGTGTCCCCGTGAAACTGTGTTGACTGATTGCGATGAGGTCTGCCCTGCACAGCTTGATTATTTTTGAATAAATGGTTAGCACTATAGACTGGTACCAAGAGCCACTATTTTCTGTTTGGATTTACACAAAAGCTGGGCACCATTACCTGCGCTCCTGAATACCTGATTTGGAGGCGGGTCAATGTAGTTTTTGTCCTATTGAGCTTCCTGTGCCTGGAGCCTGTAGTGTTGATGAGAGATCTACTTTTCTAATATGTGGCAAATTACATCTTGTCGTTGTTTCTTTAACAAAAACTAGGCCAAAAATGCAGAAGCAGTGCATGAAAAACAAATAAGTACACCCCATTAGTGAATAGCTTGTATAATCACCTTTAACATAAATAATTTGAAGTAATCATTTTCTCGACGGCTTTATCAGTCTCTGATATTGTCATTCTGAATAAATTTTGGCCCATTCTTCTTAACAAAGTTGTTCATTGAGGTTTCCTGGCATTAGATTTTGCACAGCTCCCTTAGAGTCCCAACATTGCAGTTCAGTTGGGTTGAAATCTGGATTCTGACTGGGCTATTACAACACATTTTTTCTTTTTTTTCCAGCCATTCTGATGTAGATCTGCTTATGTGTTTGGGATCATTGTCCTGTTGCACCATTAATTTTCGGACAAGTTTTAGCTTATGGATTGATGGCCTCACATTTGACTCTAGAATACTTTGGTATTCAGAGAAGTTCATGGCTGACTCAAAGACTGCAAAATGCCAGGTTCTGTGCTTGCAAACAAGCCTAAATAATCACCGCCAGGCTTCACAGTTTGATATGAGATGTTTGTGCTGATATAGCATGTTTGTTCATCTTTGGGGAGGTGGAGTTTGCTTTTGTTTTTGGCGACTTTTCCACGTGAACACACTCAGTATTTGGTCAGTATTTTACATCAGTATTTGTAAGACAAAACCAGGAGTGGAACAATCAGAGGAAAATTAAAATAGAAACATATGAACCACTTCTGTATTTATCACCCACTCCTGGTTTTGGCTTACAAATACTGATGTAAAAATCTCAGTAAATATGCAACGTGTGAGCGTGGCCTAAATGTTTGTAATGTCACCCACTGTGGGCGATTTCTAAAAAAGGCTAAAAAGGGGACCTAAATCACTGTAACGTGTTGCCTATTTTGTAAGATATTTGTATTCATTTCATTTATGCTCCTTTTTAATCATATTGTTGTCATATTTTGCAAATTTTCACTTTTATATACATTTATAATAAAAAAAAAAATATTTAGTTTGCATATTAAAGGATCACTGGATTAATTTGTGCTCTAGCTTTTTCCTTTTGGGGGCTTTTTCAATCCTCTCGGTTTTGCCTTTATATTTTAATAAATAATCTTTATTTTTATATAGCGCTATCATACTTTGCAGCGCCTTACAGTTTGCACACATTATCATTGCTGTCCCCAATGGGGCTCACAATCTAGATTTCCTATCAGTATGTCTTTGGAATGTGGGAGGAAACCGGAGTACCCAGAGGAAACCCGTGCAAACACGGGGAGAACATACAATCTCCTTGCAGATGTTGTCCTTGGTAGGGTTTCAACCCAGGACTCCAGCGCTGCAAGGCTGCTGTGCTAACCACTGAGCCATTGTGCTGCCCTTGGCTACCGATGCCTAGGTACTTGGAAAATCAGTTGCATTTTCCATATCAATCCTATATTTGTTATAATCTACACTGCCACCACCATGTTGCACTGTAGGCACCATGCATTTGGAAAAAATAATTTAGAAAAATGCATGGTAGCTACAGTGACACATGGTGGTGGCAGGGTCCTCATGTGGGGCTACATGAGTGCTGCTGGTGTTGGGGATCTACATTTCATTGGTGGTATCATGAATTTACAGATGTACTGCTCTATACTGAAAGAGAAGATGCTACGAGACTGAGGAGCTAACTACCTGACTTGGTTAATTTACTAAATATACTATTGGTTCCCAAATGTATCTACTTTTCAGGTGGTGGAACATTTTTGCTTTAATACTAACTAAAAGTTGAGTTGGACAGGACACCGGAAACCTTACCCTCTCTACCTACCCCATCTCCTCTCTCTTTTCTCTTCTCTTCACTCATTTTCAAATTCCTCTACTAATCATAAAGTTGGTTTAATTTACACCAAAGTTTATATAATGTAAAATCCTGGTACCCATATCCTAGCATTAACCAACTTTAATCAACAGAATGGGTCTTGGAGAACTGGACCTATAGTGGCCAGGAACCCCATTGCCAAAAGTAATAGATTACTATATAGTCAATGGGAAGACGTTCCTAGTCCCGATTTCTAGAAAGTGTTTATTGTTCACAGATTCTCCTTTGAAAAGTTCTTAGAATAGCACTCTTTATATTTAAGGAGATAAAGAAATTATTTCATGGGTTGATTTTGAAAACTTTACTATGCCTTTTCTGAATTATAATGCTTGACATTGTTAAAAGGTACCTGATATGTTTCTGTTTGTACTATTCTAACTTGCAAAGTATTGTTATATGCAACTTCCTTTAATAAACTTGATTTACACAAGAAAGAGAAGATGCTACAATTACTCTGTGCCCTGTGAGTGAGTGTGTTTATTTTTGTGGTTGTATAGCTATAACCAGACACACTTGTTTATGCAATCGTTTGGTTTTTCTTATTCTTAATGGAATGTGCATATGGTAGACTCAGACTAAAGGTACCGTCACACTCAGCGACGCTGCAGCGATATAGACAACGAGCCGATTGCTGGAGCGTCGCTGTTTAGGTCGCTGTAGAGACGTCAAACACAGCAACTCCAGAACGATGCAGGAGCGATCCAGTGACGTAACGGCGACTCACTTATCGTTCTCGCTGGTTGTTAGCTCCATGTTAAAACATTGCAGGCATCGTTGCTTTTGATGTCAAACACGACGATACACTCTGACCTGACGACCAAATAAAGTTCTGGACTTCTAGTTCCGACCAGCGATGTCACAGCGGGATCCAGATCGCTGCTGCGTGTCAAACACAACGAGATCGCTATCCAGGACGCTGCAACGTCACAGATGGTTGTCGTTCTTGTTGTAAAGTTGCTGAGTGTGAAGGTACCTTAAAGGGACACTGTCACCTGAATTTGGAGGGAACAATCTTCAGCCATGGAGGCGGGGTTTTGGGGTTTTTGATTCACCCTTTCCTTACCCGCTGGCTGCATGCTGGCTGCAATATTGGATTGAAGTTCATTCTCTGTCCTCCGTAGTACATGCCTGCGCAAGGCAAGATTGCACCTTGTGCAGGCATGTACTATGGAGGACAGAGAATGAACTTCAATCCAATATTGCAGCCAGCATGTAGCCAGCGGGTAAGGAAAGGGTGAATCAAAAACCCCAAAACCCCGCCTCCATGGCTGAAGATTGTTCCCTCCAAATTCAGATGACAGTGTCCCTTTAAGGCCGGAGTCACACACAATGTATAAAAATACAGTCCGTTTTTGATGGCCGAGATACGCAGAAAATTTCCTGAACAGTGATCCGTATTCAATGCGAGGATGTATTTTGTCTCCAAAAATTATCCGTGTGTCATCCGTATGGCATCTGTACGGTGAGATTTTCTCGCCGGCTTGCAAAATGGACATAGAATGGATCTATGGCCTCAAATATTCGTAAAAACATATATACAGTCTATCTATATATATATATATATATATATATATATATATACTGTATATATATATATATATATATATAGATAGACTGTATAAATATGTCATTGAGACACATATATATATACATATACTGTATTTATATTTCATATAGCGCTAGATAGCAGAAAAGCCGGCTTTTGCTATCTCCTTCCCAAACCCGATAGGATATGAGACATGGTTTACATACAGTAAACCATCTCATATCCATTATTTTTACATATTCCTCACTACTAATGTTAGAAGTGTCTGTGTGCAAAATTTGTGGGCTCTAGCTGTTAAAGTAAAGGGTTAAATCACTGAAAAAACTGGCGCGGGCTCCTGCGCAATTTTCTCCGCCAGAGTAGTAAAGCCAGTGACTGAGGGCAGCAGATATTAATAGCCTGAAGAGGGTCCATGGTTATTGCCCCCCCCCCCCCCCCCTGGCTAAACACATCTGCCCCCAGCCACCCCAGAAGAGGCACATCTGTAAGATGTGCCTATTCTGGCACTCCCGTGTAGCGGTGGGATATGGAGTAATAAAGGGTTAATATCACCTTGCTATTGTAAGGTGACATTAAGCCTGGTTACTAATGGAGAGATGTCAATAAGACACCTATCCATTATTAATGCAATATTAATAAAGGGTTAAAAAAACACACACATTAGGAAAAAAGTATTTTAATGAAATAAAGACACATGGTGTTTTAATAGTTTATTAAACGCTCAATCCAATTAAAGACCCTTGTCACCTGAAACAAAGTTAAAATAAAAAAACAACAATATCCCATACTTCTCCGGCGTTACAGTCAAGTCCCACCATGTAAATCAATCAGAAGGGGTTAAATAGTTTTACAAGCAGAAGCCTGCTAATGCAGCTGTGCTCCTGCCTGTAAAAAGTGGGGAATGAATGGAAAGCAGGGGAACGTAGCTACCTAGACTGGCGGTGCTGCGCCCCCTGCTGGCATAAACTCATATGAACTTGAGCGTGAGAAAATATTCCGAAAAATTCCCACACTCAAGTGTGTAATCCGTTTTTATTCTCGCACCCATAGACTTGCATAGATGATTCTCGGCCGAGATACGCTGACAATCGCAGCATGCTGCGATTTCACTCGGATCCTGAATACGGCCGAGAAAACATAATAGGATAATAGGAGCTGCCCCATAGATTAACATTGGGCCGAGTGCTATGCGATTTTTTATCGCATTGTACTCGTCCGTATTACGGTCTAGTGTGACTCCGGCCTAAGGGCAGCAAAATCACAAGGGAACACATTTCTATAAAAATAACTTCAGAATAACACATTGTTCAGCATCACTTTACCAATATTCCTTATTTCCCAATATCAATATTCATTAAGAAGAAACAAATACTAAAATGATTACAAAAAAAACAATTTAGTTCAATGATATGGTAATAACAGATGCACATTTCAAATTTTTTGTATTTTTCTTCAACATATTATTGGACCACCTTCCAAATAAATGTCATTCTCTCTCAGTGGAGTGGAGATACCCCCTCATGCTTCAGATGTTGTGGATCTATCGGTGCTCTCCTTTCTACCTATACTGCTGCAGATTAAATATATTTTAGAAGGAGTTAAAAAAAAAGTGTTTTAAAATATTATATGTTTTATCATTAGTATTATTATAAATATTAAGTGCTGTAATTGCTATAGCCGCCGCATGCACAATCTAGTTTTAAAGGAATACATTTCAATTTAGCTTATGTGATTACTTTATTTTTTGAAGAACAGTACTATGAAGTATTGAAATACAGGTGTCACTGAAGTTAACTTTGATAATAGTTCCTCTGCTCTTCAGTAAAACAGACCTTGCAGCGCTACAGTAATTAATGATGACTATGAGATTAGTTCACGTTTCAGCCAACCTCCATGGACTTAATGGCACTATACGAGTTAAATAAATAAATTAACCGGCAGAGTCCCATAATATTAACAGACTATACTCAAAATGTAAAGAAATGTCCATAAAAAGGCTAAAACTGCAATATCTTAAATGACAAAAAGTACTATTTTACACTAAAACATGAGATGATAGCCTGCTGACTTAACATCCATTGTACATTTTTCTTTTCCATCTGTCTGTAGATCATCCAGTATATGTCTGTTAGCACCATGCCGTGATGGCATTGTCCTATTCATTCGTATTTGCAATGCTCCTTCCATGGGCCCCCTCCCTAATAATTGTCATTCTCTCTCAGTACCCCCACATGCTTCAGATATTATGGATCCGCCGATGCTCTCCTTTCCATCTGTAACATTGCATCTGAAATACAGTCTAGAACAGGAATTCAAAAAAGTATTTCAAATATTATGTTTTTCAAAATTATTAAATGCTAAAATGAAATATTTACATTTTTTTGTGTTTTGTCACTGTCCTTTTGTAATATTCTTCATTTAATAAATATTAATAAACATTTTTATTTTACAAATGCCACTTCTAATGAAAATAATACAATGGAAATATTTACAAGATCATTCAAACAAAGCAAAAAAAGCAGGTCACAATTAGAAATGGGCGAACCTGAACGGTAATGTTCGGCGTCTATGAAGTCCATGTTACCGAGACGCCCGCTAGGTTAGGCAGTTCTTCAGGGGGTTGTCATGGCAACAGTGACCCGGTCCGTGGCCCTGGGCACGCAATAAAATGATGAGGGACAGTTTGTAGGGGATTTAACGTGACGCCACTTGTGGTGTTCGGCAATGAGTGGCTGACGCTACTTAAGGGGACCACTGACGCCGATGGTGACGCAGCTGGGATGGTTCTGCTCCCCCACAGGTGGAGTGTGGCCCCAGGGCTACCGATATAGTTTTGTAAGGGATCGTGGACGTTGGGGTGCAGGACTGAGGGTGCGGGAACTGACTGGAGGACACAAGGACTGTAGTTTTCTTTACCTTTACTTGATGGTCAAAGGTGCAGTCCGGGGCATGGGTAACAGAGGATAATGGAGATCCGGGCAGCCTGGAAGCAACTTAGGATCCACCTAGCCAGGTGGGTTCAGAGGTCTTCCTACTGCGCTGTTATCTCAGGTCCTTGCTGCTTTAAGCTCTGCTCAAGTTCCTCTCACTGTCTGACAGTATAAAACATGACCCGCATGGCAGGCTGCTTGAGCCAATTACAGGTGGCTTTGTGGCGGCTCCGGGCTCTGATATGCTGCTGTGACGCTGGGTGTTAGATGGGTCAGTAGACCTGCAGTCCCCTGCCCTCTGGATTTAGCTGCCGGGACGTCAGTGCCCGTGCAACCACAGACTCCAGTGTCCAGTTTCTAGCGCTCAGCTCTGGGGTAAGCTTGGTTACAGCTCCACTCACAGGTTCTCCTCGACTTCTTTCCTCTCCCTAATTCTCTCAGACTGACCACTAGCTCCACCTCCAGGCCAGAACTTATAGGGAAGCTCCCCTGAAACCGGGTGTTAGAGCTCCCCCTTCTGGTCTGGAGTCAGGAAAAGTGTTGGATGCTGGTGTTACCTGGTAAGGGGATCCCTCCTTGCTTCCATGCATGATATCACCCCCTGTGAGGGAGGCAGTGCCACTGTGGCAACCGAACTACTGGGGTGGCACAATACTGTTCTGGTTCGCAGCCCAACAAGCTTTAATGTGTGGGCACTTTGGGCTCAATCACAGCCATGTCAAGTATTGGCATGGCTGTGATTGGCTGACACACGCTGTGTAAAAAAAAAACATGTGGGGCTCGACTATTTTTGATAACTAGCACAAGCAAAACCGACAGCTGCATGCTACAGTACCCAGCTGCCAGCTTTATCTTGACTGGTTATGAAAAATAAAGGGGCTCCACACCGTTTTTTTTAAATAATTTTTTTAAAAAATGGCGTGTGGACCCCCTTAGTTTTGGTAACCAGCCAAGCTAAAGCAGACAGATGTGGGCTGGAATTCTCAGACTGGGAAGGGGTCAGCTAAATAAAATCCAGGATTTATTCAGTCCATATTAAAACATGTGCATGCTCCTGAACTGCACTCAATACAAAGAATAAGCGACACATTTCAAATGCAAAGGAGATGTTACCATTCATGTTTGCAGTGTTTAAAATATCATATAAATGTTCAGAAATACGAGTATTAATTTTTTGAGGGGTACATCCTGAATATTCTTTATTGCACATAGAACAATTGATTTTGTATATAATATTGGATGAATTGCAATCGAAGAATTGTCTAATATTGTAATTATCATTATTATTAAATGTTTTGGTATTTGTCACCTGTTTACATGTTCTGCAATTAGTGGTACTGCATTTAAAGAAACCCTTACAATCCAACCATGTTTTTTGAGGAACTTTGGAAAGAAACATGCTGTGAAATATTATATTCCCAAGTTTGGGTGCTCTTCTCGCAACTATATAGCACCTGGACTGAAAAACCGAAGCTAAGGTCTGATCCTCGTGTAGAATATTTAGGAATTTACTAATGATATGTCTAGTTTTATAAAATTGTGGACTATATTGAAAACAAACAAAAGGTTTTTGTTTAATCTGTTGATTTTTATGTTTGTCATGTGTGGGAAAAATAAGTTCCTTAAGTTTCTTTCTTACGAAAGGACTGATTTAACCCTTTATGTAAATTTTCTTCATTAATGCAATTTCTTTTAAGTCTTGTGAATTCTCTCACAGGGATTGATCTGATTGCATGCTTAGGATGGCTGCTGGTTCCATGAAGTATTACCATTAAATGGTTTAGCATGCGTGTTTGTGGATATTAGTTGGTTATGTATACCATATAATTCCAAATCTAAAAGATAAATATGTACAGAATCACATGGTCGAATCTTAAGTTTTAATAATTGAAACTGAGGTATTTCATGAAGTCTGGTACGGAAGATACATTAATCCATTTCGATCTAGATGATCTTTATCAAAGCTTTGATAAAGATCGTCATCTAGATCAAAACTCGTCGCTTCTATCCCCCTTTCCCTGCCATGAGGAGCACCCACCAATACTGCAATTTTAAAGTGGATTAATAAAGATTGGAATTTTTAAGGAGCTGGAACTGCAACTTTCTTTCTACAATGTATCTGCCAAGCCAGACAACTGATGATGCAAAAACATTGCATGTGGAAAATAAAAACTGAAATTCCCAATAAGCCATGACCAGGTTGGCATTAGCGAAGAATGGAGAAAACTTAGCACTGTTTGCCACAGCTGCTCCCTAGAAAACTCAGCACATTCATTAGTAAGTAAAAATTAGCACTTCAATTTGTGCTGCTACAGTTATATGAAAAAGTTTGGGCACCCCTATTAATCTTAAGCTTAATGTTTTATAAAAATTGGTTTTTTTGCAACAGCTATTTCAGTTTCATATATCTGATAACTGTTGGACACAGTAATGTTTCTGTCTTGAAATTAGGTTTATTGTACTAACAGAAAATGTGCAATCTGCATTTAAACAAAATTTGACAGGTGCATAAGTGTGGGCACCCTTATCATTTTCTTGTTTTAAATACTCCTACCTACTTTTTACTGACTTACTAAAGCACTTTTTTTGGTTTTCTAACCTCATTGAGCTTTGAACTTCATAGACAGGATTATGCAATCATGAGAAAAGATACTTAAAGTGGCCACTTGCAAGTTGTTCTCCTGTTTGAATCTCCTCTGAAGAGTGGCATCATGGGCTCCTCAAAACAACTGTCTAATGATCTGAAAACAAAGATTATTCAACATAGTTGTTCAGGGGAAGGATATAAAAAGGTGTCTCAGAGATTTAACCTGTCAATTTCCACTGTGAGGAACATAGTAAGGAAATGGAAACCACAGGTACAGTTCTTGTTAAGGCCAGAAGTGGCAGGCCAAGAAAAACATCAGAAAGGCAGAGAAGAAGAATGGTGAGATCAGTCAAGGACAATCCTCAGACCACCTCCAGAGAGCTGCAGCATCAACTTGCTGCAGATGGTGTCACTGTGCATCGGTCAACTATACAACGCACTTTGCACAAGGAGAAGCTGTATGGGAGAGCGATGCGAAAGAAGCCGTTTCTGCAAGCACGCCACAAACAGAGTCGGCTGAGGTATGCAAAAGCACATTTGGAGAAGCCAATTTCTTTTTTGAAGAAGGTCCTGTGGACTGATGAAACCAAGATTAAGTTGTTTGGTCATACAAAAAGGCGTTATGCATAGCGGCCAAAAAACACAGCATTCCAAGAAAAACACTTGCTACCCACAGTAAAATTTGGTGGAGGTTCCATCATGCTTTGGGGCTGTGTGGCCAATGCCGGCATCGGGAATCTTGTTAAAGTTGAGGGACGCATGGATTCCTCTCAGTATCAGCAGATTCTTGACAATAATGTTCATGAATCAGTGACAAAGTTGAAGTTATGCAGGGGATAGATCTTTCAGCAAGACAATGATCCAAAACACCGCTCCAAATCTACTCAGGCATTCATGCAGAGGAACAATTACACTGTTCTGGAATGGCCATCCCAGTCTCCGGACCTGAATATCATTGAACATCTGTGGGATCATTTGAAGAGGGCTGTCCATCTTCGGTGACCATCAAACTTAACTCAACTGGAATTGTTTTGTAAAGAGGAATGGTCAAAAATACCTTCATCCAGGATCCAGGAACTCATTAAAAGCTACAGGAAGCGACTAGAGGCTGTTATTTTTGCAAAAGGAGGATCTACTAAATATTAATGTCACTTTTCTGGTGGGGTGCCCATACTTATGCACCTGTCAAATTTTGTTTGAATGCAGATTGCACATTTTCTGTTAGTACAATAAACCTAATTTCAAGGCAGAAACATTACTGTGTCCAACAGTTATTAGATACAGTTAGGTCCATATATATTTGGACAGAGACAACATTTTTCTAATTTTGCTTATAGACATTACAATTAATTTTAAAGAAAACAATTCAGATGCAGTTGAAGTTCAGACTTTCAGCTTTCATTTGAGGGTATCCACATTTAAATTGGATGAAGGGTTTAGGAGTTTCAGCTCCTTAACATGAGCAACCCTGTTTTTAAAGGGACCAAAAGTAATTGGACAGATTTGAATAATTTTAAATAAAATGTTTATTTTCAGTACTTGTTTGAAAACCCTTTGTTGGCAATGACTGCCTGAAGTCTTGAGCTCATGGACATCACCAGACGCTGTGTTTCCTCCTTTTTGATGCTCTGCCAGGCCTTCACTGTGGTGGTTTTCAGTTGCTGTTTGTTTTGGGCCTTTCTGTCTGAAGTTTAATCTTTTACAAGTGAAATGCATGCTCAAATGGGTTGAGATCAGATGACTGACTTGGCCATTCAAGAATATTCCACTTCTTTGCTTTAATAAACTCCTGGGTTGCTTTGGCTTTATGTTTTGGGTCATTGTCCATCTGTAGTATGAAACGACGACCAATCAGTTTTGCTGCATTTGGCTGGATCTGAGCACACAGTATGTCTCTGAATACCTCAGAATTCATTCGGCTGCTTCTGTCCTGTGTCACATCATCAATAAACACTAGTGACCCAGTGCCACTGGCAGCCATTCATGCCCAAGCCATCACACTGCCTCCGCTGTGTTTTACAGATGATGTGGTATGCTTTGGATCATGAGCTGTACTACGCCTTCACCATACTTTTTCCTTTCCATCATTCTGGTACAGGTTGATCTTGGTTTCACCTGTCCAAAAAATGTTATTCCAGAACTGTGCTGGCTTTTTTAGATTTTTTTTAGCAAAGTCCAGTCTAGCCTTTTTATTCTTGATGCTTATGAGTGGCTGCACCGTGCAGTGAACCCTCTGTATTTACTTTCATGCCGTCTTCTCTTTATGGTAGATTTGGATATTGATACGCCGACCTCCTGGAGAGTGTTGGTCACTTGGTTGGCTGTTGTGAAGGGGTTTCTCTTCACCATGGAGATTATTCTGCGATCATACACCACTGTTGTCTTCCGCAGGCGCCCAGGTCTTTTTGCATTGATGAGTTCACCAGTGCTTTCTTTCTTTCTCAGGATGTACCAAACTGTAGATTTTGCCACTCCTAATATTGCAGCAATTTATCGGATGGTTTTTTTCTGTTTTCGCAGCTTAAGGATGGCTTGTTTCACCTGCATGGAGTGCTCCTTTGACCGCATGTTTACTTCACAGCAAAACCTTCCAAATGCAAGCACCACACCTCAAATCAACTCCAGGCCTTTTATCTGCTTAATTGAGAATGACATAACGAAGGGATTGCCCACACCTGCCCATGAAATAGCCTTGGAGTCAATTGTCCAATTACTTTTGGTCCCTTTAAAAACAGGGTGGCACATGTGAAGGAGCTGAAACTCCTAAACCCTTCATCCAATTTAAATGTGGATACCCTCAAATGAAAGCTGAAAGTCTGAACTTCAACTGCATCTGAATTGTTTTGTTTAAAATTCATTGTGGTAATGTCTATAGCCAAAATTAGAAAAATGTTGTCTCTGTCCAAATATATATGGACCTAACTGTATATGAAACTGAAATAGCTGTTGCAAAAAAACAATTTTTATAAAACATTAAGCTTAAGATTAATAGGGGTGCCCAAACTTTTTCATATAACTGTATGTTCCAGACTCCAGTTCGGTTCTCTATGGCAGTATGACTTAACTTCTGTGCCCGGAATCTTTGGCTTGGAACTTTCACGGTTCCACCCCTCAGTGTGTCTGGGATGCGGTTACTGACAGCTCAGCCATCCAATCTGGTACAGGGGCGTGCTGAAGTTGTCAGTACTTTACATCTGCCCAATATGTTTTTCTTTTTTTGCCAGTATGGAGCCTGTTCACACGCTCTGTGGCCAGATGCTGGCAGTGGCTGTCACGTCAGTAGCCTCTGATGTACAGTTGATCTCTCTTGGACCTGTAATGGCCCTCCCTGATGAATTTTCAGGAGAGAAAGACCAATTTAGACTCTTCAGCGAGAGCTGTAGGTTATTTTTTACCCTGCATCCCCGGTAGTCAAGGGATGAGTTCCAGCGGGTGGGAATAATTTCGTATGTCCATACTGAGAGAGTGTTCTCAGACCTGGGCATTTTCCTTGTCCCCATAAGCCTCAGAACGGTTTTCTGTTGATGCTTTTTTGACAGTTTGGTTCTGATTTATGACGATCCCGACAGGATCCTGGTCACTGAAGCTAAGATCACAAACCTCACACGGTGGGGGTCTCACAGCTGAGGACTACTGTATTGAGATCCAGCAGTGGTCCACTAAAGTTCTGTGGAACGATACAGCTCTCAGGTGGCAGTTCCACAAGGGCCTTTCCAAAACTCATAAGGATTCTCTTCTCATTCGTGATGCCCCTTGTTCTCTGTCGGAGGCCATGACCAAGGCCATACCAATGGACCACAGATTCTGTGACATATGTGGTGAACAGTAGGCTGCCCGTTATACTTCCCAGGAGCAGGTCCATTTACCAGAGGTGGAACCATTGGAGGTTAGAGTTGCCAGTCTTTGTGTTGTGGAGAAAAGACGTAGACAAGATCTTGCACTCTAAGAAACACAAGCTCCAAAACGGAAAACATTTCCTGCAGCATCGATTCCCCTCTAGTATCATCGTGGGGGTGCTAAATTTAGCTCAGAACACTCTCAAAGAACTATACAACACAGAAGAACCAATAAGAGAGTACAATATCCTGAATAAAATCCAAATAATTTATTTCATAAATACAATTAGATCATAACATAAACCAACAAAGGCAATCACATATAGACAAGGTAGAAAAAATGACTTCACAGGTATAACACCCAGGACCAGCATATGTAAGTGGATGGGAGGACATAACAAAAAACTAAACCCGTTGCATCGGGCTGCATCGCTCATGTCTCAGGAGTGGAGATTAATGAGTAAGGACACTAGCAAAACTTCTCAAAAAACTTTGACCTTTTTCAAAAGGTCTTATACCTAATTGCTAGACTTATGATATGTTAAATGGCTTGGCCGCTTTTGGACTAGTAGCACCTTATATTTGGGTTTAACCTTATGCACTTGCCACTTTAAAGGCTAGTATTTATTTACCACATTTAAATAATCTTTTTAGCGGCTGTGACATTAAATGTGATAGTGATACCTACTAATTACGGGTTTAGTTTTTTGTTATGTCCTCCACATCCACTTACATATGCTGGTCCTGGGTGTTATACCTGTGAAGTCATTTTTTCTACCTTGTCTATATGTGATTGCCTTTGTTGGTTTATGTTATGATCAAATTGTATTTATGAAATAAATGATTTGGATTTTATTCAGGATATTGTACTCTCTTATTGGTTCTTCTGTGTGGTAAAGATCTTGCACTCTGTCTGTACTGTGGTATCTCAGGACATTTTGTCAAGAATTGCCCAACTTGTCCTCAGGCTAGCAAACCGTTGGGAGAACATCAGAGTCTGGGTCATGGTTCTACCCCTCATTGTGTCTGCGATGCAGTTACTGACAGCTCAGCCACCCAATCTGGTACAGGGCTGTGCTGAAGCTGTCAGAACTTTGATTGACAGCTCAGTCATCCAGTCTGGTGCAATGGCATGCTGAGCTGTTGGTGTGTTGATTGACAGCTCAGCTGTCCAACCTGAGACTAGGAAGTGCTGTCTGACTCCAGGTGTTCATTGTCCTCGGTGACCAGACTACTTAACTGGGCTGTTTTTCCCAGACCTCTACCAGTCGTATATTCAGCTACTGTGTGGTTTGTCCTCTCTGTGCCTTGCGTTCTATTTGTTGATCTTTCGTTGACTGACCTTGTATCTTGTTCTGACCATCCGCCTGTTTAACCCCTTTTGCTCTGATCCACTATCTCCTGGTTTTCGGACCTCGAAACTATACCTGACTACACCTTTGTCTCTTTCTTCTGTTTATGACGTACCCTCCTGTCTTCTGACCTCGGACTCATGGACTATCACCTCTCACATCTTGTCAGTGAGAGGTGACTCAGCGTCACAGGAATATTTTAAGCTTCTGACGCTAACTAGGTCCTGCATGGCATTGCATGAGCAGCATCATGACGTCACAGGGCCTGGCAAGAGCCAGAGGTTAAAGGATGACAGGCACGGAAATGAAGGCCAGCTGCGGAGGAAACAGCGTGAATCGAATTGCTTATCTTTATTACTTAATTATTAATTTTCTGGAGTTTACCTTAACATATTCCTCCTAAAGCAATCAAGTTATCTTGCAACATTACCTGTGCCATAATTCCTGATATTAACAATTTAAAGAACTTCTCAGAAACATGGCATACATAGTGCTCAGATATTGTACCAAGTGCTATGATATGTGACCTAACTCCTGAGCATAAATATTACAATACGAGCTCACTTGTAGGAGACGAGTGCAGCTAAATTGCAACTACAAGGTAAAAAACAGACACGATGCAGTTACGAGTTTCCATGACAACCTAATATCCATTTAGAAAAAAAAATACTTCTACCACTGCCTCCTGTGATATGTGCTCTGCCACAGGTTAGCAAATATCAAGGAAGGACCTAGATTATAATATGGCACCCTTTACAAGATGCTCATGTATATTATGGCTGCATATCTATGGAAATTGAGATTTATTCATTTCTATATGACTTAAAGGGGATTTTCATCAGGTTTTTGACACCTAATCAGAGAGCAGCAGGATGTAAAGACAGAGACCCTGATTATCGCAATGTGTCACATCCTGGGCTACTTGCTTTTGGAGATTATTTACTAGAGGACTAGTAAACCTCCTGCTATGTTCTCCTTCATATTCATAATCTTGGTATATAACCCCACTCCCACCACAGATTGGCAGCTTTCTGCCTATGCACAGGGAACACAGTGGTATGAGCGGGGTTGTACAGAGCTCAGAATTTAGAGAACTGGTAGAGCTGCAGCAGATAAAACTGTGATTTTATAAAAAATACAGCAAGCAGCCCAGCAAGTGATAAATCATCTGAATATGGGTCTCTGCCTCTACCTCATGCTGCTCACAGAAGGGGTAGGAAATAGCTGGTGAAAGACTCACATTAAATTTCATGTCTTCATATGTATTTATCAGTTTATCTTCTAAAGATGTCTCCATCGCTAAATCATTCTCGTGGTTGTTAGCACTTGCATACACCCGATGGCAAGAATATTGCAGATAAGACGGGAGGGAATTCAGAGCGGTCAGTGAATAAGAAACATCAGGAGAAAAGGGTTATGCTATGACATCTTATAGCTAATTAGTGTAGAAGTAATAAATATTATTTCAATGTAATATTTATGCGAACATGGTCGATCTCCTGAATCCATGATTTGATAAATACATGAACTCCCAAAGTCAAATTGGAATAATATACAGTTAGGGCCAGAAATATTTGGACAGTGACACAAGTTTTGTTATTTTAGCTGTTTACAAAAACATGTTCAGAAATAAAATTATATATGTAATATGGGCTGAAAGTGCACACTCCCAGCTGCAATATGATAGTTTCCACATCCAAATCGGAGAAAGGATTTAGGAATCATAGCTCTGTAATGCATAGCGTCCTCTTTTTCAAGGGACCAAAAGTAATTGGACAATGGACTCTAAGGGCTGCAATTAACTCTGAAGGCGTCTCCCTCGTTAACCTGTAATCAATGAAGTAGTTAAAAGGTCAGGGGTGGATTCCAGGTGTGTGGTTTTGCATTTGGAAGCTGTTGCTGCTAGCAGACAACATGCGGTCAAAGGAACTCTCAATTGAGGTGAAGCAGAACATCCTGAGGCTGAAAAAAAAGAAAAAATCCATCAGAGAGATAGCAGACATGCTTGGAGTAGCAAAATCAACAGTTGGGTACATTCTGAGAAAAAAGGAATTGACTGGTGAGCTTGGGAACTCAAAAAGGCCTGGGCGTCCACGGATGACAACAGTGGTGGATGATCGCCGCATACTTAATTTGGTGAAGAAGAACCCGTTCACAACATCAACTGAAGTCCAGAACACTCTCAGTGAAGTAGGTTGTATCTGTCTCTAAGTCAACAGTAAAGAGAAAACTCCATGACAGTAAATACAAAGGGTTCACATCTAGATGCAAACCATTCAACAATACCAAAAATAGACAGGCCAGAGTTAAATTTGCAGAAAAACTCAAGAAGCCAGCTCAGTTCTGGAAAAGTATTCTATGGACAGATGAGACAAAGATCAACCTGTACCAGAATGATGGGAAGAAAAAAGTTTGGAAAAGAAAGGGAACGGCACATGATCCAAGGCACACCACATCCTCTGTAAAACATGGTGGAGGCAACGTGATGGCATGGGCATGCATGGCTTTCAATGGCACTGGGTCACTTGTGTTTATTGATGACATAAGAGCAGACAAGAGTAGCCGGATGAATTCTGAAGTGTACCGGGATATACTTTCAGCCCAGATTCAGCCAAATGCTGCAAAGTTGATTGGACGGCGCTTCATAGTACAGATGGACAATGACCCCAAGCATACAGCCAAAGCTACCCAGGAGTTCATGAGTGCCAAAAAGTGGAACATTCTGCAATGGCCAAGTCAATCTCCAGATCTAAACCCAATTGAGCATGCATTTCACTTGCTCAAATCCAGACTTAAGACGGAAAGACTCACAAACAAGCAAGACCTGAAGGCTGCGGCTGTAAAGGCCTGGCAAAGCATTAAGAAGGAGGAAACCCAGCGTTTGGTGATGTCCATGGGTTCCAGACTTAAGGCAGTGATTGCCTCCAAAGGATTTGCAACAAAATATTGAAAATAAAAATATTTTGTTTGGGTTATGTTTATTTGTCCAATTACTTTTGACCTCCTAAAATGTGGAGTGTTTGTAAAGAAATGTGTACAATTCCTACATTTTCTATCAGATATTTTTGTTCAACCCTTCAAATTAAACGTTACAATCTGCACTTGAATTCTGTTGTAGAGGTTTCATTTCAAATCCAATGTGGTGGCATGCAGAGCCCAACTCGCAAAAATTGTGTCACTGTCCAAATATTTCTGGCCCTAACTGTATATTTGCTCTTGAATACCAATGCAAGCGCTCATACTCATTTGCGTTAAAATCGGGCAAGTGCAATCCGTTAAAAAATTGGATTACACTCTGACCAATGTTATTCAATGATTCCCTGCTCATCTGCAATTCTTTCTCAGCTCAGTGGCCGCGTATATCGGACAAGACTCGTCAATGCAAGTCAATGGGTGCGAGAAAAAAAAAGGTCTCAAGTATCAAATAGTGACGTCAGTGAGGTGACCGAGGGTTCTTCAGCTATGCACTCCGGTGATTTTTTTTCTCACGTCAGCTCTACACACTACAGGAGCGTAATCACGCTTCTGTGTCAGTGTGTCCTAGCTGGCTTGTTGACCGTTCGCATCATTCTCAGTCCAGAGCCTCTCATCTAGCCAAATCAGTTCTCATGCTTCGCACTGATGAGGGCCAACAGCCCGAAACACCGTGTCTGCGAATTGAGATACTGATTTGGCTTTTATCCTAAGTCATATCACAAGACTTGTTAAAGGATTGATTGTGACTTGTAGGATCGCTACTTCCAACAGGTGGCGCTATAGAGTCCAAGTCCTCTTTTTCTCTGAAGAGGCAATTTGCATATACAATTTCCCAGAGGAGAATTGCACGGTGAATAAGCCTCCTTACCTTGACAAGCCAGAGCTGGTATGTCACTCCCTACAAGGAGAAACCTTACCCCTTAGGGTACCGTCACACAGTGCCATTTTGATCGCTACGACGGTACGATTCGTGACGTTCCAGCGATATCCATACAATATCGCTGTGTCTGACACGCAGCAGCGATCAGGGATCCTGCTGAGAATCGTACGTCGTAGCAGATCGTTTGGAACATTCTTTCGTCGCTGGATCTCCCGCTGTCATCGCTAGATCGGTGTGTGTGACACCAATCTAGCGATGCGTTCGCTTGTAACCAGGGTAAACATCGGGTTACTAAGCGCAGGGCCGCGCTTAGTAACCCGATGTTTACCCTGGTTACCAGCGTAAATGTAAAAAAAAAAAAACAGTACATACTTACATTCCGGTGTCCGTCAGGTCCCTTGCCGTCTGCTTCCCGCACTCACTGACTGCCGGCCGTAAAGTGAAAGCACAGCACAGCGGTGACGTCACCGCTGTGCTGTGCTTTCACTTTACGGCCGGCAGTCAGTGAGTGCGGGAAGCAGACGGCAAGGGACAGACACCGGAATGTAAGTATGTACTGTTTGTTTTTACGCTGGTAACCAGGGTAAACATCGGGTTACTAAGCGCGGTCCTGCGCTTAGTAACCCGATGTTTACCCTGGTTACCCGGGGACCTCGGCATCGTTGGTCACTGGAGAGCTGTCTGTGTGACAGCTCCCCAGCGACCACACTACGACTTACCAACGATCACGGCCAGGTCGTATCGCTGGTCGTGATCGTTGGTAAATCGTATAGTGTGACGGTACCCTTAGACCTCTGAACATATGGGATTAATTATAACGGGTAGAGAGAAACTAATTCTAACTGAAGAAGTGAGAGGCAGCTGACATTTCAAAGTCCATTGAAGTAGAGACCTCCTGCAGTGACCAAGTAATTACAAGAAGAGATTTTTCCCTGGGATTCGTTTATTGATTGGCAGATAAGTACACTTCCAGGGCATGAGCTTCCCCTGATAAAAGTATTAGGTTCCAAACTTTTTGGAACCAGTGGTAAGTGATGAATATTGAGGTTTGCATCAATCTAATTTTCACTCACATCACCATAAGGCATTCTAACCCCTCCAATTTAATATTGGTACAATGGATGTTCTATCCATGTCATGTTTCATCTTTATAGAAAGGTAAAATCGCCAAAGGAAACATGAAGACATGCATCACCTGGCCCTTTGTAACCATGATAGTCAAAAAGCCATAACCCCAACAGGCTAATTAATACATGAAACCTTGGTCAACGTTATCTGAACACACATATCTCCTAGGGTGCCCAAACTCATCTTTAATTTTAGGAATTTAGAGATCATTTCATCTTCAACTTGCTTAACTGTTCACAATAACAGTAATTTTGACTAGGGGTGCCCAAACTTTTACACGCCACTAACTATATATAATATATATATATTCCGTGGGCTTTGATCGAAGGTGTATATACCATACGCTCACTGTGAGCTCCCCAAATAACCGGCCTAGTAGTGGAAGCAGCCGTGGCCCCGACCATCACTGGTCAGTCAATTGTGTAATTGTCCTGACGATTATAGGCAGAGGAGTTGTGTCCCCTGACAAACCAGTTGGGCAGCACGGTGGCTCAGTGGTTAGCACTGCAGTGCTGGGGTCCTAGGTTCAAATCCCACCAAGGACAACATCTGCAAGGAGTTTTTGTATGTTCTCCCTGTGTTTACGTTGGTTTCCTCCGGGTTCTACAGTTTCCTCCCACACTCTAAAGACTGATAGGGAATTTCAATTGTGAGCCCCATTGGGAACAGTGATGATAATCTATGTAAAGCACTGTGGAAATTAGTGGCGCTATATAAGCAAAGCAAAATAACTGGTGATTGGGGTGGTGCCCTGAGGGCTGTTCTCCTTGACAAACTGGTGGCTGTGGACCTGCGCAACCCTCCTCCCCCCCCCGGCTGTTCTCTTTGACACAGCTGATCTGGAATAAAATAATTGCTAGGTCCCCGTGCATACGTTCAGTATTTGGTGAGCTTTTTTACCTCAGTAGTTGTAAGACAAAACCAAAAGTGGGTGAAAAATACAGAAATGGTGACGTGTTTCTATTATACTTTTCCTCTGATTGTAAGCCAAAGCCAGGAGTGGAACAAATACTGAGGCAAAATACTGACCAAATACTGGAGGTTAAAATGTTGACCAAATACTGAGGTAAAATACTGATTAGTGATGAGCGAGTGTACTCGTTGCTCAGGTTTTCCCAAGCACGCTCGGGTGATCTCCGAGTATTTATGACTGCTCGGAGATTAAGTTTTCGTTGCTGCAGATGAGTGATTTACAGCTACTAGCCAGCCTAAGTACATGTGGGGGTTGCCTGGTTGCTAGGGAACCCCCACATGTAATCAGGCTGGCTAATAGCTGTAAATCATTCAGCTGCCGCGATGAAAACTAAATCTCCGAACACTAATAAATACTCGGAGACCACCCGAGCAACGAGTATCCTCGCTCATCACTAATACTGATCAAATAATGTGTGCACGTGGCCTTAGTCTTTGCTTCAGCCATTCCAGGTATACTCCAAACAACAATTTTGGCGTTATTGAATACCAATGTGCCTAAATCATAAGCAGATTTTTCGCTGCCTAAACCACACCCTAAGCTATGGCAGATATTAAAAATGATCAGGGCAGTGAAGTAAAATTTGGCACAAGTTAATATTGGATTTGTCTGTGCCCAAAGAACACAAAGAAAATAGCTCAAATTACACTAGAAAAGTGGTGGAAACGGGATGATTAATGAACTCACACAACTACGGTAATTTATAGGAATCTACATGAGTGGGTTTTATATGTTTTATTTAAGTAATAAACTCCAGCGAGCCAGTAACGCAGGACACATAACTGGTTTCTGGCAAGTGCTTCTCTTGTGACAGCTAACCTGCAGATAATGTTTAAAAGAAAAGTTCAAAGTCCTATTTCAGGTGACACACGGTGAAGGCATTTTGTCTCGTCATGTTATGCAGCGCTGCATTTCATTATTGTAACCTCTAGTTCTTGTCCTGAACATGGGAAACTAAATACGTTCTTGTGTTAACGATGACTTGAAATAACTTGCTTGCACGAACATGACTGCAATTTTTTTTTTAACAAAAATGTGAAAGATCAATCAATAGTATAAAATGACGCTCAGCCAAATTAAAGAATAATAACAAAAGTTATACAATTGTAACAAGTTCTGCACCAACAGGTACCACTGACGGTAAAAGTAAGCAAAGAAAGATTCCTACTGAATGACTGTGGACGGAGAACTTAAAGGGGTATTCTCAAATTATTAAACTGCTTTAATTAGAAAGCATGAAAATAAGCAAGTTTCCAAATGACTTGCTTTTTCATTCTGCTGTCATTCTCCTGCAATGAGGGCTTTTATCTTACATAGTGCACAGCTGGGTCCATGGAACTTGGCCACTAGTGTCTGTCCAGACAGTGAGCAAGAGTATTCAGTAGCTACATTCCAGGAGATGTTAACTCCTAACATGCCAGCCACCTCTCCACAGCTCATAGATTTATATACAGCAGTTAGCTGCTGGCCTCCTTCCCTCTCAGCTCCTGACAAGATGCTTTTATATATTTTGCAAAATCACCAGGCATCAGCCTCTCTCACAGCAGTATTCCTAATCACAGCTCTCTCTGTCCGAGTTGTATGGTTGTATCAAATGCCCTGTTAACTCTATATGTATTTACAGCAGAACTTGTGTTGCACTTTATAGTTCTATTAAGGGTTTGCTCACACTAGCATATAAAACGGACGACTGCAAAACAATTAAAAAAACAGATTGCACTCGAACCAATGTCACTCAATGAGGCAGTGAATATCTGTGTATTTTCTCAGCTGGATTCTGCATGAGAAAATAATCGAAGCGTGCTGCGATTTCACTCTAAAATTGGACAGTGCGAGGACAAAAATGTCATGCAATACAGATCATGAGCATGTCATCTGATTTTTATGGATCTATTACTACTTTGTAGCATAGGAAACTGTAAATGGTCTGGTAAAAGATTAATAGCTGCTGAGTAAGAAAAAAAAAAATTGCATACAGATGACAAGTGAGAAAAAAATTGTCCCAGTCTTCTGGAAGAGAATGAAATAATTATTTATACGCAAGTGTGAGCGAATCCTAAGGCCATGTTCACACTATCAGTGTTTGATCAGTATTTTACATCAGTATTTGTAAACCAAAACCAGGAGTGGGTGATAAATGGAGAAGTGGTGACGGGTTTCTATTATACTTTTCATCTGATTGTTCCTTATCTGATTTTGGCTTACAAATACTGATGTAAAATACTGACCGAATACTGTGCAAATTGCCTCTTCTGAGAAAAAGAGGACTTAAACTCTATAGCGCCACCTGTTGGAAGTAGCGAATACTGAACATTTACACGAGGCCTAGTACATCAGTTCTGCTGCTACCCAGAACTGTCCCTCAAAGAAGAGAGCTCATCCTGCTAGATACCATTAAGTAGAGATTGCCGAGCTCTATGTGGCTCAAGAGACAACTTGAGAATAGCCCTTTAAAAACCATAAGAAGGCGACATAGAAAGTATATACTGTATGCTTTTACTTGCTCACCTGCTTACTTAGGCAAAGTAAATGTAATATGTCAGCAGGTTTTTGTTATGTAATCTGAGAGTACCATTATGTAGGGGCTGTGACCCTGATTCCAGTGATGTGTCACTTACTAGGCTGTATGTTGCTAATTAAATAAAATCAGTGTTTTATCAGCTGGAGATTATCACTACAGGACTAAGGGTCTCCTGTCTCCTAGTCAACTCCTCTGTATAACCCCACTCCCACCATCGATTGGCAGCTTTCCATGTACACAGAAAGCTGCCAATCAGTGGTGTGGGCAGGGTTATACAGGGCTCAGCATTCAGAGAACTGTTACAAGAAAAAAACTGATTGTATCAAAATGACAACAAGCAGCCCAGTAAGTGATACATCACTGGAATCAGGGTTTTAGCCTCTACATTATGCTGCTCTCAGATTGCATGGCAAAATCCTGGTGACAGATTTCCTTTAATTCATTATAAATTTGCCTTACTTGGACCTGCCCTTATATATTAAAGAATAGTATTTACAAACATTCATCATGTGAAGCTGTTTCCAGAATGATGTGTTAAATTATTTTGAATTGTGAAACATAGATAAGCTAGGAAGCCAAAAAGTGACCTGACATTGTAGTTTCTGCAACAGAACAGGGCAGGTTTTGGCTGACTCAATGAGATACCCTTGCTGCAGCTTTGAGAACACTGGAATTCCTATAAGGCGTTGTTTGGTTAAAATCAATTGTTAGCTATTTTCAAGAAACTAAAATGGTTGCACATCCAATTGGAAGAGTGTTTAAAGTTGTTGTTCAACATTTTCATAACTGATCTAGATAAGGGAACTGAAGGTAAACTAATCAAATTTGCAGAAGATGTAAAGGCCCCTTCACATTAAGCGACGCTGCAGCGATACCGACAACGATCCGGATCGCTGCAGCGTCGCTGTTTGGTCGCTGGAGAGCTGTCACACAGACCGCTCTCCAGCGACCAACGATGCCGGTAACCAGGGTAAACATCGGGTAACTAAGCGCAGGGCCGCGCTTAGTAACCCGATGTTTACCCTGGTTACCATGCTAAAAGTAAAAAAAAACAAACACTAGATACTTACCTACAGCCGTCTGTCCTCCAGCGCTGCGCTCTGCTTCTCTGCACTCCTCCTGTACTGGCTGTGAGCCGGAAAGCAGAGCGGTGACGTCACCGCTCTGCTTTCCGGCTCACAGACAGTACAGGAGGAGTGCAGAGCACAGCGCTGGAGGACGGACGGCTGTAGGTAAGTATCTAGTGTTTTTTTTTTTTTTACTTTTAGCATGGTAACCAGGGTAAACATCGGGTTACTAAGCGCGGCCCTGCGCTTAGTTACCCGATGTTTACCCTGGTTACCAGTGAAGACATCGCTGGATCGGTGTCACACACGCCGATCCAGCGATGTCAGCAGGAGATCCAGCGACGAAATAAAGTTCTGGACTTTATTCAGCGACCAACGATCTCCCAGCAGGGGCCTGATCGTTGGTCGCTGTCACACATAACGATTTCATTAACGATATCGTTGCTACGTCACAAATAGCAACGATATCGTTAACAATATCGTTATGTGTGAAGGTACCTTAAGGCTAGGAGGGATAGCTAACACTAGAGAAGAAAGAGAGAGAGGATTCAGATGGATCTAGATAAGCTTTAACAATGGGCAGCAACTAATAGAATTATATTTTATAGGGAGAAATGCAAGATACCATATCTGGGCAAGAAAAATGAAAAATACATCTATAGAATGGGAGGAATAGAACTAATACTAATACTAATAGATCACAGACTGCACATGAGTCAACAGTGTGATGCAGCAGCAAAAAAAGGCAAACACAGTTCTAGGATGTATTAAGAGAAGCATACAGTCTAGATCACGTGAAGTAATTATCCTCCTCTACTCCTCCTTGGTCAGGCCTCATCTGGAATACTGTGTCCAGTTTTGTAACCACATTTTAAAAAAAGACATTGAAAAACTGGAGCAAGTTCTGAGAAATGGAGAAGATACAGATTAGATATTGGAAAAAACTTTTTAACAGAGAGGGTGATCAATGAGTGGAACAGGCTGCCACGAGAGGTGGTGACTTGAGTTCTCCTTCAATGCAAGTCTTCAAACTGATTCTGGACAGACATCTGTCTGAGATGGTTTAGTGAATCCTGTATTGAGCAGTGGGTTGGACACGATGACTCTGGAGGTCCCTTCCACCTCTAACATTCTATGATTCCATGATTCTAAGTGAACACTTCTTGATTGTTCATGGTCTGAGTGCTGGGACCTGTACTGATAGTCAGAACGGGGAACATTTGAATGGAGCAAATGCGCATATGCTTCACTTCCACTCCATCCATTCCCTTACCAGCTGCAGAGCGCTGCTCTTGTCCTTTAATATCAGTGCATTAGAGAATGAATGGACCAGTGGATGGGCATCTGGCCTGCTGCTAGATTTGTAACTGGGATAAAAGTGCCTTGTCGGAATAAAAATACCCATTCTACCAATTGAACAGATAGGTGATAACTTGGATGAATGGGTGGTAACATATTTTCACTGGACAACCTCTTAAAGAAGATGGTTGTCTGATTTGGCCAATTTATGTTACAAGGATCATTAAGAGGTCGGACAATGACCTATAGAGTAGCTGCATCCTTTCAGCTTTATTTTCTTCCACGAGAAAGCAAATTTGCTCATGGTGAGGGCTGGTTCACTCGACCATATTTTTGGTCAAAAAAACGAACCGCACTCGGACCAACATTATTCAATGGGGCAGTGCAGATGAGCAATTTTTTTCACTGAATGAATCTGCATGTGAAAAGATGGAAGTAAGCATTAGTTTCTTCCATAAATCAGTTGAGAGTCACGCATTCAAGTCTATAGGTGCTCTAAAAAAATAGGACGCCGTACGCAGCCACAGTATAGCATCTGATTTTTATTTATACATTGTAATTCTGTAACATTGGAAACTGTAAATGGTCTTGTAAATTATTAATATCTGCTGCTGTAAAAAACGGATTCTACACTGATGACAAGTGAGAAAAAAATCGTCCCAATTTTCTGGATGAAACTCTGACCAATTTTTCATACGCTTGTGTGAACCTACCCTTAAACGAAGCCTTGTAATGCCCATCTAACCAGCAGAGCCTCTTTTCTCTGGGACACAAATTTAGAAATGGAGCTTTATCCATCATTCCTATGATTTAATTTTACTCTGACAAGAGGGAAAAAATAAGCATTCCTCCTGCTGACACGTAACGAACTGGAACATTCTGTATAGAGTACGGAAGATAAGAATTACCTGACATCTGCAGCAAATTTTCAGATGTCCATTAATCCATTCTGTAACAATAGTGCACGTCTCATCTGTGAATGGGGCAGGACAAATAATATGTCATTATAGGCTTTTTCTATGCATTAACCTAAAACGTGTCCACAATGCTGTCTGACATAAAAGCAGAATTATGATTACAGCATTAAACATCCCAGTTCACCAAATGATCAGTCCTTGGTCTGTAGGCTCATGACTAATGGTCACTTTTATGAGCAGTCCTCGAGTGTTATTATACTAGGGAACAGTCGCTTTAGTGGATCATTAAAGACAAAATGACATGGAGATTCGCTTCGGGTTATGACCGACATTAAGGGACTTGAATTGTATTTTATATCTTTTCTACGTTAACATTTATCAGCTATTAGCAAAGGTGTTAGCCATTTAACATAGTAAATTATAGTGAAAAAAAATGATTATTTAAATATCGGGACTTGTGTTTGAATGAGATATTAATATGGAGGTAGCATGACATTAAAGATGTCTGAGATATCTACACTGACATTAGCAGATTTCTGCACTGTTGGAAGTTTATAAAGTTAGAAAAGATTTCGGAGGGACTTTGAAATATAGACATGGAATGGAGGTCCGAACTGAAAATTCCACCAGTCCAGTTAGACAATAAAGGGCACAAGAGCATTCATTCCGGTTACTACAGTGAGACCCATTAAGTTCCATTTCCATTCCTGTGTAAACAATTAAAGGGGATTCCTATAAGAATAAGTTATGCTCTATCTCAGCGGTGGCTCAGTGGTTATCACTGTTACTTTGCAGCGCTGATGTCTTGGGTTCAAATCCTACTAAGGACAACACCTGCAAGAGCTTGAATGTTCTTCTTGGGATTTCCTCCCACACTCCAAAGACATACTGATAGGAAATATAGATTGTGAGCCCTAATGCGAACAGTGCCAATAATGTATGTAAAGCGCTGTGGAATTAGTGGTGCTATATAAGTGAGTAAAATAAAAAAATATAAAAAAAAAAAAATCTCCAAAGGACAGGTAATCATATCTAGAAGTGAGGGAAATCGAACACTAAGACCCCCATGGATCACCAGAACAAAAAGCTGCCACTTCATTAATTTTTTTAAGTACAGCACTTGTGTATCTCTAGGGTTCTCAACAGTAGTACCCCCACCCATCTAGCCTTTATCACCTAGCCTGTGAATAGATGATAAATTGTTCTTACTGGAGTATCCCTTTAAAGAAGCAGTCCTCTTAATAAGATGTGTATCCTCTTAATATATTGCAATTATTATATTATATACAACACTGTGTACTTACAATTGCTCATTTTGCCTTTTTACCCAGCTAATTCTTCTCTTTTCCATTAGGTCTATGACATCATGTGATTAAAAACTGACTAGCTGAATCCTTCTAAGCCCTCTGTAGAAACAGGAGGTCTCTTTCCCTGCATGACTCATAAGTCACTGCAAAGTCCTTGACAGGTGGGGAGAGTGGAGCAGCTCGGTCAGGAGCTGAAGAGCAGGATGACTAATTGTCAAGGGTTTGTCAAATGTGACAGACAGTCATCCTGGATCCAGCTGTAGAAGGTCTTTGTGATTAGCTCAAGCACCTTCTTGATTTTTGCATCTCTCTTATGGAGCAATATCCTTCTCCCTCTAGGACCTAACAGTTACTTCCACCTTCTGCTGCTAATTACACACCTGTGCTGTAGGTCTAAATACACTCAGTTGCTGCAGCATGTTGCTAGTGTTAGTATTTCCAACTAGACAGAGACAAGTAAGAGCTAACAGTTGGTTAGTTCCTTCTCAGAGGACTCTTGGAGGATTGCTTGCATGACATCTCGGTTGTCTGCTCAAGCTAAGTGTTCCCCTTGCTCGTCTACCCTCTCTGTATTTAGTTGTAGTGGGGGATGACTAGTGCACACCCCATCCCCTCCCTAACCAGTGCCTATCGCTAGGGTCATGCAGGGATTAGGTTCCTGCTCGCTGATAGGTGCAGAACCTATATAGGGACGGTTAGGGCAGACAGGGTGATTTTTGATCTGCCTAGGGGGTCTCCATTCTCCTCTTCCCTAGTGTTTGGGCTCACCCAGCATGACACTAATCCAGGGAAAAGAAACTTGTTCCCACATAAAGCTTAGAAGGATTCAGCTATGATATGAATAAGAATATGATATGAATATGAAACAAAAACTTATTTCTTACAGATTATTTTATTGTGAAATTTTTTTTTAAATACACACTTCCACATGCGAAAAGCCATAAAAATAAAAAACAAACAAAAAGCAATAGCAATGTTTTTTGTGTTTCCTGTTCTGAAAAAAAATTTGAATAATAAATAATCAGCACATTCTGTGTATCCCCAAAATGACACCAAACTACAGCTCCTCCCTCATAGAGCTCCATTGAGAGCAAAAAAAAAAATAGCAATACCTCTCAGAAACTAGTAATACAAAAAAAATATTCTCACAAATGTCGTAAACAGAAATGTTCACGGCTCCTACTGGAAATTTTAAAAAAATGTACCATTAAATGGGATTTCCCATCTATTTTGAAAAGTCTGTGGTCATTTTATATGACTGTAGACTGTGAATTGTAACAGTGTGCATTGCATAGATTGTCATGATGTCACCTGTATTTGCAGACTTTGGTGGGTGGTAATAGGTCGGCATCTATGTCATTTGCATACTAGATACATGTGATACATGTCATGTGCCGACTAGACTCCCTACGCTTCTCTCAGTGTACATAGCGCACAGTGTCACAATTCAGTAGTCTAGCAATACAAAGAGTGACTGCACACTTTTCTTTTTAGCTTGGGAAACCCCTTTAAGTTAAAAAAAAAAAAGTTCTAACTCAAAAATACTTTTTCCCCTAGAAATCTTTTATTATTATCATTACTATATACTATATAATTTTGCATTCACTGGTCTGTAATGATCCATACAATTAAGTAAATTGTAAAACCGCTGTGCGTCCACTGCAAGAAAAAAAAATTGCTGTTTTTCATTCATCCTGTTTCTCAGAGTGATAAAAAAAAAGTCATATGTACTGTACATTAAAATTAAACAAAAATGAAACCAATAAAAAAGCGGTTTCACAGCTCCATTGACACAAGATTAAACTGTTGTGGCTGTTTAAATGTAGCAATACAAAACCTATTTGCTTTTATGAAAAGGAGAAAAACATAGAATAAAGCTACATAAATTTGGTAGTAAATAGTGATGAGCAAGTATACTCGTTGCTCGGGTTTTCCAGAGCACGCTCGGGTGATCTCCGAGTATTTGTGACTGCTCGGAGATTTCGTTTTCCTTGCCACAACTACATGATTTGTGGCTACTGGACAGCTTGATTACATGTGGGGATGCCCTAGCAACCAGGCATCCTCATGTACTCATGGCTTGTAGCTGTAAATCATCCAGCTGTGTCAACAAAAACTAAATGTCTGGAAAACCCGAGCAACGAGTATACTCGCTCATCACTAGTAGAAAACCTACGAGAGAAAAAGTAAGCAAAACCCTGCTGTAACTAAGCAAATAAAAAGCAAAAAGTGCATTGAAATAACAGAGTTTTAAGTAATACTTTTTTAAATAAAAAAAAATAGCATAAAAGCCATCCCACCACGACAAGGTAACTCTGATCGGGATGGTCCTACACTGCCTAATATTAAAAAGTTACCATGTGTCAATTTTCACCTCAGTGAGAATAAGGGCAGACAAAAGGACTGGGCCCAACCTGTGGAACACCAGCCTGGGGAAGCCTTAAATGCAATTTCCAGCCCAGGAGAGGGAGGCCACACCCCGCATTGCACAGAATGCAATAATACAAAGAAAAAAAAAACACAAAAATTTAGCTTGTCTTGAGTTTGTACACATGCAGAACTTAAATGCATGTTCACATTGGCCACAAAACATATAAAACCTACAAGAGCAAAATAGAGCAAAAACCCTGCTGTAACTAAGTAAATAAAAATCAAAAAGTGCATTAAAATTTGGTATAGCAGTATTCCTATGAAATAGAAAAGAGCAAATCTTTTGACAATTGAATTTTTCGGCAAACCCTTTCTAATTCTATTTTAAGAGCAGCCTGATTTGACTGGAGATTGTGAAGTATTCAATTGAAAGTACTGCAAAGACTCCAAATGTCCTGAAAAGACATATGACAATTCAAGGTCTCCTAAGACTGTATCCAGCCCCCTTTCAAGCTCTTTGACCCCCAACACATCCTTAGTAATATCAAAGTGACCTTAACAAATATGGTTTTGGGCATATGGATAGTGGCCCGTTCGCCAGATATTAATCTTCTCACTATCTGTACAGTTTCTTCACTATCTTCACTTTATCTCATTATCTCTATGGCTAAGCTGTGAACTGTGACGTTCTTTCACTAACGAGATTTGCCACAAAATGGTTGCCGCTTTCCTTCCTCAGCTTTTATAGTGGCCCTGTTGGGTCCCTACTCATGTTATATTCCATGTTATGTGATAGCTGCAAGGCAGTATGGAGGAGCCCGCGCAGCTTCACCCAAAGTCTGATTAAGCTTTTGTATTGTGTCAAACAGCAATTTTAGCAAAATGCGAAATGGAAATTGCAAATTGTTAAAATTCAACAAGTCCAGTGAACTCCTAAAAATTCCACAAAAATTCTATTTGCATCAAATCGATTATCTTACTTTCCAACTAATGACCCAGAATAAAGTCATCATGGTATTTACATCACATATTCTGTCAAAAACAAGTCTTTTTTCAACTACATTGCTGAAAAAATATAACATTTTGACATCTGTAAAGTAATTTGGCTGGGCAAATAGATTTTTTTTTCATCTAATCTTATTTGCTTTGCATTTCATTTTGGTTGGAACACTTACAACCTCAATTGCAAAAAGTTGGAAGGCTGTGTAAAATCTAAAGAGAACAAAGATACGATGATTTTGGAAATTTCTTATAGCCATATTTTACTTATAATAGAATATAGAACAGCTAAGTCAAATGACTGTATATTAGAAGCATGTTAGAGAGGCAGAGTCTTTCAGAAGCAAAGATGGTCTGAAGTTCACCAATCTGTGAACAACTGCATCTAAAGCTTGCTGAACAATTTCAGAAAAATGTTCTTCAAAATAAAATAAAAAAATGCAAAGACTTTGAATATCCCACTAGCTCCAGTACATAATGTCATCAAATGATTCAGACATTCAGGAAAAATTCATGTGCACGAGGGACATTGCCGACGGGCAATATTGGATGCTCGCAATCTACAAGCCCTCAGGTGGCACTGCATTAAAAACATGCAGGATTTGGTCAATTTAAAGCTCTATTATTAAAAAAGGAGAAGCTATGTATCAACACAAGCCAGAAACACTGTTTTCTTTGAGCCAAAACTCATTAAAGATTGACTGAGGCAAAATGGAAAACTGTTCGGTGGTCAGATGAATCAAAATGTGAAATTCTTCATGGAAATCAGGGACGTCATGTCCTGTGGACTCAAGAGGTCAGGGACCATCCAGCTTGTTATCAGCGGACAGTTCTGTCTCTCTGATGGTATTAGGTTGCATTAGTGCCTATGGCATGGGCAGTGTGTACATGAAAGACAGTATCGATGCTAAGCATTATATGGAGGTTTTAGAACAACGTATGCTCCATCCAGGCAACGTCTATTTGGGTCTATTTTGGGGACTGTCTTGCATATTTCAGCAAGAAAATGATAAACCACATACTGCATCCATCACAACAGTAACTCATCACAGAAGAAGAGTTTGGGTGATGAACTGGCCGCTTGCAGTCCAGACCTTTCACCAATAGAAAAATTTGGCGCATTATCATACAAAAAATCAGAGCTCTGTGGGGACTATATAATCAGTTCCAGGACTCCTTGTTCTTAGACTTAAGATAGTTCTTAAAGAGGACCTTTCTCAAACTTTTCATGTTGAGCTGGACACACAATATAATAGTGGCCGCAGAGTGAAATAAAACTTTTTTTTACAAAATTTGTGGAGATATTAGCAATCAAGGTATTAGCACATAATGAGCTAACGTTTGCCAAGTCCAAGTGAGTGTTATCAGATAGCAACTCATACAGGCAGAAGTGCACACCCACTAGTGAACCCACCCATTTGGACTTAACTAAAGTTAAACCATTAGGTGCGAAATAGTGATGAGCGAATATACTCGTTACTCGAGATTTCCTGAGCACGCTCGGGGGTCCTCCGAGTATTTTTTAGTGCTCGGAGATTTAGTTTTCTTTGCCGCAGCTGAATGATTTACATCTGTTAGCCAGCATAAGTACATGTGGGGGTTGCCTGGTTGCTAGAGAATCCCCACATGTAATCAAGCTGGCTAACAGATGTAAATCATTCAGCTGTGGCGAAGAAAACTAAATCTCCGAGCACTAAAAAATACTCGGAGGACACCCGAGCGTGCTCGGGAAATCTTGAGTAACGAGTATATTCGCTCATCACTAGTGCCAAACGCTTTGATTGCTAATATCTCCGCAGCAGAAATTTTCCTGTATTTCTCAGCATTGAGGATACTATTAATTCGGACCAAATCCCCAAACCTTCAAGTAATCTCAACCATGCTTCAAAGCTGCCTGCAGACCCTCATTATTGTACCACTCTAGAGCACATTGGTGAATAAACTGCCTTCAATCCAGAGCACCTGGTGTCATATTTCTGCACCCCATTTCCTACTTTTTCATGCATAATTGGTCTTGTTTCTATGTCAAAGGTATAGCTTTGTGGATTTATGTCTTCCATGAACACCACTTTTTTCTAGACTTCGCCGAACAGTAGATGGATATAGCTCAGTGCCACTTGTTACTGCCAGTTCTGAATTGATGGCACTGCTGGACATCTTCCAATTTCGATGGAAGTAAGCATGATGGGTCTTTCATCTGCTGCACTAAGTTTCCATGGTCAACCACTGTGTCTATGGTCCTCAATGTTGTCCATTTCTTGGTGTTTCTTCTAAAGAAATATTGAAATCCCAGTCTGCTTTGAAATCTTTGCCTGGGAGAGATATTGCTGATGCAATATAACTACCTTGTGTCTTCCACAATCTCACCTTCAACGCAGTTTGGCTGTGCCTCATCCAGTTTTAAGCCTACTATTCAACTGTTTCAGTTAATGACTGTTTCATCCTACATATGCAAATGATGATCACTGTCACCTTTTGGTATAATGCAAGTCTACGTACAAGAAATTATGCTGTTTTGAAGGCAAAGGGCGGTCACACCAAATATTTCACTTTTCTCATGCACATTAACTTTGCATTTTGTAATTAAAAAAACGAACATTAGAACTTGTAATTTTAAAGCATTCCTGCTTTTTAGCATTTTTTCTAGACCTGCATAAAACTTTAGCATAATACTGTATCCCTACACCAGAAGTCTCAAACAAGGTGCGAGTCTTAATAACATTTATTCAGATAATGTGAAAACTAGGAAATACATCACCGAGGCTCTAAGGCAGGAGTATGAGACGAGATGTAATAGTGTTCAAATGGTTAATGACAGTATATCAGCTGCAAGAGAATATGTTAGTTTCCTATACTTACCACTGAGTCAAAATGGAGAACTGAGCCAGACCACAAAATAGTATGTTTAATCAGGGGTATGCCGCAGCATGACTGGGATTATCAAAGGCTAAATAAGAAGCAAACTGGATGTTCAAACTACAAACCAAGGCCGCAGTCATTGCAGGACCATAGGTATCTATGGTTACGACCACTATCAACTAGCTAACTGTTACTATATCAGTGGTCGTAGCCATGGATACCTAAGGTCCTGCAAAGCCTGCACATGAGGAAAGAGAGATAGCGAATCAGAAAAACTATACTACATTTCTTATTGGAGGTATATGCTAATATTATTATTATTACACCTACTACATATTGGAATAGGATATTGGAGACGGGAATGCCTGTTTAAAGAGAATCTATCAAGAGGTTTTTCTTACTACATATGGAAGTAGTATGATATAGCGCAAAGTCCCAGATCCGGTTGTGTGTCACTTACTCGGCTTTATTTACTGCAGATCTAGCAGTTCTCTGAACGCTGAGTTCTGTATAACCCCACCCACACCGCTGATTGGCAGCTTTCTAAAAATTCCAAGTGCGGTGAAATTGCAAAAAAAGTGCAATTCCACAATTGTTTTTTTTTAACCATGTTCAATAAATGCTAAAACTGACCTGCTATTATGATTCTCCAGGTCATTACTAGTTCATAGACACCAAACATGTCTAGGTTCTTTTTTGAGTGGTGAAAAAAAATATCTAAAGTTTGTTTTTAAAAAATGGTGCCATTTTCTGAGACGTGTAGCATCTCCATTTTTCGGGATCTGGGGCCGGGGGAGGGTGTATTTTTTGCATGCCAAGCTGGTGATTTTATTTACACTACTTTAGGGTAGATGCAATATTTTTTGCCTTTTATTGCATTTTATTGCAATGTTGCGGAGATTAAAAAAAAACGTAATTCAGGCATTTTAAGTTTTTTTCTTGTTACGCCGTTTACCGATCGGATTAATTATTTTTATATTTTGATAGATTGGGCATTTCTGAACCCAACGATACCAAATATTGGTATTTTTTTATTGTTTTATTTTGAAGGGGGTGACTTGAACTTTTATATATTTTTATTTTTTTAAAACTTTCTTTTTACACTTTTCACTTGCTTCAGTAGTCTCCTTAGGAAACTTGAAGCTGCGATCATCCAATCGCTTGTGCTACACATAGCAGGGCTTTAGTCCTGCTATGTTTAGCAGAATTGTTCATCTGCTATGTACCCTGGCCAAGAGGCGGCGTTCATAGCAGATCGGCAATGACATCCACAGGGGTCTCCTGCAGACCCCAGGTTGTCATGTCAACCTATCGGCGCCCCGTAATCATGTGACAGGTGCAGAGCTAGTGACGCGTTTCTGCTTAACATGTTAACAGCCACGGGTGGATTGCGGTTCACCAGCAGCTGGTAGGGGCACATGTCAGCTGATGAAATCAGCTGTCATGTGCTGGAAACGATGCGGTCTCAGCGCTGGAGCTGCATCAAAGGGGGAGGCACGACATATGACATATATAAACATCATATGTCATAAATTAATTAAAGTTCGATGAGTTAATGGTTTATTTGTATCAATTAACAAAATGGAAAGTACCGTATATACTTGTGTATAAGATGACCCGAGTATAAACCGAGGCACCTAATTTTGCCTCGAAAAACTGGGAAAACTCATTGACTCGAGTATAAACCGAGTATGCACTGTCCCCTAATCCCTATTCTGGTATGTATTTTTATTATTATTATTATTTATTGTTATAGCGCCATTTATTCCATGGCGCTTTACATGTAAGGAGGGGTATACATAATAAAAACAAGTACGATAATCTTAAACAATACAAGTCATAACTGGTACAGGAGGAGAGAGGACCCTACCCACGAAGGCTCACAATCTACAAGGGATGGGTGAGAATACAGTATGTGAGGATAGAGCTGATCGTGCAGCGGTTTGGTCGATCGGTGGTTACTGCAGGTTATAGGCTTGTCAGAAGAAGTGGGTCTTCAGGCTCTTTTTGAAGGTTTCGATGGTAGGCGAGAGTCTGATGTGTTGTGGTAGAGGGTTCCAGAGTAGGGGTGATACGCGAGAGAAATCTTGTATACGATTGGGGGAAGAGGAGATAAGAGGGGAGTAGAGAAGGAGATCTTGTGAGGATCCGAGGTTGCGTGTAGGTAAGTATCGGGAGACGAGGTCACAGATGTATGGAGGAGACAGGTTGTGGATGGCTTTGTACGTCATGGTTAGGGTTTTGTACTGGACAATGGGAAGCCAGTGAAGGGATTGACAGAGGGGAGAAGCTGGGGAATAGCGGGGCGACAGGTGGATTAGTCGGGCAGCAGAGTTTAGAATAGATTGGAGGGGTGCGAGAGTGTTAGAGGGGAGGCCACAGAGCAGGAGGCTGCAGTAGTCAAGGCGAGAGATGATGAGGGCATGGACTAGGGTTTTTGCAGATTCTTGGTTGAGGAATGAACGGATTTGTGAAATATTTTTGAGTTTAAGTCGGCAGGAAGTGGAAAGGGCTTGGATATGTGGTTTGAAGGAGAGATCAGCGTCAAGGATTACCCCGAGGCAGCAAGCTTGTGGGACTGGGGAGAGTGGGCAGCCATTTACTGTAATGGATAGGTTCGTTGTGGGGGTCATGTGAGATGGGGGAAAGATGATAAATTCTGTTTTGTACATGTTAAGCTTGAGAAATCTTGCGGAGAAGAAGGATGAAATATTGGACAGACATTGAGGGATTCTGGTTAGTAGGGAGGTGATATCTGGTCCAGAGATGTGTGTCATCAGCATAGAGATGATACTGAAAGCCATGAGATTCTATGAGCTTGTATGCATGGTTCCTCATCCCCATCCTTGTATGCATGTTTCCCCATCCCCATCCTTGTCTGCATGGTTCCTCATCCCCATCCTTGTATGCATTGCTCCTCATCCCCATCCTTGTATGCATGGCTCCTCATCCCCATCCTTGTATGCATGGCTCCTTATTCCCATCCTTGTCTGCATGGCTCAGTGATTGGACATGGAAACTTAGTGCAGCAGATGAAAAACACATCATGCTTACCTATGTAATTGGAAGATGTCCAGCAGTGCCATCAGCTTAAAACTGGTAGTAACCACAAGACCCAGCTACACCCCTCTACTGTTCAGAGAAGTATAGTCATAAGTGGTCTTCATGGAAGATTTGAGGTTTAAAAAAAACCATTTTTTAGACATGAAAATAAGGCTAAGTAACTCACCTAAGCCCAAAAAAATAGCAACTGGGGTGCAGAAAAATGTCAGCAGGGCTCTGGACTGATGAACCAAAGTGTGAAATATTTAGCTGTAACATAAGGCAGTTTGGTCATCGAAGATTATGGGGGAGGTTCCTTTCAAGTTGGAAATTTGGTCGGAATTAATGGTAGCCTCAATTTTGAGAAATACAGGCAGATAAGTATCCATCCTGCAATACCATCAGGGAGGTGTCTGATTGGCTACAAATTTATTTTGCAGCCGAACAACCACCTCAAACATACAGCCAATGTCATTAAGGCTAGGGTCACATTGCGTTAGTGCAATCCGTTTAGCGCTAGCGCTAGCGGATTGCGCTAACGCAATGTTTTCTATGGGGCTGCGGTCGGGGTCGCGGTAACGTCCCCGCTCTCGCAGATCCCCGATCTGCAAGAGCGGGGAACGGACCGCGGGCGCGCCTCGGACGCTGCAAGCAGCGTTCGCGGCGCGCCAGGAATCACCGGCGCGTCGCTAGCGCGTGCCGAACATGGCACGCGCTAGTGAAGCACGTTCCCATTAGCGTGAATGGGCGCGTTAACGGCCGCGTTGCACGGCGTTAATTTCGCCGTGCAACGCTGTCCGTTTAACGCGGTCCCATAACGCAATGGGAACCCAGCCTAAGAACTATCTTCAGTGTAAAGAACAAGGAGTCTTGGAAGTGATGATATGACCCTGCCCACAGAGTCCTGTTCTCAGCTTCATCAAGTCTGTCTGGGATTATCTGAAGAGACAGAAGGATTTTCACAAATGACATCCACAGAAAATCTGGTTAATTCTCCAAGATATTTGGAACAACCTATCTGTCAAGTTCCTCCAAAAACTGTGTGTATTCGTACGGAGAAGAATTGATGCTAAAACTCCTTTTTGAAAACAAAGGGCAGTCACATCAAACAATGATTTCCTTTTGATTTATCTTTGATCAATTCACTTTGCATTGTGTTAATTGATAAAAATTTGCACTACAAATTTTTAAATGTTTCTTACTTTGCAGCATTTTTTGCCACCTGTCTAAAGCTTTTGCACACTAGCGTGTACATTTTTTATGATTTTTGTATTACTCCATAGATCACTATGACAAAAACAGAGGTTAGCACCTCACCATGACGTATTTTTTTAATAGGTCGTAAAAGGGTTAATGCACATGTCCACATTTAGACACATTATTGGACGCATTGGATATATTAGTTGACAATATATTTGATAATAATTAGCACAATAGTGAATGGAGCTCCAAAGTTTAATATGGGCTGTAAATCAGGATCAATGCAAAATAAGTAACATATCTGCATTTACAATGTTACTCAACTATAATTCTTTATATAAACTCTAAAATAGTCTTCAGTTGACATACCCTTAGTTATAATTTTTCTTAAAGGGATATTTACTTAAAGACGTTTTTCACTTATCCATACTATTGGGAACTATTTGGGGTTCCCAAGCTTCCAGTCCTCTTTACTTCACATCTACAGCAATGAAGAACTTGAATGGAACGACGGACAATCTTGAGTCCTAGACCTCCTTTTAGTGACTATGGGGCTGACGGAGATAGCTAAGACCAGTAAGTTTTGCCCATTCGGTGCTCAGGACTTGTGATGAGCGAGCGTCCTCAGATAAGGTGTTATCTGAGCATGATCGAGTGCTAACCGAGTGACTTCGGCATGCTCAAATAATAGGTTCACGTCCCATTGGCTGAATGTCTCGTGGCTGTTAGACAGCTGCAACACATGCGGGGATTACCTGTTTGTTAAGCAATCCCTGCGTGTGTTGCAGCTGTCTAACAGCCTCGAATCACGCAGCAGCAGAGACTTGAACATATTTTTCAAGCACGCTGAGTCACTTGGTTAGCACCCGAGCATGCTCTCTTATCCGAGCACGTTTGCTCATCACTACTCAAGACCCTTGTTCTAGTGATCGATGGGGGTCAAACATTTATCCCCTATCCTGTGGACAGATGATGAATGACTACTGTGGTTAAACCCTTTTAACATTTTTTCCCACCATAAGCGTTGGTGACATATTGATTAGAATTGCCAGCGATGCCTCATCTGGTGGAGTCTGATAGCTGGGACCCATGCCAAATCTACAATGCCAAGTACAAAAGGGCTGTGGCGCCAATCATGGGACGGGACACCATTGGAAAGCTGGGAACTGGGGTCCTATAAAGAACCAGCATGTGGGAATAGTACTGCTTACTAACTTGTCTATACAAAACCAAAGATCCATTGGTATTAAACCCATAAATGAAGATTTCACAAACTATAATAAACCTTTTTTTTAATGTAAGAATCAGCTCTCTAGTGTAATGTTTATATTGGAATGACTGTTTTATATAATATAAGACCAGTAGTAGCATGCACATGTTCATGGTACCAGGATTACTGTTACAAGTCCGCATTCAGCTCATTGACTGGCATGGAGGTTTTAGGGAATCACAATGCTTAGAGGAAGCAATTTAGATATTAATCCCTTGAACTACCATTTTTTTAACTTTTACTCTTTTTTTTACTACTATAAACTTTTTTTTATTAACATAGCTTAGGGAGTCTATCGTTTTTTTGTTTCTTTTGATGAGTTAAAGCTTTGAATTTTACCAATTAATTAATCATATAAGTGATAAAAATAACTCCTTTGTGGAGTGAAATGGGTTAATGCATTTCCACCATTGCTGATTAAGTTTTGCTTTTACATGGCTCAATGTGTGATAAAAATGACACTGACTTTATTCTGTACTGTTATTCGGCACTACGATGGTAATTAATGTTTTACTACTTTTAAGAAATAAAATAAAACTTTAAATAACTGAAAAGTGTGGGTTATGTAGCCATATTCTACTATTCTTAAGATTTTTATTTTTCATCTATGGAGCCATGTACCGTAATTTCTTTTTTTTTGGTAAGCAGTACGGTAATTTTTATTGGTATAATACTGGGGTACAAATGACTTTTTCATCACTCCTTTTTTTAATGCTGGTACAATACTGTGCAATCCTTCTGTATTGAGAGCAGCAGTACAAAGATAGCAGATTACTGGGCTGCTTCAGTCTGCCATGACAGACGATGGCATCCTGCTATAATGATGGGGAAGGCAGAATAGGTCACAGAGGGCCCTCCCGCTCTATCTGACCACTTTTAGATGCTCAATGAACACTTAGATCACTACTGACCATTGCATCAAAGGGGCTAAACAAGCACCGTCTGCGCTAGCACTGACTGCAGCAATTACATGTGCGTGTCAGCTGTGTAACACAGCCAGCTCCGGATCCCCCTCTATACACCGTACATGTACATCATATGTCAGGAGGTGATTAAAGGGGCTGTCCAAGATTAGAAAAAAAAAGATAATCCGCTTTTTTCAAACAGAAATAGCGCCATGTCTGTCTATGAGGTGTGTCTGGTACTGAAGCTCAACCCTCTTCACTGGCACAAAAATTAGGTGTAATAAAACACTTCACCCACGGACAGAGGTGGTGCTGTTTGGGGGAAAAAAAACATTATTTCTAATCCCAGACCATATTTTTTAATATTACGTATAAAATCATGGCACTCTCTGACTTATTATCACCTACATCATACATCTACTAATAAATGTGTGAGAGTCGTTGTAGTTCTCAGGGCAGCTTTGGATGATGGTCTTGTCCTTCCTTGTGACACGAGTCGTCCATTATGGTAATGTGATCATCTGCACAGGTGATGATTCCAACCCCTGTGCAATACTAAGGAAATCCTGAAAACCTGCACTGTTGGCGGCCCTCGAGGCCTGGAGTTGGGGACCACTGCTGTAGACAGATCAGCACTGGCCGACTACAGATCAGACACTTTCTTGTCTTTATTGAAACTGTCCCATCTCACCTTTCCTTCTATACAAGGCCATGGAGAATTACAAGCCTCAAATACACAGAAAAAACAGGTAGATATAGTCATTGCCGCTATTAAAGAGTTAAATTGCTGACTACAATGCGGTGTGGTAAGGTGGGTGCTCCATATATATTATTTCTCCTGGTTAGATAGTGTTACGTGATGCATTTTTTTTAGCATTATACATTCTGATTGATGTATAATTCATTATCATTGTAATAGGGTCTAGCGTGCCCAGATGGGCTTATGCCGCCGGCAAAACAAAGTTGTAACCAGGCTTTTATTCATCTAGGTAAAAGTATAGCACTGTGAAGACACAAGCTACTTGGTGCTTAAAGCACATCTGTCACCAGATTTCACAATACGAACCGAATACAAATTACTAAAAAAGATCTCTCAGACCTGATGAGGCTGGTGTATTTACTTTTGAAAATCAATGTTAGGACGACTGTTGTAGCTTAACATTTAACTCAATCTTCACCCAACCATCTGTCACAAGGAGGTTTTTTTCAAACATCACAACTGTCATGGCGGCGTCACAGTCTGTGGATTCCACAGATTCATACACTCCATATGACTCGATGGATAGCTATGGTCTGCACAGGATGACTCCAGTGTCGACTTTTCTTGCTGCAGCTCCTAGGCAGGTTATGAAGAGTTAAGTCTTTGCTGGGCTAAGTTGGTTTAAGGGAACCTGTCACTTCAAACTGGCGGCATATGTAAATGTCTTTTTTCCGGTCCGATGGGCGGCGTTTTGTCTTAATTTCTCCACCCCATTCGTCCCTGTTGTCCGCAATATGTTAGAGAATTAGAGTACTTGTCCTCCATAGTTCACGTGTGCGTAATGCAATCTTTGCTCGCATGCGCAGTAATGCTTTTCGGCTTTGCCCACAGTTGGGCAAAGCATACTGCGCATGCGCCGGCATTCTATGTCCCAGAACACAGCGAAATACTTCCGGGACATAGTGCACGGGCGCATGCGCAGTAATGCTTTTCGGCTTTTGCCCGCAGTTGGGCAAAGCATACTGCGTGTGCGCAAGCGAAGATTGCATTGCGCACGCACGAACTAAGGAGCACAAGTACTGTAATTCATGAACATATTGCAGACAACAAGGACGGATGGGGTGGAGAAATGAAGACGAAATGCCGCCCATCGGACCAGAAAAAAGACATTTACATTTCCCGCCAATTTGAGGTGACAGGTTCCCTTTAATTGCCGTTGATCACATGCTGCAGGAGAACCAGTCATGTTTGCTCTTTCTCTATTTAAGCTGGTTCTCCATACAGGCAATGCCAGCAATAGCTTTTCGATCCTGGGTCGGAGAGGTGGACACTTCCAGGTTACTAGTGGTTATTTTCAAAGTTGTTGTGAGAGGCGTTTGCTTAACCTTTTCCTTTTTCCCTAGCTGACTGTATGTTGCATTATGGGTTTTAAACTTTAATTCCATAGTGTATTTACCTGAGAGTGTTTGTATGTCTGTGCTGATTAGGAGTATATTAAGGATCGAGGCCCAGGCATCCCCACCTTCAGGGGTAATCCTGGCGACTGGGATAGCTAAACACCTACCTACCCCCCTAGCCTGAGGGTGCGTATGGGAGCACACTTATTATCCTGTAGTCACACCGTGACACTATGTTGATCAATAGCTCCTCAGTGTCCTTCCTCCATACTGAGATCTAAGACTGCTCAGTACAAGCTGCAGCTGTCAGTCAGGCTCGGTGGGCGGAGACATTTTTGAGTAGTGGGATGAACAAATGACAGAAATTATCTTTTTTAAGTGTGTTTCATGTGTTCGATTAATTTCAGGATATTTCAGTTACTCTGCCACATGCAAACATGACTTTACATCTAATTTGCAGCTTTAGTGCTTTCTCACATTTCACTCATCCAATTTATACGCCAATGTGAGAAAACATCGCATTGCACTCTGACCAACGTTAGTAAATGAGTCAGTGCTCATCTGCGAGTTTTTTCTCAGATCGGATCAGACTGAGAAAAAAATTGCAACATGCTGCCATTGTCTGCAAGAATCAGATTGCACTCACCAAAGCAAGTCAATGGTTGTGAGAAAAAAAATCACACATCAAATGGACCATGCATGTGCCGTCCGATTTTTACGCAAACATCTCGTATCTACAGGGTGGGCCATGTATATGGATACACCTAAATAAAATGGGAATGGTTGGTGATATAAACTTCCTGTTTGTGGCACATTAGTATATGGGAGGGGTAAAAATTTTCAAGATGGGTGGTGACCATGGCGGCCATTTTGAAGTCAGCCATTTTGGATCCAACTTTATTTTTTCCAATGGGAAGAGGGTCATGTGACACATTAAACTTATTGAGAATTTCACAAGAAAAACAATGCCGTGCTTGGTTTTAACGTAACTTTGTTCTTTCATGAGTTATTTACAAATTTATCTTTGTTTACAGCCATTGACATGTCGCAGAGGTTAACACATGAGGAGCGGATAGAAATTGTGTTGATGTCTGGTGAATACAGTACCCGGGTCATTGCAGCAGATTTCAATGCAAGACACCCTGCACAAGAAAACCGTCACCATTCCCATGTCATTTAGGTGTAGCCTACAGCCTGCAGTGATCCTGAACTTACTGAACCGCCGCACAACCTGCCCTACCCTCTCCTAGTGTTTCATCACCCATCCCCTGCAGACTGTGAGCCCTAGCGGGCAGGGTCCTCCCTCCTTATGTACCCGTGTGTCTTGTTTTTTGCTCATGTTTAATGCATTTGTCTATATTTGCCCCGTATTCACATGTAAAGAGCCATAGAATAAATGGCGCTATAAAAATGTATAATAATAATAATCCATATAAATGGCCCACCCAAAAAAGTTTGCCTCATCACTGAACATAATGTTCTGTGTAAACTGAGGCTCCGGTTCCAATTTTTGTTTTGCCCATTCTGTAATTTCACCTGTCTACCATATTATTAGCTAAAATCGCTCAAAAGGGTGACAGATTCCCTTAAAACCTGTTTTCTGTGGATTTTTTCTGTTCTCTTACAGGTTTATAGGTTTATATACTTGTATAGACACTAGACATAAAAAAAAGAAACACGAAAAGGAAAATTATAAATAGCAAACAAATGTAAGTGTATACTGTAGCAGTTCTTCCAAGTTTAACACCTGATTTATGAGCTACATTAATGTATCAGGTAATTAACAATATAATACACTACTTTGTAAATACTTTGTAAAACATAAATTGACTAATGAATCTCTGAATACCTTCATAGCTGTGTAAGGCCAGTCTCACACGTCCAGATAATTCCGGTACCGGAAAAATCGGTACCGGAATTATCCGTGTCTGTGTGTCCGTGTGCTTACCGTGAACATCAGTGTGGCACACGTGCGGCAGCCGTGTGCCGCCCGTGTGCCAACTGGGTACCACACGGACCATGCAGGAGACAGCGCTACAAGTAAGCGCTGTCCCCTGCATCTGGTGCTGAAGCCACCATTCATATCTTCTCTCCAGCAGCGTTCGCTAGAGAGAAGATATGAAAAATCCTTTTTTTTTTCTTCGTGTTTAAAATAAAGATCCCTGTCCCCACCCCCCTCCTACCCCCTGTGCGCCCGCCCGCTGTTACCAAAATACTCACCCGGCTCCCTCGAAGCGTCCTCTCTGCGCCGCACCTTCTCCTGTATGAGCAGTCACGTGGTGCCGCCCATTACAGTCATGAATATGCGGCTCCACCCCTATGGGAGGTGGAGCCGCATATTCATGACTGTAATCGGCGGCACCACGTGACCGCTCATACAGGAGAAGCTGGCGCTGAGAGGAAGCTGCGAGGGAGCCGGGTGAGTATTTTAGTAACAGCGGGCGGGCGCACAGGGGGTGGGAGGGGGGTGGGGACAGGGATCTTTATTTTAAACACGAAAAAAAAAAAGAAAGGATTTTTCATATCTTCTTTCCAGCGAACGCTGCTGGAGAGAAGATATGAATGGCGGCTTCAGCACCACGTTGGGGGGACAGCACTTACTGTAGCGCTGTCTCCTGCACGGCACACGGACTGCGTCCGTGTGCGGTACGTGTTTTAAATGGACCCATTGACTTTAATGGGTCCGTGTAATCCGTGCGCTCCCACGAACACTGACATGTCTCCGTGTTTTGCACATGGACACACGGTCCGTGAAAACATGCTGACATGTGCAGAGACACATTGATTTCAATGTGTCTACGTGAGTCATTGTCTCCGGTATGTGAGGAAACTGTCACCTCACGTACCGGAGCCACTGACGTGTGAAACTGGCCTAAGGCTGGGTTCACACCACAAATTTAAAGGTTTTGTTCACTAATTATTGAAACGCTACCTTAATATTAGATCAGTGGGCGTCTAACACCTTTTATTCCATTTGTTTTCGGAAGGAAAATAATTTTGTAATTTTTTTTTTACGCCATTCATCTTGCAAAATAATAATGTGATATTTTAATAGTTGTTAAAGATGCGTTGATCCCGAATATTACTTTTTATTGCATTTTTTTTATATAAAATTAGAAAATGGCTGTTTTTAACTTTTAACTTTTGCCTTTTAAATATATATATTGTAGAGATTTGTACTCACTCGGCTGCGGTTGAGGTAGGCACGGGAAGCGGTATTATTGAAATGTCCCAGCAAGTTTATTAAAACTGCATAAACTGCTCTGGACAGGAAAACAAACAAACAGCCTTTTCCGGCACACAGTGAAAAAACAATGAGAAAAACAGTCCATATAGTACTGCGGGTCCACCGGCTCAGGTCAGTGTCTTTAGTAACACACTGGTAGTTCTCCACACTTCCAGCCACAGACACTGAATGAGATATTTGGCCTCCATGTGTTGAGGCTGTCGAACAGCTGCGAGACATGCAGCCGCGGGGACTCAAACATATTTTTTGAGCACGTCGAGGTCACTTAGCACACGAGCATGCTCAGATAACACCTTATCCAAGCATGCTCGCTCATCACTAGTAACCAACTTTCATTACCATCACATGGGACCCCCGGGGGTCTTTATTGGGCTTCCAGCTGCAATCATGTTTTTCTGAAGTCAGACGGGGTAACAGAGGGAACCGTTGCACCTTGATCAAAACATTTCGAAGTCACATGGTATCTAAAGGGTTAAATGGCTGGAATCAGCATTATCTACATACCCATTTTTGTGAGTGTCAGCTATATAGCACAGGTCGCTTCATACAGGAGTTAATCAGCAAATTATAAGATTTCTTATCGGACGGCATGATAATTTTTTACGGAGGGTCAATAAAATAGAGATTAAAATCAATGGCATTTTTTTACTAGTGTCCCAGTGACAGAAATTTCCAACACTACTGTTGGGTAAGTCACAGTAAAAAGATTGCAGGTGAGAATATACTTACGAAAGAAAAAAACTATTAAAGTTTCATTGACAGCTGCAATTTTATTTGCATGTCTATCATGTTCCAGTGGTCAATAGATTTCAATATTAGTTGATATTCAGAAGAGAATCATATACCGTACGTATAATAGTGGCCAGTCACATTCACTTTCTACCAATAGTGATTGTTTCTGAATTATCAAATACAATCACACCTGAATGCTCATGTGTTTTTCATGGGGAGGGGAAAATAATCACCTTCCAGGCTCCTCTGTCACAAAGGATTGACCATGTTGAAATCTAGTATGCCCAATCCTTCCTTCTTTTTTATATCTGGCATTGCAGACAGTCAGGACACTCCATACAAAGATAGTTCAGCTGAAATAGTTTGCTTCCTTCAACTTTGCTGTGATGTACTGTATTTGAGCACCTTACAGGGGTTGTCCAGGACTTAGATATTGATGATCTAACCCTAGGATAGGCTATCGATATCAAATCGGTGGGGGTCCAAATTAAATCATGTATGGAGAAGAACTGCAGGTTAGCTTCCTTTGGAAGTAATATGGCTTGCATGGCTGTAAAGCCCAATGACTGATTGCAGCGGTTACATGCTATAGAAATTATGTAACTTCTGCAGCCATGCTGGCGGGAAGCAGGAGCGGCGGTGCTGGAGCAGTGGGCAAGTCAGGTTTTGTTGTTTGCATACAGATGAAGCCTTAAGACCATAGAATTTCGAAAACAGAACACACCATTAAAGGAAGCGTGTGTAGATGATTGTACAATTGAAACTAATAGTATGGGTGTAAAGGTCATAGTGATGAATCAGATGGAGCACGACGGGCCTAATGTACACTCTGCAAGGCGACCCTTCTGGGTTGATGTGGAAAAATAAGCACCAAACAGACCAGAGTTAACTTTACTTAAGGCTTCTCAAGCACAGTCTTCTGACTTGTTCGTTCATCAGCACACTTCTGATATTTGTCCCTCGACTACTTTGGCGAAACACCACATTCAAAGGTTTCAGTTTCTCCTTGCTCTTCCCTCAGGGGCCTGTCTCTCGACACCAAAACACCACAGTAGTCCTCTACTCTTCTGGGCGGCTATTTGCTACGGCAGTACTTCCTTCTTTCCTTATGGATGGCGCATACCTGTGTGAAAAAGTGTTTGCCATCTTCCTGATTTCCTATTATTTTGCATGTTTGTCACACTTAGATATTTCAGATCACCAAACAAATGTAAATATTAGACAAAGATAACACAAGTAAAACAAAATGCAGTTTTTAAATGAAGATCTTTCTTCTTAAGACAAAAAGAAATCCAAACCTACAGGGCCATTTGTGAAAAAGTGATTGCCTCCCCCTCCTTAACCCCTTAATGACCGCCAATACGTCTTTTAACTGATCTGAGATATAAGAGAATAGCCTCCCCATACAGGTGACAATCCAGCAGCTGTCGGCTGACAACTTGCTGTATCAGCCACGATCAGTGTTTGCCTCATCCAAATCTGTTTAACCCCTTAGATGCTGCTGTCAATAGTGACTACATCATTATAAATGGTTAACAGAGTGTGGGGGCTTCCTCTTTATCCCAATTGGTGTCCTCAGATCATGATTTTGTGGTCCTGATGTTTGCCATGGCAATTCATGACCAAATAGCGGCCTTAAGGCCCCTTCACATTAAGCAACGCTGCAGCGATACCGACAACGATCCGGATCGCTGCAGCGTCGCTGTTTGGTCGCTGGAGAGCTGTCACACAGACCGCTCTCCAGCGACCAACGATGCAGGTAACCAGGGTAAACATCGGGTAACTAAGCGCAGGGCCGCGCTTAGTAACCCGATGTTTACCCTGGTTACCATCCTAAAAGTAAAAAAACCAAACAGTACATACTTACCTACTGCTGTCTGTCCCCGGCGCTCTGCTCTGCACTCCTCCTGTGAGCGTCGGTCAGCCGGAAAGCAGAGCGGTGACGTCACCGCTCTGCTTTCTGGCCGCTGTGCTGAGTGTACTTACCTAACGCTGTCTGTCCCCGGCGCTCTGCTTCTCTGCACTCCTCCTGTACTGGCTGTGAGCACACTCAGCACAGCGGCCAGAAAGCAGAGCGGTGACGTCACCGCTCTGCTTTCCGGCTGACCGACGCTCACAGGAGGAGTGCAGAGCAGAGCGCCGGGGACAGACAGCAGTAGGTAAGTATGTACTGTTTGTTTGTTTTACTTTTAGGATGGTAACCAGGGTAAACATCGGGTTACTAAGCGCGGCCATGCGCTTAGTTACCCGATGTTTACCCTGGTTACCAGTGAAGACATCGCTGGATCGGTGTCACACACGCCGATCCAGCGATGTCCACGGGAGATCCAGCGACGAAATAAAGTTCAGGACTTTGTTCAGCGACCAACGATGGCACAGCAGGGGCCTGATCGTTGGTCGCTGTCACACATAGCGATTTCCTTAACGATATCGTTGCAACGTCACCAAAAGCAACGATATCGTTAACAATATCGTTATGTGTGAAGGTACCTTTAGAGTCTGACGGCTCTAGTAATCTATTCAGAAGTTAGAGGCATTTAGGTGGTAAAAATACACATTTTCATTGCTGTCATGCCACTTTGCATTAATTCCTGAAAAGCACCTGAAGAGTTAATAAACTACCTGACAGCAGTTTTCAATATGTCAGGGGGTGCTGTTTTTAAAATGGTTTAACTTTGGGGGGTTTCCCAATATATAGGACCCCTAAAGTCACTTAAATCATGGATAGGTCCCTAAAAAAATATATTTTGTAAATTTCCTTGAAAAAATGAAAAATTACTGCTACATTATTAAATCTCCTAAAATGCAAACAAAATAAAATAACATTTTACAAATGGGGCTGATGTAAAGCAGACATGTGGGAAATGTTATTTATTAATGTTTTGCTGTGGTATGACCATCTGGATTAAAGGGATAATCATTCAAAGCTTGAAAATTGCTAATTTTTTAACATTTTTCTCAAATTTCTGATATTTTTTATAAATTAAAACAAAACATATCGACCTAAATTTACCATTATCATAAAGTATAATGTGTCACGAAAAAACAATCTCAAAATCACTGGGATTTGTTGAAGTGTTCCAGAGTTATTACGACATAAAGTGACACTGCTCAGATTTAAAAAATCTGGCTCTGTCACTAAGGGGTTAAAACATAAATTAACTGTGGTTTATCACATCTTTGGGAAGCGGAGTTAAAATTCCCTGGCCACATCCAGACCTGATTACTGCCACGCCTGTTCTCAATCAAGAAAAACAGGACCTGCCTGACAAAGTGAAGTAGACCAAAAGATCCTCAAAAGATAGACATCATGTCGCAATCCAAAGAAATTCTGGAACAAATGAGAAACAAAGTAATTGAGGTCTATCAGTCTGGAAAAGGTTATAAAGACATTTTTCATGCTTTGGGACTCCAGCAACCCACAGTGAGAGCCATCAAACCCACATGGTCAAAACATGGAACAGTGGTGAACCTTCCTAAGAGTGGCTGGCCAATGAAAAATACCCCAGAACTGCAATGACTCATCCAAATGGTCACAAAAGTCCCCACAACAACATCAAAAAAACTACAGGCTTCACTTCCTTAGTTAAGGTCAGTGTTCATGACTCCACCATAAAAAAGAGACTGGATAAAATGGCCTGCATGGCAGAGTTCCAAGACAAAAACCACTGCTGAGCAATAAGAACATAAAGGTTCATTTCAGTTTTGCCAGAAAGCATTTTGATGACCCCAAAGACTTTTGGGAGAATACTTTGGACTAACGAGATAAAAGTTGAGCTTTTTGGAAGGTGTATGTCCAATTACATCTGGTATAGAAGTAACAAAGCATTTCAGAAAAGGAACATCATACCAACAGTAGAATGTAGTGGTGGTAGTGTGATGGTCTGTGGCTATTTTGCTGCTTCAGGACCTGGAATACTTGCTGTGGTAAATGGAACCATTAATTCTGCTCTCTACCAAAAAAACCTGAAGGAGAATGTCCGACCATCTGTTTGTGACCTCAACCTGGAGAGCACTTGGGTTATGCAGCAGGACAATGATCCAAAATACATCAGCAAGTCCACCTCTGAATGGCTTAAGAAAAACAAAATTAAGACTTTGGAGTTGCCTAGTCAAAGTCCTGACTTTAATCTGATTGTGATGCTGTGGCATGACCTTAAAAAGGCGGTTCATGCTCGGAAACCCTCCAATATGGCTGAATTACCACTATTCTGCAAAGATGAGTGAGCTAAAATCTCTCCAGGACATTGCAAAAAGAGTAATTGCCAGTTATCACAAATGCTTGATTGCAGTTGTTGCTGCTAAGGGTGGTCCAACCACTTATAAGGTTTAGGGAGCAATCACATTTCCACACAGGGCTCTGTAGGTTTGGATTTCTTTTTTTCCTTAATAATAGAGACCTTCATTTAAAAATTGCATTTTGTTCTTACTTGTGTTATCTTTGTCTAATATTTAAATTTGATCTAAAACATTTACGTGTGACAAACATGCAGACAAATAGTAAATCAGGAAGGGGGTAAACACTTTTTCACACAACTGTAAGGCTATATTCACACTTTGCGGATTTTGCTGCGGATCCGCAGCGGATTTGACCGCTGCGGATCCGCAGCAGTTTCCCATGAGTTTACATTTCAATGTAAACCTATGGGAAACAAAAAACGCTGTGCACATGCTGCAGAAAAATCCGCGCGGAAACGCTGCGGATTACATTCCGCAGCATGTCACTTCTTTTCTGCGGATTTTCAGCTGCTCCAATAGAAAACTGCAGTTGAAAATCCGCAGAAGAAAACGCAGTAAAAACCGCGATAAATCCGCAGTAAAAACCGCGATGGGTTTTCACTGCGGATTTTGCAATTCCGCTGCGGAAAAATCCGCAGTGGAATCTGCAAAGTGTGCACATAGCCTCATTGTCTACTTGATACAGGCAAAGAGGTAAACTGTAAACTCTGACATAGCTGTAGGAGGCACATCGCATAGCTTCCTGTGCAAGAACCTCACCAACAAATCATATGCTTGGGTCTTGTGTAGAGCTCTATCTGCTGTTCGGACAACAAGTGGAGTTTTATAGGAGACCGCAATTTTCACATACTGTGTAATATTGTGGTTGGATGAACAAAGGTTTAATTCCACTAAAGAGTTACAAAAAAAGGTGAACAAAAATTAGAAAAATATTATATATATATAATAATGAATCTCCCCCACTCTTTTCTCCCATTAAATATAAAAATATATATATATACAAGTGCTTCTCACGATATTAGAATATCATCAAAAAGTTAATTTCATTTCAGTTCTTCAATACAAAAAGTGAAAAACTCATATATTATATAGAGTCATTACAAACAGATTGATCTATTTCAAGTGCGGTCCAGCTCACCCCAAACCATCTCGATTGGGTTCAGGTCTGGTGACTGTGGAGGCCAGGTCATCTGGCGTAGCACCCCATCACTCTCCTTCTTGGTCAAATAGCCCTTACACAGCCTGGAGGTGTGTTTGGGGTCATTGTCCTGTTGAAAAATAAATGATGGTCCAACTAAACGCAAACCGGATGGAATAGCATGCCGCTGCAAGATGCTGTGATAGCCATGCTGGTTCAGTATGTCTTCAATGTTGAATAAATCCCCAACAGTATCACCAGCAAAGCACCCCCACACCATCACACCTCCTCCTCCATGATTCACGGTCGGAACCAGGCATGTAGAGTCCATCCGTTCACTTTTTCTGCGTCGCACAAAGACATGGTGGTTGGAACCAAAGATCTTAAACTTGGACTCATCAGACCAAAGCACAGATTTCCACTGGTCTAATGTCCATTCCTTGTGTTCTTTAGCCCAAACAAGTCTCTTCTGCTTGTTGCCTGTCCTTAGCAGTGGTTTCCTAGCAGCTATTTTACCATGAAGGCCTGCTGCACAAAGACTCCTCTTAACAGTTGTTGTAGAGATGTGTCTGCTGCTTGAACTCTGTGTGGCATTGACCTGGTCTCTAATCTGAGTTGCTGTTAACCTGCGATTTCTGAGGCTGGTGACTCGGAAAACTTATCCTCAGAAGCAGAGGTGACTCTTGGTCTTCCTTTCTTGGGGCGGTCCTTATGTGAGCCAGTTTCTTTGTAGCGCTTGATGGTTTTTGCCAGTGCACTTGGGGACACTTTCAAAGTTTGCCCAATTTTTCAGACTGACTGACGTTCATTTCTTAAAGTAACGATGGCCACTCGTTTTTCTTTACTTAGCTGCTTTTTTTCTTGCCGTAATACAAATTCTAACAGTCTATTCAGTAGGACTATCAGCTGTGTAAAAGGGCACACCTGTGAATTGAAAACCATTCCCGGTGACAACCTCTTGAAGCTCATCAAGAGAATGCCAAGAGTGTGCAAAGCAGTCATCAAAGCAAAAGGAGGCTACTTTGAAGAACCTAGAATAGAAGACATAATTTCAGTTGTCATGAAAATATAGAAAAATCTTTAAATGAGAAGGTGTGTCCAAACTTTTGGTCTGTACTATGTGTAGTATCAGTACATCCATAAAAGTCTGGTCTATAACTGTATAAAAAAATGTTTTTATCAACAGTGTGACACTGCCCAAAAGAAAATGCAGTAAAACTGATCAAAAAGTTGAATGAACATCAAATTGACACAAATAAAACCATCAACTCATGATGCAAAACACAAGACCTTTCACAGCTCCTCTGACAGAAAAATAAAAAACGTTACAAATCTCCCGACACAGCAGCGCAAACCAACAATTTTTTATTACAAACGTCTGAATGTTTTTCACCACTTAAATAAAACAAATTTTATGCAAGTTTAGTATCGCTGTAATTCCACTGACCTAAAGAATCATGCTGTCAAATCATATTTATTATGCAATAAATATTCTAAAAACAAACACCATGGCAGGACATTTTTTCACCATTTCATCCCAACTGGATTTTTTTCTATATATATATATATATATATATATATATATATATATATATATATACAGTATATAGCGATATACATATATACCTTACATAGTCTCCTTTATTATATATATTGCTGTCCCTTATTGCACAGTGTCCTTTCTTGTTATATACAGCACCATCCCTCACATATCAGATTCTATAGAGCCCTGTTTTTATTACATACCATCCTCTCTTGTTAGATAGAACCTGTAATTATGTCTGATGGAGCATGGGAAAGCTTCTTTTCTGATGGAGGAGCTGATGGACTGGTCTTGTGGCCAGATGCTGCTCCATCAACATAATTTTATATCTAACAAAAGAGGGCTATGTAATAAAATAGGGCGCCATGAATAACAAAAATAACAAGAATACATAACAGCAGAGGAAGCTACATTGGGGGAAATAAGTATTTGATCCCTTGCTGATTTTGTAAGTTTGCCCACTGACAAAGACATGAACAGTCTATAATTTTAAGGGTAGGTTAATTTTAACATTGAGAGATAGAATATCAAAAATAAAATACAGAAAATCACATTGTATAAATTATATAAATTTACTCGCATTTCGCACTGAGAAATAAGGATTTGATCCCCTACCAATCATTAACAGTTCTGGCTCCTACAGACCAGTTAGATGCTCCTAATCAACTTGTTACCTGCATTAAAGACAACTGTCTTACATAGTCACCTTTATGAAGGACTCCTGTCCACAGACTCAACTAATCAGTCAGACTCTAACCTCTACAACATGGGCAAGCCCAAACAGCTTTATAAGGATGTTATGGACAAGATCATAGACCTGCACAAAGCTGGAATGGGCTACAAAACCATACGTAAGATTCTGGGTGAGAAGGAGACAACCGTTGGTGCAATAGTAAGAAAATGGAAGACTGTCCATCGACATGGATCTGGGGCACAATGCAAAATTTCACCTCGTGAGGTATCTTTGATCATGAGGAAGGTGAGAGATCAGCCTAAAACTACACGGGGGGATCTTGTTAATGATCTCAAGGCAGCTGGGTCCACAGTCACCAAGAAAACCATTGGTAACACATTACGCCATAAAGGTTTCAAATCCTGCCGTGCCCGCAAGGTCCCCCTATTCAAGAAGTCTCATGTGCAGGCCCGTCTGAAGTTTGCCAATGAACAACTGAATGATTCTGTAAGGCTACTTTCACACTGCCGTTTTTTTTTAATATGTCGCAATGCGTCGTTTAGGGGAAAAAACGCATCCTGCAAAGTTGTTTGCAGGATGCGTTTTTGCCCCATAGAGTTACATTACCGACGCATTGCGACGTATTGACACACGTCGCAACCGTCGCAAGACGGTTGCGCCGTGTTGTGGCGGACCACCGGGAGCAAAAAACGTTAAATGTAACGTTTTTTGCAGCCGACGGACCACTTTTTCCGCCCTCACCTCCCCGCACCTCACAATGGGGCAGCGGATGCACCGGAGAAATGCATCCGCTGCACCCGTTGTGCGGCACAACAAACGCTAGCGTCGGAATCTCGGCCCGACGCAATGCGACGGGCCGAATCCGACGCTAGTGTGAAAGTAGCCTTAGTGATTTACTGTGTCAGTGAGGGAGATTTACTGTGTGGGTTGGGGAGATTTACTGTGTGGGTGGAGGAGATTTACTCTGGTGAGATAGCTTTAGTGTTGCGGGGGAAGATTTACTGTAATGAGCCTGATGGAGATTTAGTGTAACTGGTGGATTTTTATTATTATTATTATTATACATTTTTATAGCGCCATTTATTCCATGGCGCTTTACATGTGAATACGGGGCAAATATAGACAAATACATTAAACATGAGCAGATAACAAGGCACACGAGTACATAAGGAGGGAGGACCCTGCCCGCGAGGGCTCACAGTCTGCAGGGGGTGGGTGAGGATACACTAGGAGAGGGAAGAGCTGGCTGTGCGGCTGTTCAGTAGGTTGAGGATCACTGCAGGCTGTAGGCTTGTCGGAAGAGATGAGTCTTCAGGTTCTTTTTGAAGGTTTCTATGGTAGGCGCAAGTCTGATGTGTTGGGGTAGAGAGTTCCAGAGTATGGGGGAAGCACGGGAGAAGTCTTGGATGCGGTTATGGGAAGAAGAGATGAGAGGGGAGTAGAGAAGGAGGTCTTGGGAGGATCGGAGGTTGCGTGTAGGTAGGTACCGAGAGACCATGTCACAGATGTATGGAGGAGACAGGTTGTGGATGGCTTTGTATGTCAGTGTGAGGGTTTTGAACTGGAGTCTCTGGGCGATAGGAAGCCAGTGAAGGGCTTGACACAGGGGAGAGGCTGGGGAATAGCGGGGGGACAGGTGGATTAGTCGGGCAGCAGAGTGTAGGATGGATTGGAGTGGTGCCAGAGTGCTAGAGGGGAGTCCAGAGAGTAGGAGGTTGCAGTAGTCGAGGCGGGAGATGATAAGGGCATGCACTAGCGTTTTTGCAGTGATGACTTCAGGACACAAGTTTGGTGAGCAAGGATGGGACAGGTGCAAACACAGTAATTTAGAGACCCTATATGTGGAGCAAGGGGTGAAATGAGGAGCATGTATGAGAAAATAGTATGAGAGGATGGGTGCAGACCCAGTATGGTGAGTGGGGAGGATGGGTGCGGACATAGTATGAGGAGCGAGGGTGATGTGATGGAGTGGACACTGTATGCTAAGTTGGGGGGGATATGGGAGGAGACAGAATCAAAAGTGAGAGGGTAAATGTTTGAGGAGGGAGAGGGAAACGAGTGAGAAAACTATTGAGGGGAATAGTGCAAGGAGACAGTATGGGGGGAGAAAAGTGTGAGTAGTCACAGAATATGTGGGGTGGCCAGGAAAGGATCTCTGTCTGACGTTGAAACTTGTGCACATGGAAAAAAAAATCCAGCTCCAGGAATAAAAAGTATCAAAAATGTATTTAAACATATTAAAATTGACGCGTTTCGAGCACGAGCGGGACATGTGTGCGAGACACGTTTATGTGTGGATTACATGGACACACAATCCGTGTAAACACACTGACATGTGCACAGAGCCATCCCCTTGAATGGGTCTAAGTGTGCAAGTGTCTCTGATACGTGTGAAAACTGTCACCACACGTACTGGAGACAGGGACGAATGAAAGAGGCCTTACAGTAGCATAAAGTTTGGTGAATGTCTATTGTTTTATTATACTGTATATTATACTCCCTGTTTATGGCAGTGTTCAGAGCATATTCTGATACTGAAGATCTGTTTTAGAATGATTACAAGGCCATGGTATATTGATATCAGCAGAATGAAACGCATTATGGTAAATCATTTCCATTGAATTTAGTAGAAAGGAAGCAATTCAATGAGACGAGCAGGTTCTACATAGTACATTGATACCAGCATTAATTGAAACATTTGCATATTGTAAGGATTATAATATAATGTATAAATGAGCCACATATTGAATGTTCGCACACACACACACACACACACACACACACACACACACACACACACACACACACACACACACACACACACACACGCTGATATAGGCATACATATGTAAATAGAGCTGGAGAAGCTGAGAGTGACAAAAGCCAGTTCCTATAATGCACAACAGAGTAAACCCGCTGAGTGGAGCAACCACAAATATGATAAGTATTTGAGCTATTCAACAACTTCAGACTGGTCAACAAGTTGGACGAGCGCGGCAGTGCCTTCACTAGAACTGCATTTACAACTTGTGAAGCCAGCAGCAGCTGGTTTTTTTTTTTTTTTTGCAGACATTTCTATGGGACTTTGAAGTGGCCATAAAACAGTTCTATCACTATAAGCAAAAAGCTGCCAAAATGCCTTGTAAGCACTGGATAATAAATGTGAGTAGAGAAGTGAAGGTGCAGCGTCTGCCCCTTTCTGCACTGTCAGAAGGGGATGAGACTATTAAAGGTCATCTATACCAAGGAGTTTTGGGACAAACTTATTTATTGTAGTTCCTCCACAATTTTGTACTGTGTAAATTCATTTATATCCACAACTAATCTATGTTTTGTGTATATTGTTAAATGGGTTGTCCAACATGAAAATATTTTTTTGTAGGCATGAGTGGTATTAAAATGTTAAAATCGGGGCATAGTCACTTACAGTGGTGTGAAAAAGTGTTTGCCCCCTTCCTGATTTTCATTTTGCATATTTGTCACACTTAAATGTTTCAGATCACCAAACAAATATAAATATTAAGCAAAGATAACACAAGTAAACACAAGATGTAGTTTTTAAATGAAGGTTTTTATTATTAAGGGAAGAAGAAATCCAAACCTACAGGGCACTGTGTGAAAAAGTGATTTCCCCCTAAACCTAATAACTGGTCAGGCCACCCTTTGCAGCAACAACAGTAATCAAATGCTTGCGATAACTTGCAATGAGTCTTTTGCAATGCTCTGGAGGAATTTTGGCCCACTCATCTTTGCAGAATTGTTTTAATTCAGCCACACTGGAGGGTTTCTGAGCATGAACTGCCTTTTTAAGGTCATATCACAGCATCTCAATCAGATTATGGTCAAGACATTCTCCTTCAGGATTTTTTGGTAGACAGCAGAATTCATGGTTCCATTTGCCACAGCAAGTTTTCCAGGTCCCGAAGCAGCAAACCAGACCCAGACCATTACACTACCACCACCACATTTTACTGTTGGTATGATGTTCCTTTTCTGAAATGCTGTGCTACATACACATTCCAAAAAGTTAAACTTTTGACTCATCAGTCCACAGAGTATTCTCTCAAAAGTTTTGGGGATCATCAAGATGTTTTCTGGCAAAACTGAGAGGAGCCTTTACGTTCTTATCGCTCAGCAGTGGTTTTCGTCTTGGAGCTCTGCCATGCAGGTCATTTTTGCCCAGTCTTTTCCTTATAGTGGAGTTATGAACGGTGACCATAACTGAGGCAAATGAGGCCTGCATTTCTTTGGATGTTGTTGTGGGGTCTTTTATGAACTTTTGGATTAGTCATCACTACGCTCTTGGGGTAATTTTGGTCTGCTAGCCAATTCTAGAAAGGTTCACCACTGTTCCATGCTTTTGTCATTTTTGGTTCGCTGGAGTCCCGAAACTTTTGAAATGGCTTTATAACCTTTTCCAGACTGATAGATCTCAGTTACTTTGCTTCTCATTTGTTCCAGAATTTATTTAGATCGTGGCATGATGTCTAGCTTTAGAGGATCTTTTGGTCCACTTTAGTTTGTCAGGCACGTCTGTTGTGAATTCTGTTGTCGAACTCCCTCCTGTGGTCGTGAATGGTACTTCAGCGAGTTGTCCATGGACTCCCTCTGGTGGCTGTGAGTGGAGGTGCTGCTTCTCAGGTTCCTTACACAGGTGACGTGGTTTATCCTGTGGTTGGCTGCTCTATTTAACTCCACTCAGATCGTTACTCCATGCCAGCTGTCAATGTTCCTGCATTGGTTCAGTTCGCTCTTGGATCTTTCTGGTGACCTGTCTACTCCAGCAGAAGCTAAGTTCCTGCTTGTTATTATTTGTTCATTGTTAACTTGTCCAGCTGCATATTATGATTTTGCCTTGCTAGCTGGAAGCTCTGGGATGCAGAGTGGCATCTCCGCACCGTTAGTCGGTGCGGAGGTCTTTTTGCACACTCTGCGTAGTCTTTTGTAGTTTTTTGTGCTGACTGCAAAGATACCTTTCCTATCCTCTGTCTGTTTAGTAAGTCTGGCCTCCCTTTGCTGAAACCTGTTTCATTTCTGCGTTTGTGACTTTCATCTTTACTCACAGTCAATATATGTGGGGGGCTGCCTTTTCCTTTGGGGAATTTCTCTGAGGCAAGGTAGGCTTTATTTTCTATCTCTAGGGCTAGCTAGCTCTTAGGCTGTGAAGAGGCGTCTAGGGAGTGTCAGGAACGCTCCACGGCTATTTCTAGTTGTGTGATAGGATTAGGGGTTGCGGTCAGCAGAGCTCCCACATCCCAGAGCTTGTCCTGTGTGAGTTTAACTATCAGGTCGTGCCGGGTGCTCCTAACCACCAGGTCCATAACACACGTCCTATTTAAGTGATTTCTTGATTGAGAACAGGTGTGGCAATAATCAGGCCTGGGTGTGGCTAGGGAATTTTAACTCAGCTTCCCAAAGATGTGATACACCACAGTTAATTTATGTTTCAAGGGGGGAGGGCAATCACTTTTACACACAGGGCCCTGTAGATTTGTGTTTCTCTTTCCTTTCTTAACAAAAACCTTCCTTTAAAAACTGCATTTTGTGATTAGTTGTGTTATCCTTGTCTAATATTTACATTTGTTTGGTGATCTGAAACATTTACGTGTGACAAACATGCAAAAGAATAGGAAGTCAGGAACGGGGCAAACACTTTCTCACACAACTGTACTTCAGATCTAGATTATGTCGCTCTGGAGGTTTGCACCAGTTCCAGAAGTGGTGTCTGCTCTGTTCGTATGTTGTAGAGCTGCTGCAGTCAGGTGACGTGAAGAGCACAGCCACAGATGCTTCTCAGGTATGCTCACCTAGTCGCCTGACCGCTGCAGCCAATCAGTCTGCAGTTGTTCTGGAACGTAAAAAAAGGAGTAGACACCACTTCCATGGCATATACAGATGACTGGAGTGGGCTCAGGCTGCACGAGAACAGTGGGATTGCGGGAAGGCGAGTGATCCTTAATTTTTTTTTTATTTTGAAAAATCATTCACTGTTTTTATTAAGAATTTTAACCCCTTTCTGACCTCGTACGGGATAGTACGTCCGAGGTCGGAAGCCCCGCTGAGGTCGGAAGCCCCGCTTTGATGCGGGCTCCGGCGGTGAGCCCGCATCAAAGCCGGGACATGTTAGCTGTTTTGAACAGCTGACATGTGCCCGTAATAGGCGCGGGCAGAATCGCGATCTGCCCGCGCCTATTAGCTAGTTAAATGCCGCTGTCAAACGCAGACAGCGGCATTTAACTACCGCATCCGGCCGGGCGGCCGGAAATGATGTCATCGCCGACCCAGTCACATGATCGGAGGTCGGCGATGCTTCAGAATGGTAACCATAGAGGTCCTTGAGACCTCTATGGTTACTGATCGCCGGTAGCTGTGAGCGCCACACTGTGGTCGGCGCTCACAGCACACCTGATTTTCTACTACATAGCAGCAAACAGCAGATCGCTGCTATGTAGCAGAGCTGATCGTGCTGTGCCAGCTTCTAGCCTCCCATGGAGGCTATTGAAGCATGGCAAAAGTTAAAAAAAAAGTGAAAAAAAATATATATATAAAAGTTTAAATCACCCCCCTTTCGCCCCAATCAAAATAAATCAATGAAAAAAAAAATCAAATCTACACATATTTGGTATCGCCGCGTTCAGAATCGCCCGATCTATCAATTAAAAAAAAGCATTAACCTGATCGCTAAACGGCGTAGCGAGAAAAAAATTCGAAACGCCAGAATTACGTTTTTTTGATCGCCGCGACATTGCATTAAAATGCAATAACAGGCGATCAAAAGAACGTATCTGCACCAAAATGCTATCATTAAAAATGTCATCTCGGCACGCAAAAAATAAGCCCTCAACCGACCCCAGATCATGAAAAATGGAGACGCTACGAGTATTGGAAAATGGCGCAATTTCCTTTTTTTTTTTTTTTTAGCAAAGTTTGGAATTTTTTTTTCACCACTTAGGTAAAAAATAACCTAGTCATCTTAGGTGTCTATGAACTCGTACTGACCTGGAGAATCATAATGTCAGGTCAGTTTTAGCATTTAGTGAACCTAGCAAAAAAGCCAAACAAAAAACAAGTGTGGGATTGCACTTTTTTTTGCAATTTCACCGCACTTGGAATTTTTTTCCTGTTTTCTAGTACAAGACATGCTAAAACCAATGATGTTGTTCAAAAGTACAACTCGTCCCGCAAAAAATAAGCCCTCACATGGCCAAATTGACGGAAAAATAAAAAAGTTATGGCTCTGGGAAGGAGGGGAGTGAAAAACGAACACGGAAAAACGAAAAATCCCAAGGTCATGAAGGGGTTAAAGGTTGCATGCTGAAAGTGAGTCTGTCATATTTGCTGACGTATTTGTTTTAGTAAATAATTACAGTACAGACCAAAAGTTTGGACACACCTTCTCATTTAAAGATTGTTCTGTATTTTCATGACTATGAAAACTGTACATTCACGCTGAAGGCATCAAAACTATCAATTAACACATGTGGAATTATATAATTAACAAAAAAGTGTGAAACAACTGAAATTATGTCTTATATTCTAGGTTCTTCAAAGTAGCCACCTTTTGCTTTGATGACTGCTTTGCACACTCTTGGCATTCTCTTGATGAGCTTCAAGAGGTAGTCACCGGGAATGGTCTTCCAACAATCTTAAAGGAATTCTCAGAGATGCTTAGCACTTGTTGGCCCTTTTGCCTTCACTCTGGTGTCCAGCTCACCCCAAACCATCTCTATTGGGTTCAAGTCTGGTGACTGTGGAGACCTGGTCATCTGGTGTAGCACCCCAACACTCTCCTTCTTGGTCAAATAGCCCTTACACAGCCTGGAGGTGTGTTTGGGGTTCATTGTCCTGTTGCAAAATAAATGATGGTCCAACTAAACGCAAACCGGATGGAATAGCATGCCGCTGCAAGATGCTGTAGTAGCAATGCGGGTTCAGTATGTCTTCAATTTTGAATAAATCCCCAACAGTGTCACCAGCAAAGCACCCCCACACCATCACACCTCCTCCTCCATGCTTCACGGTGGGAACCAGGCATGTAGAGTCCATCCGTTCACCTTTTCTGCGTTGCACAAAGACACGGTAGTTGGAACCAAATATCTCAAATTTGGACTCATCAGACCAAAGCACAGATTTCCACTGGTCCAATGTCCATTCCTTGTGTTCTTTAGCCCAAACAAGTCTCATCTGCTTGTTGCCTGTCCTTCGCACTGGTTTCCTAGCAGCTATTTTACCATGAAGGCCCTCTTAACAATTGTTGTAGAGATGTGTCTGCTGCTAGAACTCTGTGTGGCATTGACCTGGTCTCTAATCTGAGCTGCTGTTAACCTGCGATTTCTTAGGCTGGTGACTCAGATAAACTTATCCTCAGAAGCAGAGGTGACTCTTGGTCTTCCTTTCCTGGGGCGGTCCTCATGTGAGCCAGTTTCTTTGTAGCGCTTGATGGGTTTTGTCACTGCACTTGGGGACACTTTCAAAGTTTTCCCAATTTTTCAGACTGACTGACCTTCATTTCTTAAAGTAACGATGGCCACTCGTTTTTCTTTACTTAGCTGCTTTTTTCTTGCCATAATACAAATTCTAACAGTCTATTCAGTAGGACTATCAGCTGTGTATCAACCAGACTTCTGCACAACACAATTGATGGCCCCAACCTCATTTATAAGGCAAGAAATCTCACTTATTAAACCTGACAGGGCACACCTGTGAAGTGAAAACCATTCCCGGTGTCTACCTCTTGAAGCTCATCAAGAGAATGCTAAGAGTGTGCAACCTCCATGGCTACTGTGAAGAACCTAAAATATAAGACATAATTTCCGTTGTTTCACACTTTTGTTAAGTATATAATTCCACATGTGTTAATTCTTAGTTTTGATGCCTTCAGTGTGAATGTACAATTTTCATAGTCATGAAAATACAGAAAAATCTTTAAATGAGAAGGTGTGTCCAAACTTTTGGTCTGTACTGTATATATTTTTCATTTTCATGGCTCAAAGTTATAAAATTCTGTGAAACATCTGTGAGTTCAAGGTGCTCACCATACCACAGGACAAGTTATTTGAGGGGTGTAATTACCAAAATTGGGTCACTTGTGGGGGGTTTCCATTGTTTAGGCACATCAGGGGCTCATCAAACGCAACATTGTGTTCGTTATATATTATAGGCAATTTTGCACTCCAAAGTCAAATGGTGCTCCTTTCCTTCTAAGCCCTGCTGTCCACCCAAACAGTACTTTTCCACCACACATGGGATATCTCCGTACTCAGGAAAAAATTCAATTGCTGAACAAATTTTGGGGTCCGTTGTCTCCTATTACCCTAGTGAAAATATAAAAATGTAGGGCTAAAGCAACATTTTTGCAGAAAAAATGTGATTTTTTTTATTTTCATGGCTTAATGTTATAAAATTCTGTGAAGCACTTGCGGGTTCAAGGTGCTTACCATACATCTAAAATACAGTATATAAACTCCTTGAGAGGTGTAGCCTTCAACATGGGGTAATTTGAGGGAGTTTCCACTATTTAGGCACGTCAGGGGCTCTCCAAATGTGACATGGGGTCCACTAATGATTCCAGACAGTTCTGAGTTCCAAAAGTCAAATGGCGCTTCTTCCTTTCCGAGCCCTGCCATGTGCCGAAACCGTAGTTTTCCACCATATATGGGGTATCGATGTACTCAGGAGAAACTGCATAACAACTTCTATAGTCCATTTTCTCCTGTTATTCTTGTGAAAATGCACAATTTGGGGCAAAAGCATAATTTTTGTGGGAAAAAGGAACATTTTCATCTTTTTCTTCCAAATTGCTTTAATGCATCTGAATCACCTGAAGGGTTAATAACTTATTGAATGTGGTTTTGAGCACCGTGAGGAGTGCAGTTTAATACTGCCACTTTGGGGTATTTTCTGTCACATAGGCCCTCAAAGCCACTTCAATTGGAATATGGTCCCTAAAACAATTGGTTTTGTAAATTTTCTTGGAAAAACAAGAAATTACTGAACAATTTTTAACCCTTATAACTTCCAAACAAAAAAAAATTATGTTTCAAAAATGATGCTGATGCCAAGTAGACATGTGGGAAATGTTATTTATTGACAATTTTGTGTGACATATGGTAAATCTCACAAAACATTCAAATACTGAATGTGTGAATGTGGCCTTAGGCTAATGCAGGGGTCCCCAAACTATAGCTTGGGAGCCACATGTGTCTCGCGGACCCATGAATTGTCAGCTTGGTGCATTAGCTCCAGTTATAGCAAATAGGGATGAAGAGCACATCGGAATTTTGTGAGCAGCCCTGCACAGAAGAGCAGATCTGGATGCTCATATACCGGTCTTAGGGGTTTTGAGATGATTTAAGTATGGTACGCTGGAGACAAGATGACACCACCTGTCAGAGAATGTGTTTGAAGCTGGATATGACAGTGTTTTGGGAGTGCTTTAGGCTTCTTTCACACTTCCGTTTTTACAATCTGAACAGGATCCGTCCAAATGTTGAAATGACGGATCCTGTGCAGATTGACGGATCCTGTGCACTTGGCCCGTTTTTCTGACAGACCCGTCGAGGCTATGTGCACCTGTTGTGTATGCGTCTTCGCAGCAGTTTTCCGCTGCGGAAACGCATACACAACACAACCCAGGTTAAAAATAATTTTTAAAAAATTTTAAAAAATCGCAATATTCTTACCTTCTGGCCTCCCGCGCAGCATTACCGATGCTCGCGACGCTCCCGGCAGCTGGCGTTCCCAGTAAAGCCTTGCATGTAATGACCTCTGATGATGTCGCGGTCTCACGGGACAGCGATGTTATCGGGTCATTTTGCAGTGCATTACTGGGAACGGCAGCTGCCGGGAGCATCGGTAATGCTGCGCGGGAGGCCGGAAGGTGAGAATATTGCAATTTTTTTTATTTTTAACATTATATCTTGTTACTATTGATGCTACGTAGGCAGCATCAATAGTAAAAAGAGCGAGAGCTAGCGAGAATTTCCCTGACTGGTAATTATTCCTCGCATTAACAGTTTCAAAAGACGGATTCCTGCTTTTGACAGTCAGCGACGGATCCTACGTCCATAGGCTTCCATTATAGCCAACGACGGGCAGCGCAGGATCAGTCGCTGAGTGATTTTCCGACGCACAGAAAAAACGTTCCTCTGTGCATCATCCCCGCCCGACGGACAGCAATTTTCCGATGATCCAGTGCATAACGGATGAAACGGAAGGCCATCTGTCACAATCCTTCGCTAATACAAGTCTATGGGAAAAAACAGGATCCAGGAGAAAAATGCTGGATCCTGTTTTTTCAAAAATCAACGGATTTCGATGGGAGCTAAAAGACGGAAGTGTGAAAGAGGCCTTGTAGGAGAATACTGAATGGGAGTATTGTAGGAACCCTTCGATCTTTGTATACTGCTTTGGGTTGATTGATTATTGTGGAAAAGCTTTGGTTACCATTATGCCTGTAATGGGGGCTTTGGTTGCCACTATTTTGAGGGGGGCAGGAGCTGAGTGTGGCTCACGACCCTCTTTCAAGGCTGGATGTGGCTCACGACCCTCTCTCAGAGCTGACTGTGGCTCTCAAGGCCAGAAACGTTGGGGACCTCTGGGCTAATTGGATGGAGTGATCAGTTAGAAAAGGAAGCAAATTTGTAAGCTTGAGGCTGGGGTCACACCTGAGAGTTCAATGTGAGAAACTCACAAGAGTCTCTCGCATCAATACCCAGCACTGCCGCCGGCACTCGGGATCGGAGCATGCGGCTGCATGTATTTCTATGCAGCTCAACGCTGTCGGCGGCAGACTCGCGTGAGTTTCTCGCATTGAACTCACAAGTGTGATGCCGGCATTAGGCTCAGAAGAGGCATGCTTTAAGGTTAATGTCTCATCAAAGACAGGTACGCTTTGTTGCAGCTGATGAGCTCTCATGAATTGGCCAATTTATGAGCTAATTACCTTTATTTGTTATATTCTTTATAGCAGTAATGCAGTTATAAATGTTTTCATACATGTTAGAGCTTACAGAGTGCTGCTGTATTCTTTTGGTAGTATGAGAACGTGTTGTCTTTCTCAGGAAGATTTTACCCGTAATACACCTGGAAAAGCACTACAAAACCGGAGCAAAAATGGCCATAATGCACAGTAATGTCAAAACAACATTGATGTGCACTTGTTTTAGCTTATGTCACTTCTCTAAACAATTTCCGGATTTGGAAACCCGGAGTGGTTAAAAAACTTAACATGTCCATTCTTTGGGCAGTTTCGTTTGCATGCTGCATGCTCTCTATAAAAGATATAGACAAAAGACGACACCGAAAAACTACAGCAAAACCGTTGGCGAATTAACACCTCTCTGATATCGGGCATAATAGTATTTTGATGTTGGACTCTCTCCCTTTGATGTGGGCTCTGGAGCTGAGCCCATATCTTCCTGGCACATGTCAGCTGTTTTGAACAGGTGACATGTGCCTCCAAGAGCCACAGGTGGACTCGCGATCGACCGGCGGCGGTTAACTAGTTAAATGCCGCTGTCAATCTCTGACAGTGGCATTTAACGCGCGCTTCCGGCAAGTGCAACGGAAATCCCGTCCATCGGTGAACCCGTCATGTGATCACTGGTCCCCGATGGGATGGCATGACAACCAGAGGTCTCCAGCAGACCTCTATGGTTATCACTGCCATATTACTATGAGCGCCGCCCGGTGGTCTCTGCTCACAGCAAGTGAGCATTTCTGCTACATACAGGCGATCTGATCATCGCCTGTATGTAGCAGAGCCGATTGGATTATGGCAGCTTCTAGTCTCTTACGGTGACTAATGATGCATGCTAAAAGTAAAAAAAAAGTTTTTAAAAATATAAAAAAAAAATATAAAAGTTCAAATCACCCTCCTTTTGCCCCATTGGAATATAAAACAATAAAAAATTCAAACATACACATATTTGGTATTCCCTCTTTCAGAATCGCCCGATCTATCAATATAAAAAAAAAATTAACCCGATCGCTAAATGGCGTAATGAGAAAAAAAGTCAAAACACCAGAATTACTTTTTTTGGTCACCGCAACATTTCATTCAAATGCAATAACGGGCAATAACACGATTGTGTCTGCACCAAAATGATATAATTAAAAATGACAGCTCAGCACGCAAAATTTAAGCCCTCACCCAAGCCAAGATCACAAAAAATGGAAATGCTACGGGTATTGGAAATTGGCGCAATTTTTTTTTTTTTTAAACAATGTTTAGAATTTTTTTCACCACTTAAATAAACAAGAACCTATACATGTTTGGTGTCTGAGCTCGTAACGACCTGGAGAATCATAATGGCAGGTCAGTTTTAACATTTAGTGAACATGGTAAAGAAAAACAAAACAACTGTGGGACTGCACTTTTAGTTTTATCGAGAACCAAGTCAGCGCAATCGTCCACCAGGAAATTTTAGAGCACTTCAAGCTTCCCTCTGACTACAAGTTTCTGGAGATGGAAATTTCATTCTCCAGCAGGACTTGGCACCTGTCCACACTGCCAAAAGTACCAATACTTGGTTTACAAACAACAGTATCACTGTGCTTGATTGGCCAGCAAACTCGCCTGACCTTAACCCCATAGAGAATCTATGGGATATTATCAAGAAGAAGATGAGAGACACCAGACCCAACAATGCAGACGAGCTGAAGGCTGATATCAAAGCAACCTGGGTCTCCATAACCCCTCAGCAGTGCCACAGACTGATTGCCTCCATGCGACGCCGCATTAATGCAGTAATTGATGCAAAAGAAGCCCCGACTAAGTATTGAGTGCATTTACTGAATATACATTTCAGTAGGCCAACATTTCGGATATTAAAATCAATTTTCAAGCTGGTGTTATAAAGTATTATAATTTACTGAGATAACGACTTTTGGGTTTTCATTGGCTGTAAGCCATAATCATCAACATTAACAGAAATAAACACGTGAAAAAGATCACTGTTTGTAATTACTCTATATATGACTTTCACTTTTTGTATTGAAGAACTAAAATAAATTAACTTTTTGAATATATTCTAATTTAGTGAGAAGCATAAACAGCGTGTGGGTCAGTGGCGATCAGCCGACATCCAGCTAAAAAGCGGTTGTCTTCATAAGTACACCCATTTTAAATACTTCTGTAACTAAATGAGTTGTGAACTGATGACTATTATGGCAACCATGTGCCTGTTAATATCCGCTACATTATAAAGTGTCTTGCCTAGGCAGATCCTCCTGAGCAGCACAAGGGTGTCCTTTGTTTTAGGCATTCCGACAAGTCTTCATTACAATCTATAGCAGTACAGTCTGTGTACGAGGGGCTGTTTTATCGATGTCGCTGTCGTAGTCTCTCCTCACCTTACCCATCAATTATAACCAGATTGTGCAACATTGATTAATATAATTAACCCCTTCTCTCCGCAGCCAGTTTTTCTTTTTACGTTTGCAATTTTCCTTTCCATTCTTCCAAAAGCCATCACTTTTTTTTTAATTTTTCATAGCCACATAAGGGCTTGTTTTGTGCGGAGTTGTTGCTGTGAATGACACCATCCTTTTATAATTCTGTTATTGTTTTGGGGGTTTTGTTTTTATGTTATTTATTGCATTGTGAAAATGAATTTCAAACATGATTTTCCAGGTCAGTAGAATTAGGATGATACCAAACTTGCTGTTTTTTTTTATTTAAGTGATGGGGGGAAAAACTGACATTTGTAAAAAAAAAAAAAAAAAAAAAAAAAAAAAAAGGGGGTTTGTGTCACCATTTTCTGAGAGTTGTAACGGTTTTATTTTTCCATGGATGGATCAGTGAAAGCTCTTGTGTTTAGCAGAGTGAGCTGAAGGTTTTACTGATACCAATTTGGGGCTTGTTTTGAACGATTTTATTACTTTTTTAGGGAGGCATGGTAACCAAGAAAATAACATTTTTGCGTTTTGATTTTATTTCCTTTGTAGCATTTACCTTATGGGTTAACTAATTTTATTTTTTGTAAGACTGGGCCTTTACTGATGTGGTGATATCAAATGTATATTTTTTTTATTTCTTTATTTTTAATGGGGGGTGGGAGAAGGGTGTGACTCATATTTGTATATTTTTAAATTACTTTTCTTTACTTTTTTTAAACGTTTGTGTGAATTTTTTACATTTTTTTAGTTCTCTTAGAGAACTTGAATCATCCAATAAATTATGCTATATATTATATTTCAATATAGAGTGAATATACTGTACTACAATGCTGCAGTAGATAGTAAAAAAATCACTAGGGCTTCATGAATGTACCAAGATAACAGTAAGGGGCATCTTCAAGAGACCATGAGAAGCAATTGGTGCCTCGCACTGGTAACTGTGCCATTTAAATGCCGCTAGCAGTAATTGACAACAGAATCTAAATGGTTAACGTCTACTGTCTGGGGAGGGAGATCAGCTCATGAGCCTCCACTGCACATGATGACCCCTGCAATGATGTACAGGACATGCAGGGTCGGCATCAGCACCCGGCGCATCCAGGCAAGTGCCAGGACCCTGAGCAGGTGGGAGGGACCCACTTGCCGTCAGGTACTGGCACACTATGGGGGCCCGCTGTCTGTGCCAGATGCCGCTGATGGGAGTTGAAGCTCCCTCGCTTGCTCCGGCTCCAGATGCTTGTGATACTCACCTCTCCCCATTCCTCCAATGCAGCGTCTTCTGTGTCTCTTGTGACGTTCAGGTCACATGGCGTAATGACGTAACTAATGTGTGAACAGTCAAAGTGCACAAAGCCGGAAGACGCCAACGCTAAGGACTCCGGAGCAGAGCAGCGGCCAGTGATGAGAGGTGTTTTTTTTAATATATTTGGACCATTATATAGGCCTCATCATACAGCTCTGGCAAAAATTAAGAGACCACTGCAAAATGTTCAGTTTGTCTGATTTTTCTCTTTATAGGTATATTTTTGAGCAAAATGTAATTGTTCTTTTATTCTATAAACTACTGACAACATGTCTCCGAAGTTCCAAGCTATAAATTTTGTATTTATTTTCTGAAAATGAGAGATGGTCAATAGAGTTGAGCGACCTTGACCTTTTTAGAGTCGAGCCGGGTTTCGCGAAACCCGACTATCTCAAAAGTCGGGTCGAGTGAAATCGGCCGATTATGACATAAAGTCGGGATCGACCGAAACACGAAACCCAATGCAAGTCAATGGGGCAGCATAGTCGGCAGTGAGTGGGGGCCAGGAAAACACCTAGAGTGCCCATTTTAATGTCAAAACCATCCATTCTTCTTAATGAAGCTTGTCAAGCGTAATTTACCTTATAATAATTGGAAGGCATTTGAAATTGGGGGTCATTTGGCTAAAGTTGTGGTGGGTAGGGCTGGTTCAAGTAATTAGTGGGCCCAGGAAATCTGGACCACGTCACGGCAGTGGAGCAGGGAGAGGTAAGTATTTCAACTTTGCAAGTGCTGTGAACCTGAGCAAGCAGGGGGGGCCCACTCGTTGGCATTGGCACTGGCACAGGGCCCCTCAAAGTACAGCGGTGTGTTTGCACGGCGGGGGCGCCTCCCACCGGCAGCAACACTTTTGCGTGCTATGAGAGGCCCTGTGCCAGTGACGTCGCCAACTAGTATTCCTCCCCCCACCTGATGAAGGAACCTGCACTTTCATCTGCACCTTCCTCTTTGTCCCCGTGTAAGGTGGTATGGTATGCGGGAAGAGCAACCTGACTTTCAGCAGGGTCACAATGTTGTTGTGTAGCGTGCACGGGGAATGTTGCGTTATGGGTCAATGTACCAGCAGACTCATCTATCACTGGCTGGGCAATGGGCAGGATGAGGAGGAAACACAGATATAGGCCCAAAGAATAAAGTTGGCTAAATGCAGTTCAAAATTGGTAACACAGGAATAACCAGGGGGCATTGCAGTGGAGGACAACTGGAATGAGAGGCTGACACAGAGAGTAGGCCCAAATCAGTAAGTAGTCGAAATGCAGTTCAAAATTGGCAACCGTAGTAAACAGGCGGCACAGCTTTGTTCAGTGGAGGAGAACAGCAAGGAGTGGCAGACACCGATAGTAGGCCCCAACCCAACTAGTAGGCCAAATGCAGTCTAACATTAACAACTACTTTACGAGCGCCTGAAAACGGAATTTCAGGACAGGAAACCAGGAGAACAGCAAGGAGCGGCAGACACTGTTAGTAGGCCCCAAACCAACTAGTACGCCAAATGCAGTTGTTCCATTTAACCACAATTTAACGAGAGCCTGAAGATAGAAGCTCAGGAAAGGCAACCTGGAGAACACCTTGGAGTGGAACACACCATCTCTCTCCACCCCATACCCATTTTGTAGGCCTAATGCAGTGTAGTTTTCTACAACTACTAAACGAGAGTCGGAAGACCGAAGCAATGGCAAGGAAACCTGGGGAACACCTTGGAGTGTAACAAACCATCTCTCTCCACCCGATACCCAATTTGTAGGCCTAATGCAGTGTAGTTTTCTACAACTACTAAACGAGAGTCGGAAGACCGAAGCAATGGCAAGGAAACCTGGGGAACACCTTGGAGTGTAACACACCATCTCTCTCCACCCGATACCCATTTTGTAGGCCTAATGCAGTGTAGTTTTCTACAACTACTAAACGAGAGTCGGAAGACCGAAGCAATGGCAAGGAAACCTGGGGAACACCTTGGAGTGTAACACACCATCTCTCTCCACCCGATACCCAATTTGTAGGCCTAATGCAGTGTAGTTTTCTACAACTACTAAACGAGAGTCGGAAGACCGAAGCAATGGCAAGGAAACCTGGGGAACACCTTGGAGTGTAACACACCATCTCTCTCCACCCGATACCCATTTTGTAGGCCTAATGCAGTGTAGTTTTCTACAACTACTAAACGAGAGTCGGAAGACCGAAGCAATGGCAAGGAAACCTGGGGAACACCTTGGAGTGTAACACACCATCTCTCTCCACCCGATACCCAATTTGTAGGCCTAATGCAGTGTAGTTTTCTACAACTACTAAACGAGAGTCGGAAGACCGAAGCAATGGCAAGGAAACCTGGGGAACACCTTGGAGTGTAACACACCATCTCTCTCCACCCGATACCCAATTTGTAGGCCTAATGCAGTGTAGTTTTCTACAACTACTAAACGAGAGTCGGAAGACCGAAGCAATGGCAAGGAAACCTGGGGAACACCTTGGAGTGTAACACACCATCTCTCTCCACCCGATACCCATTTTGTAGGCCTAATGCAGTGTAGTTTTCTACAACTACTAAACGAGAGTCGGAAGACCGAAGCAATGGCAAGGAAACCTGGGGAACACCTTGGAGTGTAACACACCATCTCTCTCCACCCGATACCCAATTTGTAGGCCTAATGCAGTGTAGTTTTCTACAACTACTAAACGAGAGTCGGAAGACCGAAGCAATGGCAAGGAAACCTGGGGAACACCTTGGAGTGTAACACACCATCTCTCTCCACCCGATACCCATTTTGTAGGCCTAATGCAGTGTAGTTTTCTATAACTACTAAACGAGAGTCGGAAGACCGAAGCAATGGCAAGGAAACCTGGGGAACACCTTGGAGTGTAACACACCATCTCTCTCCACCCGATACCCATTTTGTAGGCCTAATGCAGTGTAGTTTTCTACAACTACTAAACGAGAGTCGGAAGACCGAAGCAATGGCAAGGAAACCTGGGGAACACCTTGGAGTGTAACACACCATCTCTCTCCACCCGATACCCATTTTGTAGGCCTAATGCAGTGTAGTTTTCTACAACTACTAAACGAGAGTCGGAAGACCGAAGCAATGGCAAGGAAACCTGGGGAACACCTTGGAGTGTAACACACCATCTCTCTCTACCCCATACCCAATTTGTAGGCCTAATGCAGCCTACTTTCCGACAACTACTAAACGAGAGCATGAATATCGAAGCTCAGGAAAGGCAACCTGGGGAACACCTTGGAGTGTAACACACCCTCTCTCTACACCACGGAAGGGCTGATTCTTAGGAAGGAAGGCTGTCGGAAAGAAGCAGGGCGCGTCCGAGGGTGATTATATTCTTATCAGGTATATACTCACCCTCGGACGCGCCCTGCTTCTTTATTTGTAATGAATGTTTATTTGCAATGTGGTTTTGACTTACTCTATTTTTTTGGTAAATAATGATTTTATTATTTTCATTGTTTGGCATCTTCTTGGCAATAATATAAAGAAGACGCGACAGGACAACACTCGGTGGATGCCATATCTGTGTTTTAAATTGAAAAAACTTTCAGTTAACTACTTGCAGGAGAAAGTTATTGTAGCTGGTGGCCATTTTTAGTACTGTACCAGATTTTTGTTGTATGTGTTTGTTTTTAATGTTAAAATGTCTGCATTTGATATCTCTCCAGTATTTTCTTTTTTATAAGCAAAATACTTATTTTTATATTTTCTGATGTTGGTTCAAGGGGTACACAGGCAGCAGTAGACAGGTCAGTGGAGGCCTAGTGGAAGGAGGGACCGCAGACAGGCTTTGAAGGCCTAACATAATAAATTGGGCTGGCTGTAGGCAATTTAAAATTGGTTCCAGGGGAACACGGGCAGCAGTGGCCTGGTCAGTGTAGTAGTAGTGGAAAGAACGGGCCGCAGACAGGCTTCGAAGGCCTAACATAACAAAAATTGGGATGTAGGCAATTTACAATTGGTTCCAGGGGAACACGGACAGCAGTAGACAGGTCAGTGGAGGCCTAGTGGAAGGAGGGACCGCAGACAGGCTTCAAAGCCCTAACATAATAAATTGGGCTGGCTGTAGGCAATTTAAAATTGGTTCCAGGGGAACACGGGCAGCAGTAGACAGGTCAGTGGAGGCCTAGTGGAAGGAGGGACCGCAGACAGGCTTCGAAGCCCTAACATAATAAATTGGGCTGGCTGTAGGCAATTTAAAATTGGTTCCAGGGGAACACGGGCAGCAGTAGACAGGTCAGTGGAGGCCTAGTGGAAGGAGGGACCGCAGACAGGCTTCGAAGCCCTAACATAATAAATTGGGCTGGCTGTAGGCAATTTAAAATTGGTTCCAGGGGAACACGGGCGGCAGTAGACAGGTCAGTGGAGGCCTAGTGGAAGGAGGGACCGCAGACAGGCTTCGAAGCCCTAACATAATAAATTGGGCTGGCTGTAGGCAATTTAAAATTGGTTCCAGGGGAACACGGGCAGCAGTAGACAGGTCAGTGGAGGCCTAGTGGAAGGAGGGACCGCAGACAGGCTTCGAAGCCCTAACATAATAAATTGGGCTGGCTGTAGGCAATTTAAAATTGGTTCCAGGGGAACACGGGCGGCAGTAGACAGGTCAGTGGAGGCCTAGTGGAAGGAGGGACTGCAGACAGGCTTCGAAGCCCTAACATAATAAATTGGGCTGGCTGTAGGCAATTTAAAATTGGTTCCAGGGGAACACGGGCAGCAGTAGACAGGTCAGTGGAGGCCTAGTGGAAGGAGGGACCGCAGACAGGCTTCAAAGCCCTAACATAATAAATTGGGCTGGCTGTAGGCAATTTAAAATTGGTTCCAGGGGAACACGGGCGGCAGTAGACAGGTCAGTGGAGGCCTAGTGGAAGGAGGGACCGCAGACAGGCTTCGAAGCCCTAACATAATAAATTGGGCTGGCTGTAGGCAATTTAAAATTGGTTCCAGGGGAACACGGGCAGCAGTGGCCTGGTCAGTGTAGTAGTAGTGGAAAGAACGGGCCGCAGACAGGCTTCGAAGGCCTAACATAACAAAAATTGGGATGTAGGCAATTTACAATTGGTTCCAGGGGAACACGGACAGCAGTAGACAGGTCAGTGGAGGCCTAGTGGAAGGAGGGACCGCAGACAGGCTTCGAAGCCCTAACATAATAAATTGGGCTGGCTGTAGGCAATTTAAAATTGGTTCCAGGGGAACCTGGGCAGCAGTAGACAGGTCAGTGGAGGCCTAGTGGAAGGAGGGACCGCAGACAGGCTTCGAAGCCCTAACATAATAAATTGGGCTGGCTGTAGGCAATTTAAAATTGGTTCCAGGGGAACACGGGCGGCAGTAGACAGGTCAGTGTAGTAGTAGTGGAAAGAACGGGCCGCAGACAGGCTTCGAAGGCCTAACATAACAAAAATTGGGCTGTAGGCAATTTAAAATTGGTTCCAGGGGAACACGGGCGGCAGTAGACAGGTCAGTGGAGGCCTAGTGGAAGGAGGGACCGCAGACAGGCTTCGAAGCCCTAACATAATAAATTGGGCTGGCTGTAGGCAATTTAAAATTGGTTCCAGGGGAACCCGGGCAGCAGTAGACAGGTCAGTGGAGGCCTAGTGGAAGGAGGGACCGCAGACAGGCTTCGAAGCCCTAACATAATAAATTGGGCTGGCTGTAGGCAATTTAAAATTGGTTCCAGGGGAACACGGGCGGCAGTAGACAGGTCAGTGGAGACCTAGTGGAAGGAGGGACCGCAGACAGGCTTCGAAGCCCTAACATAATAAATTGGGCTGGCTGTAGGCAATTTAAAATTGGTTCCAGGGGAACACGGGCGGCAGTAGACAGGTCAGTGTAGTAGTAGTGGAAAGAACGGGCCGCAGACAGGCTTCGAAGGCCTAACATAACAAAAATTGGGCTGTAGGCAATTTAAAATTGGTTCCAGGGGAACACGGGCGGCAGTAGACAGGTCAGTGGAGGCCTAGTGGAAGGAGGGACCGCAGACAGGCTTCGAAGCCCTAACATAATAAATTGGGCTGGCTGTAGGCAATTGAAAATTGGTTCCAGGGGAACACGGGCGGCAGTAGACAGGTCAGTGTAGTAGTAGTGGAAAGAACGGGCCGCAGACAGGCTTCGAAGGCCTAACATAACAAAAATTGGGCTGTAGGCAATTTAAAATTGGTTCCAGGGGAACACGGGCGGCAGTAGACAGGTCAGTGGAGGCCTAGTGGAAGGAGGGACCGCAGACAGGCTTCGAAGCCCTAACATAATAAATTGGGCTGGCTGTAGGCAATTTAAAATTGGTTCCAGGGGAACCCGGGCAGCAGTAGACAGGTCAGTGGAGGCCTAGTGGAAGGAGGGACCGCAGACAGGCTTCGAAGCATTAACATAATAAATTGGGCTGGCTGTAGGCAATTTAAAATTGGTTCCAGGGGAACACGGGCGGCAGTAGACAGGTCAGTGGAGGCCTAGTGGAAGGAGGGACCGCAGACAGGCTTCGAAGCCCTAACATAATAAATTGGGCTGGCTGTAGGCAATTTAAAATTGGGTCCAGGGAAACACGGGCAGCAGTGGCCTGGTCAGTGTAGTAGTAGTGGAAAGAACGGGCCACAGACAGGCTTCGAAGGCCTAACATAACAAAAATTGGGATGTAGGCAATTTACAATTGGTTCCAGGGGAACACGGACAGCAGTAGACAGGTCAGTGGAGGCCTAGTGGAAGGAGGGACCGCAGACAGGCTTCGAAGCCCTAACATAATAAATTGGGCTGGCTGTAGGCAATTTAAAATTGGGTCCAGGGGAACACGGGCAGCAGTGGCCTGGTCAGTGTAGTAGTAGTGGAAAGAACGGGCCGCAGACAGGCTTCGAAGGCCTAACATAACAAAAATTGGGATGTAGGCAATTTACAATTGGTTCCAGGGGAACACGGACAGCAGTAGACAGGTCAGTGGAGGCCTAGTGGAAGGAGGGACCGCAGACAGGCTTCGAAGCCCTAACATAATAAATTGGGCTGGCTGTAGGCAATTTAAAATTGGTTCCAGGGGAACCCGGGCAGCAGTAGACAGGTCAGTGGAGGCCTAGTGGAAGGAGGGACCGCAGACAGGCTTCGAAGCCCTAACATAATAAATTGGGCTGGCTGTAGGCAATTTAAAATTGGTTCCAGGGGAACACGGGCGGCAGTAGACAGGTCAGTGGAGGCCTAGTGGAAGGAGGGACCGCAGACAGGCTTCGAAGCCCTAACATAATAAATTGGGCTGGCTGTAGGCAATTTAAAATTGGTTCCAGGGGAACACGGGCAGCAGTGGCCTGGTCAGTGTAGTAGTAGTGGAAAGAACGGGCCGCAGACAGGCTTCGAAGGCCTAACATAACAAAAATTGGGATGTAGGCAATTTACAATTGGTTCCAGGGGAACACGGACAGCAGTAGACAGGTCAGTGGAGGCCTAGTGGAAGGAGGGACCGCAGACAGGCTTCGAAGCCCTAACATAATAAATTGGGCTGGCTGTAGGCAATTTAAAATTGGTTCCAGGGGAACACGGGCAGCAGTAGACAGGTCAGTGGAGGCCTAGTGGAAGGAGGGACCGCAGACAGGCTTCGAAGCCCTAACATAATAAATTGGGCTGGCTGTAGGCAATTTAAAATTGGTTCCAGGGGAACACGGGCGGCAGTAGACAGGTCAGTGTAGTAGTAGTGGAAAGAACGGGCCGCAGACAGGCTTCGAAGGCCTAACATAACAAAAATTGGGATGTAGGCAATTTAAAATTGGTTCCAGGGGAACACGGGCGGCAGTAGACAGGTCAGTGGAGGCCTAGTGGAAGGAGGGACCGCAGACAGGCTTCGAAGCCCTAACATAATAAATTGGGCTGGCTGTAGGCAATTTAAAATTGGTTCCAGGGGAACACGGGCAGCAGTAGACAGGTCAGTGGAGGCCTAGTGGAAGGAGTGACCGCAGACAGGCTTCGAAGGCCTAACATAAGAAAAATGTCAATACAATGGTATTGACAGTGCCAGGCATTGAAGAATGTCAGCGCATAGACTAAACATTGGTGGAGCTGTGAGAGAAAATTTTGCAAGTGGTAGAGCACTGTTTGACCTGGGGGGGGACTGTCTTGTGGCCGGCGGTACAGGCCCAGGGCCCCTCATATTACAACGGTGTGTCTGACGTTGGGTGCGCACCACCACCGCAAGACACTTTATTGTACTATGAGGGACCTAGTGGCAGTGCCATCGACCAAAAGCGGGCACACCCACCTCTTCAGACAAACAGTACTCTCACGGGTGCTGACGCCAAGTGGCGATACCACGGCCCCGTGTGGGGACTTTGGCCATTTAGGGAGGTGTTAACATGTCGGATGCTGGACAATCAGGTGCTGCAAATTACAAGATTGGAAAAGTCGTTCAAAATAGTCCACAGGCAAGACCTTTACATAGGAAAGCTAGGTGTCAGCCGGGCAAGGTGGGCCAAAAGATTTCGAAATCCAGTTGTGGTTCATTTTAATGAAGGTTAGATCATCTACATTTTGGGTAGCCAGACGAGTCCTTTTTTCTGTTAGTATTGAACCTGCAGCACTGAATACTCTTTCTGATAGGACACTAGCTGCCGGGCAAGCAAGCTCCTGCAATGCATATTCTGCCAATTCTGGCCAGGTGTCTAATTTTGATGCCCAGTAATCAAATGGGAATGACGGTTGAGGGAGAACGTCGATAAGGGATGAAAAATAGTTAGTAACCATACTGGACAAATGTTGTCTCCTGTCACTTTGAATTGATGCTGCAGTACCTGTCCTGTCTGCGGTCATAGCAAAATCACTCCACAACCTGGTCAGAAAACCCCTCTGGCCAACGCCACTTCTGATTTCTGCCCCTCTAACACCTCTGGTCTGCTGGCCCCTGCAGCTCGTGTTAGAACGATCACGGGCGCTGTGTGCAGGGAATGCCAGAAGCAAACGGTCAACAAGAGTTGATTGTTTGGTTGCTAATATTAGTTCCAAGTTCTCATGTGGCATTATATTTTGCAATTTGCCTTTATAGCGAGGATCAAGGAGGCAGGCCAACCAGTAATCGTCATCGTTCATCATTTTTGTTATGCGTGTGTCCCTTTTGAGGATACGTAAGGCATAATCCGCCATGTGGCCCAAAGTTCCAGTTCTCAAATCTGTGGTTGTGCTTGGTTGAGGGGCAGTTTCAGGCAAATCCACGTCACTTGTGTCCCTCCAAAAACCAGAACCCGGCCTTGCCGCGCCAACAATTTCCACTGGCTCCGGAAAAGCTTCCTCATTAAAAATATAATCATCCCCATCATCCTCCTCGTCCTCCTCCTCCTGTTCGCCCGCTACCTCGTCCTGTACACTGCCCTGGTCAGACAATGGCTGACTGTCATCAAGGCTTTCCTCTTCCTCAGCTGCAGACGCCTGATCCTTTATGTGCGTCAAACTTTGCATCAGCAGACGCATTAGGGGGATGCTCATGCTTATTATGGCGTTGTCTGCACTAACCAGCCGTGTGCATTCCTCAAAACACTGAAGGACTTGACACATGTCTTGAATCTTCGACCACTGCACACCTGACAACTCCATGTCTGCCATCCTACTGCCTGCCCGTGTATGTGTATCCTCCCACAAAAACATAACAGCCCGCCTCTGTTCGCACAGTCTCTGAAGCATGTGCAGTGTTGAGTTCCACCTTGTTGCAACGTCTATGATTAGGCGATGCTGGGGAAGGTTCAAAGAACGCTGATAGGTCTGCATACGGCTGGAGTGTACGGGCGAACGGCGGATATGTGAGCAAAGTCCACGCACTTTGAGGAGCAGGTCGGATAACCCCGGATAACTTTTCAGGAAGCACTGCACCACCAGGTTTAAGGTGTGAGCCAGGCAAGGAATGTGTTTCAGTTGGGAAAGGGAGATGGCAGCCATGAAATTCCTTCCGTTATCACTCACTACCTTGCCTGCCTCAAGATCTACAGTGCCCAGCCACGACTGCGTTTCTTTCTGCAAGAACTCGGACAGAACTTCAGCGGTGTGTCTGTTGTCGCCCAAACACTTCATAGCCAATACAGCCTGCTGACGTTTGCCAGTAGCTGCCCCATAATGGGAGACCTGGTGTGCAACAGTGGCAGCTGCGGATGGAGTGGTTGTGCGACTGCGGTCTGTAGACGAGGTCTCGCTTCTGCAGGAGGACGAGGAGGAGGAGGAGGGGGTGCGAACGGCTACAGCCAACTGTTTCCTAGACCGTGGGCTAGGCAGAACTGTCCCAAACTTGCTGTCCCCTGTGGACCCTGCATCCACCACATTTACCCAGTGTGCCGTGATGGACACGTAACATCCCTGGCCATGCCTACTGGTCCATGCATCTGTTGTCAGGTGCACCTTTGTGCTCACAGATTGCCTGAGTGCATGGACGATGCGCTCTTTAACATGCTGGTGGAGGGCTGGGATGGCTTTTCTGGAAAAAAAGTGTCGACTGGGTAGCTCGTAGCGTGGTACAGCGTAGTCCATCAGGGCTTTGAAAGCTTCGCTTTCAACTAACCGGTAGGGCATCATCTCTAACGAGATTAGTCTAGCTATGTGGGCGTTCAAACCCCTGTGTACGCGGATGCGAGGCTATGTACTTCCTTTTTCTAACCATAGTCTCATGTAGGGTGAGCTGGACTGGAGAGCTGGAGATCGTGGAACTAGCGGGGGTGCCGGTGGACATGGCAGACTGAGAGACGGTGGGAGATGGTATTGTTGCCGCCGGTGCCCTAGATGCAGTGTTTCCTACTACGAAACTGGTGATTCCCTGACCCTGACTGCTTTGGCCTGGCAAAGAAACCTGCACAGATACTGCAGGTGGTGCAGAAAATGGTGGCCCTACACTGCCGGAAGGGATGTTGCGTTGATGACTAGCTTCATTGGCCGAGGGTGCTACAACCTCAAGGGACGTTTGGTAGTTAGTCCAAGCTTGCAAATGCATGGTGGTTAAATGTCTATGCATGCAACTTGTATTGAGACTTTTCAGATTCTGCCCTCTGCTTAAGGTAGTTGAACATTTTTGACAGATGACTTTGCGCTGATCAATTGGATGTTGTTTAAAAAAATGCCAGACTGCACTCTTTCTAGCATCGGATACCTTTTCAGGCATTGCAGACTGAGCTTTAACCGGATGGCCACGCTGTACTCTAACAGGTTTTGATTTTGCCACGCGTTTTGGGCAAGATACGGGCCCGGCAGATGGAACCTGTTGCGATGTTGATGCCTGCTGCGGCCCCTCCTCCTCCGCTTCAGAACTGCTGCCGCCTGCACCCTGTTCCCCCAATGGCTGCCAATCGGGGTCAAGAACTGGGTCATCTATTACCTCTTCTTGTAGCTCGTGTGCAACTTCGTCTGTGTCACCGTGTCGGTCGGTGGTATAGCGTTCGTGATGGGGCAACATAGTCTCATCAGGGTCTGATTCTTGATCAGCACCCTGCGAGGGCAATGTTGTGGTCTGAGTCAAAGGACCAGCATAGTAGTCTGGCTGTGGCTGTGCATCAGTGCACTCCATGTCAGATTCAACTTGTAATGGGCATGGACTGTTAACTGCTTCACTTTCTAAGCCAGGGACGGTATGTGTAAAGAGCTCCATGGAGTAACCCGTTGTGTCGCCTGCTGCATTCTTCTCTGTTGTTGTTTTTGCTGAAGAGGACAAGGAAGCGACTTGTCCCTGACCGTGAACATCCACTAACGACGCGCTGCTTTTACTTTTACCAGTTTCACGAGAGGAGGCAAAAGAGCTAGAGGCTGAGTCAGCAAGATAAGCCAAAACTTGCTCTTGCTGCTCCGGCTTTAATAGCGGTTTTCCTACTCCCAGAAAAGGGAGCGTTCGAGGCCTTGTGTAGCCAGACGACGAACCTGGCTCCACAGCTCCAGACTTAGGTGCAATATTTTTTTTCCCACGACCACCTGATGCTCCACCACTACCACTACCCTCATTACCAGCTGACAATGAACGCCCCCGGCCACGACCTCTTCCACCAGACTTCCTCATTGTTTTAAAAACGTTACCAAACTAACGGTATTTGTTGCTGTCACACAACTTACACGGTGAGCTATAACTTCAGTATGATTTAGCTACCCCTTTACAGGTGGGTGAGACCACAACGAAAATCAGGCACAATGTTACACACTCTGTTGTTGGTGGCAACAAATGAGAGAGATGCCACACACGCAGGACTGTCACTGAAGCGCAAATGTAAATATTAATCTCCCACTGATTTGTTTTTGTTTTTTTAACAGGGAGACTTTAGAAAAAAAAAAATAATAAAAAAAAATGATTTTTTAAGGAAGAATTTATAAACCAAATAAAATGAAATGATTGTTTCAGGGAGAATTTAGAAAACAAATAAAAAAAAAAATAGGCTTTCTATGGCCCACTGAGTGAGAGAGGACGCACACAGGAGTCAGGAGTGGCACACAAGCCCAGAGGCCAATATTTATCTCCCACTGATTGATTTAGTGATTTTTTCAGGTAGATTTTGGAACCCAAATCAAGCAAAAAAATAAATAGGCTTTCTATGGCCCACAATTGGAGAGAGAGAGAGAGATGGCACACCCAGGAGTCAAGACTGGCACACAAGCAGAAAGGGCAATATTAATCTCCCACTGATTTGATTTTTTTTTTTTTTTCAGGGAGACTTTAGAAAAAAAAATACAAAAAAATGAATTTTTCAGGAAGAATTTATAAACAAAATAAAATAAAATGATTGTTTCAGGGAGAATTTAGGAAACAAATAAAAAAAAATAGGCTTTGTAGGGCCCACTGAGTGAGAGAGGACGCACACAGGAGTCAGGAGTGGCACACAAGCCCAGAGGCCAATATTTATCTCCCACTGATTGATTTAGTGATTTTTTCAGGTAGATTTTGGAACCCAAATCAAGCAAAAAAATTAATAGGCTTTCTATGGCCCACAATTGGAGAGAGAGAGATGGCACACCCAGGAGTCAAGACTGGCACACAAGCAGAAAGGGCAATATTAATCTCCCACTGATTTGATTTTTTTTTTTTTTTTTTCAGGGAGACTTTAGAAAAAAAAAATACAACAAAAATGATTTTTTCAGGAATAATTTAGAAACCAAATAAAATAAAATGATTTTTTCAGGGAGAATTTAGAAAACAAATAAAACAAAAAATAGGCTTTCTAGGGCCCACTGAGTGAGAGATGACGCACACAGGAGTCAGGAGTGGCACACAAGCCCAGAGGCCAATATTTATCTCCCACTGATTGATTTAGTGATTTTTTCAGGTAGATTTTGGAACCCAAATCAAGCAAAAAAATAAATAGGCTTTCTATGGCCCACAATTGGAGAGAGAGAGAGAGATGGCACACCCAGGAGTCAAGACTGGCACACAAGCAGAAAGGGCAATATTAATCTCCCACTGATTTGATTTTTTTTTTTTTTCAGGGAGACTTTAGAAAAAAAAAATACAAAAAAATGAATTTTTCAGGAAGAATTTAGAAACAAAATAAAATAAAATGATTGTTTCAGGGAGAATTTAGAAAACAAATAAAAAAAAAATAGGCTTTGTAGGGCCCACTGAGTGAGAGATGACGCACACAGGAGTCAGGAGTGGCACACAAGCCCAGAGGCCAATATTTATCTCCCACTGATTGATTTAGTGATTTTTTCAGGTAGATTTTGGAACCCAAATCAAGCAAAAAAATTAATAGGCTTTCTATGGCCCACAATTGGAGAGAGAGAGATGGCACACCCAGGAGTCAAGACTGGCACACAAGCAGAAAGGGCAATATTAATCTCCCACTGATTTGATTTTTTTTTTTTTTTTTTTCAGGGAGACTTTAGAAAAAAAAAATACAACAAAAATGATTTTTTCAGGAATAATTTAGAAACCAAATAAAATAAAATGATTTTTTCAGGGAGAATTTAGAAAACAAATAAAACAAAAAATAGGCTTTCTAGGGCCCACTGAGTGAGAGATGACGCACACAGGAGTCAGGAGTGGCACACAAGCCCAGAGGCCAATATTTATCTCCCACTGATTGATTTAGTGATTTTTTCAGGTAGATTTTGGAACCCAAATCAAGCAAAAAAATAAATAGGCTTTCTATGGCCCACAATTGGAGAGAGAGAGAGAGAGGTGGCACACCCAGGAGTCAAGACTGGCACACAAGCAGAAAGGGCAATATTAATCTCCCACTGATTTGATTTTTTTTTTTTTTTTCAGGGAGACTTTAGAAAAAAAAAAAATGAATTTTTCAGGAAGAATTTAGAAACAAAATAAAATAAAATGATTGTTTCAGGGAGAATTTAGAAAACAAATAAAAAAAAATAGGCTTTGTAGGGCCCACTGAGTGAGAGAGGACGCACACAGGAGTCAGGAGTGGCACACAAGCCCAGAGGCCAATATTTATCTCCCACTGATTGATTTAGTGATTTTTTCAGGTAGATTTTGGAACCCAAATCAAGCAAAAAAATAAATAGGCTTTCTATGGCCCACAATTGGAGAGAGAGAGAGAGAGATGGCACACCCAGGAGTCAAGACTGGCACACAAGCAGAAAGGGCAATATTAATCTCCCACTGATTTGATTTTTTTTTTTTTTTTTCAGGGAGACTTTAGAAAAAAAAAATACAACAAAAATGATTTTTTCAGGAATAATTTAGAAACCAAATAAAATAAAATGATTTTTTCAGGGAGAATTTAGAAAACAAATAAAACAAAAAATAGGCTTTCTAGGGCCCACTGAGTGAGAGATGACGCACACAGGAGTCAGGAGTGGCACACAAGCCCAGAGGCCAATATTTATCTCCCACTGATTGATTTAGTGATTTTTTCAGGTAGATTTTGGAACCCAAATCAAGCAAAAAAATAAATAGGCTTTCTATGGCCCACAATTGGAGAGAGAGAGAGAGAGATGGCACACCCAGGAGTCAAGACTGGCACACAAGCAGAAAGGGCAATATTAATCTCCCACTGATTTGATTTTTTTTTTTTTTCAGGGAGACTTTAGAAAAAAAAATAATGAATTTTTCAGGAAGAATTTAGAAACAAAATAAAATAAAATGATTGTTTCAGGGAGAATTTAGAAAACAAATAAAAAAAAATAGGCTTTGTAGGGCCCACTGAGTGAGAGAGGACGCACACAGGAGTCAGGAGTGGCACACAAGCCCAGAGGCCAATATTTATCTCCCACTGATTGATTTAGTGATTTTTTCAGGTAGATTTTGGAACCCAAATCAAGCAAAAAAATTAATAGGCTTTCTATGGCCCACAATTGGAGAGAGAGAGATGGCACACCCAGGAGTCAAGACTGGCACACAAGCAGAAAGGGCAATATTAATCTCCCACTGATTTGATTTTTTTTTTTTTTTTCAGGGAGACTTTAGAAAAAAAAAATACCAAAAAAATGATTTTTTCAGGAATAATTTAGAAACCAAATAAAATAAAATGATTTTTTCAGGGAGAATTTAGAAAACATATAAAACAAAAAATAGGCTTTCTAGGGCCCACTGAGTGAGAGATGACGCACACAGGAGTCAGGAGTGGCACACAAGCCCAGAGGCCAATATTTATCTCCCACTGATTGATTTAGTGATTTTTTCAGGTAGATTTTGGAACCCAAATCAAGCAAAAAAATAAATAGGCTTTCTATGGCCCACAATTGGAGAGAGAGAGAGAGAGATGGCACACCCAGGAGTCAAGACTGGCACACAAGCAGAAAGGGCAATATTAATCTCCCACTGATTTGATTTTTTTTTTTTTTCAGGGAGACTTTAGAAAAAAAAAATATGAATTTTTCAGGAAGAATTTAGAAACAAAATAAAATAAAATGATTGTTTCAGGGAGAATTTAGAAAACAAATAAAAAAAAATAGGCTTTGTAGGGCCCACTGAGTGAGAGAGGACGCACACAGGAGTCAGGAGTGGCACACAAGCCCAGAGGCCAATATTTATCTCCCACTGATTGATTTAGTGATTTTTTCAGGTAGATTTTGGAACCCAAATCAAGCAAAAAAATTAATAGGCTTTCTATGGCCCACAATTGGAGAGAAAGAGATGGCACACCCAGGAGTCAAGACTGGCACACAAGCAGAAAGGGCAATATTAATCTCCCACTGATTTGATTTTTTTTTTTTTTTTCAGGGAGACTTTAGAAAAAAAAAAATACAAAAAAAATGATTTTTTTCAGGAATAATTTAGAAACCAAATAAAATAAAATGATTTTTTCAGGGAGAATTTAGAAAACAAATAAAACAAAAAATAGGTTTTCTAGGGCCCACTGAGTGAGAGATGACGCACACAGGAGTCAGGAGTGGCACACAAGCCCAGAGGCCAATATTTATCTCCCACTGATTGATTTATTGATTTTTTCAGGTAGAATTTAGAACCCAAATCAACCCAAAAAATAAATAGGCTTTCTATGGCCCACTATTTGTGAGAGGGATGGCACGCTCAGGACTGGCACACAAGCCCAGAGGCCAATATTAATCTCCCACTTTTTTTTTTTTTTCCAGGGAAAATTTATAAACCCAATAAAAAAAATAATAAATAGGCTTTCTATGGCCCACTATCTGAGAGAGAGAGATGGCACGCTTAGGACTGGCACACAAGCTCAAAGGCCAATATTAATCTCCCACTGATTGATTTATTGATTTTTTCAGGTAGAATTTAGAACCCAAATCAAGCAAAAAAATTAATAGGCTTTCTATGGCCCACTGAGTGAGAGATGGCACACACAGGAGTCAGGAGTGGCACACAAGCCCTGAGGCCAATATTTTTCTCCCACTGATTGATGTTGTGATTTTTTCAGGTAGATTTTGGAACCCAAATCAAGCAAAAAAATAAATAGGCTTTCTATGGCCCACTGAGTGAGAGATGGCACACACAGGAGTAAGGAGTGGCACACAAGCCCTGAGGCCAATATTTTTCTCCCACTGATTGATGTAGTGATTTTTTCAGGTAGATTTTAGAACCCAAATCAAGCAAAAAAATAAATAGGCTTTCTATGGCCCACTGAGTGAGAGATGACACAGACAGGGATGGCACTCTAGCAGAAATGCCAATCTTAATCTCCCACAAAAAAAAAAAAAAAAAAAGGAAGTGTCCTTCAATTACTATCTCCCTGCAGTAATCTCAGCCAGGTATGGCAGGCAGCAATAAGGAGTGGACTGATGCACAAATTAAATAAAAAGTGTGTACAAACAAACAAGATAGCTGTGCAGAAAGGAAGGAACAAGAGGATTTGTGCTTTGAAAAAAGCAGTTGGTTTGCACAGCGGCGTACACACAGCAATGCAGCTATCAGGGAGCCTTCTAGGGCAGCCCAATGAGCTACAGCGCTGAGGAAAAAAAAAAAAAATGTAGCTTCCACTGTCCCTGCACACCGAAGGTGGTGTTGGGCAGTGGAAATCGCTACAGCACAAGCGGTTTGGTGGTTAATGGACCCTGCCTAACGCTATCCCTGCTTCTGACGAAGCGGCAGCAACCTCTCCCTAAGCTCAGATCAGCAGCAGTAACATGGCGGTCGGCGGGAACGCCCCTTTATAGCCCCTGTGACGCCGCGGACAGCAAGCCAATCACTGCAATGCCCTTCTCTAAGATGGTGGGGACCAGGACCTATGTCATCACGCTGCCCACACTCTGCGTTTACCTTCATTGGCTGAGAAATGGCGCTTTTCGCGTCATTGAAACGCGACTTTGGCGCGAAAGTCGCGTACCGCATGGCCGACCCCGCACAGGGGTCGGATCGGGTTTCATGAAACCCGACTTTGCCAAAAGTCGGCGACTTTTGAAAATGAACGACCCGTTTCGCTCAACCCTAATGGTCAAAATCACAAAAAACTGCGTTGCTTGCAGACCTCAAATAATGCAAAAAAAACAAGTTCACAATCATTTAGAAACTAATGTTTTAACTTAGTTCAGAAATCAATATTTTGTGGAATAACCATGATTTTTAATCACAGCTTTCATGCATCTTGGCTTTCCACCAGTCTTTCACACTGCTTTTGGGTGACCTTATGCCACTCCTGGTACAAAAATATAAGCTGTTCTTCTTTGTTTGATGGCTTGACTATTGATTTTCATGAAGCATCCCCAGATCTAATTTTTCCAACAATATTTACAAAACCATTTTTTTAGGGAACACATCACATTTGAAGTGACTTCAAGTGGCCCATATGAAAATACCCAAAAATGACACCATTCTAAAAACTGCACCCCTCAAAGTCCTCAAAACCACATTCAAGAAGTTTATTAACACTTCAGGTGCTTCACAGGAATTAATGCAACGTGTAAGAAAAAAATGATAAATTCATATACCAGTGAAACTAAAAGCATTATAATCATTAATGATTAATGAAGGAACTGCTGGTAGGTCAAAAAAGCACAAAAGCATTGTACAGCGCCATCTGTACAATGTGCAAGGCCAATTTTTTGTACGATACTTTAGTTTTTCGCATGGCACTGTGTGGTTTGAGGGCCTGAGCTAAGAGATCTACACCCCCATAAACTTATTATAATCCAGGATACAATATGGTTTTGGGACATCTTTTGTGGTACCTCGGACAGTGACAAGGGAGCTGTTGTCACAGTGTATTGTGGTGAAGATAAGGACATCCCTCTTGTACTTATACTTGACCACCAGCATGTTGTCGCTGCATTGGGCTCTGCTGTTGCCCAATTAACGGCTTATGGAGGCCTCTCTGATTTTTTCACACAGTACAGCATGCAACTGTACCTCTGACAGAGAGGGTCTTGAAGAGTGGGATACTGGTGTAAAAATTTTATCTACGTAGAGGTGATAACCTTTATCCAGCAGTGGGTGCAACAATTCCCACACAATTTTCCCACTCACCCCCAGGAAAGTGGAGCATTCAGGGGGGTTAATTTGGGTGTCCTTCCCTTCGTAGACCCTAAATCTGTGGGTGTACCCTGAGGTACTCTTGCACAGCTTGTCATTTGAATTTCGTGTCTGGGCCTTTTACTGGGCAGGTATTGTTGGAATTTTAATCCTTGTGAGAAAAAAGTGGCAAATGGCTCTCATCGTCCTTTCATGTCCTTTATTGCAGGGGTGTCAAACTGCATTCCTCGAGGGCTGCAAACAGGTCATGTTTTCAGGATTTCCTTGTACTGCACAGGTGATAATTTAATCACCTGCAGAGAATGATTCCAGCACCTTGTGCAATGCTAAGGAAATCTTGAAAACCCGCATGGTTTGAGGCCCTCGAGGAATGCAGTTTGACACCCCTGCTTTATTGGATATTACATGACGCAGGTGAACATATAGTGGAAAAGTAACTTTCTCACAACGATTACAGACATTCATTTTGGCTTTTTCTGTGGCTAGGCACCCGTATGTTCTGACCCGGCACAGTTTGGATGGTCCAGGAACAGTGCAGCAGTGCTGGTCTACTCTCACTCATACATTGTTGGAATTTTATCCTTCCTTTGAAATGAATTAGAGATTCATCTATACAGATGTCCCATTGGGGGTTGTATGCCTCAGAAAATTTTCTGCTGGAGTGTTTCAACTACTGGATGAATTTTACACAGACGATATGGGGTAGGACACTGCGCATTATCACTATAATGCAAACATTTAATAATATATAATAATATTTAATATCACTATAATGCAAACATTTATAGATGTCTTCAAATTGTGTCCATGTCATGGCCATACTGAATACCGGAGTGCTGTAGAGAATATTAGTAAGCCAGTATTACTGAAGCTCTGTTTTTTTTTACTATGCACATATGCAGCACAATGTTCCAAAATGTCATAATTTATGCTGCATTTACAGGGGTCCATTTGGCACATGATGACATGGAGTTTGGGATGAAAAATTTGATGGGCATACAAATTTGTGTGGGACACCATAACATTTATTATTTCCTCGCTGAAAAAGAATTTTAAAATGTCAATTTCAGTGAGGCCTGCAACATCAAATTGGATTCCTGAGCTGCCCATGAAATCCACAATTACAGGCTGATAATTTTCGGGGGGTGGAGTCCATATGGGATCACTTGCTGTAGAGGTTGCCTGAGTCCTAGGGTGCCTTGCTGGGGAAACCTCCTCACTAGATGGGAGGAGGAAGAGACATAGAAGAATGTGGGATCTTCCTCACTGCCCGAATCCATGTTGGAGGCAAGGAAAGCATATGCCTCCGCTGGTGAATGGCGTCTTCTTGATGAATGGGCCATTTTTATTTTAGTCTTCAAAACATTGGGGATGTATTTGTAAGTGGTGCTTTTACACATGTATTGTATGAAGCTTGTGTAAGGAGTACTATTTATTCTAAAAAGTAGAGAGAAAAAAGTAGAGAAAAAATTGAAAAGGTAAAATTTTGAAGAAACACTTAGAAGAAAAATATGATAGGAAAAATCAGTAGACAAAAAAAAAATTGTATAAAAAAAATTATAGGTAGGGCTTTACTAAACTAATGCCCTACCTATAAAGTTACTTGGCGCTACTAATTCTTTTTTTATTGCAAAGCAAAAGCAGACGACACTAACACTGCGACATATGCTCCCCTAATGCACTTCTGATCTAAGAAGTTATCCAGCGCTAACAATTTTTCTTTTTTGCAAAAGAGAAATGCTACCTCCCTACTTAGGCCGGGGTCACACTTGCGAGTGTGATGCGAGAAACGTGCGCGAATCTCCCGCATCAATACCCAATGCTGCCACCGGCACTCAGGACCAAAGTGTGCGGCTGCAGAGAAAGGCCGGCGTCACACATGCGAGTTTTACGGACGTAAGAGCGCAGAATCTACGTCCGTAAAACTCGCAAAACATACGGCACAATGATTCTCAATGGGTCTAGTCCTATCAGCCGTATATTACGGATCCGTAATATACGTCGTTCTACGGCCGTACAAAATCGCAGCATGCTGCGTTTGTCAGCGTATTGCGCAAAAAATACGCCAATGCAAGTCTATGGGAGAGCGTATAATACGGAATGCATACGGACCATGCGTGTGACTTGCGAAAAATACGCTACTCACTGGCAGATGTCCTGAACTGTCTAAAGCCCTCAATCAGGCAGGTGAGACATGCTAATTAGCTGAAAAAGCCAGACAGTGAACCCGGAAGTCTGCTGCACGCCTCCACGGAGTGAGAGATTGAGCATGGCCAGCATAATTAATGTAGACATGCTGATCATTTTGATACAGGAAAGGCCAGAAATCTGGGACCAAAGAGACCCCAACTATGCGAACAGGGCAGTAAAACAAGCTGCATGGAGGAGCGTGTGTGGCTCCCTCTTCCCCCAGTATGACCAGCAGCCACGTGCGGCCCAGCGACAAATAAGTAAGTACACCCATGTTTGCAATGTAATGTTCTTGCTAAACAGCAGGCCCTTACTACTTTGAATTGCTAAACCTTAATTTATTAATTCTTCCTGAAAGTAATATAAATCCAAGCAGTATATACATGGTGCTGGATATGATAAATGGATTTCATGAAGGTTTAGAACAGGTGTGCCCTTACTAACATTGTTTTCCAGTAATTTGTTTTTCTGGGATAGAGGTTAGCTGACTCTGTCCTTGTGGCCTTGCTTCATAATTGTGTTTTTTTGTTAAATTTCTTGCTTAATGTGAGCCACAAAAGCCTCTTTCTATGCTACCCGTAAATCTGTGTCCTCCATTACACCTTGTGTGAGCACTCTGCATAATGGTCTAAGCAATGTGTGTATTTTTTGTTGTTTCAGTGGATGATGTAACAACAAGGTGGCGGAGTATCCGTGACCAGTATAGGAGGGAGAGGCAGCAGCGGGAGAAAAGTGGAGCCGGGGCCCCTCCTAAAAAAAAAAAATACATTTACTTTGATCGGCTTACGTTTCTCAACCCCAGCATGGACCTCAGGCCGTAAGTAAAAACATCTCAAACTGGGTTAATTTTTTAATGCTGAGAGATAATTCCAAATAACATAGTAACTGTCCAAATTTATCTTTTGCAGAACTCAGTCTAACCTCACTGACAGGGAGACAGGGTCTGACTCAGAACTGGTCATTGACCCAGTTGGAGAAGGTGAAGAGGTGGCTGGTCCATCTGCTGCTCCCTCCGGCGCAAGACCTACAGCATCTTCCTCATCTGGCCACCCAGCTCCAGCTGCAGCTGAAGAAAACCAAGAGGCCCCACAGTTCTCTTCTGCAGCAGCAGCACCAGCACCTAGCCAGGATGACCCTGGGAATAGCAGCAGCCCAACTGTTGCCCTGGACCAATCCCCACAGGCTGCAGTCAGACCCCAGCGTGCACGACGCAGGAGAGAGCTTCGCCAAAGCAGGAGAAATGTGGATGCTGGGGTCATGAACTATTTGGCCCGGGTTCGAGAGGATGATGGGGAGGAGGGATTCACACGGAGCCTTGCCCAGTATTTACGCTCCATAGAGCGGGAGTTGAGGCTGCGTTTGAGAGGGTGTTTTCAGATCCTTATTGACGCATGCACCCCCCCAAATAACCCATACAATCTGATGCAGATGATTGAACAGTGGCAGATGTCACCTGATAATATTCTGCGGCCTCAGAGATTACAAGGCCTGCATGGGCAACAAGGATCTGAAGCACCCCCTCTACGTCAGCCAACACCTCCACCCCAACCCACAACTAACCAACAATGGCAACCTCAGCACCATATTGCAGGATATCAGCACCCATCCCAATATGGCCACTTGTCCAGACCCAGTGCTGGAGGCTGGTCCCAACCGGGGTTTGGACAATATGGTCATTTTGGGTTGGGGTATGATTCCCGCACATATGGGCAGCAACATCAGGGTTATCTCCCAAATCCTGGCCCCACTCATCAAAGTGGCCAGCATCAGAGCAGGCAGAATTTCCCGCAGGCCACTATAACATCCGCACAGGCTGCTGGACAATTGGGCCTACAAAGGCCACCTGATGCTGACACAGACCAATCCACTTCTCCACTTCCTACGTACCAGGACTTGTAATTTTGGGTACACCTTTTTTTTTTTTTTCCAAAATTAGGTTTGGATTGGGCTTAAAAAGCAAGCTGTAATGTTTTTATTTTACTTTGTGTTTTGGTTCCCAAAAAAAAATGTTGCACTTTTTTTGGCCAAAGATTTGTTATGCCAAAAAAAAAACAAAATCTAAAAACAAGTTTAAAAAGTAAATTTGCCGTTACTACCAAAAAAACTATGTATGCACTCTGTTCATTCTTATTACCTCACACACACATGATATGATCATAACCATATGTGAACAAATTAAACACAGCAGACATATTTTCCACATTGGTAATGCCAAAATTTAATCAAATAACAAATTACACATGCAAAATTGCCTAGTCTTGCCAGGGAGTGGCACCCTGAGGACTCACAAAATAATTTGTGAACAGATCACGAACTTTTAGTCCAGAAAGGGGACGTCGCGGAGGAGGGACATATGGGGTAGGCCTACTATGATTGTTCATGACGTGATTATGCAAATTAGTAGACGAACAATCATGTATTCGGGTGAAATTATGTAGAATTACACAGGCTTTGATCACTTCATTGATTGAAGCCTCACTCAGCTGAATTGCAGACTGAAGAACCCGCCATTTGGCTACAAGAATTCCAAAGGCGCACTCAACCAGTCTCCGTGCCCTGGAAAGTCTCAAATTAAACACCCTCCGCCGGTGGTCAAGGTTGCGCCTGGGGTAAGGCCTCATGACGTGCCTCGTCAGTTGGAAGGCCTCATCTCCAACCAAAACAAAAGGCACTGCTTCCGCATTGGAGCCTGGGAGTTGTTGTGGTGGTGGGAGGTTCAACTGGTTGTCACGTAGCCGCCGACCCATTATGGACGAATTGAAGACCCTAGAGTCTCCAGTTCGGCCATAGGCCCCAATGTCTACAATTATAAACCTGTAGTTGCTGTCAGCAACTGCTAACAGAACTACAGAGAAAAACTGCTTATAATTGTAGAATTGGGAACCAGAGTTCGGCGGCTTACGCACCCTGATATGTTTCCCATCCACAGCTCCAATGCAGTTAGGGAAGTCACAATTATTTTGGAAACCAGTGGCGATTTTGACCCAATCCTCCATTTTTGGCTCCGGCATCACAACTTCGTTAAGTTTCAGCCATATTTGGGAACAGGTTGTCCTAACAATGATTGAAATGGTAGAACGCCCAATGAGAAACTCCAGGTGTAGACCCGCATAGGACAAGCCTGTGGAGAGGAAGCTGCAAAACAAGGAAAAAAAACAAAACATGAGGAATATGAAAACAGGAAGAAACACAAGTGTCTATTTAATTTTCGCAGTCATTATTGACTAAGCAAAAAGGGTCATTTCACATTATTACTATACTCTAATATTACCCACATTTTTAGAAATGTGCTTGTGGCTTCATGTCTAAGTAAAGTAACTGAAACATAGTAGGACAAAACACATTGGCAAACATACAAAAATATAAAAGGTCAAAATACATACCGTAAGGTTAGGAGCAGACGCTCCTCAGCAGAGATGGCTTTTCTCATCCAGGTGTCCTGATAGGTGAGGCCAGGACGTAACATCTCCATCAACATGTCAAAAGTCCTGATGGACATGCGAGTATACAGGTAAAATTTGTCTGGATGGGCCCTCAAAGCTGAATAGAGTCTCTGGAAATGTCCTTTACTCTGGCGTTGTGTCAATAGAGGATGCACCCACAATCTTCGTCTCCTCCTTCGCGGATCTGCATTGACCGGATATGGCTGGCCAAAGCGACGAGACAACACCCAGTGAAGCAACACCCGCTGAGTTGTGCTTAAATACACATGGTCAGACATGTTTGTAAGGTCAAAGTAACACAGCCAAAATATGCTAGAGAACATATAGGGCATATGGGAGGGGTACACCTGTTGTCGAGGGCTTAAATAGTGTTGGTAATGATGGTTTAAATGATTTGCAGGCCTGAAAACCGTTAAATGTCCATTTTGTGATGGTGCGTGTCAAAAACGCAATACGGATCACATACGGATTACACACGGACCAGTACATGCGCAAAATACGCGACCACACCTAGGCTACGCAAGAACTACGGAAAGAGATTACGGAGACATTTTGGCGTATTACGCGCGTATTACGGACGTATAATACGTTCCGTAATGTCTTACGCCGAGTGTGACGCCGGCCAAATACATGCAGCCGCTCGCTCCTGTCCATAGTGCCGGCGGCAGTGCCGGGTATTGAGGCGAGAGACTTGCGCAGGTTTCTCGCATCACACTCGTAAGTGTGACCTCGGCCTTATAACTAGCATTATTTTTTTTCTAAAAAAAAAAAAATCGGACGTCACTTACACTGCGACGTCCGCTCCCCTAATGCGCTACTGTCCTACCTATAATGCTATTCTGTACTAACTACTATTATTTTTTTTTCTAAAAAAAAAAGGGGTTAACGGTATTTTCCAGGACTATTATATTTTTTTTTAATTACCTACCTAAAAACTAACAGACAAGTTGTTGCTAAGAAAGGCAACTACCTGAATGTCCTACTAAGTACTGTTAGAGTTGGAAGGGACCTACAGAGTCATCGTGTCCAACCACCTGCTCAATGCAGAATTCACTAAGGCTACTTTCACACTAGCGTCGTACGACGCACGTCGCAATGCGTCGTTTTGCAGAAAAAACGCATCCTGCAAAGTTGTTTGCAGAATGCGTTTTTTCTCCATAGGCTGGTATTAGTGACGCATTGCCACACGTCGCAACCGTCGTGCGACGGTTGCGTCGTGTTGTGGCAGACCGTCGGCACCAAAAAACGTTGCTTGTAATGTTTTTTGGTGCTTGTGTCCGCCACTTCCGACCGTGCATGTGCGGCTGGAACTCCGCCCCCTCCTCCCCGCAACTCACAATGGGGCAGCGGATGCGTTGTAATCATGCATCCGCTGCCCTCGTTGTGCTGCGTTGACACAGGATGCGTCGGTACGTCGGCCTGACGCACTGCGACGGCCGACGCCGACGCTAGTGTGAAAGTAGCCTAAACCATCTCAGACAGATGTCTTTCCAGCCTCTGTTTGAAGACTTTCATTGAAGGAGAACTCACCACCTCTTTTGGCAGCCTGTTCCACTCATTGCTCAACCTCACTGTCAAAAAGTGTTTTCTAATATCTAATCTGTATCGTCTCCCTTTCAGTTTCACTCCATTTATTCTCATGATTCCATGTGCAATAGAGAATATGGATGATTCCTCTACACTGTGACATCCCTCCAGATATTTGTAGACAGCTATTAAGTCTCCTCTTAGGCCGGCTTCACACTTGCGAGTTTTACGGACGTAAGAACGCAGAAACTACGTCCGTAAAACTCGCAAAAAATACGGCACAATTATTCTCTATGCCCCTGCTCCTATCTGCCGTATTTTACTGATCAGTATTATACGGCTTTCTACGGCCGTACAAAATCGCAGCATGCTGCGTTTGCCACCGTACCGCGCAAGAAATACGCCAATGAAAGTCTATGGAAGCGTGAAAAATACGGATTTCACACGGACAAGCAGTGTGACTTGCGAGAAATACGCAGCGCTGTTAGAGAGAAAAGCCGGTAATTCAGTGCGGTGTACAGTAAAATCACACTGACAGCTTACAGTCCAATAGGTAGAATAAATGTGTACACATAGAATAGGTATATATATATATATATATGTCAGTGAGACACATATATGTATATATATTACTATTTATTCCAGCGCTATACAGCTTGAAAGCCGGTAATTCAATTACCGGCTTTTTCTTTCTCCTTCCTAAAACCCGACATGATTTGAGACATGGTTTACATACAGTAAACCATGTCTTCTCTCCATTTTTTTTGCAGATTCCACACTACTAATGTCAGTAGTGTGTATCTGCAAAATTTGGCCGTTCTAGCTCTTAAAATAAAGGGTTAAATGGCGGAAAAAATTGGCGTGGGCTCCCGCGCAATTTTCTCCGCCAGAGTAGTAAAGTCAGTGACTGAGGGCAGATATTAATAGCCTGGAGAGGGTCCATGGTTATTGGCCCCCCCCTGGCTAAAAATATCTGCCCCCAGCCACCCCAGAAAAGGCACATCTGGAAGATGCGCCTATTCTGGCACTTGGCCACTCTCTTCCCATTCCCGTGTAGCGGTGGGATATGGGGTAATGAAGGGTTAATGCCACCTTGCTATTGTAAGGTGACATTAAGCCTAATTAATAATGGAGAGGCGTCAATTATGACACCTATCCATTATTAATCCAATTGAATGAAAGGGTTAAATAAAACACAAACACATTATTTAAAATTATTTTAATGAAATAATAACAATGGTTGTTGGAGTATTTTATTCTACGCCCAATCCAATCACTGAAGACCCTCGTTCTGTGAAAGAAAAAACATAATAAACCAACAATATACTTACCCTCCGCAGATCTGTAACGTCCAACGATGTAAATCCTTCTGAAGGGGTTAAAACATTTTGCAGCAAGGAGCTTTGCTAATGCAGGCTGCTCCTCGCTGCAAAACCCCGGGGAATGAGTCTAAATATAGATCAATGAGCTATATTTAGCTTCATTTGCGGTGAGGCGCCCTCTGCTGGATGTTCATAGATCGTGGGAAATTTCCTAGAAAGCTCCCAGGCTTTCACAATGTGATTTTCTGGATTTTTTTTTCTCAGTTTGTCTCCCATAGTTGAGGTCTACCTATGATGTAAATTACAGACGCCTCTCATCTTTTTAAGTGGTGGAACTTGCACTATTGCTGACTGACTAAATACTTTTTTGCCCCACTGTATATATATATATATATATATATATATAGACAGTATATATATATTTTTTTTTTTCTTTTTGGGACACATGGATCATTTCTATAGCGGTATGTTGGTTTTGCAAGCCTGCGAGAAAACCACGCAGTACGGATGCCATACGGATTACATACGGAGGATGCCATGCGCAAAAAACGCTGACACACCCTGCCTACGGAGGAGCTACGGACCACTATTTTCGGGACATTTCAGCGTATTACGGCCGTAATATACGGACCGTATTTTCATACGCTGAGTGTGAAGCCGGCCTTAGGCTAAGTACACATTAGTGTATCTGTACGCAGCATATCATCTGCATCCGCAAATGCATGCCAAAACGCATGCAAATGCATGGTTACACTGCATTTTTTATCTGCATCAGCTTATGCATGATGCCAAATAAAACTGCGTGTGCATGCGTTTGTATGCGTTTTTGTCTGCGTTTGCATTGTTTATGCGCATGCGTTTGATATTTCCAGAAGGGTGTGTCTCAATGGGTGTGTCTCAATCAGTTCCTGGACATGCGCTGTTCGAAGTACGCAAGCGCATTGAACGCATGCGTACGCATGTCCTTGCGTACCAATGCATTCCCTTAGACAGTAATGCAATGTTTTGATGCACTAATCTGCATGCCTGCGCATATTTGACGCCTCAAAAAATGCAACATGTTCCGTTCCCGTGCACCATGAAACAACGCATGCGGACGCATCCGCATGTGAACTGATGCAATCGCATGTCCCTGCGTACACAGTGTTGAATATATGTACGCAAGACGCATGCAGATCTATACGCAGGTATATGCTGCACACACATATGCTAATGTGAACCCGGCCTTAGCCTTCTTTTTTGCAAGCTAAACATTTCCAGATCCTTTATACAGTTCCTCGTAGGACATGCTTTGCAGTCCGCTCAACTTCGTAGCTCTTTTTTTAAAATATGGTGTCCACAACCATCACTGTCAACGTCATGCTGACTGACAGCCTGCTCCCCACAGTCATTTAACTTGGAGCTCGAGGACCCGAATGCCAAATCTCGAACAGGTGTCCTAACTATCAGAGGTCTTCATACCCTGAAAATGGATATGCCAGATCCTTATCCCCCCAATATCACATATCAAGAGAGAGTCCTGAGGCAACCATAGACTTTAGACCAGTGTTCCCCAACTCCGGTCCTCAAGAGCCACCAACAGGTCATGTTTTCAGGATTTCCTTAGTATTGCACAGGTGATAATTGCATTACCTGGACAGGCAAGAATTCAAACACCTGTACAATACTGAGGAAATCCTGAAAACATGACCTGTTGGTGGTTCTTGAGGACCGGAGTTGAGTAACAGTGCCTTAGACAGTGGACCAAGCCACCTATTTTAGCGGTTTCAGTCAACACTAGTCAACACTAGTCTAAAGTGAATGGGGGCCTTTAGAGGGCCTGAAAGGCGTTCTCTCATTGTCACATATATCTGTGTGATGCTAATGTGATGACCCTGAATAACTGGATGGCTGCATAAAACATAGATTCTGGTTGGTTATCTCTACGTGAGTGTCGGGAACTTTCTGATTTATTTTTGCTTTGAATCAGTATATAAACGATTTATGCTTTTCCTATTGCCTATTGCCCGCATACTGCACTTCTTTTTCGCACGTCTACATATGTAACCATATGTAATAGTAAGCCTTTCAGTTCACCGCCCCACGATTTCCATACGCACTCTCCCTCACAATACAACTTCATTTTTCTTCTCTCTGTGAATGCTCTTTGTGCTGTCCTTCCAGCCCTCGTCTTTCCACATCGTTTCCCATCCCCCTTCTTTCTATACCTCTAATTCCTACCCAGCCCAGCTGCCTTACTGAAGACTTTTTGTTTATTTTTAAGTCTTGGCCCCAAAAAGAGGAATTTGAAGACATTTCAGTGCATTATATTTTGGGTTAAAAAAATAAAAGTTTTCCTTGTTTGTACAATCAGGGGTCACTTTATTATGCTGCATTACAAATCATACCAAGTGTGATGCAACACTGACTTACATGATCTTATGTTATGTAAATTGAACCGCTAAACAGGCTTAAAGGAGAATGTCTGGGAAATTAATATGAAAGTCAGTTTAGGTGACTTTGTGCTCTTTAAAAAAAAAGATCATTAATTTTTTATGTGTTTTTTTGTAACAAAAACATTATGATTTGCTAGCAATCGAAAATGCAATGCATGCACTACATTTCTGTTTTGGCTTTTTTAGCCTTTAACTATGTTTGTGGCTTTTTTTTTTAAATTGCAAAATATTCTAAGTATTGAGTATTTTTCAGCAAGCTTTTTCTTAGTGTGGATTTCAAGTCAACTTCTAAAAATGCATGTGTTATTGTGTCTTGCATTTTTAGTGGATTTTTGTTGTTGTGTTTTTGAAATCACATGACTTGATATATTAAAAACACCACTAAAGAAATGTAAAAATAAAAAACAGGCACACAAACTAATGGTGAGAGTCATTTTCTGGAGTCTGAATGGGATAATCACACAAATATTTAGCAATTTTTCCTTTTTGAGTTGGCTGTTTTTCTAAAAAGTGAGTGGGATCAACCACCACTTGACAAATTTACTACAATGTGTAGCGGAAAACAGTAGTTTAGGCCAACTAGGTGGTGTAGATTTTATTTTGGACAAGAAAAATGTACACCAAATTTATTAAGAGGCATGAAAGGCTAGTCTTTATATATTTCACACACTCATTTTCAAAAACACATTAAAAAACTTTGAAAAAACAACACAAAAAAATAAGCGCGCCGCTGATTTTACATGCATGTTTCAGACCAAAAACTAAAAACACAGAAAAATTAGTATTTATGTATTAAAAAATAATGTGTTAAAAAGAGGGGGGATGACCAGTAACCTGCGGCGGCCACTATCAGAAGACAGCCAGCTCCGCAAGTGAGTACTTCCAGCTGGTGGCGGCAGCCACAAACACTGATAACAGCTTAACAGCGGCGGTGCTGAATGTCGGATGCCAGCCTATCATAGATTGATGATCTATCCTAAGGATCAATGTCATCAATGTAAAAGTAGTGGACATCCTCTTTAAGGCTACTTTTACACATACCGTGTTTATTGCGGGCCTTTTTTGTGGGCCATATGGCCACAATTTTCATGGTCTGGCGCAATAACGGAGAGCAAAAAACTTGCGGATCGCCGTTTTTCAGGTTTCCAATAGTATTGGAAAAAAAGCGGCGTTCCACAAAACTGGAAGTCACGGTGCACCGCAAAAACAAACTTCCGCTGTTTTTGTGGCTCCGTTGGTTTTCAATGGGGGGCCGTGTCCATAAGTAAATACGGCCCTCACGGCCATATGGTGCATGGCGCATCATGAAACTATTGCGGCCCGTTTTTGCAGGCCCAACAAAAATCTATTGGGGCCGCAAAAACGGGCCACAAATACACGGCAAGTGTAAAAGCAGCCTAAGTCCATTTTTTAAAGTCATATAATAATAATAATCTTTATATAGCGCTAACATATTCCACAGCGCTTTACATACATTATCATCGCTGTCCCCGTTGGGGTTCACAATCTAAATCCCCTATCAGCATGTCTTTGGAATGTGGGAGGAAACCCACGCAAACACGGAGAGAACATACAAACTCTTTGCAGATGTTGTCCTTGGTGGGGTTTGAACCCAGGACTCCAGCGCTGCAAGGCTGCTGTGCTATCCACTGCTCCACCGTGCTTCCCCTAGTCATATGGCATCTTGTTTTTACATGAACAATTTAATAAACAGTTAAAAACAAATAAAGTTTTCTATGTTAATAACTATAATGGTTCGAAGGCAAAACCATAACATAAGGATAGTATGCCGTATGTGATGCAAACTGTTGTTAAAGTGATTCTGTCAGTATGATAAGCCATCTATATGAGCATGAAGGTCATATGAAGCTGAATAAGATGATACCTTGATATATGTGTTCCAATGTTTTATTCCAGAGAAATCTACATTTTTCTTAAGCAAATGAGCTGTTAAGATCTATGGGCCAGACATAGATCTCCGTGATAATCTGTCTCAGAAGCTTATTTTAAATGAAAAGGGACGTACTAGTGTGAGATATGTAGTGACTGACAGTCTGCCCTCCTGATCTACACGTCTCAAACTCGTAATGCCACATTTCATTTAAAATACGCTTCGGAGGCAGATTCTCAGGGAGGTCTATGTCCAGCCCATAGATCTTAACAGCTCAATTACATATTAAGAAAAACAATTGTTTTCATGGGAATAAGGCTACTTTCACACTAGCGTCGTTTTGAATACTTCGCAAAGCGTCGTTCAGGGGAAAAAACGCATCCTGCAAAGTTGTCTGCAGGATGTTTTTCCCCATAGACTAACATTAGCGACGCATTGCGACGCATTGACACACGTCGCAACCGTCGTGCGATGGTTGCGTCGTGTTGTGGCGGACTGTCGGCAGCAAAAAACGTTACATGTAACGTTTTTTGCTGCGTTGTGTCTGCCATTTCCGCCCCCACCTCCCCGCAACTCACAATGGGGCAGCGGATGCGCTGGAAAAATGCATCCGCTGCCCCCGTTGTGCGGCGCTTGCACAGTATGCGTCGGTACGCCGGGCCGACGCAGCGCGACAGCCCCGTACCGACGCTAGTGTGAAAATAGCCTAAGACATGGGATTGCTGATATCAAGATATAATTTTATCATAGAACTTACATGCCCATATAGACATGCTCCTACTGACTGACAGATTCATTTTAAAAGAATCCAACTTTAATTTTGGGTTATCTATTATTATTGAAATTTTTTTTTCTATTTAAAACACGTAGACCATTTTGCTTAAAATTTTATGTGAATATTGACTTAAAAAACCAAGAAGATTTTTTGCCAACTTTAGTAGCAAGCTGCAGTCATCCATATTTTTCAGATATTTGTGATCTATGTTTTCAGTTTGTTTTACTTCTGAACGGGAAACTTTCTATTATTTCAGCAGGGATATAAGGGAAGCTAGATTCTTGTAGTGATAAAGATAACAGTTTCTGCATCATATTTTCAGACAGTCCAGACTTATGACTTGTACTACGAAACAACTTTCTATTTACTTCTATATTACGTGAAACAGAGTTATTAAAAAAATCTTTAACCCATCATACATTTTACCTACTACACTTTAAATTAACCAGGTATGACTTTTATGACCTAAAGAGGACCTGTCACCAAAAGTGGGCAGTTTTGCTCTTATTTTATTCCCACCGCTCCCCTGAGTTTGCAGTTTTTCCATATTTATGTATATTTTTTCAATCTGCCATACGATTTCAGAGATATAGACTATTTTATTTGTCTTTATTTTTATGGTTTAGCAAGGGGGCTGTGCTCATAGGGTAATATGCAGAGAAGCCGAAAGACACACCCCAGAAGATCCTGCGAGCCACACACCCTGCTAAAAACCAAAAACATATGCACAAAAATATAAAAAGCCCATATCTCTGGAACTGTTTGACAGAATTTAGGAAAACAAAAAAATATTCTCAGGCGAACCACTGAAACAAAATAAGAGCAAAAACTGGAAGTGACAGATGCATTTTAAGATATTTACACATTTGAATAAATATGTCCAAACCTACCAATTTTAGTGGGATCTGCCGGCATTCTAATATGGATAGGGGCCTCATGAGTGTCCACCGACAGGTTACCGGAATGTTTGGAAGATTAGGACCAGGTAGTTTGAATTCAAATGTCCAATCCATTTGTTCTCCAGGCAGAACTCTGGCAACAGCATATTCCGCCCTCCCCTTAGAGAAATAGAGGAATCAAGAGTTAAGACTATATATATATATATATATATATATATATATATACACACACTTGGTCAAAATTGCTCGTACCCCTCATTCAATGACAGAAAAACCCATAATGGTAACAGAAATAACTATTAAAAATAAATAAATAAAACTCGTGAAACAGGCCTGGTCAGAAATTGTATATATATAATCTATGGGAATGGACACCTTAAATCCTTAGATCACCTGTCACCAATTTTTGGTGTAAATTATATTTAGTGTACTGGACTCTGGTTGAGCACATTTCCTCCCGCCGTAAAATAAGTGATGAAAACAATTTGAAACTAAAAATAATGTTAAATTCCCAATAAAATTAATAAATTACCGTAATTAATTTAAACATTTATGTTAGCGTATACAATCCATATGATTGAATTAAGAGTGTGCAATGTATACATACTTTTTATTATTATTTTTTTTTATAAGAAACTGGTTAAAGGGAATTTGTCCCCAGGTCTGCAGTAACCCATTTGAGAGTAGCATGCTGTAGGAACAGTGACCCTTATTCCAGCACTGTGTTGCTGCATTTTTTATAAAATCACCATTTTCCCTGCTGCAGATCTAGCAGTGCTCTGAATGTTGAGCTTTGTATAAGCCTACCCACACCACTGATTGGCAGCTTTCGGAAAAACTGTGCATACCACAGCAACTGTCTATATAGGACATTACTGTGCTGTGAGAAGTGATAATATGGTCATTGTATAGATTACATGACTTCAGAAAAACCCCACAACTGGGCACTCTACACTGACCCTTCTCATGTATTTAGCTAACGGTGGTTGTCCCTGGTAGATTTCATGCTTTTTACCCTTTGGACACTGTTGCTGCAAAAAAATATCTGGACGTTGAGTTGATCCAGTCAGTAAATCCCTGGTCTGGAACATACTATGATTATTATATAAGAACATGGCTGAAGGAATGGCATACATATCTGAGAGGGTGGTTAATTAAAGTGAAGGGTCTCATTATAGTGCTAGGCTTCACCCTCCAAGACAGAAGGGCGCCTGTTGTTCATATCAGTGGCGGACACGGACGGGAGAGGGCCCCATGGGCAAAAACAATATATGGGCTCCTCTTTGTGTCTGTGACGGGACCTGTTGGCTGATTTAAAGGTGAAAGTCGACCCTCTTATCTCGTGGGCCCTTGTGTGGTTGAACACGTTGCACCAATGTTATGTCCACCCCCAGTTTGTGTCCAACTCTGGAATCCCAATGAATTTTTTGACCGATTTTTGCACTTCTTCAAGACAGGGGTGTCCTGACCTGCACAGGATCATCCACCCAGTAGCAGACAGGATGGGAGTGATGGGAGCTGTTGTGTGCCCTTGGCCCATACTCGACATCTCTGAGCGCCTCTGACTTTATTCCTTGCATACTCTTCTACATGTCATACAAATCCCATCGAGGCACTATACAGTGGCACATATCCATTATACAAACTCCATACAGGCTACTGCCCACAGCATTGATGTGTTCATGGATCCGTAATACATTTTTGTGACCTTATGAGTCATAATGAATATCTCTGATTTAGGCCTTATTCACATTTTCATGTTTGTTTTCTGTCCCAAATTTTTTTTTACTTTTTTTATTTTGTGACGATCATTTTGTAATTTAGTTGCATTCTGATGTCCAATAATATTTTAATATTTTTACGTCATCTATTTTTAACTTACATTAAAAACAGGTCTTTCAATTGATGCCATGTTCATGCTGTCCATTTTTTTTTTCTGATGATCTAAAAACTAATGGGCTTATTTGATCCACAATTCAGAATACAGAGAACAAGTCTAGAACAGTTTTGTTTCATAAAGACTTTTGGCATCTTTATGCCAGTCTTGGCCAGCTCGGGAAACTTTTTGAAAAGTGGGCATGGCCTTACCTGGAGAAGGTAACATCATAGTTTAAACCAAAAAAAGTGGTGTCAATTACTGAAATTCATTAAAAGAAATTTAGCAACTAAAAAATACACTATTAACCTGCAGATATGGGATTAATCTGCAGGTTAATAGCGTTCTGAAATTGCCAAGCACCTGCACTGAGAGCCCCGCTGCCAGGAGGAAATTATCTTTATTCCCCGTCCCGACAGCTTTGGGGATTTCAGTCATAGGTGTCACCGGCGTGGCTTGACTCACCGCTCAGCGAATACTGACTGACAGCCTAATTTCGACCCTTGAAGAGGTTTCGGTATGTGCACACATATTCTGGTCTAGTGCGGATTTTTCTGCAGCGGATTTGATAAATCCGCAGTGCAAAACCCCTGCGGATTTATCGTGGATTTGCTGCAGTTTTTCTGCGGATTTCACTGCGGTTTTACAACTGCAGTTTTCCATAGGCGCAGCTGTAAAACCGCTGCGTAATCCGCAGAAAGAAGTGACATGCTGCGGAATGTAAACCGCTGCGTTTCCGCGCGGTTTTTAACGCAGCATGTGCACGGCGTTTTTTGTTTCCCATAGGTTTACATTGAACTGTAAACTCATGGGAAACTGCTGCGGACCTGCAGCGTTTTCCGCAGCGTGTGCACATACCCTAAAAGAAGTAAAGGGTGTGCACAGCAATGTCGTTTTTACATCGCTGTGCATTATGTTCACTTTTTGCTGTGATTTTGCTGTGCTTTTTTAGGTGGATTCTACCTTAAAGAGACCTAAATTCCCTAAACAGTGACCCTGGAAAAAATCTTTATGTACCCAAAAAGTGTAATCCTTGCTAATCTTTTAGTTTTTAAGGCTAAGAAGATTGTGAGGCCTTGTTTTTTCAAGGATAAGTTGTACATTTTTTTTGACCAATGATGTTTAGGTACAAATTCTATGATTTTTTTTATTTATTATATGGTTTCTTTTTTTAAAATTTATAATAGTTGAATTTCTCTCATCTTATTTTTCTATCAGAACATCCCTTGGTTTACCCTTCCAGATGTAATAAGTCTATTATTCTAGATAGTGAACATTTGTATTGTACTTATTTTTAGAGTCCATTGACTCTTATTTGATTAATTGTCTTACCTTTAAAATATCTTATTCCTTTTGTTTCACTTGTATATCACCATGCACTGTAATTTTTTTTTACCATAATGTAATTGCCATAAGTTACTATAAGCTGTTGTAGAGCTAGAAGTACACAATACTCCAAAAATATAGTGCCAAACGGCGGCACCACATGGAATCACATGGAACGCCTTCAGCCAAATGTAAAGGGAATCTTTCACCTTTGAAAACTCCTCAAACTATCAAAATAAGTGAATAGCCTAAAAGTCAAAAATTCAGAATAGGTTATATTTATTATTTTACTCTTATGCATTCCTCTCCTGAGAGTCTGGGGGGTGATTCATTAACAGAGTATCCCCATCTCCAAAAGCCTATTCCAATATGTAGTAGGTGTAATAATAACAATAATAGCAAATGCCTCCAATTAGAAATGTGGTAGGCTATGTGCACACGTGGCGGATTACTCTGCAGATTTTTCTGGACTGATTTTGGTAAATCCGCACTGCGGATTTCCTGCGGAATTACTACGGCTTTCACCTGCGGTTTTACATCTGCGGATTCCTATTATGGAGCAGGTGTAAACTGCTGCAGAATCCGCACAAAGAATTGACATGCTGCGGAATAAACGCTACGTTTCCACGCGTTTTTTTCCGCAGCATGTGCACTGCGGATTTTGTTTTCCATAGGTTTACATGGTACTGCAAACTCAGGGAAAACTGCTGCGAATCTGCGGCGGCTAATCCGCTGCGGATCAGCAGCAAAATCCACAGCGTGTGCACATAGCCGTATAGTTCTTCTGATTCGCTATGTTGCTTACCCCATGTGCTGGGCATTGCAGTAGCTTAGGTATCTGTGGCGCCCCTGGGGTCCAGTCACCACAGAGTTACTGCACCTCACCCAGAGGTGTGGTATCCCACTCTCAGGTAAGGAGGGAGCATCTGGGTGTACCCTTGGGGAGGAAAGCCTCATTCCAGACTGGATAGGAAAGGGTGTTGGGGAGTGGGTGGGGTAGGTAGAGTAGGGGAGGAGCTAATTAGGAGGGAAAGTTAGTCAGATTGTGAGAGGACAGGGAAGCAGTAACATGTGCTAAGAAGGAGCTCCCTGTCAGAGGGGGCGAGAGAGCGATTGTGAGAGAAGTGGAGCTGAGCAGACGTGAGGGTCTGCAGCTCCTGACAGCCTGAAGAGAGAACTGAGAGGGAGAGACAGAAGGAAGATCCCAGATGGACAGAAGGGGTCCTAGGGGCACAGGAAGTGAAGAAGATAACCGTGGGGCCCGTATCCAGATGTGGAGTGACCAGGTCGCAGAGGACCGGCCCCAACTTAGCGGAATACTTCAAGTTCAGCTAAGAAACCGGAGACTGTGGCTTTTGCAAGAAGCACAACCACATCCATCCATACTTCGCCAAAAAGGCAGCCGTATAGAATCCAGGGGACTCAGAGAACGTCGCCCGACAAAGTTCGTGGCTGCTGGCTTGGGACAATGTGGGTTAGGCGCTGGGCAGGAGAAGTGGAAGCCCAGCATAGTGAGATGGCCAGAGAAAGGCATATGAAAGGAGTTCTGGAAAGGTGCATCCCAAACTACCTGGGAGTTTGCTGGACCACTGACCTGGAGAACACAGCATCTGGCTAGTGTTTGTGGACTGGAGAACTGTGAGGAAAAGTGGAAACTGCACCTTACTGTGTTTTTGCATTATTTCTACAACACCTGCCCGGCCTACCACAACCACCAATCATCTCATCATTTATTCATACAGTTGCCCTGGGATGTAGCTCTACCTGTAGAGAGCTGTACCAACTCTGCTGCATCCGCATCAGCCCCAGCGGACTCTAAACAGCGTTGGCTAGCACCTTTATTGCCGAGTACCACAGGTGGTGTCATGAACATTATTCCATTCCCCCTTCCCATAAACTTTATTTCATCTTTAATGGATGCCCAGGGCAGTGGGGGTCACTGTTGCCGTGACCACATCCGCTTTAAGAACTGTACAACCAGGCCCGGGTACCCCACGGCCCTTGGGGGTGCTCCATATCCATGGTTATGACCACTCATAGTGATGGCTAATTAGTTGATTAGTTGGTTAGTGGTCATAACCATGGATACCTAAGCTACTGCAATGCCTGCACATGGGTTAAGTGTCATAACAAATCAGAAGAACTATACTACATTTCTAATTAGAGGTATTTGCTAATATTATTGTTATTACACCTACTACATATTGGGATAGGATCTTGGAGATAGGTATACCCCAAGTTTTTTTTGCCATATTTCTGGCAGAAAAAGCTTTGAAAAGTTGCAATTTTTGGCGCAATCGTGAGGTGGTTTTAAATAAAGCTGCTTTCTTTTTGATACATCCTGGTATTTGGCTTTGTCAAAACTTTATTGATCTAGTCATGTGCGGATTACATGTGTTTTTAGAGCTTTTTTTTAGAGCTTTAGCAATGGAAACACTTAAAAAAAACACAAATGCGTTATTTACCTGTGAAATTTCCACATCTAATGCAATCATATGGGGAAAAAAACTCATTGTGGGAACTTAACCATTTAAGGGCCAGGAAATTTTTCACTTTTCCACTCTCATTTTTTCCTCTCTTTCAAGAGCCATAACTTTCTTATTTTTCCACTGACATAGACGTGTGAGGACTTGTTTTTGCAGGACAAGTTGCAGTGCTGAATGGCATTTTACCAAATAATGTACTCAAACACAGTAAAAAAAATGGTGAAAAAAAATTAAATTCCGCCATTATTTTTAGGTCTGTTTTTTTTTTTTTTTACGGGGGTCATTGTGCAATAAAAATGACCTGATTGTCTATATCAATCTAATTACAGTGATTCTGAACCTGTATCGATGTTTTTTTATTTAAGTGATTAAAAAAACCCTGATGATATTGCTTTGTGTCGCTATGTTCTGAGACCCATAATATTTTACATTTTCTCTTGATGGGGCTGATTGAGGGCTTCTTTTTTTGCGTGTTGAACTGATGCTTAGCTTTAACCCAAGTTTTGTACATATGATGCTTTGATTGCTTGTTATTCCATTTTTTTATGAAGGGAGGTCACCAAAAAAAACGCAACTCTGGTGTTTTTTTGGTTCTTTTTTGTTGTCTTTTTGTCATTTATTGAAGGGATTAATTAGTTCATAGCTTAACAGATTTGATTTGACTTTTCTCTCTCTCTATATACAGTATATATTTATTTATATATACATATATATTTTGTTACTTATGTTTTTAATCCCTTCACCCCTGGGCAATTTTCCTCCCCTTCTTCCAAGAGCCATAACTTTTTTATTTTCCCAGCCATATAGCTATATGAGGGCTTGTTTTTTGCAGGATGAATTGTACTTTTAAATGATTCCATTCATTCTGCCACATAGTGTAATGGGAAAAAATTCAAAGTGTGGTGAAATAGCAAAAAAAAAGTTCAATTCCACAATGGTTTTTTTTGGGGGGGGGGGTTGATTTTACCATGTTCAATATATAGTAAAACTGATCAGGCAATATGATTCCCTTGGTCAGTACAAGTAAGCTGATACCAAACATGTAAGGTTTTTTTTTATTATTTAAATGGTAAAAAAAAAAAAGTGAACTTTTGTCAATATTTTTTTTTTTGCTTTTTTTGCCATTTCCAGGACCTGTAGCACTTTCATTTTTTGAAATCTGGGGCTGGGTTATTTCTTACACCCTGAGCTGAATTTTTTACTGATACCATTCTGGGGTTTTGATTTTTTTTTCATGTTACGCCATTTACCGATCAAATAAATTTATTTTACATTTGCCAAGGCAAACAGGATCATGGGGTGCATTAAAAGAGGTCTGGATACACGTGATGAGAGCATTATACTGCCTCTGTACAAATCCCTAGTTAGACCGCACATGGAGTACTGTGTCCAGTTTTGGGCACCGGTGCTCAGGAAGGATATAATGGAACTAGAGAGAGTACAAAGGAGGGCAACAAAATTAATAAAGGGGATGGGAGATCTACAATACCCAGATAGATTAGCGAAATTAGGATTATTTAGTCTAGAAAAAAGACGACTAATAACCATGTATAAGTATATAAGGGGACAATACAAATATCTCGCTGAGGATCTGTTTATACCAAGGAAGGTGACGGGCACAAGGGGGCATTCTTGGCGTCTGGAGGAGAGAAGGTTTTTCCACCAACATAGAAGAGGATTCTTTACTGTTAGGGCAGTGAGAATCTGGAATTGCTTGCCTGAGGAGGTGGTGATGGCGAACTCAGTCAAGGGGTTCAAGAGAGGCCTGGATGTCTTCCTGGAGCAGAACAATATTGTATCATACAATTATTAGGTTCTGTAGAAGGACGTAGATCTGGGGATTAATTATGATGGAATATAGGCTGAACTGGATGGACAAATGTCTTTTTTCGGCCTTACTAACTATGTTACTATGTTACTATGATAGAGCAGACATTTCTGAAAGCAGCAATACCAAATATGGGTATTTTTTTCTTGTTTTATTTTTAATGGACAAAAGGGGATGTTTTGAACTTTTGTGTTTTTTAAACTTTTTTTTTTGTTTACTGTATTTAATAGTCTTCTTAGGAGACTTGAAGCTGCCATCATCCGTTCGCCTGTGCTACACATTAGCACTGCTATGTATAGCAAAAATCCCAATCTTCAGCGGTCCCCTGAAAACCCATCAGCACCCCGCGACCACGTGATAGGCGTGCTGTTGGGCGGGATCAATTAAGCACTTCCTGTCCACGCATATTAACCCCTTAGTGAGAGAGCCAATTTTGTACTTAATGACCGAGCCAATTTTTACAATTCTGACCAATGTCACTTTATGAAGTTATAACTCTGGAACGCTTCAATGGATCCCACTGATTCTGAGTTTGTTTTTTTATGACATATTGTACTTCAAGATATTGGTAAAAATTTGTCGATATGACTTGCATTTATTTCTTTAAAAAACCCGGAAATTTGGCAAATATTTCGAAAATTGTTTAAACCTTTACTTTTTGTGCCCTTAAATCAGAGAGTCATGTCACACGAAATAGTTAATAACATTTCCCACATGTCTACTTTACATCAAAACTATTTTGGAAACAATTTTTTTTTTGTTAGCAGGACATTATAAGGGTTAAAAGTTGACCAGTGATTTGTAATTTTTCCAACAAAATTTACAAAACCATTTGAACCAACTCACATTTGAAGCGACTTTGAGGGGCGTATATGATAGAAAATAAAAAAAATGAGACCATTCTAAAAACTGCACCCCTCAAGGTGCTCAAAACCATATTCAAGAGGTTTATTAACCCTTCAGGAGCTTCGCAGGAATTTTTGGAATGTGGAAAGGAAAAATGAACATTTAACTTTTTTCACAAAAAATGTAATGTAGACCAAAACTTTTTTATTTTCACAAGGGTATCAGGAGAAAATTGACCTTAAAATTTGTTTTGCAATTTCTCCTGAGTACGCCGATACCTGGTATGTGTGGGGAAATCTACTGTTTGGGCGCATGGCAGTGCTCAGAAGGGAGGGAGCACCGTTTGACTTTTGGAACACAAAATTGGCTGGAATCAATGGAGGGCGTCATGTCGTGTTTGAAGACCCCCTGATGTACCTAAACAGTGGAAACCCCCCCAATTCTAACTCCAACCCTAACCCCAACACACCCCTAACCCCAATCCCAGCCCTAAACACAACCCAACCCTAACCACAACTCTAACCCCAACAGCACCATAACCCTAACACCACCATAACCCCAATACCACCCTAACCCCAACACCACAAATGTAAACCCAACACAACCCTAACCCCAACACTAGCCACAACCCAAACCTAGCCCAACCCTAAACCTAGCTTTAACCCAATGGAAAAACATTTTTTTTAAAATTATTTTTACCTAAGGTATGACAAAAAGGGGTTTGATTTACTATTTTTAAATTCTGATTGCTGTGAAAGGGTCGCCGCTAAAAGGCGTATCAGCGGTCATTAAGGGGTTAAATGCCTCTGTCAGTGAATTACAGAGGCAGTTAACTGATTAATAGCTGTAGGTGGATCTTGGATCTACCTGTGGTTGTTAGAGGCACTTGATGTCTGATTAAATCAGCCATCAAGTGCAGGGAAAGATGTGGGCTCAGAGCCAGAGCCTGTATCAAAGGCAAGGACACAGCCGATGATGTAATTATGCGTCATCAGTCATGAAGGGCTTAAAAACTTTTTTCTTTATTCTTTACAAAATCACTGATGAAACACTGATGGTAAAAGGTGACACACAAACTAAATACTGATGACATTTGGATACAAATACTGATGAACGATAGTCCGTTTTTTACGTACAATAAATATCACGTCTGAATGAGGCCATACATGCACTGTGCCATACTTTGATGTGGATTTTGTTGTGAATATCTACAGAAACAACAATACAAATGCACCAGATGTGAACATTACATAAGTAGAGTTTAATTTAAAGGGGTATTCCCAATACAGAATGTTATAAGATATCGCTAAGATATAATTCTAACAGATGTGTTCAGACCCCCTACAGATCCAGAGAACGAAGGTAAAAGCCCATTTAGGCTACGTTCCCATGATGCGTTTTTTTGATGAGTTTTTTATGTTGCATATTTTCAGAAAAATGCAAGTAACCTATTTTACTTAATAGGTGTAAAATGCTGTAAAAAATCTGCATCATCTAAAAATCACCAAAAGCTCTTAGTGGGAATGTAGGATCATCTATGGCCATGAAGGAGAGCTGATCGACTATAGGCAAATCGATTGGTGTTCATTATGGGCTGACGAAATAGTTTGCAGACAGAACGATCGTTAGTATGATCTCCATACAGCTTCATGTTCTCTACAGCACATCCTATGCCTTCCACGAGCAATGTGCTGCTGAGAATGATTTTTCAATAACCTGCATGAACTTTCGAAATTGCTGACTTAGTTCAGTCCCGGGCTGATCGGTGTTACTCGCCGGTGAAAGAAGAAGCCTGATGAATTTACCAATTATTGGCCAATGAAAATGGGCATTTACTGGGGTCTCCATAGCTTTTCTCCTACACAGCAGTTCTCCCCGCCACCTACATTTAATGTGGCCATGTTGTATGTCCCCTGCACAGCAGGTGTCTGATGGAGTCACTATGCAGGGAAACCTCATTGTAAAGGCACACATTCACAATAGACTAATGTCAGCTGAACCTGCCAATTCTGGCTGAGCATCTAATATGTATCGCAATCTCCTAACCTCATGTGTTGTGGGGAGAAAAAGACTTAGGAAGGCTCAGGCTGGCCCGTAGGGGAACAGGAGAATTGCCCTCTGGGCCCTTGTGCAGATCTGGGCCACCAACCCCACTGTATGGGCAGTACTTGGCATAATTCACTTAATTTACTCCGTACATAAAAAAGCAGCATCTAATTCCTTAACCAAACTACCCAGTTTATTATTATATAGAGACATATGAAAATTTGTGAACCAGGGTCATGTAAAACACTGTGTGCAGAATTATTAGGCAAGTTGTATTTTGATCACATGATACTTTTTATACATGTTGTCCTACTCCAAGCTGTTCAGGCTTGAGAGCCAACTACCAATTAAGTAAATCAGGTGATGTGCATCTCTGTAATGAGGAGGGGTGTTGTCTAATGACATCAAAACCCTATATAAGGTGTGCTTAATTATTAGGCAACTTCCTTTCATTTGGCAAAATGGGTCAGAAGAGAGATTTGACGGGTTCTGAAAAGTCCAAAATTGTGAGATGTCTTGCAGAGGGATGCAGCAGTCTCGAAATTGCCAAACTTTTGAAGCGTGATCACCGAACAATCAAGCGTTTCATGGCAAATAGCCAACAGGGTCGCAAGAAGCGTGTTGGGCAAAAAAGGCGCAAAATAACTGCCCATGAATTGAGGAAAATCAAGCGTGAAGCTGCCAAGATGCCATTTGCCACATTTCAGAGCTGCAATGTTACTGGAGTAACAAAAAGCACAAGGTGTGCGATACTCAGGGACATGGCCAAGGTAAGGAAGGCTGGAAAACGACCACCTTTGAACAAGAAACATAAGCTATAACATCAAGCAGGGTCGGACTGGGGCACCGGGACATCGGAGAATCCTCCGGTGGGCCCCGCCCCCAGCTCCTGCCTCCCTCATTTGTGCCTGCCCTGCATCATGCTCGTAGGGTGCACCAGCAGTGCGCACATTATATAGTCAGCAGAGCTGGCAGACTGCACAGGTGATGGGAAGTGCAGGCACAGCTCCTTCACATCACCTGCTGCCGCTGCCATTCCTCTGCCAGAAGAGCTGTGTGTGTGCGGACCCTCACTTCAGCCAGCACAGTCAGAGGAACAGCTGACTGTGAGGCTGAGAGGAGACCCGCACACAACAGCTGTGCCCCGCAGTCACCTGTTTCCTGTGCTGCCTATCTCTGCTCCTCCTCCACAATCCACAAAGCCCTGGACAGCAGTGTAAACGTTGATTGGCTGAATTGCAGCCAATCAGCGTTAGTTTTCTTTGTGTGAGCTCACAGCACAGCTCAGGCAAGGAGCTGTGCTGTGATTGGTCAGCAGTCCTACCCAAGCAGCAGTGGAGCAGAGGGAGTCTGATGGCTGCAGTCAGTGTGACTGTAAGTACATAACTCTATGATGCCGGCACCCTGAGTAGATCTCCGGCCACAGAGGCAGTTAGGGGAGGGGTCCCATGCATCCTAAAGGTGACATGGGGAGGGGGCCCACAGTGATATTCTAATTTTCTTGTGGGTCCCCTCCCCTATTGTGTCAACCACCTCTATTTTACTGTGGCTCCCCTTTCCCTCTCTGACTAGGCCCATAGGAAATCAGAGGTGACATAGTGGGGGAGGGGCCCACAGAATATTGGGTGACACAGTGGGGGAGGGGGCCCACAGGAAAATAGAGGTGACACAGTGGGGGAGGGGGCCCACAGGAAAATAGAGGTGACAGTGGGGGAGGGGGCCCACAGGAAAATAGAGGTGACAATGGGGGAGGGGGCCCACAGGAAAATAGGTGACACAGTGGGGGAGGGCGCCCACAGGAAAATAGAGGCGACACAGTGGGGGAGGGGGCCCACAGGAAAATAGAGGTGACACAGTGGGGGAGGGGGCCCACAGGAAAATAGAGGTGACACAGTGGGGGAGGGGGCCCACAGGAAAATAGAGGTGACGCAGTGGGGGAGGGGGCCCACAGGAAAATAGAGGTGACGCAGTGGGGGAGGGGGTCCACAGGAAAATAGAGGTGACGCAGTGGGGGAGGGGGCCCACAGGAAAATAGAGGTGACGCAGTGGGGGAGGGGGCCCACAGGAAAATAGAGGTGACACAGTGGGGGAGGGGGCCCACAGGAAAATAGAGATGACACAGTGGGGGAGGGGGCCCACAGGAAAATAGAGGTGACGCAGTGGGGGAGGGGGCCCACAGGAAAATAGAGGTGACAGTGGGGGAGGGGGCCCACAGGAAAATAGAGATAGCACAGTGGGGGAGGGGGCCCACAGGATATTGGGTGACACAGTGGGGGAGGGGGCCCACAGGAAAATAGAGGTGACGCAGTGGGGGAGGGGGCCCACAGGAAAATAGAGATAGCACAGTGGGGGAGGGGGCCCACAGGAAAATAGAGATAGCACAGTGGGGGAGGGGGCCCACAGGATATTGGGTGACACAGTGGTGACGGGGTCCTCAGGTAACACCTTTGCGACATCAGCCTTACATGTATGGCGCGTGTTAAATGCCAGTGTCAATCTCTGACAGCAGCATATAACACATGCCAACATGCGTGCGCATCATTCTCTCACCCATTGGCTCCCATGATGTGATCGTGGGTCGCCAATGGGTTGTCATGACAGCCTGGGGGTCTTCTTCCTGTGGCCAGGCGTTAAAGGAGACTGTGATTTCTGCTATCTGCAGTGATGCTGTGGCATCACTGTATTTAATGGCACATGCGATCGGATGATCGCATCCTCATGTCCTCTATGGGGGCTATCTGTACCAGTGAAAGGTAAAAACAAAATTTAAAAAATTCCTAAAAGTTCAAATCACCCCTTTTTATTCAATTGAAAATAAATATATTTCAAAAATAAAAAAACAACACATATTTGGTATTGCTGGGTTCAGAAAAGTCCGATCTATCAAAATATAAAAACAATTAACTCGATCAGTAAACACCGTAAACAGAAACAACTCAAGAATTCCAAATGTCCTTTTTTCGGGTCGCCACAATTCCACAAAAAAAGCTATAACAAGTGATGAAAAAAATCACATCTATACCAAAATCATACTAATAAAAACAATGTCTCGCCCCCAACAGAAACCTTCCCTGTGTGTAATAAAATACGCAGCAGTCGCCGTCTTCTGCCGCTGTGTCGTTGCTTCTGTCTTCATTGCAGTGGAATATGGACACCAGTAAGTATTTTACTACACACACTGGACCTACATTACTACTCTCCTGTGTAATGTAGTATATAGAGGATCTGTCAGCTCTCCCGTGTGGTGTAGTATATAGAGGATCTGTCAGCTCTCCTGTGTAATGTAGTATATAGAGGATCTGTCAGCTCTCCTGTGTGGTGTAGTATATAGAGGATCTGTCTGCTCTCCTGTGTAATGTAGTATATAGAGGATCTGTCAGCTCTCCTGTGTGGTGTAGTATATAGAGGATCTGTCAGCTCTCCCGTGTGGTGTAGTATATAGAGGATCTGTCAGCTCTCCTGTGTGGTGTAGTATATAGAGGATCTGTCAGCTCTCCCGTGTGGTGTAGTATATAGAGGATCTGTCAGCTCTCCTGTGTGGTGTAGTATATAGAGGATCTGTCAGCTCTCCTGTGTGGTGTAGTATATAGAGGATCTGTCAGCTCTCCCGTGTGGTGTAGTATTTAGAGGATCTGTCTGCTCTCCTGTGTAATGTAGTATATAGAGGATCTGTCAGCTCTCCTGTGTGGTGTAGTATATAGAGGATCTGTCAGCTCTCCTGTGTGGTGTAGTATATAGAGGATCTGTCAGCTCTCCCGTGTGGTGTAGTATATAGAGGATCTGTCAGCTCTCCCGTGTGGTGTAGTATATAGAGGATCTGTCAGCTCTCCTGTGTGGTGTAGTATATAGAGGATCTGTCAGCTCTCCCGTGTGGTGTAGTATATAGAGGATCTGTCAGCTCTCCCGTGTGGTGTAGTATATAGAGGATCTGTCAGCTCTCCTGTGTGGTGTAGTATATAGAGGATCTGTCAGCTCTCCCGTGTGGTGTAGTATATAGAGGATCTGTCAGCTCTCCCGTGTGGTGTAGTATATAGAGGATCTGTGAGCTCTCCTGTGTGGTGTAGTATATAGAGGATCTGTCAGTTCTCCCGTGTGGTGTAGTATATAGAGGATCTGTCAGCTCTCCCGTGTGGTGTAGTATATAGAGGATCTGTCAGCTCTCCCGTGTGGTGTAGTATATAGAGGATCTGTCAGCTCTCCTGTGTGGTGTAGTATATAGAGGATCTGTCAGCTCTCCTGTGTGGTGTAGTATATAGAGGATCTGTCAGCTCTCCCGTGTGGTGTAGTATATAGAGGATCTGTCAGCTCTCCCGTGTGGTGTAGTATTTAGAGGATCTGTCTGCTCTCCTGTGTGGTGTAGTATATAGAGGATCTGTGAGCTCTCCCGTGGGGTGTAGTATATAGAGGATCTGTCATCTCTCCTGTGTGGTGTAGTATATAGAGGATCTGTCAGTTCTCCCGTGTGGTGTAGTATATAGAGGATCTGTCAGCTCTCCCGTGTGATTTAGTATATAGAGGATCTGTCAGCTCTCCCGTGTGGTGTAGTATATAGAGGATCTGTCAGCTCTCCTGTGTGGTGTAGTATATAGAGGATCTATCCTGTGTGGTGTAGTATACAGAGGATCTGTCAGCTCTCGTGTGTGGGGTGGTATATAGAGGATCTGTCAGCTCTCGTGTGTGGTGTAGTATATAGAGGATCTGTCAGCTCTCCTGTGTGATGTAGTATATAGAGGATCTGTCAGCTCTCCTGTGTAGTATATAGAGGATCTGTCAGCTCTCCTGTGTGGTGTAGTATATAGAGGATCTGTCAGCTCTCCTGTGTGGTGTATTATATAGAGGATCTGTCAGCTCTCCTGTGTGGTGTAGTATATAGAGGATCTGTCAGCTCTCCCGTGTGGTGTAGTATATAGAGGATCTGTCAGCTCTCGTGTGTGGTGTAGTATATGGAGGATCTGTCAGCTCTCCTGTGTGGTGTAGTATATAGAGGATCTGTCAGCTCTCCTGTGTGGTGTATTATATAGAGGATCTGTCAGCTCTCCTGTGTGGTGTAGTATATAGAGGATCTGTCAGCTCTCCCGTGTGGTGTAGTATATAGAGGATCTGTCAGCTCTCGTGTGTGGTGTAGTATATAGAGGATCTGTCAGTTCTCCTGTGTGGTGTAGTATATAGAGGATCTGTCAGCTCTCCTGTGTGGTGTAGTATATAGAGGATATGTCAGCTCTCGTGTGTGGGGTGGTATATAGAGGATCTGTCAGCTCTCCTGTGTGGTGTAGTATATAGAGGATCTGTCAGCTCTCCTGTGTGGTGTAGTATATAGAGGATCTGTCAGCTCTCGTGTGTGGGGTGGTATATAGAGGATCTGTCAGCTCTCGTGTGTGGTGTAGTATATAGAGGATCTATCCTGTGTGGTGTAGTATATAGAGGATCTGTCAGCTCTCGTGTGTGGGGTGGTATATAGAGGATCTGTCAGCTCTCCTGTGTGGTGTAGTATACAGAGGATCTGTCAGCTCTCCCGTGTGGTGTAGTATATAGAGGATCTGTCAGCTCTCCTGTGTGGTGTAGTATATAGAGGATCTGTCAGCTCTCCTGTGTGGTGTAGTATACAGAGGATCTGTCAGCTCTCGTGTGTGGGGTGGTATATAGAGGATCTGTCAGCTCTCGTGTGTGGTGTAGTATATAGAGGATCTGTCAGCTCTCGTGTGTGGGGTGGTATATAGAGGATCTGTCAGCTCTCGTGTGTGGTGTAGTATATAGAGGATCTATCCTGTGTGGTGTAGTATATAGAGGATCTGTCAGCTCTCGTGTGTGGTGTAGTATATAGAGGATCTGTCAGTTCTCCTGTGTGGTGTAGTATATAGAGGATCTGTCAGCTCTCCTGTGTGGTGTAGTATATAGAGGATCTGTCAGCTCTCCTGTGTGGTGTAGTATATAGAGGATCTGTCAGCTCTCCTGTGTGGTGTAGTATACAGAGGATCTGTCAGCTCTCGTGTGTGGGGTGGTATATAGAGGATCTGTCAGCTCTCGTGTGTGGTGTAGTATATAGAGGATCTGTCAGCTCTCCTGTGTGGTGTAGTATATAGAGGATCTGTCAGCTCTCCTGTGTGGTGTATTATATAGAGGATCTGTCAGCTCTCCTGTGTGGTGTAGTATATAGAGGATCTGTCAGCTCTCCCGTGTGGTGTAGTATATAGAGGATCTGTCAGCTCTCGTGTGTGGTGTAGTATATGGAGGATCTGTCAGCTCTCCTGTGTGGTGTAGTATATAGAGGATCTGTCAGCTCTCCTGTGTGGTGTAGTATATAGAGGATCTGTCAGCTCTCCTGTGTGGTGTAGTATATAGAGGATCTGTCAGCTCTCCCGTGTGGTGTAGTATATAGAGGATCTGTCAGCTCTCGTGTGTGGTGTAGTATATAGAGGATCTGTCAGTTCTCCTGTGTGGTGTAGTATATAGAGGATCTGTCAGCTCTCCTGTGTGGTGTAGTATATAGAGGATATGTCAGCTCTCGTGTGTGGGGTGGTATATAGAGGATCTGTCAGCTCTCCTGTGTGGTGTAGTATATAGAGGATCTGTCAGCTCTCCTGTGTGGTGTAGTATATAGAGGATCTGTCAGCTCTCGTGTGTGGGGTGGTATATAGAGGATCTGTCAGCTCTCGTGTGTGGTGTAGTATATAGAGGATCTATCCTGTGTGGTGTAGTATATAGAGGATCTGTCAGCTCTCGTGTGTGGTGTAGTATATAGAGGATCTGTCAGCTCTCCTGTGTGGTGTATTATATAGAGGATCTGTCAGCTCTCCTGTGTGGTGTAGTATATAGAGGATCTGTCAGCTCTCCCGTGTGGTGTAGTATATAGAGGATCTGTCAGCTCTCGTGTGTGGTGTAGTATATGGAGGATCTGTCAGCTCTCCTGTGTGGTGTAGTATATAGAGGATCTGTCAGCTCTCCTGTGTGGTGTATTATATAGAGGATCTGTCAGCTCTCCTGTGTGGTGTAGTATATAGAGGATCTGTCAGCTCTCCCGTGTGGTGTAGTATATAGAGGATCTGTCAGCTCTCGTGTGTGGTGTAGTATATAGAGGATCTGTCAGTTCTCCTGTGTGGTGTAGTATATAGAGGATCTGTCAGCTCTCCTGTGTGGTGTAGTATATAGAGGATATGTCAGCTCTCGTGTGTGGGGTGGTATATAGAGGATCTGTCAGCTCTCCTGTGTGGTGTAGTATATAGAGGATCTGTCAGCTCTCCTGTGTGGTGTAGTATATAGAGGATCTGTCAGCTCTCGTGTGTGGGGTGGTATATAGAGGATCTGTCAGCTCTCGTGTGTGGTGTAGTATATAGAGGATCTATCCTGTGTGGTGTAGTATATAGAGGATCTGTCAGCTCTCGTGTGTGGGGTGGTATATAGAGGATCTGTCAGCTCTCCTGTGTGGTGTAGTATACAGAGGATCTATCCTGTGTGGTGTAGTATATAGAGGATCTATCCTGTGTGGTGTAGTATATAGAGGATCTGTCAGCTCTCCTGTGTGGTGTAGTATATAGAGGATCTGTCAGCTCTCCTGTGTGGTGTAGTATACAGAGGATCTGTCAGCTCTCCCGTGTGGTGTAGTATATAGAGGATCTGTCAGCTCTCCTGTGTGGTGTAGTATATAGAGGATCTGTCAGCTCTCGTGTGTGGGGTGGTATATAGAGGATCTGTCAGCTCTCGTGTGTGGTGTAGTATATAGAGGATCTATCCTGTGTGGTGTAGTATATAGAGGATCTGTCAGCTCTCCCGTGTGGTGTAGTATATAGAGGATCTGTCAGCTCTCCTGTGTGGTGTAGTATACAGAGGATCTGTCAGCTCTCCCGCGTGGTGTAGTATATAGAGGATCTGTCAGCTCTCGTGTGTGGGGTGGTATATAGAGAATCTGTCAGCTCTCCCATGTGGTGTAGTATATAGAGGATCTGTCAGCTCTCCTGTGTGGTGTAGTATACAGAGGATCTGTCAGCTCTCGTGTGTGGTGTAGTATATAGAGGATCTGTCCTGTGTGGTGTAGTATATAGAGGATCTGTCAGCTCTCCCGTGTGGTGTAGTATATAGAGGATCTGTCAGCTCTCGTGTGTGGTGTAGTATATAGAGGATCTGTCAGCTCTCCCGTGTGGTGTAGTATATAGAGGATCTGCCAGCTCTCCTGTGTGGTGTAGTATACAGAGGATCTGTCAGCTCTCCTGTGTGGTGTAGTATATAGAGGATCTGTCCTGTGTGGTGTAGTATATAGAGGATCTGTCAGCTCTCGTGTGTGGGGTGGTATATAGGATCTATCCTGTGTGGTATTTTTAAACGGCATGGTGGGCCCCAAGAATGATTTTTCTCTGGTGGGCCCAAGGTACTCCAGTCCGACGCTGACATCAAGACTGGGCCAAGAAATATCTTAAGACTGACTTTTCAAAGGTTTTATGGACTGATGAAATGAGAGTGACTCTTGATGGGCCAGATGGATGGGCCAGAGGCTGGATCAGTAAAGGGCAGAGAGCTCCACTCCAACTCAGATGCCAGCAAGGTGGGGTACTGGTATGGACTGGTATCATCAAAGATGAACTTGTGGGACCTTTTCGAATGAGGATGGAGTGAAGCTCAACTCCCAGACCTACTGCCAGCTTCTGGAAGACAACTTCTTCAAGCAGTGGTACAGGAAGAAGTCGGTATCATTCAAGAAAAACATGATTTTCATGAAGGACAATGCTCCATCACATGCCTCCAACTACTCCACATCGTGGCTGGCAGGTAAAAGGTCTCACAGAAGAAAAAATAATGACATAGCCCCCTTGTTCACCTGATCTGAAGCCCATAGAGAACCTGTGGTCCCTCATAAAATGTGAGATCTACAGGGAGGGAAAACAGTCCACCTCTCGGAACAGTGTCTGGAGGCTGTGGTGGCTGCTGCTCACAATGTTGGTCGTAAGCAGATCAAGCAACTGACAGAATCTATGCATGGAGGCTGCTGAGTGTCATCATAAAGAAAGGTGGCTATATTGGTCACTCATTTTTGTGGGTTTTGTTTTTTCATGTCAGAAATGTTTATTTCTACATTTTGTACAGTTATATTGGTTTACCTGGTGAAAATAAACAAGTGAGATGGGAATGTATTTGGTTTTTATTAAAGGGACACTGTCACCTGAATTTGGAGGGAACAATCTTCAGCCATGGAGGCGGGGTTTTTGTGTTTTTGATTCACCCTTTCATTACCAGCTGGCTGCATGCTGGCTGCAATATTGGATTGAAGTTCATTCTCTGTCCTCCGTAGTACATGCCTGCACAAGGCAATCTTACCTTGCGCAGGCGTGTACTATGGAGGACAGAGAATGAACTTCAATCCAATATTGCAGCCAGCGGGTAAGCAAAGGGTGAATCAAACACCCAAAAACCCGGCCTCCATGGCTGAAGATTGTTCCCTCCAAATTCAGGTGACAGTGTCCCTTTAAGTTGCCTAAAAATTCTGCACAGTAATAGTTACCTGCACAACCAGATATCCTCCTAAGATAGCCAAATCTAAAAAAAAACACTCCAACTTCCAAAAATATTAAGCTTTGATATTTATTAGTCTTTTGGGTTGATTGAGAACACAGTTGTTGATCAATAATAAAAATAATCCTCCAAAATACAACTTGCCTAATAATTCTGCACACAGTGTATTTATATGCAGTTGAAAAGTGCCCCCCCCAAAGTCAATGTTACTGGTGGGCCCTTGGCACCCCAGTCTGACACTGGACTTAGGCATAGTATTATTACTCTTTAGGCTTTTGTTTCTTTCAGAGATAAACTGACACCTGAGAGCAGCATAATGTAGAGACGGAGTTCTTGATTCCAGCGATGTGTCACATACTGGGATGTTTGCTGGAGTTTTGATAAAATCGCTGTTTTATCAGCAGGAAATTATCACTGAAGGACTAGTAAACCTGCTGCTATGTATTCTCCACATTCATGAAATCTGCATAACCCGGCTCCAACCATTCATTGGCAACTTTCTGCCTGTGTACACAGAAAACTTCCAATCAGTGGTGTGGGTGGGGTTCTACAGGGCTCAGCATTCAGAGAACTGCTAGATCTGCAGCAGAAAAAACAGTAATTTTATCAAAACTGCAGCAAGCAGCCCAATAAATGACACATTGTTGGAATCAGGGTCTCAGCCCCTACATCATGCTGCTCTCAAATAGGGAAGCAAAACCTTATGACAGATTCCTTTTAAGTGATGGTCTATCCAAGAAGCTAACTATGATAGGAATGCAACTTCAAACTTTTATAATGATGTCCTATCTTTAGGACAGGCCATCAATATCGGTGTGGGGGTGCTACACCGTGCTAATCAGCTGTACCTGATGCCGTTAAGATCAGTTGTGGCACTGGCGGGCACAGACAGAAAAAGGCCCCTGTGCAAACAGTTTGATGGCACACAGATAACCTACAGGTGTGTAATATGGCCCTATAGTCAGGTGCCCATGTGCTGCCCTATGGTGCCTCAGTAAACCTGTACATTAACGGCACACAGAACCTACAAGTGTGTAATATGGCCCTATAGATAGGTGCCCATGTTGTCTTTACATTAGTGGCACACAGACAGGCTACAAGTGTGTAATATGGCCCTTTAGACAGGTGCTCATGTGCCGCCCTATGGTGCCTCTGTAAACCTTTACATTAGTGGCACACAGACAGGCTACAGATGGGTAATATGGCCCTATAGTCAGGAGACCATGTGCTGTCCTATGGTGCCTCTGTAACCTTTTACATTAGAAGCACACAGGTAGCTTACAGGTGTAATATGGCCATAGAGACAGGGGCTCATGTGCCGCCCTATGGTGCCTCTGTAAACCTTTACATTAGTGGCACAGACAGGCTACAGATGTGTAATATGGTCCTATAGACAGGTGCCCATGTGCCGCCCTATGGTGCCTCGGTAAACCTTTACATTAGTGACACTCAGACAGGCTACTGATGTGTAATATGGCCTTATAGTCAAGTGCCTATGGTGCTTCTGTAAGTGGATCGCCCCGTCAGGGCAGCGGGGTACTCGGTACCAGGTCCTTCGGTTCACAGGGGGATGTCACGGTGGCTGACCCGGTCCGTGGCCCTGGGACGTCCGTGTAAAAGGGAAAGGTCTTTAAAGGGATAAAGTTTATGTTTGTGACGCCACCTGTGGTATTCGGTCAGGATGACCAACGCTGCTTTAAAAGGTCCGCTGGGGTGATGTTATGGCAGCTAGATGGTATACCTTCCCACAGGTGAAGTATGTTCCCGGTGTGTAGATGGTGAATGGTGAGAGGCGCACTGAAGAATGAGGACACAGGATTGCAGTCTCTTTACCCTTACTGAAGACTTCAGCATCCACAGTACAGAGCACCAGATCACAGGGCAGGCAGAGTCCGTCCGGTTTGAAGGCAAATCCAGAGTCCCCTTGTCCAGGTGGAAATCAGTAGCCTTCCTCTAGCGCCGTGGTGTTGTAGTTCCTTACTGCCTAAGGCTTCACATAAGGTCCTCAAAGATGTAATGTCTTTCTCTCTGTCCCCCATATAGGATAGGACAAACCCGTATGACTGGTGGCTTGAGGCGGTTTATAGGGACTCTATCATGCCCCAGCCTCTAAGGAGTGCCACCGTGCCTCCTGGGTTTAGGGCGGACAGGTAACGTGAAATTAGCTGTCCTGCCGGTCTCTAGAGCAAGGCATAAAGGTCTTTACTCCCTCAGTGTTCCGGCTACCGGGCTTCTGCGCCTCAGAAGGAGGCAGCCTGTGTAGGGCTGGTATCCTCTCCTTTGCTACGACTTCCTTGCATGCTCGCTGCAATACAGTTCTACCTTCAATGTCTCTTTCTAGGAGCTGCAGCTCTGAGGGCATGCACAGCTCTGTGTCCTTCTCCCTCGATCTCTGACAGGATCCCACCCCTGTCAGGGACCAACTACCTGAGGAAGCTCAGCCAGCAACTAACTTTCCCTACAGGTCACCAGTTTTACCAATGTGGGGAGTGACCCCTGGTGGCCTGGAGTGTGAAATGTGTTGCATGTTTGTGATACCTGGATGCAGTTATCCTTCTTTACCTCCAAACGTAGCATCACTCTTCCTGAGAGGAAAGTAATACCACGGCGACGACCAGGACCCTGGGGTGCCGCACTAGTCTTTACATTAGTGGCACACAGATAACTTACAGGTGTGTAATATGGCCCTGTAGTCAGGTGACGATATGCCGCCCTATGGTGCCTCTATAAACCTTTACATTAGTGACACACAGACAGGCTACAGATACAGTGGGGCAAAAAAGTATTTAGTCAGTCAGCAATAGTGCAAGTTCCACCACTTAAAAAGATGAGAGGCGTCTGTAATTTACATCATAGGTAGACCTCAACTATGGGAGACAAACTGAGAAAAAAAAATCCAGAAAATCACATTGTCTGTTTGTTTAACAATTTATTTGCATATTATGGTGGAAAATAAGTATATGGTCAGAAACAAACAATCAAGATTTCTGGCTCTCACAGACCTGTAACTTCTTCTTTAAGAGTCTCCTCTTTCCTCCACTCATTACCTGTAGTAATGGCACCTGTTTAAACTTGTTATCAGTATAAAAAGACACCTGTGCACACCCTCAAACAGTCTGACTCCAAACTCCACTATGGTGAAGACCAAAGAGCTGTCAAAGGACACCAGAAACAAAATTGTAGCCCTGCACCAGGCTGGGAAGACTGAATCTGCAATAGCCAACCAGCTTGGAGTGAAGAAATCAACAGTGGGAGCAATAATTAGAAAATGGAAGACATACAAGACCACTGATAATCTCCCTCGATCTGGGGCACCACGCAAAATCCCACCCCGTGGGGTCAGAATGATCACAAGAACGGTGAGCAAAAATCCCAGAACCACGAGGGGGGACCTAGTGAATGAACTGCAGAGAGCTGGGACCAATGTAACAAGGCCTACCATAAGTAACACACTACGCCACCATGGACTCAGATCCTGCAGTGCCAGACGTGTCCCACTGCTTAAGCCAGTATATGTCCGGGCCCGTCTGAAGTTTGCTAGAGAGCATTTGGATGATCCAGAGGAGTTTTGGGAGAATGTCCTATGGTCTGATGAAACCAAACTGGAACTGTTTGGTAGAAACACAACTTGTCGTGTTTGGAGGAAAAAGAATACTGAGTTGCATCCATCAAACACCATACCTACTGTAAAGCATGGTGGTGGAAACATCATGCTTTGGGGCTGTTTCTCTGCAAAGGGGCCAGGACGACTGATCCGGGTACATGAAAGAATGAATGGGGCCATGCATCGTGAGATTTTGAGTGCAAACCTCCTCCCATCAGCAAGGGCATTGAAGATGAAACGTGGCTGGGTCTTTCAACATGACAATGATCCAAAGCACACCGCCAGGGCAACGAAGGAGTGGCTTCGTAAGAAGCATTTCAAGGTCCTGGAGTGGCCTAGCCAGTCTCCAGATCTCAGCCCTATAGAAAACCTTTGGAGGGAGTTGAAAGTCCGTGTTGCCAAGCGAAAAGCCAAAAACATCACTGCTCTAGAGGAGATCTGCATGGAGGAATGGGCCAACATACCAACAACAGTGTGTGGCAACCTTGTGAAGACTTACAGAAAACGTTTGACCTCTGTTATTGCCAACAAAGGATATATTACAAAGTATTGAGATGAAATTTTGTTTCTGACCAAATACTTATTTTCCACCATAATATGCAAATAAAATGTTAAAAAAACAGACAATGTGATTTTCTGGATTTTTTTTTCTCAGTTTGTCTCCCATAGTTGAGGTCTACCTATGATGTAAATTACAGACGCCTCTCATCTTTTTAAGTGGTGGAACTTGCACTATTGCTGACTGACTAAATACCTTTTTGCCCCAATGTATGTAATATGGCCCTATAGATGGGTGCCCATGTGCCGCCCTATGGTGCCTCTGTAAACCTTTACATTAGTGACACACAGACAGGCTACAGATGTCTAATATGGCCCTATAGATGGGTGCCCATGTGCCGCCCTATGGTGCCTCTGTAAACCTTTACATTAGTGGCACAGAGATAGGCTACAGATGTCTAATATGGCCCTATAGTCAGGTGGCCATGTGCTGCCCTATGGGGCCTCTGTGCAAACCTTCACATTTGCTACTAGAAAACGCTTCTATCAATCGGAGACACAGGGACATCACACGGCCTGACAGAGGTCACCCCTGCAATACACCGCCCCGGTCAGGCTCGGACACATCTGGTAGCCTCTTGTTACAGCCATACAAGCCGTGACAGACACTTTTTTTTTTTTTACATCTCTCTGGGATTTAGATTTCAAACTCCCCACCTCCCAGATTTCTCATTAAATGGCCATTTTTTCCCCCAGCCTCTGACAGTGATGGGGTATAATGAGGACACAGTGTATTGGGTGAAGAACTGCACCTTTCCCATGAATAATGCAACAAAAATGAAGCTGCCTTCTCCTAAAATAACAGCAGTAGTGGACGAGGAGAAGTTGGTGAGGCAAAAATAAAGCTCTCCATTTTATTTGTAGGTTCTCCCCCCCCTCCCTCATACATTGCAGCAGATGAGGGAGATGTGACAGGTCAGCATGGCCACCTCTGTGTGCAGCCCTCACACTGCCTGCCAGCAGATTTGCATTAACATATCTTCATCTCTTGGGACAAAGACACATGTAAGTGATATGTGAGGCCTCCCCTCCGCCATTGGCCGGTGCCTCCGAGCGGGGCATGTGCTGGGCTGTGGCGGCGAGCTGCTACCTTCTAGCCTCCTAGTCTGGAGCTGCAGATCAGAGGCTGGAGGAGGAGGAGGAGGAGGAAAAAGAGGAGGGGGAGGGGAAGGGAGACAACACAGGAGGAGGGTGACGAGGGCTGTGAGGAGGGAGTTCTGCCAGGGACAGAGGAGGAGCCTTGACGTGAGCTACAGGGCAAGGAGCTTGCGAGAGCTTTTACTTCACGTCATATTGTTTCATGGCAAGTGCTGGGAGCACAGGCAGCCTCATAGCCAGTGGCTTCTTCTCCTCGCCGCCTCCAATGTATTATGCAGAAGGCACCGGCTCCATAACTGGGCAGCACCGAGGAGCCATGGAGCTGCTGCTGGAGTAGGGGACTTTGGCCATCCTGATGCTTTAGACCTCAGGTGCAACTGCATGTGGTAAGTGGCAGTGCTGTCATCCCTGCCCTGGGTTTATCATCTGGGAGCCAACTCTTGGCACAGGCTGGGTGGCACAGGCTGGGTAGCAGGAGAGCTGTAAAGTTCCAGCACTTGTAGTAATGGAGAGGTTTGGGGCTGAGTTGTTGCAGGAGCTTGTACATTGATTTGTGACAGGTCTTCTGCAAGTCTGGTGTGCTGTCCTCTCCTCTGTCTCTGCTGGGTGTAGTTGTACTTGTGTGCATGTTCCTAGTAGGAAATGTATCGCGTCTATTATTTATGGAGATAGGTGTGAACAAGGCGAAATGGGAAACATTGTGGTACAAATATTTACTTTCCACGATACATGATGAAAACTCCACCATGACTCCATCCAGGAGTGCAGGCAGTAGATGGCTACCAGGGCATGTGCCCAGAGTGCTAAAAGCCAGGGTGAGCCAACTAGCCACTTTGGTTTGGGTAGCAAACATAACCTTTGACCCTACACCTACAATTTTCTGTCTGTCCATATATCTATCCGTCCATCCATGAGTTGTAGCTGGGAGATGGCTACTGGGGCATCAGAGTGCTAAGAGCCACCAGGAGATAACAAGCCGCTTCGCCCTGACCGGGGTAGTAAAGTGAACCTTTGCCCCTGGTGAATGGAAGTATATCTATCGATTGATTGATTGATCGATCTATCCAGTAGTGTAGTTGGGAGGGGGCTATGGGCGCTTGTACCCACTGTACTAAGCCAGGGATGGCCACCAGGCCACTTTGCATTGGGTAGTAAAGTCAACCTTTCCCCCCACACTCTATCTATCTATCTATCTATCTATCTATTATCATCATCATCATATTTGCCATCCACCGTCCTGATGACCTGCTCTTCTGGGTGCCACATTCCTTAGGGAGACAATTCTCATTGAACGAAGCGAGAGGATTTTTGCAGTTGTCGTTGACAGACAAGACGTAGGAAAATGTCAGATGACACCGCCGGTGGTAGCTGTGTGACCGTGTCAGCTACTTTAGGCGCTTCCCTGGAGTTAGAGGACAGGGGTTGGCTCTCGGCAATTCCTCGGTTCAGCTACTACAGTCGGTTGTGAGATAGTTGTGACTGCTTGGGAACTTAGTTTCTCTTTCTGATCTTCCTCCTTGTTGAGTTCCATAGGTAATGACTGATGGGGTGTTTAATTAATTAATTTTTTAACGTGGCGTTTGTATCGCAGGCATGAAGAGTTAATGCGGCGTCATCTGTGCACTTTGTCGCTGTAGGTGGACGCAAGGGTTAATAAAGCCGAATGGCTAAACGCTGTGTATTTACATAGTCCTGAATTTTTAAAGTCTTTTTCAGTTTACAGATGAGGAAATAACCGTCCTGTGGATTTGTACAGAGCAGGAAAGGCCATTCTGGTGGTGGTGGTGTGTTTTCATGGAGGCGCAGGCGGACGAGCGCTGGGGATCTGCAGCTGTAGACAGATGGCCAGAAATCCACAATGTGTTCCTGGACCTTTTGTCTCCAGTTAGGATTCTCCAGACAATCACCAGCGTGTAGGCTTCACCAGTATGGCCCCGGCTTACTGCATTTTCTTCTGAGTATCTTCAGTATTTCCTAACTGTAGGGTCAGTCTCGGTAGATTTGTCAGAAGACGTTGCCATCACCCCAGTGACTACATGTTAGAAGACTATAAAACAGGTGGGAATGTTGTGAGTTTTTCCATAGTATGTTCCATATTGATACAATAGTGTATGTAATGTTACATTTTTATTTTTCCTGCTTTTGTTTCATTTACTTTTTTATTTTAATTTAAATATTTTTCTTTCTCCAACTTTGTAATGTAATCACAGCACAATGGAATTAGTTATCTCATTTTTTTTTGTTTTTTTTGTTACAGTGATGCAAAATACTAGTGTCCAACAGATACAGTATATACCGTACCTTATTATTGGGTCACAAAGCACCATCATCATTATCATGCACCCACGGTTATACGCAGTCAATATTTGGATACTGGGGAATTGATAAATAAATATTCAACGAGATTGGACAAGGAATTGTAATTGCCGTCATATCATAATATATTTTATGCAGTTTTACATAGGACTGCGAGCAAATCTATTACATCACTTTAGTGCAGACAGTATTCTTGATACTCAGCCCCCAAAAGTTAGACTGCAAGTTTTGCTGCGCTACTTCTGCACACATCACATTGGGGTTCCATTTTTAAGAAACTATATTCTATAGTCCGGAAACTGGAAAATAACTAAAAATGCAGTGTGTGGACTTAGAGTTTAGTTACATTAGGCAAATGTCGGAGACTTTATGGCTTTCTTTTCATCAAACAGTGCCATGTGCACTGTGAGTGGGCTGAAGCCCCCAGACCTGTAGGGAGCAGGTGGCCGACTATTCTCCCCTAGCAGCCATGCTTCTACAGATCACTGCTTCCACACTATGGCATATGATGGCACATCACACAATTTCTGTTTTCTCCTATATATTAATCCCTAATTTGTAAGAAAAAAAGACTCTGTATATGTGTAGGGAGTTAGTGGCGCATTAATGTACTATATGGGCATATATCAGGCCATCAGCGATGCAGCTTTAGGTGGTGCACAGGACACCGTTTCACCAAGACACTGGTACATGAGGGTCCCTCTGACTTATAAATCAATGGCAGTGTTAGGCCGGGATCACACATACGCGAGATACGGCCGAGTCTCGCAGGTGAAAACCCAGCTCTGGTGCCGGCACTCCAGAGTGGAGCGTGCAGCTCCATGTATTGCTGTGCGGTCGCACGCTCCGCTCCAGAGTGCCGGCGCCAGAGCTGGGCTTTCACCTGCGAGACTCACCCGTATCTCGCTGTGTGTGATCCCGGCCTTATGCATGGTACATTGTAGAGCGGGTTATAGATGTTACGGTTGGGGTTCTGGAAATTTAGGTCTCCATAGTAGAGAGCCATCACAGGAGACTGTGTTGTGCCTTAATGGTAGAATCCGAGTTGAGTCTGTGATGCCGACATATACAGCTGAAGTTTTTTTTTTTTTTTTTCATTGTGCTATGACGGTTGCAATTATGAGTTCATTGCTTTCGAGTGTCATGTGTCTTAAAGGGGTTGTTCAGTCTTAGGCCGGGGTCACACTTGCGAGAAACTCGCATCTCAATACCCGGCACTGTCGCCGGCACTCGGGACCGGAGCGCTCAGCTGCATAGAAATACATGCAGCCGCACACTCCGGTCCCGAGTGCCAGTTATTGAGATGCGAGACTCTTGCGAGTTTCTCGCAAGTGTGATCCCGGCCTTAGGCTACAAGTTTAGTCACTCTATGGGACTGAAGACTTGTGGATCCTCACATCGCCGCACTGCATGCATTCGCAAGGAGCAGGCGGTCAGTGTGACTTCCAAGTCTGCCGTTTGGATATTTCCGGTCACATGCCGACTAGACTGTATCAGGCCTTGCTCAAAACACTTGCATTGCAGACTTGTAGCTTAAGGCCACACAACTCCTGTAAGTCAGCCAAACACCTTCAATACTTGTCAGGTTATTACCATACTCATTTAGCCAACAGCTATTACTCCCGACCTCCCCATACACAGGCATACTCTATACGGCCACATGTGCATGTCTTCTCAATGGAAAGAGCGACATCATTTGCTTATCTGTCTTGAAAACATAGGACTGGGCATGTTGGAATTCAACATGTCCAATTTCTGTTCCCGTCACCTGCGGAAAGAATGTTGGTTGTACACCTAAGGCCGGGGTCACACTTGCGAGTGCAATGCGAGAAACTGTCATCAATACCCGACACTGCCGCCGGCGGTACGGACCAGAGCGTTCAGCTGTATAGAAATGCATACAGATGCACGCTCCGGTCCCGAGTGCCAGGTATTGATGGAGACACTCGCACAAGTTTCTTGCATTGCACTCGCAAGTGTGACCCCGGCCTAATATACATTATATCGTCGGCTGGCTCCTCCAAAATTAGTGGGTCTTGTTGTCTTTAAGACCCCCATACACATTATGCTAACGTCTTCAAAACCCATTGATATCATGATCGGCTAACAGTCTAATCTTAATGGGGGGTCTCCTGACTCTCCTTTGACAGTTGATGTTGGGGAACAGAAGGGTCTGTCACTAGTGATGAGTGAACATGCTGCGATAAGGTGTTATATGAGCATGCTCTTCTGCTAACTGAGTGACTTCGGCATGCTTAAAAATAATATATTCGAGTCCCTGTGGCTGTATGTCTAGCGGCTGTTCGACAGCCGCAACACATGGAGGGATTTCCTGTTGGTTAAGCAATCCCTGCATCCCTGTTGAAGAGCTATGAGACATGAAGCCGCGGGGAATCGAACATAATATTCAAGCACGCCAAAGTCACTCGGTTAGCACCCGAGCATGCTCGTACAACACCTTACCCGAGCACGTTCGCTCATCACGATCTGTCACGTTAGATTTTTCACCACTCGATCCTTTTGTTCTCTGCGTCTTAAGATGTTACCAGAGGTGTCCTGACCGCGGCTTTCGAGCGATCTGTTGTGTATGGGGGCTTTATTCTGATGGGGATGGTTACTTACCAATTATGGCTTCCAGTTTTGGCTCTCTGGAGAGTCCTTCGTTGATTTGAGGAGCGGAGACCAAGTATTCTGATTGCCTGTTGTGCTTGGAACTGTCTGACAACAAGACATCACAAAATATATTTTGGGAATGACTTACTCGTTTCCAAGTAACTTGTAGAGGAGCGGGCAGCTCACAATGCCCAAAGGGGTATTCTCCCATTTCCATCAGTGATGGCCCATGTGCCAGATATGACATAATGTGTGATAGACGAGGTCCAGTCTTGTGCACAGGATGGGGAGGTGGCGGTGCTTGCACGTCTCTCCATCTACTTCTATGGGAAGATCGCTAGTAGGCGCTCAGTATGCCGTAAACGCCCGTATGGATACGAAGCCTTTTCTGTTTCCAGACGGTGCATATTTTATTTCCCTCTGAGGTCTTGACTTTTTACTCCATAAATTGGGAATTGTTGTTTTGTTCATACAAAATAATCAATATGAAAATGTTATATGTCTTAAAGGGGTTGTTCGCGTTCAATTAAGTTTCTCCAATTAAAAAGAAACAAACCGTGCTGTACTCACCTTACCCAGGTTCGCCAAGCAAGTCTCCGATGCTGCTCCTGGTGTCTTTTATTAACTAGTGCTGTGGAGTTGGTAAGCCAAACCTCCGACTCCGAAATTACCATGGCACCGACTCCACCAAAATGGGCTCCGATTTTACGACTCTGACTCCACAGCCCTGGTATTGGCTGCAACGCTGACGTTACCTTGACGACTTGGCGGCCAAACAATGGATTAAGGTGTTTTGCCAGCGTAGATAGGACGCCCCTTTCTGCTCCGCTATGATCACTGATTGGCTGTCGCCAAGGCGTCAGTGCAGCAGCCAATACCATGTAGTGGGGATAGCAGCAGAGACTCATTGCTGGACCTGGGGAAGGTAAGTACAGCACCGTTTGCTATTTTGTAACAAACTGTGCTAAGATGGAAAACAAATTGAAAGGGAAGGACGCCTTTAAAGAAAAATACACGCCACTTCTGCTCTCTTCCTTTGTCAGCTTGTAATGGTGTATTTACAGGGGTCATATGCACAGCAAATTTTCAGTCCAGATTTTCTGGATGAAAAATTAACTACGGTACTTAGTACAGTAGCGGAATTTCCAAAATCTCATCCACATCCTGCAGAAAATATTTAATTGAGTGATGCTGTGTCTTTGACATTTACTGCTGATTTTACTCTTTGCAATTGCCTCTGTGGATTGCATAAAATCTTACAGTGGAAATGTCCCCTTTGGGCGTACCCTCAGGGTATGTTCACACTGTGTGGATTGGCGTGCAGACAGTCTACAGCAATACTATCGGCCCAATAGATGAAATGTCAGCAAATCTCGTGCACACATTGTGGAGAATTTTTACATGGAAAATGACATGTGCTGCAAACTTTCATATAAGCAGTGTCCGGTTTTTTTTTTCTGCAAAAATCAACAAATCCACTACAAAATCTGCAGATGCTAAAATAAACTCTATAAAAACATAAAAAAAAAAAGTGCCAAAAACTTTCCACATATGAAGAAATCTTGCGCTCTTTGAGGACGTCCAGCTGTCCGTCCGTATTTCAAAAGGTCTGGATGTTTTATATCGGCCTCGTTCTCTCTGCGAACTCCGCTGCTCATGAATATTTAGTAAATGCCATATTTGTGGCCTGTGAAAAAGTTGGAAAGTACTTCAAAAACAGCTGGCTTGGCAAAGAAAAGCCTTCATCATTCGTATAAGGCCTAGCAGTGAACATGTGTAACATTCCTGCACTCTCCATAGTCTGTAGTGTGAAATCGTCACAAACTTTTGTCAGAGTCTTTCGATATGGATTTTCAAGCAGATCCACCTTAAAATCTTCATAATAAAAACTCCATGTAAACCCCTAGGGGTCAGTTCACACTGTGACTTTTTCCAATGGTCAAAAAAGTTTTGTTTTTCAATAAAAGACCTTTTAGGAAAAACTCCTTTTTAGTGGTGTTTTGTAAACCTGAAGCTTTTTTTTTTTTTTTTTTTACCCTTTTACTGAGCATTTTTTCATAACTTTCCTTTTTGCTACCATTTTTCAGACTTTTTTTTTTCTTTCAAATCCATTAAACCTTGAAGGAAACATTGACGAAATGTTTAAAAAGACGCGTTTTTTTTTTTTTTTAACCTTCCCATTGACTTTATTGTAAACTATTGAGCGTCTTCACAGCAGAAAAACACCAGAATAAAGTAAATATTTTAAACTCGTGAGTTCTGAATATATGAACGAGTCATGTTCCCATACAAATCTATAGGGCTATGTGCACACGTTCAGGAATTCATGCAGAAAATTTCTGTGAAAATCCGGACATTTCTGCCAGATTTCCGCATGCGTTTTTTTGCGCGTTTTTTGCACGTTTTTTTCCGGACATTTCCCAATGCATTAGACAGTGGGAAAACTGCGAAAAAAACGCAAAATTAATGAGCAGGTTCATTATTTTTCCGCAATGCGTTTTTCATGCGGAAAAACGCACATCATGTGCACAGAAGTTGCGGATTTCATTAAAAATAATAGGATGCTTAATGTATGCAGATTATTTGCGGTTTTATAGCGTTTTTATAGCGCAAAAATGCTAAAAAAAACGCAAATAATCTGCAATGTGTGCACATAGCCGACTGTTCTTTGATCACTTTTTTTAGAGCTTTTCCTGCATTTTTTTTTTGGAACGAGATCTCTCAAAAAAAAAAAAAAAACAACCCAGTGGAAGAAGGTGCAGTGTGAACATACACTTACTGTGACCCCCATCTACTTTACTTTCAGGGCACATTTGTGGCTGTTCTGAACAGCGGCATCATCCATGTGTGTGGCTCTGTAATAAATGGTAGTAAATGACTCTGGATGTGACCTGATAAGTCGCTATTACGCTGCACTCTGGGCTAAGTGGAAGAGCTGCTGATTTCCATATCATCACTGGCATAATTCTTGGCAGAATACTGTTTCGTCTGTCCGAGGTTGCCAGGATTCCTTTTCTCAGATGCAATGATGTCACCAGCTTTTTCAGGCATATTACATCACATTCTTTCATCACACTAGCCAGATGCTGTAATGGCATGCTTGTATTTGTAGTTCCACCACAGCTGCAGAGCTGTAACATTTGAGGGTACTGTGCATTTCTGCTGCAGGGAAAATGTGTTTCCTTGTGGATGGAGTGCAAGTAATTTTCAATCCTATGAGACAGTGAAAATCTGCTTCCCCTCCGTACGCTCAGTGTGCACTTGCCCTAAGGACTTCATGTTATTTTTGCATTCGAGTTGACTTTTTACATCATTGCACCAAATCCAATATCGTTGCATTTTTTTGGCCCATGTGTTAACTTTTACTATCTGTTTTTCTCGTATCCCAAAAAAGTAAAAAAAAAAAAGTCCAATGTGGACAGCTCCATAGATTATACGCAGTAAATGTTCTATCAGTGCAAAACATGGATGAAGCACTCATATGGAAAACAGACGTCTAAATGAGGCCTATACTTAGGGCAGGTCAGGCGACCATAGGAGAGAATCAGGTCGATGATGCTAATCACACTTTGATCAGACTCTGATTCTCTCCGATGAGGAGAAGATGGAGGAAAGAAATATCTCCATCTTCTCCATTCTGTAACTTCATGGAAATTAGACTGCACTCAGATGTCATCCGAGTGCAGTAGATGTTTTCCAAGGAATCATTGACTTGCATGTCCAAATGCAATCCAAATATTGCATCAAACTCCGGCATGCTACACTTTTTTTTTTCTTGGGCTGGCTCGCTCGGAATCAAAAATTGGACTTGTCCACAGCTCAATAGACTAACATTAGTTTGAGTGCGATCCAATGTTTTGACGGGTCACACTCAGACCGAAAATATGCTCGCCTGCCCTTATTATGTGAATTTTCACAATCCTGGAACTCATTAAGGAAATCAGGGGTCAGCTCCCGGCCTATGCCGGATAACAGTCAGAAGGGTATTTATTATCGTGCAGTTTTTGCTGCATCTTTCGCCCTTTGCATACACACGCTGCACATTTCAGATCAATTTCCACTGCAAATTTTCTCCGCAGCACACAGAAGAGATTTCATAAAATCGCATCCCCAGCGCTGGTAGTATAAAGCACAGTGAATTTTTAGCACATACCGATAGTAAACATGTTCTCCACTACACACTGCCGGGACGAGGCATTTGTTGTGTTTTTTTTTTTTTTTTATTGTGGCAATCTATAGGTTTTTGGTGTGATTGCTGACTAAAAGGCAACACATGCCCACCTAAATTGCGCTGGGCACGGGAATCTGACCATGTTTGCAAATGCAATATTGTCTAGAATTTTTTTTTTTTTTTTAAATTCTAGTCTTAGGCTATGTTCACACATTGCGTCTTTTTTATGCAAATTCTTTTCCTGCGTTTTACAGTTCCAGCAAAGTCTGAGATTTCAGAAATCTCATGCACACAGCTTGTTTATTTGTTCTCAGTATTGTGCAAAACCTTGGATTTTGCAGAATGGAGCATGTCACTTCTTTCAGCGTATTTCACAATGGGTGGTGCAAAAAAAGCTGAAAAAAAATTCAAGTATTAGTTTTTGCTGCGTTTTTGGTGCCCAAATCTAATATCTCCAATTAGAAATGTAGTTTAGTTCTTCTGATTTTCTATGTCGCTTACCCCACGTGCAGGGCATTGCAGTAGCTTAGGTATCCAAGGTTACAACCACTCACGTAGCAGTGGTTGTAACCATGGATACCTAAGCTACTGCAATGCCCTGCACATGGGGTAAGCAACATAGCGAATCAGAAGAACTATACTACCTTTTCTAACCGGAGGTATTTGCTAATGTTATTATTACGCCTACCACATCTTTAAAAAACAGACAGCACTCTGATGAAACAAGGATGACAATCATATGCTTTTTATTTATTGCTGTTTTTTTTTGTTTGTTTTTTTAACAGACCCATTAATTTTAATGGTCAAGTTTGATATGTGGCTTGGATCAAAAATGGCTGATGTGTCTTTTTTTTTTTTCTTTGAGGACACTCGGCCTACAAAAACATGTCTCTTTGACTAGTTCTGCAGACTATAATGGGTATGTGTTCTGTTCCTGAAGAATACAGATAGGCCTCTGTTTTTAAGCATTATTTCATGGTCCTGTACTAAAGGTGATGTGACCTATGCCGAGGTACAAAATGCACACTTTCCCCAGCTTGATTGCTGCCGGCATGATATAATTTTGCAGATTATACGCATTACAGATCAGATATTTCTCATGAATATATTTTTAGTTAATTTGTAATGATTGTGTTTTGCATGTGCACTTTATTATTACTTTAGTATGGGCAGATTTTTGTTCTAGGACTGGTCTGGGTGTCATTGATGGAGCGGTGGCCAGTGGCCATGCATGGTAACATTGAATGACGGATTCTAAATAATGGCTGCAGTGATTCTTTGCGGCTCCGCCGCTCTGTTTTCTGTGTGCTGGACACAAGAGGAGATGGCTCCAGTTGCAGCAGCACTTGGCAATACAGAGAGTGTAGTAGAGAAAACTGGCTCATTACCGAGTCCAAAGATCGCACGCTGCACTTCTACAAGCCAGAAGAAAAGGGGCAAGGTCCATTTAAATGGAGACCGGCTGCCGGCATTATGTGCAGGATCCTGAGCGCCGTGCTCGTCCCCTGGGCTGTCAGTAACACATTGCTCGCCAGAGGATCTACAATTTCCTTCCCACTGTATGTCTGCGGGTGTAAAAAAGGCAGAAAGACGATTCGCATCGTTGCTTTCGATTTGATTATTTAAAACCGGAAATAAAATAAATGCAGGATAGACTGGTGCAATGTACTGGGGCCACTGGTTACCATTGTGCGCCGCGATGTATTCTGTATTATAGAGCAATGTTCGCTATTTTGCTATTAGAGAAAATCTACAAAAGTTGCGTTTACCAAACAAAATGGCCATGGCTGTAATAACAGCAGCTGGGGGGTCACACCGGTGGGCCACTGAATTCGGTGGCCGGACCCCATCAGCACTGGGTTCCGGGAGCAGCTGTCGTGGATTCTCTACGACAGCTGCATTGTCGTGACATAAGCTGCGTCCGTTACATGTGGGTGACTGGACCCAAAGAGGCGTCGGGAGGAGCATCCTCGTCGGCACACACTTTTAGGGGAATACAGGAAACAAATGGAAAGCGGCTGGACATTTTCATCAATGTTGAGTAGCTTGAACTAAGAAAAAAAAAAAACCTCGCAACTTACATCTCCGATCATGTTGTACAAGACATCACGTTTTGAGAAGTGATCTGTTATATCCCCCTAGGCTCCCAAATCCAGGTGTGGCTGGAATCCCTGTAACCTTACACTATTTTCAAGGGGAATAAGTATAAATCCAATACGCAAGACTGAGCGATACACAATAGTAATTCGGTGCTTTCGACTATATCGGCATGTATGATGCCGATAAGTTGAATGCAGGGGAGGGGGCGGTGCTGGACCTCGTACTCGGGGCCACTGGCTGAGATTCCCCTGGAGGAGCGGGGCCTCTTGGCAGCTGCCTGGTCTGCCTGCCCCTAACGCCAGCCCTGCTCACAAAGACGTGAATTTTCGTTTTGGGGGTTTCCATTGTACTTGACCTTTTTGGAAATTCCAGACCATGACTGCCAATCTAGACCCAATATTTTTATCCTGACCACTTAACCCTTTGGTCTCTGATCGTAACATGACCAAAGACCTCCGACCTCCTCTTTGTCTAGTCCCCAGGTGACCCAATTAAAAGCTGGGGATAATGACATGGAGGATAAAGTCCAGTGTAGAGAAGTAGGTGACGCTGTTATATGATTTAAAAAAGCAATAATTTGGTATAAAATACCTTTTTATTGTGCATATATTACCGAAGACCTCCACTTTATTGGGTACGGTAACAACCTGACGGATGAGGCTGGGGATGTAAAGATGCCGTTCTTGGCTAGTTTGCAGGTGAATCATTTGAGTAAGAACAAATAACTGATTCATGAGTGAGTCACGTGTTTATTACTGGAGATTCACGCCCGTGCCTTGCAGGAATCGCATGGTGAAATTGTGTAGGGCTTTCGGTGGCCATTGTTAGATCCTCAGCATTTCATGTTCACGTTGGGCCATCGCAGCAGTAAGGAGCAGGCAGCCAGCACAAGGAGGAGGGCTGTTACGTCTCCTTCCAGTAAGTACATCATGTTCTCTCCCTGCTGTCGGCATTCATTCACTCACTTTCAGGGAGATTGCAGACGCCCCAAAATAGACCTGGACCACCGCTCCGCATTCGAAGTACTGCAAACACTCTGTGAAACTTTACAGGTATTAGTGGATTACATTTGCAGCAAATTATTAATATTCATACACAGTATTGAGAATAAAACATTTGGCTTACAACTTGGCATTAATTTTTTTTTTTTTTTTTAAGGAAAAAAAAATCCTAACATAATTCAGATGCTGATTACAGAACCTGTGGTTTGTTAGTAGACGTGAGGATAGATGAATTTGTGGTCCGAGTCCTGATTTTTGAGGACCCCCACTGATGCAGGGTCAGGCACTATGTGTTTGCAAGTTTCTCGCATGTACATCATTATTGGGCACAAATATACGGTATGTATAAAGCATAGATCCACAAAAAAATAAATAAAACTATTCCCCCCACACGCTCCCTCAGATAATTGTTGGGTTCATCGTAGCATTGAGAACCCCAATCATGTTGTATTAGAAGGCATGGCAAAGGGGTGACCCACCCACAGGGATATTATCCATGACCTGTCAATGTTAAATAATTATTTTCAGAATTGTAAGGTTTACCCTATCCATAGGAGAGGGAATGACTTGCTGATCCATGGTGGTGCAACCACAAGGACCCCCAACAATTCTGAAAATGAGGGTCTGGAACCTCAAGAATGGGTCTCTGTACAGTCAATGTGTGGATCAGAAGTTAATCATGCGCATCTCTTCCACATTCAAGACCGAGCTATGCACAGCGCCGTTCTCATGGCTCCAGTCACTCGTTATCGTAATTAGCCTAATGATTCTGAGAAGTGGGGCCTGGAACCATAAGAACTGGCCTCTGAAGGGACAATGAATGGAGTGGAGGTCAAGTATGCACATGTCCCCTCCATTTAAGATGACATTCTCATGGTTCCAAACCCCCATTGTTTTGTGGTTAAGGAATTGCCTTCCGTTCTGGGAATAACCCTTTAAGATCTGTTTACGTCTAGAGGGGATTCATAGGTGTAACTCATACCGACCCACTCACCCGGTAAGGTTCCCAGCCTCGCCAAAGAGTTGGCTTGGCAAACTATAAAACAAAATTGTTCCAGAAGGATTCTAGTCAAAATGTACTAACGAGGAAGGTATATCCATATACAACTAGCCTATGGTATTTATCAGTGTCCTACAGTTTTCACATAGGGGCCTAGAATCTTCAGGTTGCGCCTCTGGGTAGAGTTCAAGGACTGAACATCCATCAGTTTTGTGACGCCCTTCACCTCTTGCACTTCCCCTTTACCTCTGACCAATGTAGGATGCACATCTGCCCCCGATGGCGGGAGGCTGAGTGGTTGGGTGGTCAGTCCGCTTTATCTACTGAGGTTCTATTCACTTTCGCCATGTTACATGTTTGTGTTTCCATATTTCTACACACGTGCGACTGAATTTTTTCACAGTCATCCCAGCACCACTCTCGATGGAAGAAATATGTCATCTGTTCCTGAATATGAATGAACTACTTTCAGACACTTCTGCACACGACTGTCATTTTTCATTCTTTTCCATCTCTCCTCAGATGTACGCTACCTTAATCTTTTCCATCCTCTGTGAATTCATGTGATCGGGTTAGCATATCCTTGATCATTATTCATAGACTTTTACACTGGCCCCTGGCTGTAGGTTTTTTTTTTTTTTTTTTTTTTAGTGAACACGTGCAAGCCTATAGTCTGAAAATTATCAAAATCTGGCAAGTGCAGGGAAAAAAATGTCATGTTTCTGGATAATCCTCTGCTCCGTTTCCTCGTGTATGATGAAATGCATTGGGATGAGTTTGTCGCATGACGTTCTCCGTCCGGGCGTCTGCGGAGGCTTCTTAAAGGAGAGGTCGGAGGAATAAAAAATGGTCCTAAATTGATAAAACGGTAATCTTAGATGTAAAAATAACAATTAAAAAAATTGAATTATTTTTAATTTTTTTTTTAATGTCCTTGTAGCAGTGGGCCGTATTGGGCTACGTTCCTCAGCCTTTACAGAGGAAGATCTGTGCTGCCAAAGAGGTATTCCAAATACGACGTGGTATAAGAAGGACAAAGCAGTTTAATTACAAAGCATATCGAAGTTGGACTAACTTCGAAACACGTTGAGAATAAATCATTATTGGGAATACCTCATCGGCAGCGCAGATCACACTCCCATCCTCTAGCACTTGCTATTCATGTGACCTGGCTCCTTTAAATCTATGTCCCGCCCCTGACCAGCACTGAGAGGAGGCGATCCTCCACCCAATATTCTTATGATATCATCCCAGCTATCTGCGTCACATGAATGATTAACCCACCAGGAGACCTCTGAGTAATGGGATTATTAGGGGTCAGAACAAGAGGAGAGGACCACCTTCCCATAATGAACAGTGCTGGCTAGGGGGCGGAGACTTACAGGTCTCCGCCCCCTAGGATCTGATTTCTCCTGTGTTGAGACTAAGGAAAATGGAGACCTTTTAGGTTGTCTGCTAGTAGGACAGCAATGGTTAAAAATAATGCAGAATTTTTAATAGAAGTGAGTTACAAAAATTATTGTGTTAACAACGGCTGTCAGGTTATAACATATTTTAATTCTGTAGAACACCCCTTTAATTTTCCTGCTAGTGCCCTTTATATATGCTTTATTACAAATAGAGCAATTCTGATAAGTGGTATATAAGTGAATTGCTTGCTTTTTAGGTAATCAAACTCACAGGATAGAGTTCATGTACCCTCTGTGGCGAACAAAGGACCCCAGCGATTTGTAGTGGGGTTCATCATAATGGTGGTTGTTTTAATAGCAAGAATAGTGCTGATAGAGGCCGAGGCATCCCCCTTAGCACCCCAAGGATTGGTTTTATTAATCTTATTGGATATTAATAAACATTGTCTGAATTATTCATTTGAATGTTCGTTTTTTTACATTTTTGGAGCTCCGTGAAGACCGATGTGGTCGATTCCTATTTAGGTTTGGAACTCTTAATAATTTCCACACTAAGTGTTTTTTTTTTTTTTTTCACCAAGCTGCAGCAGTATAGGAACGCCCATGACTGGAGGTAACCTGTGCAGATCACTGTGGGTGGATGCTGGAATACTATGGACGCTACTTCTCTCTCTTTTTCGCTATCCTTCCCATTTTCTGTAGTGCGACACAAGCTTGCCACAGCAGGTCTGACTAGTTCTAATCGCCTGGAGGGAGATCTGCAAAGAGTTGCTAGACTGAAGTATTTCTGCCTGATTCATTACTAAAGTGCCATCTCTTTCTCAGGCTGCAGACCTGGAACGCGTTAGTGCCACCACATTACAAAGGACAGTAAGATGGCTAAATAATAGAATTACACTCAGGAGTGCGATCTGGTTTCCCATGTGCACAATTATTAGAATCAAATACCCAAATTGTTATTAGTCCTGGAGACCGAGTCTGTCCGCACTCTGTTAGGAAGAGAATTTGGGATCTAAATGGCTCCAATTGACATCTATTTAGGATAATTTTCATTACTGCATGGGTTCGTTTTGTCTGTAATGTGCAGTATATTCATAGAAGTAGGGTTATATCCTTATTATTGGGGAGATAACAAGTAAACTAACACTATGGTTCAGTGGTTAGCACTGTATGGTGGCTCGGTGGTTAGCACTGTATGATGGCTCAGTGGGTTCAAATCCCACCAAGGACAACATCTGCAAGGAGTTTGTATGTTCTCCCCATGTTTGCGTAGGTTTCCTCCGGGTTCTCCGGTTTTCTCCTGCACTCCAAAGACATACTGATCGGGAATCTACAGTAGATTGTGAGCCCCAATGGGGACAGTGATGATAATGTCTGTAAAGTGCTGTGGAATATGATAATGCTGTATAAGCAAAGCATAATAAATATACCGTATATCAAATTTAGGGGAAATCTGTCATTAACTAGATGGTGACAGTTCACTCACTACAGAGAAGTGCTGAAAACCCTTTTCTAAACCCCAGAAGTGCTGATTTGAAAGTGTAATGCTGATTATACAAATTTGATGGGAATTGCACAAATACTAGGGAAAAACCACGATTTTTGCCCCCACAAAATGCATTGGAGCTAATATCTTAAAGAAATTTACCATTCAATTTGCCATTAACATGATTTTTTTTTTCTACCTGGTCTAAATGCCGCTGTTCTCCTAAATCTGATGTTTGTTTTGTTTTTTGTTCTTGCGTCATTCTGTTCCTGAGACATGTCCCCTTCTTTCCTGTAAGTATAGCTAGGATTTTTAACCAAGTGGGTGTGGTCATCAGCTGTTCTGTGTGCAACCTCTGGAGGACCATGCCCACTTTGGAAAATAGACTAGATTTAAATACAAGGAAGATGGCGCCATATCTCGGGAATATAAGCGTGTAGGAAGAATAGAAAAACACCAGATTCAGGCGAAGAGCTGCGTTTTATATCAGAGGGAAATACAGTTTTTTTTAAATGGCAAGTAACAGGTCTTTTATAAAGGAAACCTGTCACCAGAGTTTAGCTACCGCTTCTATTAGCAGCAGTGTTGGACTGGGGTGCCAAGGGCGCACCAGTAACACTGACTTTGGGGGCCCACTTGCATACAAATATTACATTACCCTCGTTCACAAATTTACCTTTATCTCTATAAAATAATAAACTGGGTAGTTTGATTAATGAATGATTTTGCCTTTTCTATACAGAATCAATTGAATTATGCCAAGTACTTCTCATACAGGGGGGGATGGGGGCCCAGATCTGCACAGGGGCCCACCAGGGGATTCCCCTGTTACCCTATGGGCCAGTCCGAGCCTGATTAGCAGCATAATTTAGGGCACAAACCATGATTCCAGCAATATATTGCTTACTAGGCAAACTGCTGCGTTTGTGATTAAATCACTGTTCTCGGATATTTTATGGCATTTCCTAAAATTCTAAATAACTTTGATAGGAACCTACAAACCTGCCGATCCTTAATAGATTATATGGGTGACGGGAAGAATGTAGTTAAATGGACACTTGGCTGTCCCGTGCTGCAAACAGACCGGCGTGTGTGTTTGATTACATGGGCTTTGTAGTTGTCTGTAATAGGAGCTCAGCATTCAGAGAACTGCTAGATCTGCAGCAGAGTATGTGTGCACCATAGTTGGCGCGTGTGCAATGAAATCTTCGGTGGCGCACGCGCAGTATGCTTTGCCCAACTGCGGGCAAAGCCGAAAAGCACTATGCCCCGGAAGTATTTCGCTGTCTGATCACTTTTATCACTAGTGGTCTGCATTACAGGAGTCTCTGAGCATTTCCCAATACATACTCTTGGATGTGGGTGTTATAAGGACTCGGTGGGTGTTATTTCTTTATTTATGTATGTGTGGTTCATCCATATTATCTTCTTCATTAATAGGATATATCCTGAGATCTACTTATATATCCTACATCCTAAATTAAGAAATCCAAACTTACCAAACCTCGTTAATTGTGCCAATATGGCCGAGGGTGCCACCGTCTCCTGGTACAGATCAAAGCCCTAGAAACAAATTCCATGGGACCGATTCAGATAGGTCAAGGTTATGATTAAAACCATATTAAAAACATATAAATATTCTTATATTAATGTATCAATTTAAAATATACATACAGTGAAAATGCTCAATGGTTCATCCAGCAAGAGACTTGAAAAGGGCTAAAGAGAGACGCAGACATTCTGCTGCAAGTTCTCCTGAAACGTCAGTTATAGTTCTCCATAGAACATTATGAGCACCAACTGTCACCTCCTATCTCAGTAATGGGAAAATCTGTTTTTACTGAAAACAGATATTACCTGTGAATTGAGAATGAAAGATCAGCTCAGGAGGAGAAGGAATCAGATTTTTGCAATTAAAAATAATAATGGCAGAGTGCTTGTTTCTTAGTATTCAGATTTTGGACAGCGCTAGCAGGATCCCATTTTTCAGTCTGATTTTCTTTCTAATGCTCCCCTTTGAATTTACTGTGGCAGAATTACCTTCTTATTAAGGCAACTATTAATGATTGATGTGTGGAGGAAACTGACCGATTCTTGAATTTCTACTAGTTGTACGGCATCTCTTATCTCTTTTTATTTTATTTTTTTTTATTTACATTTTTCCAAAATATATCTATGATCCTGTCAAGCAGCAGGTGCAGTAGGAAGTGACTATAAATTCCCCTTTCAAAATGCAGCTGACAGGTCCCGCTCCCGGCAAACAGCTGTTTTACATTGGGAAACCCTGGGGAAATATAGTAATATGTGGCGGCCATTGGAATAAAATGGCAGTGCTTGATTTGCAAGAGCACCTGGAGTCCTCCAGGATCAGAGCCCCTCTCTCCGTTCTATCTCATAGAGAAGAACTTTACCGGTGGAAAAGCCAAATAGGACATATGGACAGGGGTTGTCTTCCTGAACTATAACGTAAGCTATTTCCCGTCATTGTAGTTTTGGCTGGATCAGACGTACACGGGTAGATGAGAAGGGACTCTATAGCAAAGTCTCCACAAGTACAATATAAAATATCACATTTTTGGATATTTTCACAGTTCATTACTATGTTACAAACAACGATTTGCAATTTAGGGACCATTACTTGGATTAAAGACAAAATATTCATGACATTTAACTGTTTTCTTATGTTGTCTCAATAAAAAAGGGTAAGAAAAATTATGGTGGATTTTGACCTACTATATATTGTATATGGGGCCTTTTGACTTGATCCTTTTGTTTTCTTGAGAGTATATAGGGCGTTGGTAAAATTAAAAGGAACCTGACATGTGAAAAAAACGCTATTAACCTACAAATATGGCATTAACCTGTAGGGTAATAGCATTCTGAACTTGCCTGGCTCCCGAACATTGAATCCGTCTGCCGGGAGGAAATGAACTGCATTCTCCCCAGCAGCGTTCAGGTTTCAGTCATGGGTTTGGCGCCGGGTTCCATTTATAAAGTGCTGGCTGTAATTGCATTCCTGGCACTGACTGACAGCCGGTCCTAATGCTGAGCTGCTGTCAGTCACTGCCGGGGGTACGGTTACAACCACTGCGCGGTTACAGAGCAGTAACTGAATCTGTGCTGGTGCCACCCCATGACTGAAACCTGAATGCAGCAAGGCTTCAAGTGCCAGTGCTACACGGTGTCAGAATGCTATTAACCCACCGATTAACCCCATATCTGCAGGTTTGGTTTGTTTTTTTTTTTTCTTGTGAAAGGTTCCCTTTAAATGAGTAATATAATGTGTACGGTTAGCTTTATGGACCATATAAAGGCGCCAATAATAGTGTCAAGCCCATTTATGAATATCGGCCCAGCTAAACGAAGCAGCAATTGCCCTATGAACTATGAAAGTACTCATTTGTTGGGTGCGATGGGTTTTAAAAGGACTCTGTCAGCACCAAATGACAGTTCAAACTTCGTCTCGGTGCTTAATGGCGGGGCCACTCATTTATGTACCCCTTCTAACCTACTGTTTTTCCGTCAACCTTCACCCCCTTCTTCTTTGACTGACAGCTCTAGCTTCATAGAACCATAGAAGGTCGGTGATCGAGGGAAACCAAGCAGATGGGAAGGTGTAGCTAAATGATTGGCCCCGGTGTATAACACCGAGTAGCGGGACTTGGACTGTCAGCACAGAATGACTATGCAATGTCACGCCGCTCGGTGTTTTACAACGGGGCCAATCATTTATATACACCATCCCACCTGCTTGGTTTCCCTTGATCACCGACCTTCTATGGTTCTATGAAGTCAGAGCTGCCAGTCAAAGAAGAAGGGGATGAAGATTGAGGGAAAAACAAGCGGGTGGGAAGGTGTAGCTAAATGATGGACCCCGCTGTAAAACATTGAGCGGCGGGACTTAGTTTGACCAGTCATTCTGTGGTGACAGTCCCTTTTTAAACTGGCTTAAAAATCATCATTATTTGCCGCACATATTCGTTTGTCAGCCGTTCCTAAGAGGCCAGTAAGCGACCATCTATTGTCTTGTATATAATGGATCAGTGGCCGTTTAACAGCCAATTGACTAAAGGGCCATTGGACTGCTCCTTGTCTGCCCAGGAAGCTGCTTGCTGCCGCAGGAACCTTCCCCGCTCTGTCTGTAGAACAGTCCAGGTTGGAAGAACAATGTCCCTTTCATTAATCCACATTCATTTTGCAGCAATGCCTGCAGAACGCATAGAAGACTGATTTTTTTTTTTTTTTAGTTTTCTTTCTCTTGCTCACACTTTCTATTTTCTGTCTGGAAGGACAGACATTCATTGTGTAGGTTGATGGATCCTAAATGGTGTCTCTGGAAAGTTCATACAGTCGACTCCAGCCTCATTTGTATGTATAGGTCATATGTAGTTATTTTGTACAGGTACAAGTAGTTTTTAATATCTGTATAGTGATTTATTATACCTCAGTGAATGTTGATCATTATTTTATTTTTTTTTTCATTTTTACTAATGATCTTTTATCTCTGAGTCACTCTGAAACAGATCACTCCAAAATATTAGTCATATTTTCCAATAAATAAAACTAATACAGCATTCATGAAAAGAAAAAACAACAGTTTATAGGAAAGATATGTTAATGTAGCCCTGCCACTGAGTCAAAAGTGACCAGTCTTTCATCCTACTTTATTCTCTCTGCTCCCCTCAGTATGCTGTTTTCTTGTTTCTTAGAAACCCTCCATACTCTTCCCGGGGATATTGGCCTTTATATTTAGTGCTAATTATTATGTTCTTTACCAAGAGGGCATTGCTCACAGGGTGATTATGCACCCCCCCAGAGGAGCACATGAACAGCCTAAAGACACCCCCCCAGGGGAGCACATGAACAGCCTAAAGATACCCCCCCCAGAGGAGCACATGAACAGCCTAAAGACACGCCCCAGAGGAGCACATGAACAGCCTAAAGACACGCCCCAGAGGAGCACATGAACAGCCTAAAGACACCCCCCCCAGAGGAGCACATGAACAGCCTAAAGACACCCCCCCAGAGGAGCACATGAACAGCCTAAAGACACCCCCCCAGAGGAGCACATGAACAGCCTAAAGACACCCCCCCAGAGGAGCACATGAACAGCCTAAAGACACGCCCCAGAGGATACTGTAAGCACAGCCCCTTTGGTGAGGACCAAAAAAAAATTAGTGCTGAATGAAAAGGACCATATCTCTGGAATCGTATGGCAGTTTTTGAAAAAGAAAAAAACAAAATACTCATTCAAGGGAGCAACAAGAATAAAATGAGAACAAACAATGTCCGCTTTTGACCTGTGAAGTCTATGTTAATTGTTAGTAGAAAATCTTGGGAAGCAGGGAAGAAAAAATAGGCCATTATTAATTAATAATGTAGGGTTTTTGTGTATGGATTGCATTTACCTGTTTTAGTCTGTGTTTTTTGTTTTTTTCCTTATGATATGTTACCCTAATGTGGCCTATATTTCCCATTTCATCACATTGCTCAGCTTTGAGTCCTATCTAATGGCAGCTAGTGCTATAACAGTGACCTAGAACTGCTATCTCCTGACTCATCCTGCGGAGTCCTAGTGTATCCTATGTGATGCAGGGAAGATGACATCTGATCGGATACACAGGAAGTTTTGCACACGGTACCTGGGCTGTGTTTGCAGGTATTAAAAATCTTCGATGGTATAAAATGAAAGTTTTTATTACACAATGGCGTTTCGACACGTGGAGTCTGTGTCCATTTTTGGTGGTGTACATTGGGTACAGTAGTACAATGTAGGATGTCCTGTAAATGGTTTTCAGAAAAATTTGGGAAAGTTCTGAAAAGTCCTATAAATGTTTGTTCTGTTCCTGATCTAAGGATCTGGGCATTTAATTGAGATGAATCTGTGCTGCACTTTATATACAGGCTCAGTAGTGACCAGTGCTGTGGGGTCGGAGTTGAGATGAATCTGTGCTGCACTTTATGAACATGCTCAGTAATGTCCAGTGCTGTGGGGTCGTAGCTGAGATGAATCTGTGCTGCACTTTATGTACAGGCTCAGTAGTGACCAGTGCTGTGGGGTCGGAGTTGAGATGAATCTGTGCTGCACTTTATGTACATGCTCAGTAATGTCCAGTGCTGTGGGGTCGTAGCTGAGATGAATCTGTGCTGCACTTTATGTACATGCTCAGTGGTGACCAGTGTTGTGGAGTCGTAGCTGAGATGAATCTGTGCTGCACTTTATGTACATGCTCAGTAGTGACCAGTGCTGTAGGGTCGTAGCTGAGATGAATCTGTGCTGCACTTTATGTACATGCTCAGTGGTGACCAGTGTTGTGGAGTCGTAGCTGAGATGAATCTGTGCTGCACTTTATATGCATGCTCAGTAGTGACCAGTGCTGTGGGGTCGTAGCTGAGATGAATCTGTGCTGCACTTTATGTACAGGCTCAGTAGTGACCAGTGCTGTGGGGTCGGAGGAGTCTGAGTCAGGGAAACAGAGGAGACAAGTTGGAGGTTTGGCTTACCGACTCCTCAGCCCTGGCTAGGCTGGTGCTTTTTTTTTTTTTTCAAGGTAAAAAAACTTGAAAAAGGCACCAGTTCGGCACTGAAATGCGTTGGTGTCAAAAACTTTTTTATTTTTTACACCATCGAAGGTTCTTCATTCCAAGCGCAGCTCAGATGGCATGATATCTCCACTAGAGTTAATTGCTATCTGGAAGAATTTTTCCTCCAGTCACGGGGCTCCAGCAGCAGATTCCAAGGCTATGTTCACACGCTGCAGTTTTGCTACGTTTTAATGCAAATTTTAAGCTGCGTTTTACAGTACCAACAAAAGCTATGAGATTTCAGAAATCTCATTCACACACACTGTTTTTTTATTTTTATTTTTTCCTTTTTTCCTGACTGATTTGGAGAACTGCTGCTTTTTTTTTGCAAACTGCGGCATGTCACTTCTTTTAGCTTTTTTCAGCGTATTTGCAGCTTTTTTTCACCCATAGGAAACAATAGGTAAGTGCAAAAATGCTGAAAAAACTCAGATATCAGGTTTTGCTGCAAAAAACTTAAGGAAGTTGAATCCTGTTTTTTGGGGTGCGCTAAATTTTATTAACATGCACAAGAGACAACAAAAACACAGCAACATCTGCTTTACTGCCAATAGCGTAGGTTTTGACTGCAGGGGAAAAAAACGTAGCAAAAATGCAACATGTGAACATGGCCTAAGGCTCTTCTGTTGTGTCCCCTGCACAATTCCCCAGGTGAGCACGATCATCACTCTCACCCTCTGTTATTTCTCTTGCGGTGTTGCCCTATTATGCGCTTTTGTGCCAACGAGATTTCAGCAGCGCTCACAGTTGACAGAGACCATCAATATTAGTCAGTTGCGGTTAATCCTTGTATAGAAACGCTTACTGTATCCACGCTCTCCTTTATAAAGCCAGAATGAAAGAGTGATGTGAGCTGCCCTGAGGCAAAGGTGATGACACATCCTGTAGTTCACAGGAAGTTAAAGACTGACCTCCTGTCTACACAGAAGAACATGTACCGGAGCGGTGGTCATGGGGCAGAACACATGACCCAACTGCCGATCATGAAAGCATTTAAAATTTATGGATGTAAGGCATCAGTCAGACCTCATTTTCTTGTACATGGGGGGGGGGGGGGGGGGAAAAGAATGATTTCCATCATTGACCTGGATCTGATTTTCAGGACAATTAGTAAAAACTGACAATCAGTGTAAACTGACATAGACACTGGTGAAATTCTGATCCTACACACTGATGGAAAACAGGCTATTTTTTATTTTGAATGATGCTTAAAAAAAAAAAAATAATTACGGTATGCAGGTATCTCAAGCCTCTTTTAGCTAACAGCGTAAATTGGACATTACTAGGATGCAACTAGGATGGCAGCTGTCTGCTGTCCGAGATTTTCTGGAGTCCTCGGTTCACACCCCACCAAGGACAACATCTGCAAAGAGTTTGTATGTTCTCCCCGTGTTTGCGTGGATTTCCTCTGGGTAGTCCAGTTTCCTCCCACATTCCAAAGTCATACTGATAGGGAATTTAGATTGTGAATCCCAACGGGAACAGCAATGATAATGTATGCAAAACTGTAAAGCGCTGCGGAATATGTTAACGCTATATAAAAATAAAGATTATTATTTTCATGGAAACATAGACTTGCACTGGGGAGTTTGACACTCGGATCAAAAATGAGCTTGTCTCCGTAATTTTTTTTTTTTTTTAGGCTCTTGGCGTGTAAAAAACACAGACATATAAGCAGTCCCATAAACTATAATGGGTATGTGTTCTATCCGTGAAAAATGAACTCGTACGTGAAAAACAGCTGAATGAGGCCTTATTTATCTGGGATGAAACCAATCGCACAACTAGAGAAATATATGCGTAAAAGAATTGCAGAAATACTACAGTACTTTAAGGTTTATCTATCTATCTATCTATCTATCTATCTATCTATCTATCTATCTATCTTTGCATTTCACATGCAATGGCTTGTTGTTCTTTACTGGTGATTGCTTCTGACTTTTATAATCCGAGCTTGACACAAACCGAATTTTCAGTACATAGCAGATCCCTTTTGACCTTCAAGGCTCACAAGATAGCCAATTATTCTGTAAGGAGCAGGTTTCCTTCACCCTTATAAATCATGTCTATTTGTCCAAAGAAAGATCTCGAGAAAGACACTTTAGCCAATATGTTACCTCGAAGTTATCATTTCCACTACCTATTCTCTATGTACGCCACTGTGGCATAATTGCTTTTATGTTGTAGGCATTATTTTTATCAATAACTACAAAGTTTATATTTTTATTTTTCCTCTTTTTTTTTTTTCTTTTTACTTAACTGTCCCAAGATCGAGACTGTAATAATCCAGGACGTATCAGATACCATTGCCACTTGCTTTTTTTAAAAAAATTATATTACAATAGAACGACACCATATTTTGTGCAATATGCTATGTAAAGATGTCTCTATGGGTAATCTCCACCTTCCTAAGTGAATCGGATGTATTTTTTTTTTGTATTTATGGTTATCTAATCTATTGAGTTCAATTGGTACTAGAGTTAAAAAAATATATATACATATAGTATATATGTGCTAATTAACCCCTTCCCGACCTTTGACGCCACGTAGGCGTCATGAAAGTCGGTGCCATTCCGACCCATGACGCCTATGCGGCGTCATGGAAAGATCGCGTCCCTGCAGATCGGGTGAAAGGGTTAACTCCCATTTCACCCGATCTGCAGGGACAGGGGGAGTGGTAGTTTAGCCCAGGGGGGGTGGCTTCACCCCCTCGTGGCTACGATCGCTCTGATTGGCTGTTGAAAGTGAAACTGCCAATCAGAGCGATTTGTAATATTTCACCCATTATAACGGGTGAAATATTACAATCCAGCCATGGCCGATGCTGAAATATCATCGGCCATGGCTGGAAATACTAGTGTGCCCCCACCCCACCCCTCCGATCGCCCCCCCACCCCCCGATCTGGCCGGTACACTGCTCCGGCTCCCCTCCGTCCAGTGCTCCGCTCCCCCCCGTGCTCGTGTCCGCTCCCCCCGTGCTCCAATCACCCCCCCGTGCTCCAATCACCCCCCCTGCACTCCGATCCACCCCCCCCCCGTGCTCCGTTCCACCCCCCCGTGCTCCATTCCAGCCCCCCCGTGCTCCGTTCCACGCCCCCGCGCTCCGTTCCACCCCTCCCGCGCTCCGATTCCCCCCCCCGTGCTCCGATCCCCCCTCCGTGGTCCCCCCCCACCCTATCATACTTACCGATCCAGCCGTGGTCCCGTCCGTCTTCTCCCGGGCGCCGCCATCTTCCAAAATGGCGGGCGCCGGCAGATTCGTTCCAAAGTGCATTTTGATCACTGAGATAGATTATATCTCAGTGATCAAAATAAAAAAAATAATAAATGACCCCCCCCCCCCTTTGTCACCCCCATAGGTAGGGACAATAAAAAAATAAAGAAATTTTTTTTTTTCCACTAATGTTAGAATAGGGTTAGGGTTAGGGTTAGGGTTAGGGATAGGGTTAAGGTTAGGGCTAGGGGTAGGGGTAGGGTTAGGGTTAGGGGTAGGGTTAGGGGTAGGGTTAGGGGTAGGGTTAGGGCTAGGGTTAGGGTTAGGAATGTGCACACGTATTCTGGTCCTCTGCGGATTTTTCCGCTGCGGATTTGATAAATCCGCAGTGCTAAACCGCTGCGGATTTATGGCGGATTTACCGCGTTTTTTTCTGCGCATTTCACTGCGGTTTTACAATTGCGATTTTCTATTGGAGCAGTTGTAAAACCGCTGCGGAATCTGCACAAAGAAGTGACATGCTGCGGAATGTAAACCGCTGCGTTTCCGTGCAGTTTTTCCGCAGCATGTGTACAGCGATTTTTGTTTCCCATAGGTTTACATTGAACTGTACACTCATGGGAAACTGCTGCGGATCCGCAGCGTGTGCACATACCTTTAGAATTAGGCTATGTGCACACGGTGCGGATTTGGCTGCGGATTCGCAGCAGTGTTCCATCAGGTTTACAGTACCATGTAAACATATGAAAAACCAAATCCGCTGTGCCCATGGTGCGGAAAATACCGCGCGGGAACGCTGCGTTGTATTTTCCGCAGCATGTCAATTCTTTGTGCGGATTCCGCAGCGTTTTACACCTGTTCCTCAATAGGAATCCGCAGGTGAAATCCGCACAAAAAACACTGGAAATCCGCGGAAAATCCGCAGGTAAAACACAGTGCCTTTTACCCGCAGATTTTTCAAAAATGGTGCGGAAATATCTCACACGAATCCGCAACGTGGGCACATAGCCTTAGGGTTAGGGTTGGAATTAGGGTTGTGGTTAGGGTTAGGGGTGTGTTGGGGTTAGGGTTGTGATTAGGATTATGGCTACAGTTGGGATTAGGGTTAGGGGTGTGTTGGGGTTAGTGTTGGAGTTAGAATTGAGGGGTTACCACTGTTTAGGCACATCAGGGGTCTCCAAACGCAACATGGCGCCACCATTGATTCCAGCCAATCTCGTATTCAAAAAGTCAAATGGTGCTCCCTCACTTCCGAGCCCTGACGTGTGCCCAAACAGTGGTTTACCCCCACATATGGGGTACCAGCATACTCAGGACAAACTGCGCAACAATTACTGGGGTCCAATTTCTCCTGTTACCCTTGTGAATCTAAAAAAATGCTTGCTAAAACATAATTTTTGAGGAAAGAAAAATGATTTTTTATTTTCACGGCTCTGCGTTGTAAACGTCTGTGAAGCACTTGGGGGTTCAAAGTGCTCACCACATATCTAGATAAGTTCCTTGGGGGGTCTAGTTTCTAAAATGGGGTCACTTGTGGGGGGTCTCTACTGTTTAGGCACACCAGGGGCTCTGCAAACGCAACGTGACACCCGCAGACCATTCCATCAAAGTCTGCATTTCAAAAGTCACTACTTCCCTTCTGAGCCCCGACGTGTGCCCAAACAGTGGTTTACCCCCACATATGGGGTATCAGCGTACTCAGGAGAAACTGGACAACAACTTTTGGGGTCCAATTTCTCCTGTAACCCTTGGGAAAATAAAAAATTCTGGGCTAAATAATTATTTTTGAGGAAAGAAAACGTATTTATTATTTTCACGGCTCTGCATTATAAACTTCTATGAAGCACTTGGGGGTTCAAAGTGCTCACCACACATCTAGATAAGTTCCTTTCAGGGTCTAGTTTCCAAAATGGGGTCACTTGTGGGGGGTTTCTACTGTTTAGGCACATCAGGGGCTCTGCAAACGCAACGTGACGCCCGCAGAGCATTCCATCAAAGTCTGCATTTCAAAACGTCACTACTTCAATTCCAAGCCCCGGCATGTGCCCAAACAGTAGTTTACCCCCACATATGGGGTATCACCGTACTCAGGAGAAACTGGACAACAACTTTTGGGGTCAAATTTCTCCTGTTACCCTTGGGAAAATTAAAAAATTCTGGGCTAAATAATTATTTTTGAGGAAAGAAAACGTATTTATTATTTTCACGGCTCTGCATTATAAACTTCTATGAAGCACTTGGGGGTTCAAAGTGCTCACCACACATCTAGATAAGTTCCTTTGGGGGTCTAGTTTCCAAAATGGGGTCACTTGTGGGGGGTTTCTACTGTTAAGCCACATCAGGGGCTCTGCAAACGCAACGTGACGCCCACAGAGCATTCCATCAAAGTCTGCATTTCAAAACGTCACTACTTCACTTCCGAGCCCCGGCATGTGCCCAAACAGTGATTTACCCCCACATATGGGGTATCAGCGTACTCAGGAGAAACTGGACAACAACTTTTGGGGTCAAATTTCTCCTGTTACCCTTGGGAAAATAAAAAATTGCAGGCTAAAAGATCATTTTTGAGAAAATAATTTTTTTTTTTATTTTCATGGCTCTGCGTTATAAACTTCTGTGAAGCACTTGGGGGTTCAAAGTCCTCACCACACATCTAGATTAGTTCCTTTGGGGGTCTAGTTTCCAAAATGGTGTCATTTCTGGGGGATCTCCAATGTTTAAGCACACAGGGGCTCTCCAAACGTGACATGGTGTCCGCTAATGATTGGAGCTAATTTTCCATTTAAAAAGCCAAATGGCGTGCCATCCCTTCCGAGCCCTGCCGTGCGCCCAAACAGTGGTTTACCCCCACATATGGGGTATCAGCGTACTCAGGACAAACTGGACAACAATATTTGGGGTCCAATTTCTCCCATTATCCTTGGCAAAATAGGAAATTCCAGGCTAAAAAATCATTTTTGAGGAAAGAAAAATTATTTTTTATTTTCATGGCTCTGCGTTATAAACTTCTGTGAAGCACCTGGGGGTTTAAAGTGCTCAATATGCATCTAGATAAGTTCCTTGGGGGGTCTAGTTTCCAAAATGGGGTCACTTGTGGGGGAGCTCCAATGTTTAGGCACACAGGGGGCTCTCCAAACGCGACATGGTGTCCGCTAACAATTGGAGCTAATTTTCCATTCAAAAAGTCAAATGGCGCGCCTTCCCTTCCGAGCCCTGCCGTGTGCCCAAACAGTGGTTTACCCCCACATATGAGGTATCGGCGTACTCGGGAGAAATTGCCCAACAAATTTTATGATCCATTTTATCCTACTGCCCATGTGAAAATGAAAAAATTGAGGCGAAAATAATTTTTTTGTGAAAAAAAAGTACTTTTTCATTTTTACAGATCAATTTGTGAAGCACCTGAGGGTTCAAAGTGCTCACTATGCATCTAGATAAGTTCCTTGGGGCGTCTAGTTTCCAAAATGGGGTCACTTGTGGGGGAGCTCCAATTTTTAGGCACACGGGGGCTCTCCAAACGTGACATGGTGTCCGCTAAAGAGTGGAGCCAATTTTTGATTCAAAAAGTCAAATGGCGCTCCTTCCCTTCCAAGCCCTGCCGTGCGCCCAAACAGTGGTTTACCCCCACATATGAGGTATCAGCGTACTCAGGACAAATTGGACAACAACTTTCGTGGTTCAGTTTCTCCTTTTACCATTGGGAAAATAAAAAAATTGTTGCTAAAAGATAATTTTTGTGACTAAAAAGTTAAATGTTCATTTTTTCCTTCCATGTTGCTTCTGCTGCTGTGAAGCACCTGAAGGGTTAATAAACTTCTTGAATGTGGTTTTGAGTACCTTGAGGGGTGCAGTTTTTAGAATGGTGTCACTTTTGGGTATTTTCAGCCATGTAGACCCCTCAAACTGACTTCAAATGTGAGGTGGTCCCTAAAAAAAATGGTTTTGTAAATTTCGTTGTAAAAATGACAAATCGCTGGTCAAATTTTAACCCTTATAACTTCCTAACAAAAAAAAATTTTGTTTCCAAAATTGTGCTGATGTAAAGTAAACATGTGGGAAATGTTATTTATTAACTATTTTGTGTCACATATCTCTCTGGTTTAACAGAATAAAAATTCAAAATGTGAAAATTGCGAAATTTTCAAAATTTTCGCCAAATTTCCGTGTTTATCACAAATAAATGCAGAATTTATTGACCTAAATTTACCACTAACATGAAGCCCAATATGTCACGAAAAAACAATCTCAGAACCGCTAGGATCCGTTGAAGCGTTCCTGAGTTATTACCTCATAAAGGGACACTGGTCAGAATTGCAAAAAACGGCAAGGTCTTTAAGGTCAAAATAGGCTGGGTCTTGAAGGGGTTAATTTATTTATCTACACTGAATGTTTTGTGGCTCCTAATAATAGAAAACTGTTTTTATATAGAGTTGAGTGAATCTCTCGAAATTCAATTGGAGCAGGTTCGCCCAATTTGGAAGCGATAATTTGCATCAAATAAGTTTGGTGCTAATTAAATCTGCTGGAGAAATGGTTAAAAAATTAAACTTTTAGACTCGTCTCTCCTTCGCCCTCCCCAAACCTCAAATCATCGTTGCCACCATATCTGGTGTTCTGATCTGCTCCTCTTTGATCTTTTCCTCTTTCCAAGTCCTTATGCGGCATCGGTGTTGACTAGGCACGTCGTGGTCACGTCATTGACTCGCATGTCAGGACCCAGAGGGAGGAGAAGACAGGAGAGGAGGCGATCCAAAGACCAGGCAGAGAGTAGTGTCAGTGGGATGCTCAAATCTAATCCCTAAAAATCTAATTAATTAGAGCCTGAATTTGTGGAAAAATTTGCAGTGAATTCTCTGAATCAATTTGCTCATATCTAGTTTTTGAACTCTAATTTTCAAATCGAGGAGCATTTCACTGGCGATGGAGACACTGCTCGTGCATAGTTTGATCTCTTCTGTGGTAACATACAGATACAAAACCTTGACGATAAGGAAACAAGACAGAAGAAGATTTGATGCCTTCTAAATGTGGTGCTGGAGAAGGATGTTATCAATGCCATGGATATCAAGTAGAACAAACAAATCAATTTTGGGGAAAAAATCAAGCCAGACATGTCACTCGAAACAAGGATCACCAAGCTGTGACTTGTCTACTTTGGACACATCATATGAAGAGAGAAAACAATGGAGAAGGACATCATGGTTAGAAAATAGAAGGAGCAAGGCAAAGAGGAAGACCAGCAACCCAATGGCTTGATGCTGCCAAGATAATGGCGGCAAAGACCCTGGTTAATCCGTCAAGTAGCCATGTATCGAGATCGAGCCAAAGCCTGTAAAAAACAAAAAACATACCATTGAGGGTCCAGTTTATACTGGGCTCTACATTGACCTCTCCATGAAAAACAGGATTCAGACAGAATGATAGATCTTTTCAGTATAATGAGATAGACGGAGTCACTTTGGATACCATTTGACCTCTGTTCCAGCAGCGTCTTCTTTTAGGTACACACCATAACATGGTAGACTAAAAAAAATGGACTTTCAATGGAGGCCAAGCGGAATCCAAAGTGGCTCCATCAGGGGTTCCAGCTACATAATTTTTTTTTTTTTTGAGGATTCCCTGGTGTAGAACATGGGATAAATGTGAACCCAACCTATCAAGCTCTAGTAGGAGACAGTACTGCCTCTATGAGCTTTCAATGTAACGTTGCCACAGACATCACTGAAATCTCTGGCCGCTTGCAAGAGACAACATGAGCCCCGCTGTGCTCCACGTAGTGTGAACCACTCTACACACACCACTGTGGCACTCGTAGGAGAATAAAAAATATTTTAGCCCTTTTCCAAAGCATTTAAGAGCGTTGTACACATCTGCCAATTCCTCTTTAAGCCAAATAAAAATAGGAAATATCAATAGTTCTTTCTTCTTTAGGAATTTTCGTAAAAGCAAGAACAAGGAGACTTTGTATTTGGTGTTTGGCTGCATGTACATTTTGGAGAACATTTAAGCTTTTTAAATGTGTATCCTTCCCCTGCAGACAGTCACATCTGCCATTTTTGAGTCGTAGCAATAGGCTGCTGAACACTTTCATAAACTTATTAAACTAAGTTGGTGACAGTGGGGTCCACTATGCTGTGTGGTAAAGCTTTATTTCAGAAGGTAATTTCATTAATGCATAAATTCCTTAGGAATATTTGCAAAGACAACAAATTCTCTGCTTTCATTCACAGTTACCAGCTATGGTGGAAAAAATCATATGGGATTCCAGTGATTTAAAGGGGGTTTCCATTCATAATTTCTAAATGTTCACGTTAAAAAAACAAACTCAGCATTAGGGCTGAGATGGCAGTGATTTTTTTTTTTCCTATCACAAAAAAGCTAACCAAATTTTTGATCAAATTTTCACTAGTGCCTGGTTCATGTGTCAGTTTTTTTATCATCAGATTCATTAGTGTTTTTTAAGCTTCTCCTATCAAACAAGCATGGAAATCGGACAGCACTAAGTTGCATGTAGGCTATCGTCGGTATGTTGTCTGATTACAGAAATGAACGTCATAGACTGCAATGTGTATGTGTTCTATGAAAAATATGATGGGATTCGTACATTGAAAACTGACATCTGAATAAGTTCTTACTCACCTGCTCCAACGCTGCCTCTCCGCTGCTGAGCCAGGTCTTTGTTGACAGGCTGCATCAGTGATGTGACGATTACCGTGTACGTGACGGCTGTAGCCAATCACTGGGCTCAGAGGATCATGCCGTCTTTTATATTCCTATTTTGCGTATGTGTTCTCTAAGAAAGCAATTGTAACATCAGCTGATCTTCATGGTGCTATCGAAGGATAAAAGAATCCACACTATCTATAAATGGAGAGATGATGAGGGAACATTTAGCCATCTTAACTGTATTTTAAATCTCATTGTTCAGATGAATTACATCCTTGGGTACTGAAAACGTTAGCAGAGGAAATTACAGAACCGCTGCCAGAATCTTTGAAAAATACTGGAGAACAAGAGAAGTCCCAGAAGATTGGAGAAGGGCAAATGTTGTCCCTATCTTCAAAAAAGGAAAGCAGATGGAGCCATAAAATTACAGGCCAGTGAGCCTTACTTCTATACCAGGAAAGCTCTTTGAACAAATTGTTAATCCGCATGTATGTAAGTACTTGGGTAAAAATACAATAATTTATCAGAGCCACCATAGGTTTGTAGCAAACAAGTAATGCCAGACTAATCTAATTTCCTTCTATGATGGAATCACTGACTGGGTGGATCAAGGAAATGCAGTAGATATACGTAGTATATCTTAACTTCAGTAAAGAATTTGATAAAGCATCACATACTATCCTTTATTAAAAAAAAAAAAAAAAGACCAAATATGGAATTAGGCTATGGTTAGGTGGATTCATAACTGTCTCAGTGATCGTATTCAAAGAGTGGTAAATGATTGCACATTTCAGTGGGAACAGTGTTTCCAGTGGGGTACCACAAGGCTCTGTCCTGGGCCCTGTGATGTTCAACATTTTTATAAATGATCTAGATAAGGGAACTGAAGGTAAACTAATCAAATTTGCAGACGATGCAAAGCTAGGAGGGATAATTAACACTAGAAAAAAAAATCACAAGGATCTAGATAAGCATGAACAATGGACAGTGACTAATAGAATGATATTTGAAAGGGAGAAATGCAAGATTCTACATCTGGGCAAGAAAAATGTAAATTACATCTACAGAATGGGAGGAATAGAACTAAGCAATAGCACGTGTGAAAAAGACTTGGGTATACTACCTGATCAGATTGTACGAGCCAGTAGTGTGATGCATCGGCAAACACAGTTCTAGGATATATTAAGAGAAGCATACAGTCTAGATCACGTGAAGTATTTATCCCCCTCTTCTCCTCCTTGGTCAGGCCACATCTGGAATATTGTGTCCAGTTCTGGGCACATTTTAAAAAAGGACATTGAAAAACTGGAGCAAGTTCAGAGAAGAGCTACCCGGATGGTGAGCGGACTGCAAACTGCGTCCTACGAGGAATGGTTAAAGGACCTGGGAATGTTTAACTTGCAAAAAAAGGCTAAGAGGAGACTTACGGTAATATCTGTCTACAAATATCTGAAGGGATGGCACAGTGTAAAGATATCATTATTCTCATTTGCGCATGGAAACACGAGAAGCACTGTAATGAAACTGAAAGGGAGAAGATGCAGATTCGATATTAGAAAAAAGCTTTTTGACAGTGACCCTCAATGAGTGGAACAAGTTAACACGAGAGATGGTGAGCTCTCTTTCAATGGAAGTCCTCAAACAGAGGTTGGACAGACATCTGTCTGAGATGGTTCAGTGAATCCCGCACTGGAGGTCGCTTCCAAACTAACATACTATGATCTGCAGTAAGAAAAAAAAATTATATATATATATATATATATATATATATATATATATATATATATATATATATATATATATATATATATATATATATATATATATATATATATATATTTATTTATTATTATTAAAATATATTTATTATTATTATTATTAAAATATATATATATATTTATTATTATTATTATTATTAAAATATATATATATTTTAATAATAATAATAAATATATATATATTTATTATTATTAATATATATATATATATATATATATATATATATATATAATTTTTTTTTTTTTTTTTAAACCCTACAAGGAGTGCAAGAGCCCAAGCCCCTGGACCCTACCCAAATGGTCAGTTTTCCTTTGCAGGTATTTTCTAAAGGTGTGCATTTGCCAAGAAGCATTGACTTACTCTTTGGCATGAATGATGAATGATATAGATGTGCTGCAGGCCAGAGCTCCACAGCAGAGATGGTCATATCATTGGTGAAAACTGCGCAACCACATAAGGACCCAAGAGCCAAGGGGGCCACTACGACCTCCAACACAGGTGGAATTGTGCATTATGAGGAGCTGTTGGACTGCAGAGGGCTCAGATATTCTTGCACTGCTCTTACTCTTCTGTCTGCCGCCAGGGCCCCACAGTGTGTATTGTTACACGATGATCTCAAGCGCCCTGCCAATATCGCCTGCAATGATGGGCTATAAAATCACATGAAATTACTTGTGTTTTCACCGTTCAGTGCTGTTTACTACAGCATTCCAATTGATTTTTTTCCCCTACAACTTCCTACGTATGTGTTTATTCTACTGCGTGCAAGTTTGCATGGGATTGTAGTGTAGCATGTTTTTGGCAATGTGCCCCCACAAAATCCCTGAACTTATTACTATCCAACAAGGCCTCATTCAGATGACTATTTTTACCTTACTTCTTGTATCTATGTTTTTCACAAATATTACACATACCCATTATAGTTTATATGAGGATGATCACGTCCTGGTTTTTTTTCTTTTCTTATTTTGCGGACCGATAAAAAACGAGACCTCTTCATAACTGATCCAAGTTATAGATTAAACTTGACCATTCAAATCAATGGGTCTAGGAAAAAATGCACAGCATTATCTGGCATCTGACTGCTGTCATTGGCAAATGAATTTATTTTTTTCTGGATATGAGAAAAAACGGACACACAACTGAATATACATTCGGACACACTGTCCAGGCACTGATAAATTGGATTTGTTTTTAAATATGTAAAAATATATATTATTATTTTAACTAATATAATTAAATGACCGCACTCTCATATACCGTAACTCCAGTAGCTGCTATACTGTGTAATATAAAGTGAGGGTATGAATAATTAAAGTGTTATTTTGGTGGAGTCGGCCATATGCATGTACACTGTACAGTCAAGTATAAGGCATTTAAAGTAACCTCACCTGTTCTACGGGAAGTGATTGATAATGCACTTAGGCTAAAAATAACAAAACTCCAGGCTTATAATTACAGTCTATGAGCTTTCTGTTACCAAAGAGCTATTTATTCCTAAAATCCAAAAAATTTTACAGTAAATTTTTGATTTTTGTGTTGATAATCTGCGTTCAGCTGTTTAAAATATATATATATTTGTCTTGTTATATAACCTTTTCCTAAATGACGGCTTCTTTTCATCTAGCTGATTGACCCCCGCTGCTGGAGATGAAATGGCAGCCATAAGGGTTGTCACCCAGTTGTTTAAAAAAAAAAAAAAAATTATTCCTATTTTAAAAGAAAAATGCAAAATGCAGGGCTTATAAACATGGCTGAATCATGGCACACTTTTGTGCAGATCTGTATTGGGGCTACCATGGAAGTATATGGCCCCTTAATTTCTTACAGAAGTTTACCATAGGAGATTGTCTCCATGCATTCAGCAACTGGTAGACATTAGGAGACGTACAGACTGCGTGAGGACTTGGACGGCTGCTTTTTACATATGTTTTCAATCCATCTTTTTTTCACAGGTAAATCATGTACCCGCTATAGTCTACAGGGCTGTTCACCTATCCAGAGAAAAAAAAAAAGGTGTAGATATGTCCGTTTTTGATCTGATATGCCAATTGCCTCTTCAGTGGACTTGAACGCCACCTTTTGGAAGGTAGCAATCCTAAAAGTCAATACTGACCCTTTAGCAAGCCTTCCCACATGACTTGGGATAAAAGTCATACCAGAATCTCCATTTACAGACATGTGTTTGGGGGTTTTGCCCCTTCACAGTGTAAAGCATGAGCTCTTATTTGGCTATATGAGAAGCTGCAGACTGGAGGTTAAGGAGTAACTCATGGATCAAACATGTAAACCAAACCAGAATCTCAATTTAAAGATGCATGTTGGGAGGTTTTGCCCCTCCTCAGTGCGAAGCATGAGATCTTATTTGGCTGTATGAGAGGCTTCTGAATGGAGGCTAAGAGGTAACTCATGGATCAAACCCGTTCATTCAAGTGAAAAAAATAAATGGCACACAGATACCATCCATGTTTCCATCGGTGTACTGTCCATTTTTATGGTTTAATGGGGAGGGGAAGCATTTTTTTTTTTTTTTTTTGCATATGCGGAAAATTGGTGCCACGTGCAACAGAGTAGGATGAAAATTGTGTCCAGCACCCTGGTGAGAAACAGAAAAACAGTCCGTTTTGCAACAAAAATTAAACCTGATGCCTTATGTGCATGACCTATTACTCCGGAATTGCTACAAATTGCCGATCCAAATGCAAATAAGCGCAAAGATTTGTTCATTATTAGATGCCGACGTAGTAATATCCACCCACGTCTCTTCACCGCTTTATCTTACATGTGTCAGGTTGTGAGACTTTTTGGGAAAGTTTGCAGAATGTGACATCCATAGGTGTAAATGCTATTAGCGGCTCGCTTACATCAGACACTTTTTAGGTCGGTGCCCATGTTAGAGGAGCTCTTTGTGCTTGCTAATGCTGTAAGCAGCTGTCTCCCCCAGCGTCTGGTCGCTATTTGCAGAGAAAATCTTCCGGCTAGTCTGAGAACTTCCTTCCTCTTTTGCCCACTTTCCTCCATATCTTCTGCTAACTATGCAACAATTATCTGGAAGTAAACCATTTTTTACTTTTGTATTTTTCTCGGAGCATTATTATTTAAATTATTTGCTGGTACAATTATTAACGTGTATTTGTTTATTTTAAGGAGGAAATGCACAGCTTTACCCCATTGCTATGTAGACTGAAGGCCAGTTTTGTCCCACCGCACCCTGGAATGTGCAAAAGTAACTTCTGTATGTAAAGATGTAATGTTTACAGTCTGACAGCAAGCAGAGATGTTGAGTAATTGAAACCAATAGGCTTCTAACTTTTTATTCATGCAATGATTTATCTCTGGTTACCGTACTTAAAACGGAAAAACCCTTTAAAGGACAATAGAGAGATTGTTGCCGATCGTCAGGGAATTTTACACTATATGTGGTTCCTGGCAGATCCAATGCCAGACATGAGTTGAATGTTTCTGTGAAAGTGTAAGGGATGCTCGCTTCCTCCAGTCTGGTTGCAGCATTTACTTAGTAGCTTCAGTGATGAGCAAACGTGCTGGGATAAGGTGTTAGCTGAGCATGCTCGGGTGCTAACCAAGTGTCATCGGCGTGCTCTAATAATATGTTCGAGTCCCCATGGCTGCATGTCTCGCGGCTGTAAGGCAACCCCTGCATATGTAACAGCTGTGACACATGCAGCCGCGAGGACTCAAACATATTAGAGGACGTGGAAGACGCTTGGTTAGCACATAGGCATGCTGAGATAACACCTTATCCGAGTACGTTCGCTCATCACTAACTAGCATGGTTTGCGGTGGTTTCAGATAGCATTTTCTGTTAAAAAATAAATACCGTAAATAAAAAATAAAAAAAAACAAAATGTAGTAATTGATTTATTTTTTTGTTGGTGGTCTTTGCCACTTTTTTAGTAGCAAAAACTCTTCTGACAGATGTTGTAAAATATCAATATGCTTTACAAACAAGCAGTGCCATGTGTGGTGTTTTTCAAATTTTTGGTGTATTTATCGGGTTCCTACCTTTTTTTTTTTTTTCTTTTTTTTTCCCCCCTTCCAAATGCTGAATGCCAATTTCAAGCTTTTGCAAACACTGTCTTTACCAAAAGTTTTCAGCTGAAATTTTGCAATAGCAATCTGCTCTGTGAATTGTGATTTTTTTTTTTTTTTTTTTTTTTTTTTTTTCAATTCTGATTGGATGCTGCCATTTTTAAGCCATTAATATAATTTTTTTTTTTTTTTAGTGCAAAAACAGTGCAATTTCATTTTTAAAAATGTAATTGTTGTGCCATGCAGAGTGTACTGATTGTTTTTGGTTACTGCAGCTCAGCTTCTATTCACTTCAATAAGAGCTGAACAGGAGTATCCAGAAATGGCCACTACCATGTACAGAGTCCCTCTGTTATGGCCCTATACACTGTGCACCTGGCGTAGTAGGAGCTGATCAGCGCGGGTGCTAGGTGTCGGACCCCCACCAGTAAGTTATTGATGACCTATAGGTTATCAATATATATCATGGACAACTCCTTTAACAGTTATTACATATAATACTATTTTCAGCTTGTTATGTACGATGTGACCACTTAATGACATTAGGTGACTCGATATCTTGATATTTTGGTTGAATTTATTCAAACCAAATGATCTGTTATAAAAATAGAATTTCCTCTCTAGAAACAGCTGTGTACCCCGTCTATATCAGAATGTTGATCCTAGTTTACAGCCCTTATGTATCGTTATTTTCCCTAAAGATATCTTGTTTTTCCCAATACATTGTAGAATAGTGCTGTGTTAGACTAAATATCCCATAGACACGTGTAGAAATCTGTGCCAAAATACACAGCAGGTTCTTTTCATGATAAAAAAAAAAAAAAAAAGATAAAATTAGAACTATTGCATTTTGCATCTAACCTATCATGTGCTGACATTTTTTAATAGGAAATCTGTCAGCACATTTTTGGCGCTTGAACTCCCGCCTTGCCCTTCTTCCCAAAGACGCCCAAATAACACTTGTCCCCATGTTATTCTATGGAACTATGCACGTGTTCGATTTTCTTTTCCTCACAATACGATCAGATATTCGGCTCGCACTCGGCCACGCAAGCCAATGAGTCCGTGGAAAGCATTGGGAGAAGGCAGTCTGGATGGAATGCTTCTTTCGGCTGTCTCCAAAAGTACACTCAGCCGGAGGTCGGAAATAGAGTAAACGATGATTCGTCTGAGAATATCACATGTTTCCACTGCTCGAGGGACCAATTCTGGAGGTTTCTTCACCACTCTAAACGCTTGTGAACATTTGTCATTGAGAGCAGCGGTTTTCTAATTTCAGCTCTTCCGTAGAATCCAGATTTGTGCAGCTCCCGATGAACAGTTTTCGTGGAAACTGGTTTCTGTAGGTGTTCATTGAGCTCAGCAGTGATTTTCAGAGCCGTGGTCTTGCCATCCTCTCTAACAATTCGTTTTAGAGTCTGACGGTCTCTCTGTCAACTTTGACTTTCGACCGGACCTGTGCTTTGCTGCGGACGTTTTTCCTTCTCTTTCAAACGCAGTCATTACTTTGGAGACAGTACCTCTTGACACGCCAAGCATTCTGGCTCTTTCTGTTACACTAGCGCCTGCCATACGAGCACCAACAATTTGGCCTCTTTGAAAATCCGAGAGCTCTGCCATTGGTATCAGGTTCTCATCAATGTTCTTACAATTATGCAAAACAAACAGTTAATTTACATACACATATCACATAACACAAATAATCAACTACAAAACATTACCGTATGTCACGGTTTGCATGTTTATAACATGTTCAAAGATATATATATATAATTAGCTATTGAACCCGTTCTACGCCCGGGTGGCGAGCATTTATATTGGTATATGGTCTTCATCCTGGTATGTGCTGCTCCATCCTGCATCCCCATCCTGTCATGTGCTGCTCCATCCTGCGTCCCCATCCTGTCATGTGCTGCTCCATCCTACGTCCCCATTCTTTCATGTGCTGCTCCATCCTGCGTCCCCATTCTGTCATGTGCTGCTCCATCCTGCATCCCCATCCTGTCATGTGCTGCTCCCATCCTGCGCCCCCGTTCTGTCATGTGCTGCTCCCATCCTGCACCTCCATTCTGTCATTTGCTGCTCCTATCCTGTCATGTGCTGCTCCCATCCTGCGCCCCCGTTCTGTCATGTGCTGCTCCCATCCTGCGCCCCCATTCTGTCATGTGCTGCTCCCATCCTGCGCCCCCGTTCTGTCATGTGCTGCTGCCATCCTGCACCCGTTCTGTCATGTGCTGCTGCCATCCTGGGCCCGTTCTGTCATGTGCTGCTGCCATCCTGCGCCCGTTCTGTCATGTGCTGCTGCCATCCTGCGCCCGTTCTGTCATGTGCTGCTGCCATCCTGCCCCCGTTCTGTCATGTGCTGCTCCCATCCTGCGCCACCATTGTATGATATGCCCCCCATAAGACGCTCCAGTGTGTATGCCCCCGTATGCTGCTGCCATATAAAAAAAAAAAAAAAATACCATACTCGCCTATCGTCCGGCCCCACTGCAGGTGTGTCTTCAAGAAAATAGCGCCGGAAAGCGCGGACTGCGCAGGCGCCGATTCCGGCAGCAGGAATCGGCCCCTGCGCAGTCCGCGCTTTCCGGCGCCATTTTCTTGAAGACACACTCCGGCTCCTCTGCCTGTGACTGGTAAGTCAGAGGGCGGCGCCGGCGCGCATTAAGCGCGTCATCGCGCCCTCTGAACTGTCACAGCAGAGGAGCCAGGAGACGGAGCCGCACGCAGCGCTAGAATGGGGAAAGGTGAATATACTTACCCTCCTGGCGGTCCCTGACTCTCCGGTGGAGATCGCGGTATGCGTTCAGTGTTTACGCATACCGCGATCTCCTGGGAGCGTCACTCTGTGGGGGCCAGACTGCGCCGGCGCTTGCGCCTGCGCAGTCTATAAAGGCTTCGGACAGAGTGACGCTCCCAGCGTTATATTATTGAGATATATATATATATCTATATATATCTATATATATCTATATATATATATATATATATATATATATATATATATATATATATATATATATATATATATATATATATATATATATATATATATTGCCTTGTGAAAGTATTCGGCCCACTGGAACTTTTAAACCTTTTCCCACATATCATGCTTCAAACATAAAGATACCAAATGTAAATTTTTGTTGAAGAATCGACAAGTGGAACACAATTGTGAAGTTGAACGAAATTTATTTATTTTAATTTTTTTAAATTTTGTGGAAATTCAAAAACTGAAAAGTGGGGCGTGCAATATTATTCGGACCCTTTACTTTCAGTGCAGCAAACTCTCTCCAGAAGTTCATTGTGGATCTCTGAATGATCCAATGTTGTCCTAAATGCCTAATGATGATAAATATAATCCACCTGTGTGTTATCAAGTCTCCGTATAAATGCACCTGCCCTGTGATAGTCTCAGCGTTCTGTTCTGAAGCACAGAGAGCATCATGAAGACCAAGGAACACAACAGGCAGGTCCATGATATTGTTGTGGAGAAGTTTAAAGCCGGATTTAAATACAAAATGATTTCCAAAACTTTAAACATCCCAAGGAGCACTGTGCAAGCGATCATATTGAAATGGAAGGAGTATCATACCACTGCAAATCTACCAAGACCCGGCCGTCCCTCTAAACTTTCATCTCAAACAAGGAGAAGACTGATCAGAGATGCAGCCAAGAGGCCCATGATCACTCTGGATGAACTGCAGAGATCTACAGCTGAGGTGGGACAGTCTGTCCATAGGACAACAATCAGTCGTACACTGCACAAATCTGGCCTTTATGGAAGAGTGGCAAGAAGAAAGCCATTTCTTAAAGATATTCATAAAAAGTGTCGTTTAAAGTTTGCAACAAGCCACCTGGGAGACACCAAACATGTGGAAGAAGGTGCTCTGGTCAGATGAAACCAAAATCGAACTTTTTGGCAACAGTGCCAAACAATATGTTTGACGTAAATGCAACACAGCTCATCACCCTGAACACACCATCCCCATTGTCAAACATGGTGGAGGCAGCATCATGGTTTGGGCCTGCTTTTCTTCAGCAGGGACAGGGAAGATGGTTAAAATTGATAGGAAGATGGATGGAGCCAAATACAGGATCATTTTTGAAGAAAACCTGTTGGAGTCTGCAAAAGACCTGAGACTGGGATGGAGATTTGTCTTCCAACAAGACAATGATCCAAAACATAAAGCAAAATCTACAATGGAATGGTTCACAAATAAACATATCTAGGTGTTAGAATGGCCAAGTCAAAGTCCAGACCTCAATCCAATCGAGAATCTGTGGAAAGAGCTGAAAACTGCTGTTCACAAACGATCTCCATCAAACTTCACTGAGCTCGAGCTGTTTGCCAAGGAACAATGGGCAAGAATTTCAGTCTCTCGATGTACAAAACTGATAGAGACAGACCCCAAGCGACTTGCAGCTGTAATCGCAGCAAAAGGTGGCACAACAAAGTATTAAGTTAAAGGGGCCGAATAATATTGCACGCCCCACTTTTCAGTTTTTGATTTTCCACAAAAATGTAAAATAACCAATACATTTTGATCAACTTCACAATTGTGTTCCACTTGTTGTTGATTCTTCACCAAAAATGTACATTTGGTATCTTTATGTTTGAAGCATGATATGTGGGAAAAGGTTGAACAGTTCCAGGGAGCCGAATACTTTCACAAGGCACTGTATACACGGTGTTGATTCTGTGATGTTTAACTAATTTTGGTTAGCAGCCCTAATCCTATCCATGGATATGGATTATTAATATTATGGTGGTATATTTACTACAATCCCTTGCTGGGGATTGTAACTTGGTTAGGTTTACCCTTGTGCTACTATTATTAAAATGTTTGGATTTTGATGCTCGGCGTCCGCTGTATACAGCATTCCTGCTTTCTTATTTTTGTTCTTTAATATTGTTCAATAAAAGTATTGTTTTATTTTTACCTTGTGGGATCTCTTCTTAGTCTTGTATACATTTTATATGAGATTAGTTGTTGTATTATGCATGAAGTGCCCCTTTAATGTTAGGACACGTGTTGAATTTCTCCATCTTTTCCTTATCTAAAAGAATCAGATCACACTATGGTCGCACTCTCATAATAGGCCCGATGCTCTTGGATGAAAGCTTCTATGGCCGTCTGCCCGTTGCCCTAAGGTTCCCTACGGCAGCGATGCATGCCATATTGTCATAGCGGCTCCAAAATGGGATCTATGATGGCAGTAGTACGGTATGTGACCATTGGGGCAAATGTTCTGTCTCCTCAATTTGCAGGGCAAAGGTGGCACTGGAAGCCATCTCCTCACTATGTGAATTGGGGTTGCCCAAGTTGTCACTCATCTGCCCCTTCCAGTGCAGGTTATTTTGCTTTGTTTGCGATGGAGACCAGTAAAGGAACATTTTGGTAAAATTTCACCATCCGATGTGTGAAGAAAAGGTGGCAGTTGCCTATTCCTGTATGGCTTTTATATCTTACAAATAAATATGTTTTAAAAATCCTTATCTTAGACCTGGTATTAGTTTTTCATTCTATTTGTAGATATTTGGGTGCCCCTATAGGTCTTACACTGGGGGCTGCCAAACTGTAGGAGAGCAGACTTTATTTATTTGATTCCATGTTTTACGAAAACGCCCACCACGTCTCGTCTGGTAAACTGTGTGACAGGACATGTGCTTATCTGTGTGTGTGTGTCTGACACAGTGCGAGGGAGTAGTTCTTCTTCTTCTTTTCTACTAGTAGCCATACAGCGCTCAGTTACGAACACTCAGCAGTGTATTTTCTGGGCCTCCGACCTGCGGTCCTTGCTGCGAAGTCCTAGGAAGCTTTTCGTCTGTTCTTCACTAAGCTTCCAAACCTTATCCAAGAATTTCAGAAATCCAGATGTGGGAATCCAACATGTGTGAGGCTGGGTTTACATGGATGATTCCCCTGTCTCCACCATGGTTGTTGTGAGACCATAAAGATAGGAGGGAAAATGCAGGATTTTTTTGGAGGGTGCAGCAACTAAAGTCGGTGGGAAGAGGCTTAACATTCGCAGCAATGAAAGCGTTACTTGCAAATTCAAGCGCAAATCGTCATTATGCAATTATTTATGTGACCTGTGCCCTCAGTCTCTCATCATTTGGGAAATCTTAATTAGATTGTTTCCCCAGTGGGGACAGAGGAGACAATCTCAGTACAGCACTGCGGAATATGTTGGTGCTATAAAAATGGATAATGCCAATAATAATATTAAACATAAGTCGCCAACCAACACCTCCTCCCTTGTGGAGCTTCGGTTCTTCTCCTTTAATCCCCAGGAGCTGCCCCTTCTTTTTTTTTTTTTTTTTTTTGGTGGCCATCGTAATTTTGGCTATTTGGGCACCTACATCCGGGACGGTCCACATCTTCCTATGAGTCCCACTTTGGGGTCTGCCTCCTGTTATCTGCGGTGACCAAGTAGTGTTTTTTAATACTATTTTAAAGACGTTGCACCATTTTTCTGGCCACTCTTGGTGGCATCAGGTGGGCACTGGCCAAACCGTATAGGACACCTAGAAAATAATTTATATGTCCGTTTTTTAAAATTCGCTTTAAAAGCCGGCGAATTTATACAAGAGGATCCGATGCCTCCTATAATGAAAATTCACTTCTAATTTTTGTACATTTGTGAAAACAGGACATAGAAAGTGTTAGATCGGAGAAATCGGACTTTCATGATCATTTACACTCTTGTTCATTATTGTTGCATGTGTGAAAATTGCAGTGTGTGAACCCTCAGCCAAGTCATAGCATGGTCTTCTTGTGTTTTCTTGGTTCTCCACAGGATTCTCTGGGTTTATCCCACATTATATATTTATTATATTTCTGCTGTGGCATTACTTGAAGCTTGTGGGCCCTAATGAAAAATCTCCAAGAGGTCGCCAACTATCGATGATGTTTAATATTGGTCCTCTCATATGGGCCAAAGAGGGCTTTTGGGCCTCTCTAGCTTGGATGGGGCTACAGCCCTTGTATCCACCATAATTACTGTACACTCCTGCTGATGGGTCCATTAGCTTCTGAAGAAGGTGGTTGTAGTGTATATATGTGTCTCTGAGATAAGGAAATAAAACTGGGAGGAGGCCCAACATCAGTGATTCATTCTGTGTAGTGCTGCAGAATATGCAATCTACTATATAATTGTCTAAGGGTCACTTCCGTCTTTCTGTCTGTCCTTCTGTCTGTCTGTCACGGATATTCATTGGTCGCGGCCTCTGTCTGTCATGGAAATCCAAGTCGCTGATTGGTCTCAGCAAAACAGCCACGACCAATTAGCGACGAGCACAGTCCGGAAGAAAATGGCCGCTCCTTACTCCCCGCAGTCAGTGCCCGGCGCCCGCATACTCCCCTCCAGTCACCGCTCACACAGGGTTAATGTAGGCGGTAACGGACCGCGTTATGCCGCGGGTAACGCACTCCGTAACCGCTGCTATTAACCCTGTGTGTCCCCAACTTTTAACTATTGATGCTGCCTATGCGGCATCAATAGTAAAAAAAAATGTAATGTTAAAAATAATTAAAAAAAAAACAAAAACCTGCTATTCTCACCCTCTGTCGTCACATCCTCTCGTCGGCAGTGCAAGCGGCAGGTTCCGGGGCCAAGGATGGTATGCGAGAAGGACCTTCCATGACGTCACGGTCATGTGACCGCGATGTCATCACATGTCCTGCGCTCATCCCACCCTGGGACCGGAAGCTGCCGCGTGCACCGCACACAGGCGACAGGACTGCAAGGGCTCCCTCGGAAGGTGAGTATATGTTTATTTTTTATTTTAACTTTTTTTTAACCTGTTACATACGTGTCTGGGCAATATACTACGTCACTGGGCAGTATACTACGTGGCTGTGCTGTATACTACGTGGCTGTGCTGTATACTACGTGGCTGTGCTGTATACTACGTGGCTGTGCTGTATACTACGTGGCTGTGCTGTATACTACGTGGCTGTGCTGTATACTACGTGGCTGTGCTGTATACTACGTGGCTGTGCTGTATACTACGTGGCTCTGTGCTGTATACTACGTCGCTGTGCAATATACTACGTCGCTTGGCAATATACTACGTGACTGCAATATACTGCGTGACTGCAATATACTACGTGACTGGACAATATACTACGTGGCTGGGCAATATACTACGTGTCTGTGCTGTATACTACGTGGCTCTGTGCTGTATACTACGTGACTGGGCAATGTACTACGTGGCTGGGCAATATACTACATGGGCTGTGCAATATACTACGTGGGCATGCATAGTCTACAATACCTGATGCATTAGAATCAGGCCACCATCTAGTCCAATATAATCCTATAGAAATTCTCAAAGTAAAGAAATAGAATGAAATGACCTTTTTATATTTGCATACACATGTTACCTGGATGATGAGATTTTTACATAATGCAAAAAAATAAAATCAAATGGCCGCAAGCAGACAAAAATGAGGAAACTCTAGGTTTATTGTCCCTATTCTCCTTTGGGGTTGCTTTCTGTAGTTTTGATTAATCTCCTGCTGGTAAATCAGTTATATTATCACTAAAGAACTACTAAACCGGCTGCCTTGTAATGCTCCATATTCATGAGCATTGTATAACCCCGTTTACAGCACTGATTGGCCGCTTTCTGCCTATGCACTGTATACAGAGAAAGCTGCCAATCAGCAGTGTGGGCGGGGTTACACAGTGCTCAGCATTTAGAGAACTGCTAGATCTGCAGCAGATGAGATAGTGACTTTATTCAAACTGCAGCCCAGTACGTGACACATTGCTTGAATCAGGTCCTCTGCACCTACATCATGCTACATCAGGTGGGGCAGCGAAAACCTAGTGACTCGGGGAGAGCGAGTTCCATCTGGCTTTATTTTACATGACTGCAAGCAATTGACAGAAATACAGAGCAGTATAATAAGCCTTGAGGATTTTTGTCATATTTATTTGGAAGAAACCCTCTGTTCTCCATATGAAATAATGACAGACATCAGGAAGCCAATCTCACGGTTGCTGTATTACATTGCCTTACAAGTCAGAAAACTTGTACATAGTAAATATGGATATAATCAGATATACCAAGAAGCGGTATATTATATCAAGAGGACCTGACATTTGCCATTAAATATGTAGTTTTACCTGGCGGAAATGCCACTATTCTGCTGAATTTAGTGTTTTTCTTTTGTTCTCACTCCTCTCTGTTCCTGACATATAGCTCCCATCTTCCCTGCATGTAAATCTGGTCTTTTAAGCTAAGTGGCATGGTCGTCAGTAGTGATGATCGAATATACTCGTTACTCGAGATTTCCCAAGCACGCTCGGGGGTCCTCCGAGTATTTTTTTAGTGCTCGGAGATTTTAGTTTTCTTGCAGCAGCTGAATGATTTACATTTGTTAGCCAGCATAAGTACATGTGGGGATTCCCTAGCAACCAGGCAACCCCCACATGTACTCATGCTGGCTAACAGATGTAAATCATTCAGCTGCTGCAAGAAAAACTAAATCTCCGAGAACTAAAAAATACTCGGAGGACCCCGAGCATGCTCGAGAAATCTCGAGTAATGAGTATATTCGATCATCACTAGTCGTCAGCTCTCCTCTGTATGTATCTTCTTGAGGACCAAGTTGGTTAAAAAAACTAGATCTGTGGAGATGGAGCCCTATCTCAGGAACACAGAGGGACATGAGGATCCTCTGGGGTGTGTCTGTAGGCTGTTCAGGGTCCTCTAGGGTGTGTCTTTAGGCTGCTTTGGATCCTCTGGGTTGTGTCTTTAGGCTGCTTAGGATCCTCTGGGGTGTGTCTTTAGGCTGCTTAGGATCCTCTGGGGTGTGTCTTTAGGCTGCTTAGGATCCTCTGGGGTGTGTATTTAGGCTGCTTTGGATCCTCTGGGGTGTGTCTTTAGGCTGCTCTGGATAATTACCCTGTGAGCAAAGCCCTCTTGAAAGAGCATAAAAATTAGCTCTAAATAAAAAATCCCATGTCTCTAGAACCACATGGCAGATTTAAAAAAACAAAACAAAAAAACGCAATACTCAGAGCAGCAACACAAATAACATAAGTGTAAATACTGGACACTTTTGACGTGTTGATAGGTCATTTTTAATCTCCATTGATTTCTATAGAGAAAGTATCAAGAGGAATATCGTAAAACTAGCAGATTCTATAAAAGGAACCGCCACCATGAAAACTCAGTCCAATCTAAAGGCATCATTGTTTTGTGGGAGAAGATTCAGTATAGTCAGTAGCGTAGCTACTGGGGGGGGGCAGAGGGGGCCATCGCCCCGGGCCCCGCGCTCTGAGGGGGCCCACTGGGAGCTATGCTACTGTAACTGCATCGGTGTGTGCAGTGCGCCGATGCAGTTACATTTTGCGGAAGAGCAAGGCGAATCGATCTCCCTGCTCTTCCGCTATGGGGCCCCTGAGCAGGCGGGTGGCCCGGTGCAAGCGGTGGGCGCCCCACCCGTCATCGCATGGTGAGCTGTATCGGCATCTAGCCGATACAGCTCACCGCAGTAATGAGGGAAGGAGCGCTGCGCTCCTTCCCCCATCATCTCCCACACAGTCTGACAGCGGGCGCGATGACGTCACCGCCCAGCGCCCGTTGTCAGATGAGCGGGAGCAGGAGCAGGAAGCACCGCTGGAACAAGGAGTTAGAGAGGTGAGTATTTACTTTGTTTTTATGGGGGCTGCCTTATTCTACAGTATCTGCCTATAGGGGAGGGAGTGCTGCCTTATATACAGGATCTGCCTATAGGGGAGGGAGTGCTGCTTTATATACAGGATCAGCCTATAGGGGAGGGAGTGCTGCCTTATACAGGTCCTTCTCAAAAAATTAGCATATAGTGTTAAATTTCATTATTTACCATAATGTAATGATTACAATTAAACTTTCATATATTATAGATTCATTATCCACCAACTGAAATTTGTCAGGTCTTTTGTTGTTTTAATACTGATGATTTTGGCATACAACTCCTGATAACCCAAAAAACCTAATTGATAAATTAGCATATCAAGAAAAGGTTCTCTAAACGACCTATTACCCTAATCTTCTGAATCAACTAATTAACTCTAAACACATGCAAAAGATACCTGAGGCTTTTATAAACTCCCTGCCTGGTTCATTACTCAAAACCCCCATCATGGGTAAGACTAGCGACCTGACAGATGTCAAGAAGGCCATCATTGACACCCTCAAGCAAGAGGGTAAGACACAGAAAGAAATTTCTCAACAAATAGGCTGTTCCCAGAGTGCTGTATCAAGGCACCTCAATGGTAAGTCTGCTGGAAGGAAACAATGTGGCAGAAAACGCTGTACAACGAGAAGAGGAGACCGGACCCTGAGGAAGATTGTGGAGAAGGACCGATTCCAGACCTTGGGGAACCTGAGGAAGCAATGGACTGAGTCTGGTGTGGAAACATCCAGAGCCACCGTGCACAGGCGTGTGCAGGAAATGGGCTACAGGTGCCGCATTCCCCAGGTAAAGCCACTTTTGAGCTACAGAGAAGCAGCACTGGACTGTTGCTAAGTGGTCCCAAGTACTTTTTTCTGATGAAAGCAAATTTTGCATGTCATTCGGAAATCAAGGTGCCAGAGTCTGGAGGAAGACTGGGGAGAAGGAAATGCCAAAATGCCTGAAGTCCAGTGTCAAGTACCCACAGTCAGTGATGGTGTGGGGTGCCATGTCAGCTGCTGGTGTTGGTCCACTGTGTTTCATCAAGGGCAGGGTCAATGCAGCTAGCTATCAGGAGATTTTGGAGCACTTCATGCTTCCATCGGCTGAAATGCTTTATGGAGATGAAGATTTCATTTTTCAGCACGACCTGGCACCTGCTCACAGTGCCAAAACCACTGGTAAATGGTTTACTGACCATGGTATTACTGTGCTCAATTGGCCTGCCAACTCTCCTGACCTGAACCCCATAGAGAATCTGTGGGATATTGTGAAGAGAAAGTTGAGAGACGCAAGACCCAACACTCTGGATGAGCTTAAGGCCGCTATTGAAGCATCCTGGGCCTCCATAACATCTCAGCAGTGTCACAGGCTGATTGCCTCCATGCCACGCCGCATTGAAGCAGTCATTTCTGCCAAAGGATTCCCGACCAAGTATTGAGTGCATAACTGAACATTATTATTTGTTGGTTTTTTTGTTTGTTATTAAAAAACACTTTTATTTGATTGGATGGGTGAAATATGCTAATTTATTGAGACAGGTTTTTTGGGTTGTCAGGAGTTGTATGCCAAAATCATCAGTATTAAAACAATAAAAGACCTGACAAATTTCAGTTGGTGGATAATGAATCTATAATATATGAAAGTTTAATTGTAATCATTACATTATGGTAAATAATGAAATTTAACACTATATGCTAATTTTTTGAGAAGGACCTGTATACAGGATCTGCCTATAGGAGGGAGTGCTGTCTTATATACAGGATCTGCCTATAGGGGGGAGTGCTGCCTTATATACAGGATCTGCCTATGGGTGGAGTGCTGCCTTATATACAGGATCTGCCTATAGTGGGGAGTGCTGCCTTATATACTGTACAAGATCTGCCTCTAGGGGAGGGAGTGCTGCCTTATATACATGATCTGCCTATAGGGGGGGACTGCTGCCTTATATACAGGATCTGCCTATAGGGGGGAGTGCTGTCTTATATATAGGATGTGCCTATAGGGGGGAGTGCTGCCTTATATACAGGATCTGCCTATAGGGGGGGACTGCTGCCTTATTCTGCAGGATCTGCCTATGGGGGGGGGTGCTGCCTTATTCTACAGGATCTGCCTATGGGGGGGTGCTGCCTTATACTACAGGGTCTGCCTATGGGGGGTGCTTTAACCTACAGGGTCTGGCTATAGGGGTGTTGCCTTGTGCTATATTGAGGACTATATTATACTATATACTACATTGCGGTTATCTATGGGGCCATCATACAGTGTGGGGATTACAGTGTTGGAGCCATGAAACAGTTTGAAGGCTACTAAGGGGTCAGTATACTGTGTGGGTGGTACTATACAGTTAGGGGGCATTATACTGTGTATAGGGGAGCTGTACGGGGGAGACTCAGGACATTATTAAATGTAAAGTGGGCACTTATTGTAATAGGGGAACTCAGGTTACTGTGACTATCAAAGGGGCACACAGAGGGCATTATTACTTTCTAGGGGGCAAAATGTGGGCTCTCTTTTTTTAGGGCACTTGCACCCGGCATTACTGTATTATAGAGGGGTGCTTTAGAATTTAGAGGGTACAGAGAACCACAGAGTAGTTGCAGTAATAGGGACACATACAGCAGCAGCGGCTCAGTATTAGGGTATCAGGTGCAGTAATAGGGACACATACGGCAGCAGTGGCTCAGTATCGGGGTGTCAGGTGCAGTAATGGGGTCACATACGGCAGCAGCAGCGGCTCAGTATTGGGGTATCAGGTGCAGTAATAGGGACACATACGGCAGCAGCAGCGGCTCAGTATTGGGGTATCAGGTGCAGTAATAGGGACACATACGGCAGCAGTGGCTCAGTATTGGGGTATCAGGTGTAGTAATAGGGACACATACGGCAGCAGCGGCTCAGTATTGGGGTATCAGGTGTAGTAATAGGGACACATACGGCAGCAGCAGCGGCTCAGTATTGGGGTATCAGGTGCAGTAATAGGGACACATACAGCAGCAGGGGCTCAGTACTGGGGTATCAGCAGGATGAGGGGTTTGTGCAGGTTGGGAATAGATGGTGATGGCTGGAATGTGAGAAGTGAAACGTGTCTTTGTTGTTTTCTCTGCAGACGAGTTGTAGCTGGAAGAAGTTGTCATGTCGGTCTGGGCCAGATGGAAAAGCGACGATTTCATCATAAAGAATGTCAGTGGTAAGTCATTATCTATAACCGTGCTGTGATCTCTTATATGCTCTGTAGGGCTGGTATTTACCACTGACCATATGGCGGTAATATCAATGTTGGTCGTTATGTAGAGATTATCTTCAGTAACAGCGCGGTCATCTGCTGAGGTTCTCCTCCAGTATTAGGGGGCGTCATCGAGTTGTAATCAAGGTTACCTGGTTAGGGGCCCACTCAGAAGCTTCGCCCCCCCCCCTGGACCAAAACCCTAGCTACGCCTCTGAGTATAGTCTTTGTATTAATCATCAATCCTCTCCTCTTATTGGAGCTTATCAGTCCAGTGGGCGGTCCTATCAGTAACTGACAGCTTTCTTTGTATAAGTGTGCCCAGAAGTAGCTCTGTCACTTATAGCTGTGTTAATGAAGATTAAAGGAGTGGCTCAAAAAGAAGCACACTAAGGTCATGGAGTGGCCTAGCCAGTCTCCTGACCTTAATCCCATAGAAAACTTATGGAGGGAGTTGAAGCTCCGAGTTGCCAAGCGACAGCCTCAAAATCTTAATGATTTAGAGATGATCTACAAAGAGGAATGGACCAAAATTCCTCCTGACATGTGCGCACACCTCATCATCAACTACAAAAACCGTCTGACTGCTGTGCTTGACAACAAGGGTTTTGCCACCAAGTATTGAGTCTAGTTTGCCAGAGGGATCAAATACTTATTTCTCACTGCAAAATGCAAATACATTTATATAATGTGATTTTCTGGATTTTACTTTTTTAATTCTCTCGATGTTAAAATTAACCTACCCTACTAAAATTATAGACTGTTCAAATCTTTCTCAGTGGGCAAACTTACAAAATCAGTGAGGGATCAAATACTTATTTCCCCCACTGTAGATATTGCCAGGAATCGCCTATTTGTATGCAGTCGTCTCCTTTAGTGTACATTCATTCACATGAGGCAGATTTGTTGCCAAATTACCGCGCCATCTGAATGGAGTTGTAGCTGCGGCGTATTCATGCATTGCTCTGGATGAATAGGACATTCTGTGAAATTTGCAAAAAAAAAAATCTGCCGTCAGTGAGCAGCGCTCATCATTAACCCTTGCAAAAGTGAACCATGGGAGCTGTCAGGAAGTGCCCGCGTACAGAGTGGCGTGGGTGTACATCGCAGTGTCTGAGCATTAATAAACAGGGCGAGCGGGCGGCTGTGCCCTCTGGGCTCCAAATAGTACAGCATGCAACAAGGGAGAGGGGAGCAGCGCGAGGATGGAAACAGTAGTATCGGATTACACTTTCAAAATATCGCTGGAACACATTAGCTGGCGCTACGCTATTAACTCCCTTTATAATTACATTGCTTATTTGTTAGAGAAGGTCTTGTCTTCCTTCCAATTACCATGGATGTGACTGCTGGGACCGCGCTACTGGCGAACATGTGGTGCCGCTTTAAATTCTGATAATTATTCCTAATTCCTAAAAAGTTCTTCGTGTAATATCCATTCTGCCGAACAAGCTTCTTCTTGTCATTTGTTACATTGTGATTTAGAAATTCTTCTTCTTTGTGCCGCGTTCTCACTTTAAAGTGCAATTTTTAAACTCCATGCAGAATTTTATTCCCGTATTTGGCTACATTAGATTGATCCTTCTTTCCTAAAGAATCTTCACCACCTTTAAAGTCCTGCAGTGCAACATCTGGTTCTCCACGCCCGGTGTCTCTGGTTAAGGACACCTTAGCAGTGCGTCCAGCATCCTGAATAATGAAATACGCCCTCTGCTGGATTCTGTAGGATGTAGCACGGGGAGCCTGTGATATGAGGATGGCGCAGACAATGGCACAGCTTCGTGCCGACAGCCAAGTATCAAGAATACGGGGGGAACGTAGATTATCGCTGACATTGAGGGAGAAGTCATGGGATTTCCATCTTCGCCCAAATTATAAAACCTTTTTCATGTTGTTATTATTATTGCGCCTTTTATTCCATTTAAGATTTATTTTATTGTATTTATCTATATACACCTTACCCTGAAACATTGTACATGGATTGTCATCACTCATATTAGTCTATGTCAATCACAATGCATGCATCCTGCATCCTCCATGCAGGATTTTTTATTCATTTTTTTGTTCTTAGTCGGATGCCACCCCAAGACCCCAGTCAGCAATGATCTCCTGCTCTGTTACCTACTTTATCGGGGACCAAAAGGTTTCTCCCATAGTCCACCACATTGGTGGGATGTATCTTCGTCTTCTGGTCACCCACATGAGTACAGTATAGACAGACCTCCTTCCCCCAGTATACCATACCGCAGATACAGTGTACCAGGTTATTCTATACAAATGCCTTCTTTTTTTATATTGTCATTTTACACCCAAATTTGGCTTCAATTACTTGCTGCATTTGCTTATGAATTTACAACTTTACTGGATATATAAGTGTAAGGATGTAGACCTAACAAGAGAACGGCAGTTAAAGTGAACCTGTCATTTCAGGAGAATTTTCAAAATGAGCTATCATTAGGAACAATGCCATTCCTGGTCATTGTACTACTTGCATCCTGCATTTTTCTTCTCTAGGAGTCTTATTGGCTAATTTTCAGTTTGGTCTGAACTAGTGCGAGGAGACTGGCTGCTCTGAGGTCCCCTATACACACAGACATGAGGAATTCCTGCTTCTTTCAATGGAACACACAGAAGCAGCAGCATGAAGGACATTATATCAGTGCTGAGCTGTGTGGCTGTGAATCCAGCCCTTAAGTTAAATAAATTGCTAGAATCTGCAGTGCCATCTGCCCATGTCTGCTTGGTCGCTCACTATGCTGAGAGCTCCTCACTCGTGCTCTATCTCATGATGAACCTTATTCACCATAGTGTTTTCATTTTCTGTAAAGGTAGCTGATCCATCAGTCATTACAATGGACTGAATCATTTTACATTTTATTACTGCTATGTTTATTATACTTTAAAGTGTATTTGTCCTTTTCACATAAAACCCACATACCCCCGATCTCCATGACTGGCAGGTCTCTCCCTACTTGTGTGTATTGGATGATACCGGTCTGTCTAGAGGAGAGGCTGTCAGGGACGAGCCTCAGACTAGTCCTCCGAAATGCGTCATCTCCTGCCGGCTTTTTAAAGAATGTTTTATCTGGAGCAACAGCGCAGGTATAAAAATGTTTGCAGATTTGCTGAGTTTTTGTTTTGTGTTTTACTGCCTTCCTATGATGCTTCCCACGCTGTCATCTGTGTGACACCGTGGGAAACACTAACGCGGTGGTTCTTATAGTCGGTAACGCTGCCGCCGGTAAAATCGCGTGTCAGACCGCTGCAGGATTATACTGGCAGATGTCAGCGTGACCCCACAGCTGTGACTGTGACCCGCAGGCGTGGGCTGATGAGACTACTGCTCTCTTCGGGCTACGTCTGCTATCCCTGATGAGTGACAGCAGGTGCTGCTAATGGGGATATGTAGTCTCATCTGCCGGCACCTGTGCTCACAGTTAAACAAATAAATAAAATTCCATACACATTGTAATACAAAAAAAAACACATTATACTTGCCTAACACCCAATCTCCGATGCCCTCTTCTCCTAGAGAATATGTAAAATAATAAACCACCATATACATACCTGTCTGCCGTAGTCCATGTAATCCCAAGTGTCCCACGGCAATCTCACATATAGAGCAGTCACATCAGGAGATGTGACTTCTCTACCCAGCCGCCGGCGATACACTGACAGGAGGTAATCGCTCTCGCGTGTATCACTGAGCTGCCGTGAGAGTTCACTGGAGTTCATCAGCTCCGGTGCTCTCACGGCACCACTGCGTGAGAACTTTCCCACGGAGCAGTGGTGCCGTAAGAGAGATCGCCGGAGCTGATCAGCTGATGAACTCCGGTGAACTCTCTCACAGCAGCTCACCGATACACTGCGGGAGTGATTACCTCCTGTCAGTATATCGCCGGCTCTTTGAGAGCAGCAAGTGGGTAGAACAAGCCTAAGCGCCAGATTTGGTGCATCTTATAGATGCGCCTTTTCTGGGTGGCTGAGAGCTGATGTTTTTTGTCTGGGAGAGGCCAATATCCCTGGCCCCTTCCTAGCAGCCTGCATCTGTCTGCCTAGCCTTTGCTGGTTAGATTTTATAGGGGACCCAATGTCAATTTTTTTTCTAGGTTTCCCGCTGTGAACTAGCCAGTAAAGTCTAAGCAAACAGCTGTGAGCTGATATTAATAGCCTGGGAAACTTTATGGCTATTGGCTCATTCCCAGAATAATATCAGCCATCGGTTTTCCCTCTGCTGGTTAATAAAATTACGCCGGAGCCCACAAAATTTTTTTTTTCTTTAAAATTAACAGTTGCTGTCTGGTTACAGCCTATATATGTTCATACTGTTAATGCTCCTACATAGGCTGGTGACCATGTGTGTGTTTTGTTTGTGTTTACTTATCGGCTTAGTAATGAGGGTGTCTGGCTGACAACTTTTTTTATTACCTAGAGCAAGGTGTCAATGACAGCTGCTGACATCAAGCCCTACTACTGCATTAGCATGAAAAAGGTGGTGTTAAACCACAAAATTACATCACAAAACTTTTTTTTTTAAATATCTTTATTTATCTCAAAAACGCATTCATTGCTGTACAAAAGCGCTGCAAAAAACATGCTTTTTTTTCCTGCTAAGAGATGCAGAAACCTTGCAGAAATTTCTGCAAGTAAATACTCAAAGTGCGCACATAGCCTAAAGGTAATCTATCAGCAGTTTTTTGTTATGTAATCTAAGGACAGCATGTGGTAGAGGCTGAGACACAGATTTCAGAAATGTCTGATTGGGCTGGCTGCTGTTTACTTATAATGAAGGTTTTAGTAATAGGAGATTATCACTGCTTGTACCACAGTGCTTGCGAGCCCTGGTCCAACCACGATCCATCCTCTAAAGGTACCTTCACACTCAGCGACGCTGCAGCGATACCGACAACGATGTCGATCGCTGCAGCGTCGCTGTTTGGTCGCTGGAGAGCTGTCACACAGACAGCTCTCCAGCGACCAACGATCCCGAGGTACCCGGGTAACCAGGGTAAACATCGGGTTACTAAGCGCGGCCCTGCGCTTAGTAACCCGATGTTTACCCTGGTTACCAGCGTAAAAGTAAAAAAAACAAACACTACATACTTACCTACCACTGTCTGTCCCCGGCGCTCCGCTTCTCTGCACTCCTCCTGCTCTGACTGTGAGCCCAGCGGCCGGAAAGCAGAGCGGTGACGTCACCGCTCTGCTTTCCGGCTGACCGACGCTCACAGCCAGTGCAGGAGGAGTGCAGAGAAGCAGAGCGCCGGGGACAGACAGTGGTAGGTAAGTATGTAGTGTTTGTTTTTTTTACTTTTACGCTGGTAACCAGGGTAAACATCGGGTTACTAAGCGCAGGGCCGCGCTTAGTAACCCGATGTTTACCCTGGATACCAGTGAAGATATCGCTGGATCGGTGTCACACACGCCGATCCAGCGATGTCAGCAGGAGTCCAGCGACGAAACAAAGTTCTGAACTTTCCTCAGCGACCAACGATCTCCCAGCAGGGGCCTGATCGTTGGTCGCTGTCACACAGAACGATTTCCTTAACGATATCGTTGCTACGTCACAAAAAGCAGTTATGTGTGAAGGCACCTTTACAAGCAGCTTACTATCAACATACAATGTACATAGAGAGCCTGGTGGGGACAGAGTTAGCTTTCTGAGCTCTGCTACATCTAAAAGCTGTGTCACAACTGCTGAACCCAGTAAACAAAGTGATACATCACTAGAATCTGGGTCTCTTTTCCTACATCATGCTGATCACAGATGAGGTAGCAAAAAGATGGTGACAGATTCCATTTAAACAAGGCTAAAACATTATGAACCTGAATTTTTCCTTTTATTTTGTGATCCTGTAGCTAGTACCAAGTCAGTTTGTAACTCTTACTTATATCAAGGGACAGTGACAGATTTAGCAGATTTGTGGGTGGAAATGTATTGCACAGCTGCACACTGTAATTCCTTTTTTTTGTATAATGAAGGTGATTTTTCCTTGCTCTTTATAAGTTGCCATTTGTCCTAGAAGAGTATTAAAATGCAAATAGTAAGAGCTGCACTTCTTGGGAGTGTAATCTTGTTCCAAGGATGCCTATTACAGCTTGGTGCATGTCTTATGCAACTCTACTTGCCCAGCATCATATCTATCTATCTATTTATCTATCTATGCAAATTTATATATTGTACCATGTATTATTCTGTACCAAGGTGTTTGCTTACAATTGAGATACCATTCAATGCTAAAGTTGCGTTTACATATATTGAAAATACAAGCAAAATCTGTGTAATGTTTCCTAAGCATATCATTAGTTGGCAATCGGGTAGCAGGGGTCCTGGAGACTGTAATCGGGTAGCAGGGGTCCTGGGAGACTGTAATCGGGTTGCAGGGGTCCTGGGAGACTGTAATCGGGTTGCAGGGGTCCTGGGAGACTGTAATCGGGTAGCAGGGGTCCTGGAGACTGTAATTGGATAGCAGGGGTCCTGGAGACTGTAATCGGGTAGCATGGGTCCTGGAGACTGTAAACCGGTAGCAGGAATCCTGGAGACTGTAATTGGATAGCAGGGGTCCTGGAGACTGTAATCGGGTAGCAGGGGTCCTGGAGACTGTAAACCGGTAGCAGGAATCCTGGAGACTGTAATTGGATAGCAGGGGTCCTGGAGACTGTAATCGGGTAGCAGGGGTCCTGGAGACTGTAAACCGGTAGCAGGAATCCTGGAGACTGTAATTGGATAGCAGGGGTCCTGGAGACTGTAATCGGGTAGCAGAGGTCCTGGAGACTGTAATTGGATAGCAGGGGTCCTGGAGACTGTAATTGGATAGCAGGGGTCCTGGAGACTGTAATTGGATAGCAGGGGTCCTGGAGACTGTAATCGGGTAGCAGGGGTCCTGGGAGACTGTAATCGGGTAGCAGGGGTCCTGGAGACTGTAAACCGGTAGCAGGAATCCTGGAGACTGTAATTGGATAGCAGGGGTCCTGGAGACTGTAATCGGGTAGCAGGGGTCCTGGAGACTGTAAACCGGTAGCAGGGGTCCTGGAGACTGTAATTGGGTAGCAGGGGTCCTGGGAGACTGTAAACGGGTAGCAGAGGTCCTGGAGACTGTAATTGGATAGCAGGGGTCCTGGAGACTGTAATTGGATAGCAGGGGTCCTGGAGACTGTAATTGGATAGCAGGGGTCCTGGAGACTGTAATCGGGTAGCAGGGGTCCTGGGAGACTGTAAACGGGTAGCAGAGGTCCTGGAGACTGTAATTGGATAGCAGGGGTCCTGGAGACTGTAATTGAATAGCAGGGGTCCTGGAGACTGTAAACGGGTAGCAGGGGTCCTGGAGACTGTAAACGGGTAGCAGGGGTCCTGGAGACTGTAATTGGATAGCAGGGGTCCTGGAGACTGTAAACGGGTAGCAGAGGTCCTGGAGACTGTAATTGGATAGCAGGGGTCCTGGAGACTGTAATTGGATAGCAGGGGTCCTGGAGACTGTAAACGGGTAGCAGAGGTCCTGGAGACTGTAATTGGATAGCAGGGGTCCTGGAGACTGTAATTGGATAGCAGGGGTCCTGGAGACTGTAAACGGGTAGCAGAGGTCCTGGAGACTGTAATTGGATAGCAGGGGTCCTGGAGACTGTAATTGGATAGCAGGGGTCCTGGAGACTGTAAACGGGTAGCAGAGGTCCTGGAGACTGTATTTGGATAGCAGGGGTCCTGGAGGCTGTAAACTGGTATGGAGCAGGTAGTGGTGCACAGTCAAACGATGTCTCGTCTTGCAGAGCCTTACACAGGCTTAGGCCACGTTCAGACGCTCAGTATTTTACATCAGTATTTGAAAGCCTAAACCAGGAGTGGGTGGAAAATACAGAAGTGGTAACTTGTTTCTATTATACTTTTCTTCCTGATTTTGTCTTACAAATTCTGATGTAAAATACTGACCAAATACTGATTTGTGAATGTGGCCTTAGGTAGATAATCACATGGGAGTACGCCGGGCTACTTGCAAAGCCCAACATGGAACACAACAGCGTTTAGTGGACCGGGGTGAAGGGAGCAGAAGCCGGACCCAGGACAGGTGTGTGACATCTGCCTGCAATGAGTGATCAAGTTACACACACTGGCTATTGTGGAGAGGGAAGGAAGAAGAAGAAGCTAGATGGAGACAGGAACAGAGAAGGAAAATGAGAAACTGCACAGGCTTCTAGTGCAGGGGGGGAAACTTCTAAGAAAGCAGGATAAGTCCTACAATGGTCAGAAACAGTGTTACTCCTCATGTACACACACTGAACAGCCTTTTCCGAAAAGTCACCTGATAGGTTCCCTTTAATGAGGAACTGAACTGTCACCCCCAAAATCGAAGATGAGCTAAGCCCACCAGCATCAGGGGCTTATCTACAGCATTCTGGAATGCTGTAGATAAGCCCCCGATGTATCCTGAAAGATGAGAAAAAGAGGTTAGATTATACTCACCCAGGGGCGTTCCGATCCAATGGGAGTCGCGGTCCGGGACCGGCGCCTCCTATCTTCTTACGATGACGTCCTCTTCTGGCCTTCATGCTGCGGCTCCGGTGTACTTTATCTGTCCTGTTGAGGGCAGAGCAAAGTACTGCAGTGCGCAGGCATCGGGAAAGGTCAGAGAGGCCCAGCGCCTGCGCACTGCAGTACTTTGCTCTGCCCTCAACAGGCCAGACAAAGTACACCTACGCCGGAGCCGCAGCGTGAAGACAAGAAGAGGACGTCCTCTGATGAAGATAGGAGGCCCGGGACTGGGACCGCCCCTGGGTGAGTATAATCTAACCTCTTTTTCTCATCTTTCAGGATACATCGGGGGCTTATCTACAGCATTACAGAATACTATAGATAAGCCCCTGATGCTGGTGGGCTTAGCTCATCTTCGATTTTGGGGGTGACAGGTTCCCTTTAAAGCTGCCCATGTGCATTAGGTAATTGCTAGTTACAAGGTGGGAGCTATGATGCCAGTAGTATGGATCGTGAACACTGCTGCCACTGATTGGCTGCAGTGGTTACATGCTGAAATCTTATAAAAGGAACAAATAAAACCGAGGCGGACCGTCTGAGCGTCAGCACTAAATTCTTGGGGGTGTAAGAAAAGGCAAGTATTATTTTTTTTTTATTTTTTTTTTGTAACCCTAAAAACACTATGCCGATACATGAAGAGAAACCTGTTTTTGGAAAATGACGACAATTTCATGAAAGTTTTTTTTTTTTTGCAAAGTGGAGAAAAAAAAAAGTTGACCTTTTGCCCATATGTACTTATGAATAGGCTCTTGTGCTCTCATTTAAAACGACGGCCCTGCTTATTAAACAACAACCCTGGAACACTTCACTCCGTAAGCACAGTATGTTCATTCAGTCCCTGAAGAAAATAAAATGAGGCCGAGATTTAAACATAGTAATTAATTATAAAGGTAATGTATTTCTATCCAGTCATAGGAGATATGTAAGATCACGGAATAACGCGAGGATGCAGAGGAATAAATATAATGTCACCCACAGTCCCAGCCGACGTGTAAGATCCAGACCTCAGGATGATTTATTCTACAGTTTTTCTATAGATTTTTGTTACATCTCGTTCACTTTGCTGATATTTGTATTTTCTGTTCACAAAGACAAAGTGTATTCGCGATATGAGACGTACACCAATGCAGGTATGACGGAAGTCCACACTCACTGTATGGAGTGCGCTGGCTCCGTACAACATGGCTGCCTTCTGTGTTATACAGCCAGCACCCTACAGTAACTGCTTGTAACAGGAGACAATTAAGCCTTATAGACGCCACTGTCAAACGTGCATTTAAGAAGTTAGGACTGGGAGGCAGTTTCTTCTGGGTTCTTCATGGGTTCTCATGGCAGCCGAGGGCCTAAGGAAAGCACTTGTGCATCATAAGAGATTAATTTAAGGAATTGCAGGGTAATCTATTGGCGATCAGTCGATTGCAGGTTCGCGTGGTTATGAGGTGGAAGATTTACAAGTGTAAAAAATATATTTTTTAATTAAAATTTAGAGGTGGGAAAAACAATTAAATCACCCATCTGCTTCAAAACATAAATAGTGAAATGTAAGCAATAAAAAAAAAATTTGGGATCGCTGAGCGCTTCCGTCTCCGAACTTATAAAATATAACATTTATCCCGTACACTTAACGGTGAACACTTTAATGCTGATTGACTTGTTTTTTTATGTTTTTTTTTGGGGGGGGGTTGTCACCTTTCAGAAAAAAAAATTAAAGAAAGAGATCAGAAAGCGCAAAAATTAAAACTGGCCGTACACCCAAGGGGGTTTAAGTTCTTTCTCCTACAATGAGGCACTTGCGCTTTTCTCCTGGAATAGGTGATTCTCTGTGCACGCAGCCCCCCGTTGATGTAGGCACCACCCGCGATTGTCTAGTCAGCTGCTTTTTCTCCAGTTTTCTCCATAATTTGCATCTGTATTACAGTACTGGAGGATTTGGTATGTTACATACTGGCGAGCAGTCGCAGATCCATTATGTTTAGTCTCCATCTTGTCGCGTAGATTTATGAGCCAATTTATTGTATGCAAATGCGGGAATAAACATGCAGATTAATATCACCACCACTGTAGGTAATCTGGGGAATATTGTATCAATTAATCTCCTTCACTTGAGGGATAAGTACATTGTGACACTGACGCGTAGTCATTGCCTTAGGACGTTACCACAGGAAAATTAGGAGAAGACCCCGGAATAGGAGGAGGAGGGGTGCTATAGTGGAGATCACTCTAGGGATTTATGGCATTTATTTTATTCCAATGTTTTCTAATAGGGCCGTCATCTGTTATGGTTCCTTATTAAAATTGGTCTGCTAATATGGGCCAAAGGGACCTTTTAGACCCCTCTGGACTCAAAGGGCCAGGGAGTGACTTCAACCCCTGCACCTAAATTACACCTGTGCTATGCGCTTCCAGTTGAGGATTATCTTCCATGAGAACAAAAAGGTTGGGTGTATGAATCTCAACTGCCCAGTTCTTCTGTTTCCGACAAATGAATCCTAGTTAAGATTTTTAGGCTATGTTCACACACACACTATTTTTTTTTTTTTTAATGCAGCCGAAACCTGCTCTCTTGGCAGTAAAGACACTACATTCAAAACACCCATTTTGTTGAATTTTTTTTTTTTTTTTTGCAGTGTGCTTTGTTTATAGTACATGTTTAATATAGTTAGCTTTATTCTTCAAAGAATGCTACAATAAACGCCAAAAAAAAAACGTTTATTGCTGGTTGTTTTTCAACATCCTTTCACTTTCTAATTAGAACTTTTTGGGCACAATGCTGTGTGTGGCAGAAAACTAACACTCAGTATCACTCTGAAAACACCATCCCCACCATCCAACATGGTGGTGGTGGTGTCACGAGCAGCGCACTGTGGTGAGGATTTTCTTCAGCAGGGATAGGGAAGCAGTTTAGATTTGATGGGAAGATGGATAGAGCTAAATACAGGGCAATCCTTGAGAAAAACCTGTTAGAGGCTGCAAAAGACCTTACAGCAGGAAGACTGTAACATACTGCCAGAGCTATAATGGATAGTTCACACATTCATGTGTGTTAGGCCATGTTCACACAGTGCGTTTTTTACCACGGAACCGCGGCGGTTTTGCCGCTGCGGTTCCGCAGCTGTTTTCCATGCAGGGTACAGTACACTGTACCCTATGGAAAACAGGACACACTGTGCACATGGTCCGGAAATTGTTAAAAAAAAGACGCGCTGAATAGCTCCCGGAAAAAAGAAGGAGCATGTCAATTCTTCTTCCTGAACCGCAGCGGTTCTGCACCCATAGACCTCCATTGTGAGGTCAAAATCGCAGTAAAACCCGCAGATCAAAAATATATCTGCGGGTTTTACTGCGATTTGATGTGCAGAACCGCTGCAGCAGGAAGTGCGGGGGAGCGGGCGGAAGTGCGTGGGCGGAGTGTGGCTGCCCCTCCGTGCTCCGATCCCGCCCCCCCGTGCTCCGATGCCCCCCCCCCCCGTGCTCCGATGCCCCCCCCAGTGCTCCGATGCCCCCCCTGTGCCCTAATCTCCCCCCCCCTTATACTTACCCGGCGTCCCGGTGTCCGTCCGGCCGTCTTCTCCCTGGGCGCCGCCATCTTGCAAAATGGCGGGCACATGCGCAGTGCGCCCGCCGAATCTGCCGGCCGGCAGATTCGCTCCAAAGTGCATTTTGATCACTGAGATATAACCTATCTCAGTGATCAAAATAAAAAAATAGTAAATGACACCCCCCCACTTTGTCACCCCCATTGGTAGGGACAATAAAAAAAATTAAGAATTTTTTTTTTTTTTTTTTTCACTAAGGTTAGAATAGGGGTAGGGTTAGGGGTAGGGTTAGGGTTAGGGGTAGGGGTAGGGTTAGGGGTAGGGTTAGGGTTAGGGGTAGGGTTAGGGGTAGGGTTAGGGTTAGGGGTAGGGTTAGGGGTAGGGTTAGGGGTAGGGTTAGGTATTTTCAGCCATTTTAGCCCTAAAAAGCTTCCTAGGAAACACACAGTAAAAAAAGGATAAAAAAACGCATCAAAAAACGCATCAAAAAACGCATCAAAAACGCATCAAAAACGGACAAAAAAAGGACCTGCGTTTTCTGCCAAGAGCTGCAGTTTTTAAAAAAAACTGTCCTGAAAAAAAAAGGATGGAAATCCTGAACGTGTGAACATACCCTTAGGCTGGTTTCACACTTGCGTTTCAAAACGCATGCGTTTTTTTTTTTTAAAAACGCATGGTGAAAAACCGCATGTAAACGCGTGCAAACGCTGCGTTTTTTTGACGCATGCGTTTTTGCATGTGGTGAAAAAAACGCGGCGTTTTGACGCGTTTACATGCGTTTTTTCATGCGTTTGCGTTTTTTAAACGCATGCAGATAAATGTGTGACAGCTGCCAATCATCAAAATAAAGTAAAAAACCCACTATAAACAGAAAGAGCTAGGGTTAGGGGTAGGGTTAGGGATCCTAACCCTAACCCTAAAGGGATCCTAACCCTACCCCTAATTCTACCCCTAACCCTACCCTTAAAGGGATTAGGGGTAGGGGTAGGGTTACGGGTATGGTTAGTGGTAGGATCCCTTTATCAATTTTATGGTGTGGGGTGGTTTATCAGTGTGTTTTTATGTTTTTTTTTTTTTTTTTTTTTTAAAACGCATGCGTTTTTAATGCATGCAAACGCATGTGGTTAAAAACGCATGCGTTTACATAGACAGCAATGCATTTTTTGCCACAAAAAAAACGCCGCTAAAAATACTACATGTTGCATTTCTGCAACACAACGCATGCAGAAAAAAAACGCATGCGTTGCAAAAACGCGTCAAAACGCATACCAAAAAAGCATGCGTTTTTAATGTTAAATATATGGGAAAAAAACACATGCGTTTTTTTTGCGTTTTTTTTGCGTTTTTTGACGCAAAAACAAAACGCAAATGTGAAACCACCCTTAATGGCCCAGTTACAGTTCAGACCTAAATCCCATTGAAAATCTGTGGCAAGGCTTGAAACTTGCTAAACTTGCTATTCAGACGCCTAGTTTGCAAAGAAGAATGGGCAAACATTTCAGCTTCTAGATGTGCAAAGTTGGTAGAGACAGAACCCAAAAAAACTTGCCAAAGTAATTGCAGCGAAAGGTGGTTTTTCAAAGACTACAGGGAATGATAAATTCATGTCACAATTTTCAGATTTATATTTTTAAAATAGAGAACCCGATATCATTTCCTTTACATTTCACAAATACTTTCTACTTGGTGTTGGTACATCAAAGAAAATACTTTTAAATTTGTGGGTGAAATAAATGAAAAAGTTTCAGTGGGTATGAATACTTTTTCAAGGCACTGTGTATATCCCCTTATAAGTGTAATGCTTATATATTTGTACCTGAGCAATAGGCTGACTGGACCACCACCATTGTGAGAATGGGGCTCTTTAAAAGCCTCATTGGAATAGAGACATGGTCGCCACTACAATCATTCTCCATGGAATTTTCAAGAAAATGTCAAGCAATGACCTCGGCGATGTACAGCAGTTTTGGACAGGAAGTGGCCACTCCATTCCCATGTGGCATTTTAGAGCCCCATTCTTGGGATCAATGCGGAACCCAGGGGTTGAACTCTTACTGGTCTTTGTTATCATCTATTCTGTTGATATGTGACACTGATAATCATTAATGGTGAAAATAACCTTTTATATAGATGTATTATGCCTGAGAAGGCTGGTATGCTTACTTTGAAAATCTGGCTTAATAATCTGATATTAAAATAACCCTAGCTAAACAAGGCAAGAACTCATAAGTCCAAATGTATATAGCAGGGGTGTCAAACTGCATTCCTCAAGGGCTGCAAACAGGTCATGTTTTCAGGATTTCCTTGTACTGCACAGGTGATGATTTAATCACCTACACACATAATGATTACAGCACCTTGTGCAAAGCTAAGGAAATCTTGAAAACAGGCATGGTTTGTGGCCCTCGAGGAATGCAGTTTGACACCCCTGGTATATAGTGCCTGCCTACTCAGCCTGATTGACAGCTGTAGCTTGTACTGAGCAGTGTGAGCTCTTAGCAGGGAGGAGGGTCACTGAGGAGCTGTCAATCAGGCTAGGTGGGTGGAGATTTAGAATTAGAACTTTCAAAAAGAATTATACAGCTTTTCAAAGTGAGTACATTAGTCTCATTATGTCTAAGAGATTGTTCTAATTGTTTGTATTGTCAAATCTATTGGATAATCCGTTTTCAGGTAAGTCTTTTTTTATTTTTTCTCGAATTTTAGGTGCAGAAAATGAAACTTAATATAATCCTGCTCGCTTTCTGGTCTTTGTTGTGTGCTCTGTATCTTGGAGAATCCTGGCTATGTTTTATTAAGATCCTAAAATTTCATAAGTCAGTTTGTTGGTAATCTTTATTCGTTCGTCAAAGACAGCAAAGGGAAAGACATGCTTCTGTGCAATTGGTAAATGGCCGTGTTGTGAAAATATATAGGACTAGTAAACAATATGAGGGAGGGTCAAATTGGGAACGGTGAAGGAAAGGATGAGAAAAATATTTGTTTCCGTTTCAATTAGAATAAGCCTTGGCCCCACTCTATCTTCTGATGAACTTCAGCAAAACACTTGACCTTTCTGTGTGACAGTTACAATGGTGCCACTTCAGAGCAGGGAGTCGTTTTATGGAGTGATTATTTACACATGAATTGTTTTCCCAGTATTTAATTTGCCTAAACAAAATTAAACGGATACATTGACTGTCTCATTATATGTAATTCATGCTGCACCGCCATACGCCGCAGCACGGTACAGAGGGCACTCTCGCCAATCCCTTCTCCAGTGTGGTTCATGGTCTATTGGCTCATCAGGAGAACATCTCACACGTGAGGGTCGAGCACTAAAATCAGTTTTTATACCATAGTACTTAATGGCGTAGTAGCACATTCCCAAGGTGAAATCCTAAATGAAAGCACTTACAGGGTCACTGGCCACCTATCCTCTCCATGGCAAGCCCCTTTTTAATGATCTTTCACTTTATCTTGTAACTGAGGTTTTGTTCAAATCTGCAAATTCAGGCAAAAACATGAGATGTAATTTTGTCTGTTAAAATGACACTATGACGGAAACCTGCCTGACGCCATTATCTTCGTCAAGGTCTGTCGGGCCCCGCTGGTGTCCATCACGTGATGGATCTGATCTGGCACTACTGTTCATTTTCTTATTCTACTAGCGTTATATAAGCAATAAATAGTTAAAAAAATAATAATAAATACTAAAATATTCCGCAGCGCTTGGCATACATTATCATCGCTGTCCCCATTGGGGCTCACAGTCTACATTCCTGATCAGTATATCTTTGGAGTGTGGGAGAAGACCGGAGAACCTGGAGGAAACTCATACAAACATGGGGAGAACATACAAACTCCTTGTGGATGTTGTCTTTGGTGGGATTTGAACCCAGGACCTCAAAACAGCAGTGCTATCCACTGAGCCACCGTACAGTGCTAACCACTGAGCCACTGTGCTTCCCACAGTATGACAGAGCAAAACAAAAGCCTAAAAAAATTAACTGAACTATAACTTGGTATACATGGAAAGTGTAGGCGAATGTTCACACTGCTCACTAAACAGACAAAACCCAAGATAAAAACAAAATTGGCAAATACCCTGCAGTAAGTAAATGGCAGTAGTGCATTAAAATAATATAGAGTACTTGGTTAACATAATTTTGATTAAAAAAAAAAAGTAAAAGCCATCCCACCACGTCAAGGTGACCATATTCTGGACGGTCCTGATCTCTAGTATTAAAACCTTACCATATGTCAAATGACGTAAATGGGGTCTCTGTCCTTCTCGGCCCTTATTCACGACTAATGGACACCCAGCCATGGGAAGCTATATAAACGTAATATCCAGCTCAAGGAAAAGGGAGGCCACGCCGTAATTTGCATAGAGTGCTAAAGCCTGCAGCAAAACAAAAACCTAAAGAAATGAACTGTAATATAAGTTGGTATACAGGCACACCCCGCACCGGAACCTCCCTTAATCATGGGGAAGACTGCTGACTTGACAGATTTCCAGAAGGCAGTCACTGACACACTCCACAAGGAGGGTAAGCCACAAAAGGTCATTGCTAAAAAAGCTGGCTGTTCACAGAGTGCTGTATCCAAGCATATTAATGGAAAGTTGAGTGTAAGGAAAAAGTGTGGTAGGAAAAGGTGCACAAGCAACCGGAACAACCTCAGCCTTGAAAGGATTGCTAAGAAAAGGCCGTTCAAAATTTTGAGGGAGATTCACAAGGAGTGGACTGCTGCTGGAGTCATTGCTTCAAGGGCCACCACACACAGACGTTTCCAGGACATAGGCTACAAGTGTCGCATTCCTTGTGTCAAGCCACTCATGACCAATAGACAGCGCCAGAAGCGTCTTACCTGGGCCAAGGAGAAAAAGAACTGGACTGTTGATTTCAGATGAATGTAAATTTTCCATTTCATTTGGAAATCAAGGTCCCAGAGTCTGGAGGAAGAGTGGAGAGGCCACAATCCAAGCTGCTTGAGGTCTAGTGTGAAGTTTCCACAATCAGTGATGGTTTGGGGAGCCATGTCATCTGCTGGTGTAGGTCCACTGTGTTTTATCAAGACCAAAGTCAGCACAGCCGTCTACCAGGACATTTTAGAGCACTTCATGCTTCCCTCTGCCGACAAGCTTTTTGGAGGTGGAAATTTCATTCTCCAGCAGGACTTGGCACCTGTCTACACTGCCAAAAATACCAATACCTGGTTTAAAAAACAGTATCACTGTGCTTGATTGGCCAGCAAACTCGCCTGACCATAACCTCATAGACAATCTATGAGGTATTGTCAAGAGGAAGATGAGAGACACCAGAACCATCAATGCAGACGAGCTGAAGGCTGCTATCAAAGCAACCTGGGCTTTCATAACACCTCAGCAGTGCCACAGACTGATCTCCTTCATGCCACGCCGCATTGATGCAGTAATGCAGAAGGAGCCCCGACCAAGTACTGAGTGCATTTACTGAACATACATTTCAGTAGGCCAACATTTCGGATTTAAAAATCATTTTTCAAGCTGGTGTTATAAAGTATTCGAATTTACTAAAATATCTATTGGGATTTCATTGGCTGTAAGCCATAATCATCAACATTAACAGAAATAAATAGATCACTCTCTGTTTCCAATGACGCTATATGATATGAGTTTCACATTTTGTATTGAAGAACTGAAATAAATTCATTTTAATTTTGTGAGAAACACCTGTGTGTGTGTGTTTGCATGTATATACAGTATATATAGAGAGAGAACACTAGCACACATGCACTTGCACTTTGTATAAAGTAAACCCTAATACTAAGAATATATAATCAGTTATATTCCACATCATAATGCCAATATCTATTTCTCATCCCTATAAATTGCATTTTTATAACTTTGTTCTCCTCTCCAGACATTGTCCCTGGGATGCTGATTTTGTGTCCATTGTGACTTTGTTTTTAATCATCCCGATCTTAATTTAATCATATCTGTATTTAATAAAATACGTACAATTTTCTTACTTTTGCTCTATCGGTTATTAAGTTGAACCTCATATAAATTTTTCTTCTCTTGGGGAACTTTTTAAACTCTCCCATCTCTGTTGCAAAAAGTTCAAGGCGCTGCTGTATTCTGGGGAACCCCTGACCACAGAACCCTGGGTGAGGAAATAGTGCTGCCCTAATTTTCAGCAGAGGTCTTTTGCTGGTGAACGGTCTAAACAGAGATTAGCAAATCAAGTTGAAGTGAATTGAATTTACAATAAATTTCACAAAAACTGGGATTTTTTTGTTTGTTATTTTTTACTTCAATTTTCTGCAATCTAGCAAAATGGGAATCTGCTGCCATATTACTGGGTTGTTTTTAGGCCATGAAGGTTTTAAAAAATTTTTAAACAAATATTATACTCACCCGCTGACTCTCTCCCTCCAGCTCTGATCTTCTTCTCTTCAGTCCATCTTTGGCCCAAGGCAAGTGAAGGAAAAATTGTCTGAGTTTTCTTGATGCAATTTTGACTGTTTTTCTTCTTTTTTTACATGCTCGCGTTCACCTACCCTAAGGCACGCAGCTTCTTTTAGATGCCGGTATAATTTTTGAGGCAGAAGACGCTTCAGGAAAACGTCAGGGGTATGTTCCCTGAAGTCTCTTGTCTTTTTTTTTTTTGTTGTTTTTGTTTTGTTTGTTTTTTTGTCTGTCAAAATGTCTTTCACCCAGCGGGTTTTTTTTTTTGTTTGTTTTTGTTTTTTTAATTTCATATGTAACGTAATGTTGGATTTGAAGTGGAGGAAGCCACAATATTGGTCCGGTCACTTCTTATAGCTGCTTCTGAAAGCAATAAAAAATGTTCTGAAAGAAGGAACATGTGCACAGCATGTTGTTTTGACATTGTAGTGTATAATGTTCATGATTTCTTTTTTTTTTTTTTTTTAGCACTTTTTTTAGGCAGGTTCCAGCCGGAATCTTCCCAGAAGACATTCTGTGCATATACCGTACCTTTTTAGGTTAAATTCCCACGATGAGTATTTGTATTTAGTTTTTGATGTTGCATATTTTGGAAGAAAAAAAGATCATGAAACCTATTTTACTTAATGGGTGCAGAAATGTTGCAGAAAATCTACAACTTAAACTCCTCAGCATCTCATGGTGGCAGCGTAGTCTTAGGGCTCGCTCACACATGCGATGAAATCGGACGAGTGCAATCCGATAAAAATGTGCATATCCTTCAAGCAAATGATCTCAGTTGTCGGACTACAGACTGACCATTATGGCTTGTGCTTCTTTCCTGTTCCTAATATGCAAGTAACACAATACATTTTGGAGTACTTTAATCCCTGTTTTAGGATTTTGTCACTGACTGATAACCACAGTTATTAGTAATAATTCCGGAAGGTGCTGTCCGCCTTAGATATTAGACGGTCCTTCCAAAATAAGCAGTGTTTCCCTGTTAGGATCTCCACCAATCACCTGTAATGGATTGGGACTCCCTGGCAGTAAGCATTCAATTTCCCTGCAGCGCCATCACAGGTGATGTTAGGGATTACACCTACCTGCTGAAATCAAATGCTCTCCAATCTAATAGTTGTAGATCTTCCCTTTACTCAGATTTTACTCATCAGGAAGATGAAAATGATTTTTTTAAACTAGACATCACTTTGAGCTAAAATAGTAAGGGTGATATGGTTGGTAGCACTAAATCTGTTGGTACCGGCAGTGAATTTTTGTACTTGCAAGATCAGAATCACAGTAGGCAATTACCGGTTTCGATGGAACTTCAGACTCCTTTTCAGTCATTTTTTTTTGGTACAGCTATGGGGAAAAAAACTTGTGCATTAGGGCTAGAAATCATACTGTGCTGACTAAGACTGAATGTAACCTTGGTAGGGACCACTATGTCTTGTGAAGATATTAGTCGCTTTTCTACAGAACATTTAATGTTAACCTTTTACATTCCACGCTTGTGTAACAATCACTGCATAAATAGATTAATTCCTTCTCCTCCTTTCCTCACTACGGACTTGATTAAAAAAAATCTAAAAAAAAAAAAAAAAAAGTAAGTTATCAGACTATATTCTCAGAAAGAAGTGGCGTGGTATTAGATTTGGAAAGTGTCATGTAGATTACAAAATAGATAAATATGAAAAAAAAAGCATATGACCAATGTGTACAGAGATAAAATGAAGATTGTTTTTTCCTAAAGCTTTGATGTTCCATTGCAAGTAGTTTCTTGAACAAACATTGCTTTTTGAGTTAATGCGCATAAATTGACACGTCCCTTTCCAGACATGACATGGTTTGTGTCCATCGCACAGGTGATGGATGATGATGACATGCATGGCTTTCCTTTTTGATTATCTTGCCTGGTGTGACATAATCGCGCCAGGCCTACTAATCAAAAGAAGTGCCACGGTCAACAGCCGCGTCAGCAGGTAAGAAGCGGCACTCATTCTTCTCTGCAGTGCCCACAGATTACTGTCGTGGCCGATGGAATGAGACGTGCAAATACATTTTCTCCAAGACTAATTTCTTTTTGGTGAAAATATGGTGTCCAGAATTGAAAAAATGATCGAACCATAATAAAATAAGCAACAGTTTTATTTTGGCTGCATGCTGTATATGCTGTGACCACTGCAGCCAATCACTGGCTTCAGCTGTCTTGGTATCCTGCTCCTCCTTAAAGGTCATCACTGGCATCACATGACCGGGACCTTCAAAAGATCATCACTGGCATCACATGACCAGGACCTACAAAAGGTCATCACTGGCACCACATGACCGGGACCTACAAAAGGTCGTCACTGGCACCACATGACAGGGACCTACAAAGGTCATCACTGGCACCACATGACCGGGACCTACGAAAGGTCGTCACTGGCACCACATGACCAGGACCTACAAAAGGTCATCACTGGCACCACATGACCGGGACCTACGAAAGGTTGTCACTGGCACCACATGACAGGGACCTACAAAGGTCATCACTGGCACCACATGACCGGGACCTACAAAAGGTCGTCACTGGCACCACATGACAGGGACCTACAAAAGGTCATCACTGGCACCACATGACTGGGAACTACAAAAGGTCGTCACTGGCACCACATGACAGGGACCTACAATGGGTTATCACTGGCACCACATGACCGGCACCTACAAAAGGTTGTCACTGGCACCACATGACCAGGACCTACAAAAGGGTAAACGCAGTAATGTATTAAAATATGATAACAAACGACATGTTGGTTGTATAAAAGACCACAGTACGCTTATACGCCCCCGGAAGAAGAACTGGCGAAACGCGCGTCGGGGTGGGTCGCACATTAGGACGTGGGCACTATACAGGTAATACACCTTTATATACTCGCTATTGGAATACTTTTACACTATGCAGGCAGCCTATTAAGCACATGGACAGTTTCCCTCGGCTTGTTTTGCCACTTAGGCGTGCGCCAGTGGCTTAAACTAAGTATGGCATAGGGAGGTACCATGTGTATGTGATATGTTATACTGTACGGTTCTATCTCTTATTATTTACAAATATAGCAGTTGTGGTTATTTGTGCCCTACGCCTAGTGGCTTCTAGTTGTGGTTTGAGGTACCTAGGTAATTATGATGTATGTTTAATTGTTGGTTTATCAAAATAAAATTTGTTAAATTTTACATTCCTTGTGCCAATCATTTATTTCTCTATGGGTTGGTACTGTGGTCTTTTGTACTAGTACGGAATGTGACCAAGCTTTGTGCTTAGGTCATTTGGATTTAAATGTATGCATGTTGGTTGTATAGTAGTGCAGGGGAATGGAGAGAAATTTTGGGTAACTCTTTTGAGATGGATATAGAAAAATGCCTTGTAGATCACTTTCTTTTAGTAGAATTGGCTGTAAGGGATAACTGACTGACTAAAGTTCCAGAGGGTCATCCAGTGGGCCCAGACCCTGACAGTAGAGGTGCAGGGGTCCTGTGGAAGACAACCCCATTTAGAGTTGACTTTGGAACCAATCATTTGCCATTTTTCTAAGTGTTAAGTCATAAATACCTATTAGTATTATCTTGTATGTATGTAAAAATAGAAAGCGGGGCCCAATAATAATATATTCTGATTGAAAAAAAGGACACCCCAATCTAATGTATTTCATATATGAAGGGAAAACATTTCTGTGGTACTCACCAAATCTTCTCGAGCCTTTATTGTCCATAGAGAACGCACAGCTGATGAGCAGAATAGTGCTCGCACCCAGGAGCTGTGTGTTTTAATGTGGACAAAACTATGATGGACTTTGTTTTTCAGGTTTGAAATTTTTTTAAACGAACTGGTCATGTCGGATAACACCATATTAACGTGCAGGTATAGAGTTAATCTGCAGGTTGTTAGAAAGGTGCCTGTGCGTCTGCTCTGCTGAAAGTGAAAATGAAATTTATTCCTACTGAGAGTATCTTCTTTCAGACATATAGGCAACGTGCACTGTGATGAAGCTGAGCACTACCTGGGCCTTCTAACAGCCCCTCTGGGGTCCAAGGCCACGAAGGGGCACTGCTGATTGGATAAACCCACATCAGATACCAGTTGTTTGTAGATAACTGTATTCTTATTGTTTTGTTTGGGTTTTTTGTGTGTGCATTGAGACGGCGCCAAAGGCCTCATTCAGACGTCCGTTTTCGACTTACCGTACATGTAATTTATGGGGATGTTCACATGTCCGTGTTTTTTATTTTTGTGGACCCAGACATTCCCACCTTTTGATCTAAGTCGTGGATTAAACCAAGGCTATGGAGTCGTCGTCCCTTTTGGTGCAGTCTGTATAAAATGTACTGACTCTGACTCCTAAAATATATAATGCATTGGGTACAGTAGTACCATGCAAGATGTGCTGTCAATGTTTTTCATAAGAATTTGGGAATGTTCTGAAATGTTCTATAAATGTTATATGTTATGTTTATGTTATTATTTATTATTATTATTATTATTATTATTATTATTATTATTATTATTAATGTCTGTTCTGTTCCTGGTCTAAGAATCTCCGCTTTTAGTTGAGATGAATCTGTGCTGCACTTTATGTACATGCTCAGTAGTGACCAGTGCTGTGGAGTCGTGGCTGAGATGAATCTGTGCTGCACTTTATGTGCATGCTCAGTAGTGACCAGTGCTGTGGAGTCGTGGCTGAGATGAATCTGTGCTGCACTTTATGTACATGCTCAGTAGTGACCAGTGCTGTGGAGTCGGAGTTGGGATGAATCTGCACTGCACTTTATGTACATGCTCAGTAGTGACCAGTGCTGTGGGGTCGTGGCTGAGATGAATCTGTGCTGCACTTTATGTATATGCTCAGTAGTGACCAGTGCTGTGGAGTCGTGGCTGAGATGAATCTGTGCTGCACTTTATGCACATGCCCAGTAGTGACCAGTGCTGTGGAGTCGTGGCTGAGATGAATCTGTGCTGCACTTTATGCACATGCCCAGTAGTGACCAGTGCTGTGGAGTCGTGGCTTAGATGAATCTGTGCTGCACTTTATGTATATGCTCAGTAGTGACCAGTGCTGTGGAGTCGGAGTTGAGATGAATCTGTGCTGCACTTTATGTACATGCTCAGTAGTGACCAGTGCTGTGGAGTCGTAGATGAGATGAATCTGTGCTGCACTTTGTCCATGCTCAGTAGTGACCAGTGCTGGATTAAACAAACCCCCCAAAAAAACAGCAGCACACAGCTGTTATCTGAGTACATTTTTTACTATTTATTTGGCAGAAGAGTGGATTTTTTTTATGCTAACGAGACAAGCTGACATACTGATGGCAATAATGTACACACACATTTTTATATGTGCATCACTGTAAATCCAAAAAAACAGTGAAAACAAAAATTAATGTCCTGTTCAGTCCCTGCATATTAATCTCTTTGTTAGGGTAGGTTAACAGGAGCGATTTCTCCACATGCATAAAAAACGCATGATTAGACTTTGATTAGGGTTTGATCAGAATGGCATCAGTTTGTTCTTGTATGTGGCGGGAACACACAAAAAAAGGTTTCTCCACCTTCTCCATTACTTTCTGTCCATGAAAATTGGACCACACTCAGATTTCATCTGAGTGCGGTCAGATTTTTTTTCACAGTCCTATAGACCTGCATTACTGATTTTGATTAGATCCCCCAAGATCAAAATCAGACATGACTCCGATGTTTTTCCACTGACCACTCAGTTCTATGAAAAAAATCAGACATGTGCACAGCCCCATAGAATATCATATGTATGAGTGCTATCCGTGAAAATCATGGATAGCACTCATACGAGATAAGAAAAGGTCATGTTCAGTGACTGCAGGCTGCTTTACAGCTTTGAGGTAGACTGCTTGCTATTGTTTAGCAGTCCGAAAGGGAAGATGGAAACGCTTGCCCTGTTGACACCAGAAGAGCCTGTCCCCGCAAACATTTTGCATACAGATACTTTTGCTGACATATCACTGGGTTCAGATTATAGAACAAACAAGCTCACTACTAAATTGTATTACATTACATAACCAGATCATCAGCAGATCAAGTCATCGGGTAATTATTCAGTCTTTTTCTTGGATTTTGAGTATTATCACACCCTTGGAATTTTTAGTCATAGAACAAAAAAGAACAACACTTTTTTGTTTTAACACATTTTAACCTGTTCAGCTGTACAATTAAAACCACCTGCCTAATATTGTGATGGTCCCCCTTATGGGGCTGAAAAAGTTTTGACCTATCAAGGCATTGACGCCACAAGACCTGTAAACGTGTCCAACAAAAGAACTATGTCAGAAATTTATATTACACTAGCTCTTATGTGGACTTTTATTAGGTAAGCTAGCCTTCATCCATTACATGCGTCAGCTAGCTTTGGGTTATCATTCCTCTGAGTGGTTTAAAGGGGTTGTCCACTACTCGCACACTACCCTATTTTTAATAACACCTATACGCGCCACCTCTTCTGGGACGTGTGTGGCACGGTTATGTGATGCGATCCCTGTGGCCAATCGGCACTGGCTTCACTCTTCTCTCCTACGGATAAAATTGACATCCCGAAGAAGTGAATGATGCAGCGGCTCTCTGAATTCCTCCAGATAACTTGATTTGTCTGAAGGAGGGGAGGGTGAAGCCAGCGCTAATTGATCACAGGGATCTTGCGACATAACAATGTCATGCAATCACCGGGAGAGCCAGTGCCGACACCGCTCGAATAGCGTCAGCATCGGAGATGAGTATAGGTGTTGTTATTTTACTGTGGGGAAACAAAAGGATTCCGAAGGGAGTTGTTATAGTAGTGGAAAACCCCTTTTAATGTCTTGGCCGATTGTTTTCTGTATTATAATAATATGCTGTTATTCATTTCACTAAATTAAGGATACATTTGGCTCTTTTCAGACGACACTCACAATTTGACAATCGTCACAACTTAATTTTTCCTCTGCCCTTGTCTTTTAGATATATGTTGGCTAAACCGGGAAAGCGAAAGTTTGACGAGCATGAAGATGGGCTGGAAGGCAAAGTGGTGTCTCCAACAGACGGGCCATCGAAAGTATCCTACACTTTACAGCGCCAGACTATCTTCAACATTTCCATTATGAAACTCTACAACCACAGGCCACTGACGGAGCCAAGCTTGCAGAAAACAGTTTTAATTAATAACATGTTGAGACGGATACAGGAGGAGCTTAAACAAGAAGGCAGCTTGAAGCCTGTTTTTATTAGCACTTCACAGACTTCTGATCCTCTTGGTGACACGTACCAGGAGGCTCAGCCTGCTTTTAGCCATCTCAACTCCCAGCCTCTTCAACCCACTGACTTAATAAGCACTACACCACTAGAGTCTTGCCTCACTCCTGCCTCTCTGCTTGAGGAGGACACATATTGCACTTCCCAAACAGTCCAGCAGAATATTTCTAGCAGCAAATTAACACCACCGCCTCTTGTCCAGCCAGTAAAAGACAGTTTCTCCTCAGCATTGGATGAAATTGAGGAGCTATGTCCATCGTCTACCTCCATAGAGGCCACTGCAGAAGCAGCCGTCCATCTAAAAGTTGAACCTGTTGCAGCAGGAACCCTTAAGCCTGAGGGAACACATGAGAATAGAACAAGTGAGCCAAAACTAATGGATTCTCTTCCAGGGAATTTTGAATTAACGACCTCCACCGGCTTTCTTACTGACCTAACTTTAGATGACATCCTTTTTTCTGACATTGACACGTCCATGTACGATTTTGATCCTTGCACATCCAATACTGGAGCAGCCTCAAAAATGGCACCAGATGAACTCCTCAAAACGTTGTCTCCTTATAGCAACCAACCGGTAACCCCAAATCAGCCTTTTAAGATGGACCTCACAGAATTAGATCACATAATGGAGGTTTTGGTTGGGTCGTAAAAAAGCTCTACATACTCTTCAACTCCTTACCCCACATTCACAGCACTGTGCATGCATACTTTTGCCTTTTTTTTTTTTGGAAATCAAGGATCCTGTTTAGATATTGCATTACGCTGTATTGGAGTGCCTTCCATATGACCACTTTGGAGATCCTTTATAAGTTCGTCTCCAAGGAGGGTCATACCACAGTCCACTGAAGATTTCATACAAAACTGTCAAGCGACTACTTAAAACGTCAATTAAGTTGTCCGTATATAAGCACAAGAAGTATGTTGGGGAACGCTGTAGATTGCATGTGCAGAACTGTCTATTTTTTCAATTAGGGTTATTGCAAGAGGTAAATTTTATTATTTTGGTAACCTATACCCTTCCCCCACCCCCACCCCTTTTGGCATTTTAGGTTGGGAGGAAAAATTGGAGGCATCAATTACTGCTTTTTCAGTAAGAATTGCATATACCTGGCTGCTTAGATCCCACTTGTCCAAATGTTTTTTTAATATATATTTTTGTACAGATTCTGTCATTTTATTATATTGATTTTTTTTTTAGAAAAGAAGAAAAGCGAAAAAAAAATGTGCCGAGACAAGTAATGTATGAAACGACAAAGTAATTTTGATAGGATTTGCGTATGAATTTCCTTCCCAATTGAAATGTACTATATCGGTCCATACCTTTTTAGCTCTAGGTTCTACGGTTCAGCACAAATTTAAAAAGTAGGATCTTACTTAAGCTGTATTTTAAAGAAATTGAGGTAGTTGCTAAAATGGCATGTAATTGGTAAATATTCTGCTCACCCTGTGAAAAGTGTTATTTTCTCACTTACGTGACTCCACTTGACTGCGTCACAGACTTCCACCAGTTTCTCTAATATCATTAGAAAATGACCTATTGTTTAAATCATGTTTTTGTGTTCTTTTTTTATGTTAGCATGTATTTTTTATTTTTTTTAAAAAGAGATCTTGCAGCTTTCACACTGGCCACTGGGGCTTTTTTTAGGCTCTAACTTCCTATAGTTTCAGGAAACAACACATGTACATAGCCAAAATGGTCAGACTCAGACCCTATCTTTTTTGTGTTGAAGTGTCTAATAAACGCGAGCAAAGGTCATTGTGAAGGCAGGGTGAGCTGTGACATCGCTTATTGTGAATGGTGGATCCTGTGTTATCAGCTGTGCATAGAGCTGTTTCCTGTCATTGTAATCCTGCCTCTGATGATAAAGAGCCTTTGCTGAAAACTCTTCCTGATAGGACAGGAAATAGGAGTCTAAAAAAAGCCCCAGTGGTCATTGTGAAAATTGCAAGATTATTAAAAAATAAATAAATTAAAATAATATTTAAAAAAAAAATGCTAAATTTAAAAAGAAACACACGATTTAAACAATAGTTAATTTTTTGATGATGGCTTCCCTTTAAAATGAACAAAAAGTTAAAATTCTCTCCGGTTTATAGCTGCATGAATGTATACTCAAGAAATATTGTCACCATTACACTCTTGATAATCATTTGGTGACTGAATCAACGTCAATATATTCAATATAATTATCAAGTTACTAGAAAACTGAAAATTTTCATGAACAATATGTAGAGGCAGTCATGATACGCAATGTGGTTCTGCTATTAAATAGGGTTGTCCATTTTAATCAACTTCACAACAGATCTCGAAACCTGCAAGTGCTGAGACCACTAGCCGCCAGTAGCAATCAGCGAACAAGCCTGGTGATAAATGATCACTTTCCCTACAGCTCCTCCACAGGGGACTTTAAAAATTACACCATGCCTATTCAAAGCAATGGGTTGCCTTTGTGACGCAGAAGCGGACAGGTCCTCCAGACAGACACTCTGTGTCTTTGGGTTTTTGAAACAGGACCACCCTTTTAATATTGTGTTTAGGTAAACTGATATTAAAGTAGGGCGAGGCTTTCTGGCAAGGTTTGTTCATTTAAGAAATAGAGTCCACGACCTTTACTGTTATCACAACCCATTTTTTGTTTCTCCACCTTCATTGAATGCCTGACAGAATAAAATACTTTCTTATAAAGTCCAGCGCCATATTGCAGAACTAAACTACAATTACTTGCCTTGATCTTGTAAAGCCTGAACAGCTATACAACGCAGGGGAAATGCAGCCATGTCCTCCATGTGTTGTGTCCAACTTTTTATCGATCAGACATGTGCCTTCCCGTTCATGTCCAAAGTGAACAAATGTGTTACCAGCGACACAAACCAAGCTGTAACCAGTCAAGTATCCTCTGAATTAGGACCAAAGACCATCTGTATCTGCAGTTCTGATGAGGCATACGTCCCAAGTAATGGGGAGCATGTATGACCTAAAATACTGCCCCTCCATGTTTGTGGCTTGCCATTGGCGACTCTTTATCAGTGTTTTCTTAATATATACATTTTCATTGTATGTGAGCTCCAAACATGGCTTGAGACTTTAAATCTCCATTAGAAACATTAGACTAATATTGGTCGAACCTGTCAATATTGGCGAGCTTGGTCGACAATCAAATTTGTATGGAGGTCTCCCGATTCTAACATGACAGATGATGTTGGGAGGAGTCTGCAGAGTGAGTGCGCCTGTGGACGGGCAGTCGGGAGAAGACAGCTGTCAGATGAACCATCTGATTGGCTGAGCCATCATCTGACTGACAGTTATCGATTGAAGCTGGCCAGAGATTTAATTGTGTCTGTAATCATGGGGAAAAGGTTTCAGCAAGTCCTATTCCATTGCTGTTCCTTCTCAACAACCTTTCAAAAGGTACTGATATGCTATAGGGATTTCCAGCTAAAGATAGAGGGTCATTCAGGCAATGATCCTTGGGAAAAGTATGCAAAATATCTCTCCTTAATGCAATATTCATCCTTTTGACCTATATAGGTATGATTATGGTGGAGTTAGGGAATATATCTGCCCTCTTATGTTTATTGCCACTGTTGGTAAATTTAGATGTGGTTATTCACGCACCACCGCTCCTTTCATTGTCGATGAGACTGCCGGTGATCGTTGAGTGCAGTGCTTCAGCAGCCCCATAGACAATGGAGCGGTGGCGTGCACACATGGCCACCCCTAGGATTCTTTAAACGAAGCATTTCAGAATGCCATTCTTGGCATCTTCAGGCCCCCACCAAGAAGCTTATTATCACTTACCCAGTGGATTGATGATATCTTGCCAGTTGAGAATAACCCTTTTAAGTCCCCCACACGCACACACACTTCATAACGGAGATTGATTTACTTCTAAATTGTGGAGAACTCATTTACTGTAAAGCAAATTCTTCAAAGACAGGTCCACTTAGATGTTTCTTCATCAAAATTTTGGGTTTTCTATTCGCTTTTTTTTTTGCATATAAACGCATCCCAGCTACCTCATAAGAACCATTGCTGAGCTAATTCTATAGGGAAACCCTTATATATTTCTATCAGTCTTCACTATGGCTCATTCACATTTTTGTAGGGGGAAAAAGTGGCACAGATGAACTTTAGCAGCCAACATTCTTCTCAACAAAAGACATTGTATTCCATGTCCTCCATGTCTTAGAGGCATTGTACTTCTGTAACCATTGTCAGAATCATAAATTGCCCATAACTGGGTTTGTATGCAATTTTTATACAACTTATCGTCCTTATTAGTGATAAAATGGGCTTACGCGATCAAAAGCTTTCTTCTTTTGGTTCCCGCCAAATTTATGAAGCGACTCCAAATCTGATGCTAAAAGGATTGGTGGTAAATTTTAAACAGGAAAATGCTGTATGAACCCAGTGGTTAATTGTGGTCAAAATAAAAAGTGAAAAAAATTGTATTGGTTGTTTTAAGGTAACACATTACTTTTCAGCACACTATTACCATTGCAGTACATGACTTGCCTTCATTTGAGTCACTTTGCTTTTATCCATTGTATGAGATTCCTTAGATTGTCTGGAAGTAGTCAAATCGTCCCATATTTAATGGGTTTGTCAAGCGTGACATCATCACTTATCTTTTGCTGTTTCAGTACTTTTACATCAGTTTGTTGTATATTTGTTCACTCTTACCAATACTTCGTGTAAACAAAAAATGTTAATTTCTTTCTTTTTAATTTATCCTTCCTATTTAATTTTGAAAATTATGTCGTCTTGTATGTTTGTAAGGTGGATGCAAGTCAAAAATGTCATTAGGTGGCTGTCTTGAATGGGTCACCTTACTACAAGATCTTAAAGGGGATCGTTCACTGAGTCGAAAGTGACCTGTTATCACACCTGTTTTATTCCCGCTGTTCTCCTGAGTATTCCAGTTTTTGTATTTTTGAAATCCATCTTACGGTTCCAGAGAAATGGGCCTTTTTATTTACCGCTGTTTATGGTCTTTACTAGGTGGGAGTGTCTCACAGGATGCTATGGAGGTGTGTCTTTAGAGTGCTCTGCATAATTATCCCGTGAGACACGCCCCTTTAGAAGATCATCAAAAGTAGCACTAACTAAAAAGGCCATATCTCTGGAACCGTATGTCGGATTTGAACAAAACTAAAAATGGCATACTCCGAAGAGTAGTGAGAATAAAACCAGAGCAAAAACTGATCTGGTGTCACGTCCTCTTTAAGACTTATGTATCAGAAACAACTTTTGATTTATCATGGGTTTTATAAGGGTGTTGCTGATTTTAAGGAAAAAAAAATGAAAAATGTTTCAAGACCTTTCTCTAGACTCTGCAGTATTTCTTTGCTTTCTGTATGGTACTGTTAGCTGTTAACTACAGATCGCAACCTACTATTTTAAATGTGTATTGCTTCTTTAGAAATTACTTTTTATATTAATTTATTTAAGAAATTTTAAATTAAGTTTTTATGTCATCTGGCGATTTATAAAGCGGTCTCTGCTCACTTCTTGCCGTTGATCAGCTTGGGTTTTGTCTGTGATAGTCACTTTAAGGCACCACACTGACCACATTTACAAAGGAGTCCATGAAATGGCTGTGGTCGCGGGGAGTATATGATTGTGAAAGGCTTGTATTTACGTTTGCCTGATAAATATATATATACCGTATATACGAATACGTATATACGGAAATGTGAAATTACTCAGTTGCAGATGATTTGCTAAACAAAACGTATAGATTTCTTTTAACTTTATTTATTTTATAGCATGTATGATTTCATTCTATAAGGGACATATTTTAAGTTACAAAATGAGTTTACAATCGGGCAACACCATGCTGAAATATGTAAATATATAATAAAGATGATATGATTATGTATTTTATATTATGTATAATTTTTTTTTCAACAGAGGCCCGGAAAGATAGCCATTTTGTATAGATGATTTAATTTTTAATACTATTTTAAATTTTAAGTAGTGTTTTTATTTTTTTTTTTCAAGGCAATTACATTTATAATTTATAATATTTATTTTCCAAATTTTCTAACAATGGTGTGATATAAACTGGAGAGGGCTCAACATTTATGGCAATATGCAATAATGGATGGATGGGTGTTTAAGCTTCATATTTAGAGCCAGTTAAACTATTCTATAAACAAATTGCAATACCCTATCGTGTCTTCTCGATCAGTCCCATTACAGGTGGGAGATTTACCACTACAGAGGAAATAACATTTTTCTACACTTACCTGAAGCCACCACCAGGGGGAGTTCATATCTTGCTGGAGTTCACTGGGAGCAGTATGCAGTAAGCTCCTTATCTCCCTCTAGTGGTGGCTGAAGGTAGTATCATTTAAAACAACTGCGTAAAGGTGAATGGGTGTAACAGAGAAAAACAACTTTGATCCTGTTTATTTGCACAAAATTAAGATAAGAAAAAACTAAATTGATGGATATTTTGCCCACCTTGTACCGAATAAAAAAGCATTTCTCAAAAAATATACTATGTGAAAACTTAATAAAATAGTAAAAACTACAAAAATAAATACAAATTGGCTACTCTTCTGATACTTAGCAAATTCTAATTATTTTATTTATTTTTTTTAATTAAATTTGATTTATTGTTTTTGGAAAACCTGCATGCCACATGAACGAATCCAGTCCTTTTTAAGAGCATCTTACTTTAATATACTTTTTTTTAATGTAAAATTATTTGGGGAGAAAAAAGTCAGTTTGAGGGTTAAAACCCCAATAGAAAGATGTTATACACACTCATGTGCAATGAGATGACAAGAACTGAGCAGAGCCGATCAGCTATGATTTTGAAGTGATGTTTCCTTAAGTTATTTTTTATTTGTTGTTTTTTTTTTCGTTTTTTTTTTTTTGTAAATATATTTATTTTATTGTGAAGCTAACATCTGGATTGTAACATGTACAGAATGTATGGTAGGAATGTACTCTGTTTAGGAATGTATGTCCATTTCAAACGTGGGTGTGAGGCAAGGATAGGAAAATGTTTGCCATACCCTTCCATTCTAAAATTAAAAAAAGAAACAAACAAAAAAAAAAAGTTTGGTGTTCTAGTATTCGAAATCCCAAAGATAAAGTGGTTGTCTTGTATCATAAAAACCATAGCTGCTGTCAAAAACGGCTCCACACCTGTCTACTAAACATTACTTTAATAGAGCTGGGGTGCAATACCAGACACAGTCAATGGACAGGGGTGGCGCTGTTTCTGCAAGAAAGCAGAACGGTTTTGTTTATTTTGGACAAGCCCTTTAAGTTTTTTTGTTTTTTTTCTTGACCGCTGGATTTTCCAAATGTGTACACAAATTGATTTAAAACTATTAAACTTTTTCAAAGTATTAAAAAAGTTCTCATACCTGTTGCTTATTGTCCAACCCAGCTCTGCCATTAAAATTATTCTTGTTAAGTATAATATTAACACTATTTACGATTTCGGCTTTTGTACCTTTTTATTGTATTTTAATCAGTCTTTTACTAAAATACTCTACCCAAATATATGTTAAAAAAAGAAATCCCATTAATAATGCAGATTGGAATCTGGAATACCACGGCTTGACTTCTGCTAATTTATTATTTTGGTTTTTTTTTTAGTGACTTTTTATGTTCATATTGCTGAAGGCTAAAGTATTCTACACAATAAACTGTTAATTAGTAATAGAAAAATATCTTATAACATTTCTATACACGATCTATGAAATAAATCAAACTTCGTTGTGCCTGCCCTCTAATGGATTTTAGTTTTATTTCCACAACCGCTTACAGATTTATCCCAAAAATGAAAATATTTCTAAGTTTACCCTTTATATGTATTTTATATAACAAACCTCAAATTTATAATTTGTGCCTTTTTTTTCTTATGCCATCTTCATTGCATGACATATCCCTCAATAGACAAACTAAAAAAAAATTCTTCTTTCACATGTTTTTTGAATTCTAGAACACCAAACTTCTGACTATTATGCAAAATTTTATTATTTTTTCATTGCAGAAAATGTACAATTTTTTTTTTTATTTTTTTTTAGAATTGGGCAATGCATGAAACTTTCACTGTCTAAATGAAGGCCGCATTTTCCTCCTACAGACCTTACAGCTGTGCCTTTTCTATGCAATACGACAGACACGACTGATATCAAATTACTGTATTCACTTGTAGGTATGGGCTGTAGAGCAAAACGATTGGGCAAATGTACATGGAAATGAGCAGTCTTTTTGTAGTTTTATATTATACAATAAACATTTAAAAGAAACATTTCTGTAAGTTGTATTATTGTTTTGTTGTTTGTGTGTTTTGTTTTTTTTATGCTTGAGCTTTTTAGAAGCACATTTTTTTTTCTTTGGTTGAAAGGACACTTTTTCAGATCTGGCTTCTGTTCTCCAGTATGTAAGATAAATGTTATCTCAGGAGTGGAGGCTGAGCTAGGCTGCAGCTGTCACCTTTGCGGGCGTTCCCTCTCACAGACTCCTAAATGTGGCGATGGGGATGTAAACAGTCATTGGCAGCGCTGGCATCATTCCTGGCTGTTACTACAGGGGCTCGGGCCATTAGCAGCGCCGAGCTCCTGCGACGATTGTCCAGGAAGTGCTGATACTTCAGCATCTCCTGCACGATCATGCTGTGATCAGTCGGTCAGAATGACTGATCGATCACAGCGCTCTGAGTGCGCGGACTGATGGCGCGGATCTCCACACCTCTTCCTGTGCCGCTCAGCTGTCGGCACTGAACTGTTACTTCGTCCTTACACGTACTGACAGTTATAAAATCATGACGGATATAGCACATCATGATGCGGGAACTGACACCTACTCATGACGTGCTGAGTCCGTCATTGGTCGTAAAGGAGTTAAATTCAAAATCGCAGTTAAAGATTAAATTTGTCAACAGGGTTTTGTTATCCCATCTGAGAGCAATTTGATGTAGAGGCAGATACACTCATTCTAATAATGCTGCTTCTGCAGTTTTGATAAAAATCACTTTTATCTGCTGCAGATCTAGCAGTTCTCTGAATACTGAGCTCTGTATAACCCCGCCCACACCACTGATTGGCAGCTTTCAGTGTACACTGTGCATAGGCAAAAAACTGTCTATCAGTGGTGGGGATAAGGTTTGACAGAGCTCAAGAAAATGGAGGACTACATGGCAGCAGGATTACTAGTCGTCTAGTGATAAACTCCTCTTGATAAAACAGTGATTGTATCAAAACTACAGCAAATAGTCCAGTAAGTGACACATTGTTGGAATCAGGATATCTGGCTCTACAATATGCTGTTCTCAGATTAGGTTGGCAAAGACCTGGTGACAGATTCCCTTTGAGGGTATGTGCACACATCCGGATTTTTAGCGTTTTTTTTGGCGGAATTTCGCCATAAAAACGCTATAAATCCGCTAAAAAAACGCTAACATTATGCATCCTATCATTTTATAATGCATTCCGCATTTTTTGTGCATATGTTAGCGTTTTTTTCCGCAAAAAAAACGCATACCACAAAAAATCCGGACATGCTCTATCTTTTTGCGGATTTTCTGTGGATTTCCTATCAAAAATGGACATTCCGGAAAAATCAGCAAAAAATCCACGCAAAAAAACGTTTCAAAAACGCGTAAATTCCACGAGAAATCCGCGCGAAAAAAGCACGCGGATTTCTGGCAGAATTCTCCGGATTTTGTCAGGAAAAAATCCTGACGTGTGCACATACCCTAAAGGTCCTCTTTAAAAAGGAGGTGTAGCTAGGGACATGGGCAGTAAGGATTAATATTACAAGGCTGCCTAGTTCACACAAAAAGACAACGCAATTTGTAGTAAAGCTCAACAATGAGTGAATTGCTCTGTGAAATTTAATGTAACTTGTTCAAAAAAGTTCTATTCTGCCAAAACTCAAGACAGCAAACCGTGCCCAGATGTGCAACCACAAATCATACAGTATTGGCAACATGAAGGGTGTCACAGGAATTTCTTCAGAACTTTTAACCACTGAAGTGACAAACTAGGGCAACTCTGTTTTGCATAGTCTCTGTACATGTGTTCCTAAGGATTGAGCCGCAGCTTGTGTAAAGAGGGATGTCATTTACAAAATTTAAGACTGATGACACCTGAACCTTAAGGTTTCTAGTTAGCAGCATTATACCTAAAAAAAAATAAGTAAAATAAATTGCAATATGTTGTGTGTGCTGTAAAAAAAAAATGCAAAGGGTATTTGGAATGTTAGATACGACATGCCGAATGGTTTACGCGAGTGAGCAGCGATGTCCGAATGATTAAGAAGATACTTCCCAGGTCAAGAAACACCTATTGCATAGTGTCACTAGTAGATGTACGAGACCTGAAGAATGGTTCTGCACTCTGTCCTTTAAACCTGTCATCATGTCCCAAAGCACCATTTGCCTGCATGCCATTATGCCTGCCTGCTTTAATGAAGCTGAGATTACAAGGATAAAATTAAAGGGAACCTGTCACCAGAAAACAAACGCTGTTAATCTGCATGCTAATAGCGCTCTGAACCTGCCCGTCACCCGAAATTAGCCAAACGCTGCTGGAGGGTTAGATAATGAACTTTATTCCCCCAGCAGCGTTGGGCTCAGTACGGGTGTTGGGCAGGTTCAGAGCGCTATGACCCTGCAGATAATCTCAATATCTGCAGGTTAGTAGCATTTTTTTCTGGTGACGGGTTTCCTTTACGTTACATCCTGCAGCTGCTCACTTCCAATGATCGGGGCGGTGCAGGGAGCCGCTATAGTCGCAGCTCACGCCACAGTCCGCTTGCTGTAGTCACTCCCCAGCACTTTGATTGACAGCCCCTGTTGCACATACTGTACATGCTGCTGAGCATTCTGTCAATCAGTGTTTGGGAGTGATCAATAAACGATCGCCGATCATAACAGATTTACTGTTGGTTGTTTAATAACCTGTCTGCACAGGCAGCGCCCTTCAGATGCCACTGAATGATTTGTGACATATAGCGTCCAGTGCACAAAGGCTTACATTGTTTTCAGCAGCGCTCGACATTTTCACAGGATGATGCGAAGAACAATTGTGCAGCCCATTTAGATTGTTGGGTTATTGGCAGCCTGTTTAAAACGCTGGATTATTGTGAACGAGAATTCCCGTTCACCATGATCTTACAGTGTTAACGAGGACCTTCCATCAAATTTATCAACAATGAGCACTGGCTGCATCATTGACCTAAAAATGGGTAACATGACCCCGATGCCGAGTCTGAGATGCTTTTTTTTTTTACCGTAGACGAACTTGTAGGACCATCTTTGTCTTGCATATATAGGGGCCACTACTTGGACAACTCCTCATTTTCCTCGCTTGGCCCCGATTTAAAATAATAAAGCCTATACTCGCCTCCCGTGCCAGTGTCGTCGTACCAGCGGTGTCAACACTCGTGGTCCTGGGCTCCTGTGCGGTTGTGACACGTGACCCTGGCCCCCAATGAGCGCTGGCGTCACTGTCTCCGCCTTCTGTCGAATCGAACATGAGGAAATGCATTCTGCAGCCGATCTCCGACTTCATGTTGAATTCGACAGAAGGCGGGGAAGGTGACGCCAGCGCTGATTGGGGGCCGGGGTCACGTGTCACAACCACATGGGAGCCCCGGGGAGAGCGAGCGCCGACACCACGGGTATGACGCCGACACAGGAAGTGAGATTAGGCTTTTTTATTGTTTCGGGGCCAAGCGTGGGATATAAGTGGTTGTCCAAGTAGTGGGCAACTTGTTTATGTCCCGTCATACACGTTAGATACTTTTTCAGCCGACCAGATAGCTGGTCCTTTTATAAATATAGAAGCTGCTGCACATCTCGGCGTTACATCTCCATGTCGTCCCTTGTTGACTTCTTTTTTGCAATATATTATGTATTAATAAAAGATACGTATGTATTTCAGAGCTAAGTAAAGATGAGCATCAGTGCCACGTGCACTCTAATGGGGGCGTTATATTCTGCATTGACCCGTCTTGCATGTTCTTTAGTGACGGCACCGTGGTCAGGGTCTCAGAATTTACAGCCGGCTATAGCCGGAGCTGCATTTAGAAATCTTGCAGCAGCTGCTAACAGTGTAACTGTTGCTCAGCACTGGGAACAAATGGCTGGAGATATGTAGGGCACAGATTGAGGAAAGGAAAATGTGGCAGCGGTCCTGGAATAGATCACCTGCTAATTCACGAGGCGCTGCTTCAAAATGTATTTGACATCAGTTTTTAAATGAAGTCTCGGGGGTGGGATGCCCCTTAAATAAAGGGCAGATTGCTGAAATGGAAACCGCATGGAAAAGGAAAGGTTTAGTTTAGCTGGTTTTCAACCTAGGTTTTAAGGAAAGTGTGTCATCACAAAATGACTAGTCAAACCAAGCGCAGACACTTGGTGCACCCCTGGTGTAGCCAAACAGTCCAGTGCACCTTCCCTCCTACTTGTTTCCCATTTATTCTTACCATTCTCTGGTTCCTGTGTAAATCCAAGAAGAAAAAGGGCAAAGAGTAATGCAAAACAAGTGGATTGGACGGTGCACTGAACTGTCGGTCACACTGAGGATGCGCTGAACTGTCGGTCGCACCGAGGGTGCACTGGACTGTAGGTCACACCAAGGGTGCAGTGAACTGTCGGTCGCTAGATGGTGCACTGAACTGTCGGTCACACCGAGGGTGTCTTCACTCAACACTTTTACATAAATCGGATAAGTGCAATCCAATAAAAAAAAAATCAGGTTGCACTTGAACCAATGTTATTCAATAAGGACGTGCAGATCTGTGTATTTTGTCTTAGCTATATGACATTAAAAAAAATTGGGGTATGCTGCGATTTCACTCAAAAATCGGACAGTACAAGAAAAAAATCGGATGCCATATGGACCATCAGTACAGCATCCGATTATTACCGATACATTACAGTTCTGTAAGGTGGGAAACTGTAAGTGGTCCTGTACAAGATTAATAGCTGCTCATTAAAAAAAAACGGATTGCACTCGGACAGCACGCAGATGACAAGTGAGATAAAATCGCCCCACTCTCCTGAATGAAAATGAGACTTAGTGTTTGCTCACATGTGTGTATAAAAAACATCAAGGCCACATTCACACTATCAGTATTTTACATCAGCATTTGTAAACCACAACCAGGAGTGGCTGAAAAATACAGAAGTGGTGCATATGATTCTATTATACTTTTCGGGTATGTGCACACGTTCAGGTTTTTTCGCGATAAAAACGCTATAAAAACTCATTAAAAATGCATACATATGCATCCTATCATTTAGAATGCATTCTGAATGTTTTGTGCACATGATGCATTTTTTTCCGCGAAAAAAAAAACCCATTGCGGTAAAAAAAAATCAGCATGTTCATTCATTTTGCGGATTTTCTGCGTTTTTCCCGCTATTCTATTGAAAAAAAATGCGTAAAAAATGCATGAAAAAACGCGAAAAAAACGCATGCGGATTTTTGGCAGAAATGTCCGGTTTTTGTCAGGAAAATTTCTGCAAGAAATCCTGACGTGTGCACATAGCCTTCGGCCATGTTCACACCATCCTTTTTTTCATGCGGAATTGCCGCGATTTTCCCGCTGCGGGTCCGCAGCTGTTTTCCATGCAGGGTACATTACAATGTACCCTATGGAAAACAGGAACTGCTGTGCCCACATTGCGGAAAATCGCGAAAAAAGCCGCACTGAATTGCCGCGGTAAAAAAGAAGTACCATGTCACTTCTTTTTGTGGAACTGCAGCGGTTCTGCACCCATAGACCTCCATTGTGAGGTCAAACCCGCAGTAAAACCCGCAGATGAAAAATATATCTGCGGGTTTTACTGCGGTTTGTGGTGCAGAACCGCTGCAGTGTGGCTGCCCCCCGTGCCCCAATCCCACCCCCCCATGCTCCGATGCCACCCCCCGTGCTCCGACGCCACCCCCCCGTGCTCTAATCTCCCCCCCTTATACTTACCCGGCCTCCCGGTGTCCGTCCGGCCGTCTTCTCCCTGGGCGCCGCCATCTTGCAAAATGGCGGGCGCATGCGCAGTGCGCCCGCTGAATCTGCCGGCCGGCAGATTCGTTCCAAAGTGCATTTTGATCACTGAGATATAACCTATCTCAGTGATCAAAATAAAAAAAATAGTAAATGACCCCCACCCCTTTGTCACCCCCATAGGTAGGGACAATAAAAAATTTTTTTTTTTTTTCCCCACTAAGGTTAGAATAGGGTTAGGGGTAGGGTAGGGTTAGGGGTAGGGTTAGGGTATTTTCAGCCATTTTAACCCTAAAAAACTTCCTAGAAAACACACAGACTCTGCATAGAAAACTGCATAAAAAAACGCATCAAAAAAAGCACCAAAAAAGGACCTGCGTTTTCTGCCAAGAGCTGCGGTTTTTAGTCCTGAAAAAAAAGGAGGGAAATCAGGAACGTGTGAACATACATTTCCTCTGATTGTTCCTCTCCTGGTTTTGGCTTACAAATACTGTGGTAAGATACTGACCAAATACTGATCATGTGAATGTGGCCTAAGGCTGGGGTCACGAGCAAATAAAAAAATCAGACCCATTTTTTTCTCGCTTTTCATCTGTGTGCTGTCCGTATACAATCCGTTTTTATACTCGGCAGCTCTTAATGTTTTACAGGACCATTTATAGTTTCCTATCTTAAAGAATTGTAATGCATCTGTAAAAATCTGATGCCATACTGGTGGTCCGGATACCGATGGTCCAGATACCGATGGTCTGTATTCACTGTGAACTTCTGCTATTTATCTTTTTTTCATTTTGTATACATCTAACTTTATTGATTCTTTGCCAACTTTTGCAATTTTATATAGAATTCTTCTAATAAAGAAGTTGTATTTAAATTTTTTGGAGGTTGTTACTTCACATTTTTGTAAGTTATATATTAACGGGGTCTTCTCTCAATTGTTACTATTATGGTCCAGATACAGTATATTCTTTTCTCAGATGTATATACAGAACCTGGTGTGGGCGGGGTTAGCTGTGGTGTGGGCGTGGTTAGCTGTGGGGGCGGGGTTAGCTGTGGTGTGGGTGGGATTAGCTGTGGTGTGGCAGAGGTTAGCTGTGGTGTTAGCTGTGGTGTGGGCAAGGTTAGCTGTAATGTGGGCTGGATTAGCTGTGTGGGCGGTGTTAGCTGTGGTGTGGGAGGAGGCAGCTGTGGTGTGGGTGGGATTAGCTGTGGTGTGGGCGAGGTTAGCTGTGGGGGGCGGGGTTAGCTGTGGTGTGGGTGAGGTTAGCTGTGGGGGCGGGATTAGCTGTGGTGTGGGCGAGGTTAGCTGTGGTGTGGGCGGGATTTGCTGTGGTGTGGGTGGGATTAGCTGTGGTGTGGCAGAGGTTAGCTGTGGTGTGGGCGGGATTTGCTGTGGTGTGGGTGGGATTAGCTGTGGTGTGGCAGAGGTTAGCTGTGGTGTGGGCGGGATTAGCTGTGGTGTGGGTGGGATTAGCTGTGGTGTGGCAGAGGTTAGCTGTGGTGTTAGCTGTGGTGTGGGCAAGGTTAGCTGTAATGTGGGCTGGATTAGCTGTGTGGGCGGTGTTAGCTGTGGTGTGGGAGGAGGCAGCTGTGGTGTGGGTGGGATTAGCTGTGGTGTGAGCGAAGGCAGCTGTGGTGTGGGTGGGGTTAGCTGAGGTATGGGAGGAGGCAGCTGTGGTGTGGGCGGGGTTAGCTGTGGTATGGGAGGAGGCAGCTGTGGTGTGGGCAGGGTTAGCTGTGGTGTGGGCGGGGTTAGCTGTGGTGTGGGAGGGGCAGCTTTATCCTCTGCTGTATCCTACATCTAAAACCTCTGATTGTGTCAGATCTGCTGCAACCAGTAAACTAAGTGATACATCGCTGGATTCAGGGTCTCTTTGCCTACATCAGGCTGATCTCAGATGAGGTAGCAAAAACCTGCTGGCAGATTCACTTTAAATAGCTATTGGTAGCTGGGGGCTATCTTTTTCACATACACATGAACACTCAGTTCGATTAGGCGTGCATGTGTTTTTCAATGGAGGATGGGAAGAGGCCACTATTGAATCTCTGGCAATAGGGAGAGGAGAGGAATCAGAGGACAGACACCTCTGACATTGGCTTAGGCAGAACAAAAGGATTTGGGATTTAATCATCTGGAGACCCCATGGATGCATTAGATTAGGTCCTATCTATATCACTGAGATTGCAAAATTCACTCCAAGGTGTATGGGGAACTTTTCGAAAGACTTTTTGCCTACAATTGATCTTTATTTGCAACAATTTTCTTCTTTCTTGATTGTTCAACCATCAATCTACTTTAATCTGATGTATATGGCCACCTTTAAGAACCCTAGCACTCTTTCAAGTAAAGTTGGCCATTCTCAGGCATTTCACCCCATAATGTGTATGGAAACCTCCCAACTCCTCCCAACTGATGATGATGGCGAAGACGTGGGTCGGAAGGATACACAGATGATACAAAGTACCAAATTTTCACAGATAATACATTATTAAAGATATTAAACGACTGTTGGAATTGCATCATCTATATACAGTTTCTTAATATGGATTATTCACCGTGTACAACATTTATTTGAATGACTTTTTTTAGTGGTTTTTTTTAACTTGTATTATTAAAAAAAAAGCAAAAATCATGTACATTTTTCGGCTTGTTATCCGTGCAGTTTTTATTCTTTTTTTTTTTTTTTTTTAACAGGTTTATTTAAATGGGATAACACCCTTGTGATGTAAATGTCGCAAGTTTTTTTTTTCTGTGCATTTTTAATGGGTGTTAAAAAAAATTCATCATGTCAATTCCTATGTGTATTTTTGGTGTTTTTCCATTGGAAAAAAACAGTGGTGAGAGAATATGCTGGGATGAGGTGTTATCTGAGCATGCTCGGGTGCTAATCGAGCATCTTCGGCGCGCTCGAATACTATGTTCGAGTCCCGCAGCTGCTGTCAGACAGCCGCAACACATGCAAGTATTGACTAAAAGCAGGCAATAAAGGCATGGGCTGCGGCTGTCGAACATCCACGAGATATGCAGGCGTGGGGACTCAAACATAGTATTCAAGCCCCCCGAAGATACTCGCTCATCACTAGAAACAAACCAAATAAAGACATACTATTGATATTCTCCATATTATAATTAAAAATACATAATAAAAAAGTAGAAAAAAAAATAACATGTTCTTACTAAACTGCACCCAAAAACACTACTACATACATTGTGGAAATTAGATGTAAATTTTTAAGGATGAAGAATTAAAGTAAAAAAACTCAGGCGTGAACATTCACTATGGAAGCAGCGAGCGACCATGGTTGGGTTGTGCGGAGGAAGACGTTGTACCGGCACACGACAACTGGGCGAGCCGCCATATCAGCGGAAGATACATATGAAGCGCACACAACACATTTTTTCCTGAACTGAATGCTGACTGATTTGCTTAGCACTTTTACAAATGTTTGCCCTTTTCTCTTATGGAACAAATTCTTGACTGCACAAGGAAATACTTATTACATGACCTTCAAGAAGAGTGAAAATGTGGCTCTATTTATAGACGGAGCTGATCAGAAACAGGAAACGGAGCAAAGAAAATAGAGAAGACAAACTCCGATCTGCAGCTCAGACCTGAGCGATATTCCATGTTTTCTTACGTAGCCGTCATAAAGCAAAGATCTACATAACATAACAATATGCCGAGGTTCAAAAATAAACAACCCAAAATAGGACTCACACAGCCAGTCATCTCAACTACAGTATGTCAGCATTAAAGGGAATCTGTCCGGACGATCTGCAGCAGATAAAACTGTAATCAAAACTGCAGAAAGCACACCAGTAAGGCTACTTTCACACTAGCGTCGTGCACTGCACGTCGCAATGCGTCGTTTTTGAGAAAAAACGCATCCTGCAAAATTGCTTGCAGAATGCGTTTTTTCTCCATTGACTAACATTAGCGACGCATTGACACACGTCGCAACAGTCGTGCGACGGTCGCGTCGTGTTGTGGCGGACTGTTGGCAGCAAAAAACGTTACATGTAACGTTTTTTGCTGCGTTGTGTCCGCCATTTCCGACCGCGCATGCGCGGCCGGAACTCCGCCCCCACCTCCCCGCAACTCACAATGGGGCAGTGGATGCGCTGGAAAAATGCATCCGCTGCCCCCGTTGTGCGGCGCTTGCACAGTATGCGTCGGTACGTCGGGCCGACGCTAATGTGAAAGTAGCCTAAGTAGCTCATTGCTGGAATCCGGGTCTGTGCCTGTACGTAATGCTGCTCTCAAATGAGGGAGCAGAAAACTGCTAACAGATTTCCTGTAAAGAAAAAAGGAACAAGAAGCCTTAAGCAGAAACATTTAACATTTCTATCTTGCGTATTGTCTGATTAATGCCCAGTGTGAACATGCTCCCACATGTTGTATGTATACCAAGTTATACTCCAATTCATTGTTTGGGGTTTTGCTTTAGGTTCTGAGACTCGTGCTATGGCGTGGCCTCCTTTTCTTTGAGCTAGGCATTATGTTTATATACAGTGGCTTGTGAAAGTATTCGCCTCCCATGGCCTTTTACCTATTATATTACATTACAACCTGTGTTTAAATATTTTGTTTAAATAATTGACATGTGCATATGTATTCACCCCTTTTGCTATAAAGCCCCTAAAAAAATTCGGATGCAAGCAGTTATCTTCAGAAGTCCCATGCTTAGTGACAGGACGTCCCCCTGTGTGCAATCTAAGTGTCACATGTCTGTCAGTTATACACTTTACTTTTCCTGAAAGTCCACAGAGGCTGCAACACCATTACGCAAGAGGCACCACTAACCAAACACCACCATGAAGAACAAGGAGGTCTCCAAACAAGTCAGGGACAAAGTTGTTGAGAAGTACAAGTCAGTGTTGGGTTATAGAAAAAAAATCCCAATCTCTGATGATCTCCCAGAGCACCATCAAATCCATTATCATGAAATGGAAAAACCATGGTACCACAACAAACCTGCCAATAGAGGGCGCCCACCAAAACTCTCAGCCTGGGCAAGGAGGGCAATAATCAGAAAGGGAGCACAGAGACCAAAGGTAACCCTGAAGGAGGCTGCAGAGTTCCCAAGCAGAGACTGGAGATTCTATCCATACCACCACAATAAACCGTACACACCACTGAGGTGGCCTTTATAGAACAGTGGGCAGAAAAAAAATTCTTTACTTACACAAAAATTGTAAGGCTCATTTTGAGTTTGCCAAAAGACATGTGGGAGACTCCCCCAAATGTATGGTGGAAGGTGATCTGGTCAGATAAGACCAAAATTGAACTTTTTGGCAACCAAGGTAAACGCTAAGTCTGGTGCCAAACCAACACAGTTCATCACGCCAAGAACATCATCCCCACTGTGAAATGTGGTGGCAGTATCATGCTGTGGGGATGTTTTTCAGCAGCAGGAACAGTGAAAATGGTCCGTGTCAGGAAGATGGATGGTCAAAATACAGAGATATTCTTGATCAAAACTTAGAATCATAGAATGGTAGAGTTGGAAGGGACCTCCAGGGTCATCAGGTCCAACCCCCTGCTCAAAGCAGGATTCACTAAATCATCCCAGACAGATGTCTGTCCAGCCTATGTTTGAAGACTTCCATGGAATTAGAACTCACCACCTCTCGTGGCAGCCTGTTATGCTCATTGATCATCTAACTGTCAAAAAGTTTTTTCTACTATCTAACGGTATCTTCTCCCTTTCCGTTTCATTCTGACTTGTAGCAGTCTGTCAGTGACTTGAGACTGTGATGGAGCTTCACCTTCCAACAAGACAATGAGCCAAAGTATACCGCTAAAGCAACACTTGAGTGATTTAAGGGGAAACATAAATGTTTTGGAGCAGCCTAGTCAAAGACTAGACCTTAATCCAATTGATAATCTGTGGTTGTACTTGAAGATTGGTGTTCACCAGAGGAAGCCATCTAACTTGATGGAGCTGGAGCAGTTTTGCCTTGAGAAATAGGCATAAATTCCAGTGGCAAGGTGTGGAAAACTCATAGAGACTTATCCAAAGCAACTCTACAAAGTACTGACTTTAGGGGGGTGAATAGTTATGCACACTGAAGTTTTTACTTTGTCCTATTTGTTGTTTGCTTCACAATAAAAAGAAAATCAAATGTTCACAGTTGTAGGAATGTTCTTTAGAAGAATTGATGCAAACGCTCAAAAAACAGTGAAGTTCCCAGGTTGTGAAGTAGTAAAACAGGAAAAATGCCACATGGAGAATACTTTAGCATGCCACTGTAGCTTCTCGTTGCTTGGAGTCCATAGTTGATTCCCAGCCCTGCTTGGCCCTCATTCACATTGAGGTAATTTTTTGACTCATGGAAAGGTTTTGATACTAGAGGTTAGGACCGTCCCAAATAGGTACACCTTGTCATGGTGGAACGGCTAATATGCTTTTTTTCTTTTTATCAAAACAGTGTTTACTAAGTACTCTATGTTACTTTTGTGCACTATTGCTTTTCACTTACATCAGGGTATATGTTCATTTTGTTTCTATTTTAGGTTTTGTCTCAAATGAGGTAGAAAACACCTGCTAGCAGCTTTCCTTTAAAGGGGGTTTCCCAAAAGCTAATTTAAAAAAACAAACATTTTAATCAATAGATCTTGGAATAATAATAACTTCCACAATTGGATGTGTTTAAAAAAACATTCCTGTGCTGAGATGTGTCTGACCGTGCAGGAACATGGTCTGATCATACCACAGCTCCTGGGCAGGGGAGGAAGCAAAAGAGTAAACAGCCAGGACCACATGGGTCTCCTGGGCAGGGAGCAAAAGAGTATACAGACAGGACCGCATGGGATCACAGCTGATTCTTTCTTTGAGTTAAACATTGCTTAAAAACAGGCAGGGATATTTTGTATTTTAATTTTCAAACTTTCTTGTATTTACATGCAATTTTACCCACAGAGAATAACAGCTATATACACCATTGTGTCATGTCTCCTATGCTGCATTTGAATTTCCGGCTTTAAAGTGAATGGAGATGTTTGAAGAATCATCGGAAAGAAGAACAAAAATGTCCTAAAATGGCTCCATGTACCCTTGCTCTGTAATGCATTGCTTTCTGCTAAAGGTATATGAATATATAATGTGTTTTCCATTGTCAATCACAGGTTTAAAGAAAAAGATGATGAAAAGAAAAGATCCTGACTGTTC